>NC_137469.1:87912695-88662042 GCF_964235325.1 Thermobia domestica
ATTATTTTGCATGAGCATGTTCAAAGGTGCAACATCGGGTAGAATTTACTCCTTTTACCTCACGTAAACTTGATGTATTGCAATCCCAAACAGTTATATTTCTGCAAGTTGAAGGAAGTATCAATAAAATCGCATGTCGTATTAGACACACACACACACACACAAAAAAAAAAAAAAACAGCCCTAACAGGAAATTACCTTTCCTGCATATTTTTATATAAGAATTTGTTTTACACATTATTCTTGGGTTATTGGATTTAAATATTTATTTATGAAATATAAGCAGAATCACCTGAGTCGTTTTTGATAAAACTGATTCACATTCGAGAAGATAGTCTAGAAAGATGTCACTCGCAAGAGTTAACTACTACTCCTGAATCTTATAAAAGCCTTAAGTTTCAAGTCTTGTCTCTTATCATTACTAGGAAGTTAATAATAAGATTATGTGCGATGTACTTCGTATTACTTAGTATACTCTCGAAATCAAATTTATTAGTGATATCTCCTTATTCTGTTAAACTTTTTTATCTTAAGACAGAAGGTTGCAATGCTGATTTCAGGAAAAAGAGAAAATTCATTCAACCATGAAACACCAGTTGTTGAGAGATGTGAAGTGCGATAATGGCTTGCTGAGGCTAGAAACCTGACTAATTATTGAGAGTGTATTTGAAGATCATGCAGATGATAACACGTCCCGTTCAGGGGACGTTTACCCAACCATTTTAATTCACTTGACGGATAATATCCCTTCACCGTTTATTGTCTCGTGCCGTTCTTAATGAAAGAAATAATTTTCAGAAAAAAAAATCACTTTAAATAATTCTCAAATACAGTTTTCACAAATCACTCCTCACTGTTCTCTTGAATTTCTCAGAAAATATCACTATATCACTTAGAAATTCAATTTCTTCTTGACGTCCTCTGCACCTTCAGTGGGAATTGGGAACACCAGATTCTTACCTGGAGTATCAGGGAGTGACTCACAGTCCAATTCTTCTCCATCAGTAATGAGATCAAGCACGAACTCATCCTCGACGTGGGCTACGCTCGAGAATCCACCACCTGACGTTTCTCCAACTGCAGCCTTGTTAGCCTTTTCCCGTAAAAGGCTTTGGTAGTATTTCCGAGCCGATTTTTGGAACTGAACAGCTCGTATTTCCTTCAAGGTATATTCCGCTTCGTTTTTCCGAAATTTTTTGACTTGCATCTCACCAGACTTATCACTTAAAAGCAACCTTTGTTTATTGTTCTTTGGTGCATCTACGTGACACAAAAGTTCTAATTCGAAACTTGATCCAGCTTTAGGGCGAGCTGCCACGAAAACATTTCTCGAAGTTTTTGGCTTCTTGAATAATCCTGCCATTTTATCTTACTAAAAAAAAAAATCTTACGGTGTCTACACCAAAAAAGCAACTGTTCAACTGGTGGACTGCCAGGCTAAATCCCTAACTTCTAACTAATTTCAAAAGAAAAATAAATACATATATATATATATATATATATATATATATATATATATATATATATATATATATATATATATAAAACAAACATGGGTGAAAGAACTTTAAATAACCTCATCCGTAGGATGTCTTATTTTTCCCCCTACCCTTGCGACCTTTTCATCTGGAAAAAGTGTCCTCGCAAACTCTGGTTGCAATTCTTTTACATGTTTACAAAATTTGGGAGCTATAAAAATCGGTTTGAGCATGTCGGCGTTCGTCTTTACTATTCTCCCACTGTCCCGATTCCTTACTAAAAATGTGTTAGCGGCAATCTGCTTCTGTATTAACCAAGGTCCTCCGTACTTCGGCAATAATGAAGCAGTAACTTTGTTTGTAGGCGAAGATAACCTTGTTATTCTTAACCATACTCTCTGACCCTCTTTAAATGGATTGGGTTTTCTTCCTTTGTCGTAAATTCTCTTCCTGGCGGCATGTTGTCTCTTCTGAACTTCATTCGCGCGGTTGAAGGCAGTTTCCATCCGATCTCTAATTTCTCTAACATACTTCGGGTAGTCTGTCTCCCCCTCATTTTTTCTTTCCGCGAGAGGTTCCAAAATAGGGTGTCTAAATGGCCTTCCAAAAAACAAATGGGTTGGACTAAAACCAGTAGCAGCACAAACTCTTGAGTTTATTGCAAATTCTATCAATTTTATGTCCTTTGACCAATCCTCATGCCGTTTTGCATATATACCCACTATCGTCTTGACGTCCTTAATCATTTTCTCACTTCGGTTTCCTTTTGGTCTATATGAACTAATGAATTTGCATTTAGTTCCAATCATCTTCATTGTATCTCTCCAGAACTTTCCAGAGAAGATAGAGTGATTATCTGAACAGAGCTGAGAAAAATAACCAAACTCCGAGAAGAAAGCCATTAAACAATCGACCATTACTTTGGCAGTAAGTTTACGAACTGGATAAATTTTAACCAATCGAGAAAACCCATCGACTAACACTAAGCCATAACGATAGCGTCCTATTTTACTTGGGACTAAAGGCCCGAAATTGTCGACATATAGTAACTGGTTCGGTCTATCAGCCAGAGAAGATTCCATAAATCCGTATTTTGTGTTCATATTTTCTTTAAATATACTGCAAGGAACACAGGCTCTACAAAATTCCCTACATTCTTTCTCATTTTTGGCCAGAAATATAGCTCTCGAATTTTCCTAAACGTCTCAAGCCATGATGGATGTCCGGATTCCTTTACAATATGTGTCATTACACAAATCGTTCCTTTCAAATACTCGGGAATCCAAATAACTTCCCTTTCCTCTCCGTTTACTTTAACCTTTCTCCTTAAAATTTCGTTGTTATCAATATAACAATTCCGCTTGGCTGCCCTTAATTTTTTCTTCAATTTCGGGGGAATGTCTAACTTCTCACCATTAAAAAACCAGATAATTTTAGAAACAAATGCATCAGTCATTTGTTCTTCTCTAAGTTTTCTTGTATCTTGGATTCTGGGAAAATCACCTTCTTCCTTCTCATCTTCTTCTTCTTCTACAAGCATACAAAAAGGCAACTCGGAAATTAATTTCCTCTTTTCTTCTAGAGAGAAACTCCTATATTCGCTCAAATCGGGCATTAATCTCTTTCGTTTTTCTTCCTTCATTTGTTTCTTCATAAGCTTTACTTCCTTATAACTTCTATAATCAATTAATAAAACTTCGGAGGTTGGCAACTCTTGAACATTTACTAATTTTCCGCCTTCTGTTTCTACTTTCAGACAACCGGAATCGTTTTCTTCTTCTAACGGGAGTATCTCGTTAGCTTCCGGGGTCCCCACGAACTCAGGGACCTCCGTGTGAGAACTTTCCAGCCTCGATAAAAAATCAATTGGATTTTTCTTCCCTTGTTGAAATCTTAAAACTACAGGAAATCTCATTATTCGGGTCAGCCATCTCTGAACCAACGCTGGAACTTTCACGGAGTTAATCAACGATAATATAGGTTTATGATCCGTGTAAACATAGACAACTGGCGCATGTATTAAGTATAGTTCAAACTTTTCTAACGACGTTAGAATCGCAAGAATTTCTAAATATGTCAATCCATATTTATTTTGTGTTGGCGATAATTTTCTTGACCCAAATGCAATTACAGCTAGTTTTCCATCTTCGTCCTTTTGACACAAAGTATACCCGCTGGCTAAAGAACTACCATCAACATACAAGTAATAAGGTTCTTCCAGCTTCGGCAACATCAACTTGGGATCTTTGGCTAACTCTTCTTTCAATTTCTCTAAAGCACGATCATGTTTTTCTTCCCATACGAAAAGCGTATGTTTCCTAAGTAAATCGGTTAACGGTAGAACTATTTCGGCCATGTTTGGAATTCTGAAATGGAAAAATTGAAAAAATCCGAGGATTTGTTGCAACTGCTTAACAGTTTTCGGTCTGTTAATCTGCCTTTCCATTCTCAATTTCTCTGGCGTACACGTGATATACCCGGTTGAAATTCTATATCCCAAAAAATCTAATTCTTGGGTACAAAGAACAGCTTTATCAGGACTGAGAGTTAGTCCTGCTTCCTCAATTCGCTTGAGTGTTTCTTCAAAAATATCTAGTAATTCGTCAGGTGTCTCTGCTCCGATAAGCACGTCATCAGAGAACGTTATGACCTTTGTATAGTATAATTCCTTCAGTACTAATTGCATTAATCAGGCAAGAGAATAGGGATAATTCTTCAAACCATAACAGCCCCTAAGATAATAATAAGTACCCAAATGTGTAATGAAACCAGTGTACGGTTGGCTCTCCTCATCAATTTCAATCTGGGCATACGCGAATGACAAATCGACGGAAAGGAAATACTTCATTTTTCCTAGGTGTGCTAATGCTTCCGTCAGACTCGGCAGACTTACCCCCTCCTTTTCCGACATACTATTTATCTTACGGCTATCCAAAATTATCTTAAAACTTCCATCCTTTTTCTTGTGTAGAATAGGACAACTAACATACGGGGTATTTGGCTTTTTGATAATTTTATCATTCTCCATTTGCTTTAGCACTGTCTCCATAATTTTCCGTTTCTCAAAATACATGGGTCTCAATCTAAAAGCAAAAGGCTTAGGGTCTTTAACTTTAATATGATGCTTGATCAAATGAGTAAGGCCTGGCTTATTGGAAAAAACCTTATTATGTTTTTCAAGAATGGTTCGCAGTCTATTTTTTCGCTGGAAATCTAAATTTACTTTATTTAACATTTCTTCAATCATCTGTTTCGAGGATCTTTCAACAACTGCACAGCCTGTATCTCCCCCTTTCCCCTTGTTTGGGTTGTCAAACTCACAAATGGACATCTTTCCGTCGTCAATACACCAGCCGTTCAAAGAAATAAACAATGCAATTCTTGTTTTCGATAGGAAATCTCTACCAACTAGACATTTTTTCAGAAGGCCTCTCAAAAGGTAGAACTTCTGCCTGATTATATGCCCATAATATTCTATATTTACAATGACACTTTCTTCAGCCATTGTAGTTTCTTTCGCTAAACAAAGCGACAAAAATTCCTTTCTGAATCTGACCCCTCTATTTTTCCATATTTTCGCTTCTTCCTCGTCAATGAAAGAGAGCTGACTTCCTGTATCGCAATAAAGAAGAACGTCCCTCCCAAGAATTGAAGCTTTTATGAGAGGTTCAGCGTCCCTTCCCTGAATTGCCTTTTTTTCTCGCAGCGCTAAAAAAGGATCTCTGTCTTTGTTTTTCCTTCCTTCCTCCTCTGCTTTTACAACAGCAGGTGCATTACAACCAACACCATTAGAGTTTTTGGGACAACGTGACCCTGAAAATTTCTCAACTTGAGTATCTTCTGCCTCTGTTTCTGGTTCTATAAACCTAGTAAAACGAGAATCATTCTGAAAACACCAAGTATTCCTTGAGAGGAAAATATTAATTCCAGCCTTGGCAATAAAATCTGCACCTAGTACCAACTCGATATTCTGGTCTTCCAAAACGTAAAACTTATGTGAAAACTTCCTTCCTTTGATAAAAAATGTGGGATACACTATCTGCCTAGTCTTTGCCTGTCCCGACGCTAATAATACAGTATCGTTTATTCGCCTTGTTTTCGCTCCTTTCTGAATCCATTGCTTACAAGTCTGTTGGTTTACAAGACATATAAACGAGCCATTATCCAGATAACAGTCCTTTATATGCCCATAGAAACGCCCAAAAATATAAGGTGGAACGTTTTTTCCCTTAGCAATTTTCCTAGGGAATTTCATTACAGACGCAGTGATCTGGTGCTTATTTTCGTGGTTTACAACCTTTTTCCTGCTCGGGCATTCAAACCGTTTGTGACCAAATCCCGCACACGCATGACATTTAATTACAGGTTTTTCTTTCTTTTCCTGCCTAATTTCACTCTGTTCTTTTGTCCTCCTACTAAAGTACGCTGGATTTAATGCCTGGGGTTTTATCTCCGGTTCTGCTTCTACTTCTAAAGGACTCCTTTTAATCGTGGCAATCTCAACGCTATCTCCCTTCCCAGCATAATGCTGTTTTGTGTAATTATAATTTTCTAACAAAAATGCTTGCACTTTTAAAGCGTATTCTTTAGGCTCCCTCAAATTTCTGAATTCCTTTTCATGCAAATACTTCTTGAATTTCGGATGCGCTTTACTATCTTTTGAATTTGTTCAGCTTCCGGAATTTCCCTTCTTAGACGGGAAAAAAGTAACGCCATTTCCCTAATAACGGGTTGCTGAATTCTAGCTGCCAATTGACTTTCTATCTCACTCTCATAATTGAAACTAAAATATTCCTGTAAAAGACTGTTTCTAAATTCTGCAAAGCTAGAGAACTTCTCCTTGAAATTAAACCATTTCTTCGCATCTCCCTGCAACAGCTTAGGAATTACCTTCTCTAACATTTCCTCTAATGAAATATTCTTACTTTTCGCATAGTCCACTACATTTTCAAGGAAATCAAAAGGATTCTCTGATACCTCACCGGAAAATGAAGGAAGCGTTATTTCAACTTGGTCTAACCTCCTACAGTTACAACTTCGCTGACTGTTTTCTCCATGATTTGCCCCTCTGAGATTTCTTATCTCTTGTACTATATCTTCCACACCTATCTGCAATTCCAACCCTATTCCCAGAGCTGTCTTTAGCTTATTCAAATCCACCATGTTCTCCATGTTTCCCCTATGCCTTGCTCTCATTTTTTAACTCAATCCCGGACGAGAACGGCCCCCACTGTGTAAGGTAAAAAAAAAGAAAAAATGTAAATTCCAAAAGAAATAATTCGTCCGCTCGCTGTTGTCTAGGTAACAGGTTCAAAATACGATTGAGTTAAAAATAACAAGTCAAATGATTTACGGAGAATAACTAGATTTATTAAGCTTTATGTTTCTCTAACTTAGGTAAGGTGAGTGGCTAGAAATCTGAGATTCAAAGGACGTTACTTCGCCCTTGTAAAATTAATCCTTAATATTTTGCTCGACTTCCCAAAAACTCATCATGAGAGTTCAAGGAGCACAAACTCTAATTTAAATATCACTAAAACATAAAAATAAAAGACTTCTCTAATAATTCTTTGGGAACTGCGGTAATATGGAAACTAGTACTCTCTCTACTCTAGGTCCATATTCCTTACTTTCAAAGACTGCTTAACTTCACTTAGTAACAGTCCGGCCTACACCTGGTTTGGACTCTCAACACTCTGAGAAATCCTGAAAAAGAAAACTAGGTAAAATCTTAAGGATAGGTAACTTAGGGAATTAGGAGAAGCAGCCGTCACTCATGGCCCAGCTATATTACGTCTTCCATTCAAGACTCTAGGTTAAAAGGTGAACACACACTCTAATACTTTCAAACACGAAAGTCGCAGTGTGAAAACAAAAAACACCAGCCAAGCCTCACTATTGCCTGACTGTACGGGAAACGAAACCAAATCGCAACTTGGATTCTATTTTAAATGGGAAAAACCTCCAGCACCTGGAGAGTTTCAAAACCTAAGTGCCCTGGGTTCACTCTCTCCCTAGGGTCACCCCAAGAGCAAATTACTTTTCACTCCTTCTAACCTTTAACTAGAGTCCATTTAAGCCATTTTTCTCACGTAGAGCTCAAAAATTCCTACTTCATTCTTTAATTCCTATTCCTAACTCTGGAATTCACCTAAGTTACGGCCAGAGACCACTTTCTCTAGCGGGATTGGAAGCCACGGACTAACATATCCACTGGACAACCAGTAACTAATCTAAAGGACAAATTCCCAGGAAAAAGCTCTCTTCTAATTCCCTTCGGACTGAACAGCCACCAGCATCGGCCCTCTACTCTACAGGCCTCCTTAGCTGAAACAGCGAAAGCCATAAAAAGATCCGCCTTTTTATATGTTTTGCCGGGGACAGGAAAAATGAAGAAAAAATTTAAGTATTAACGGTTCTAGAAACTTCTACAGCAGTGGAAAATTACTGGAAAAGTATGAAAGAAAAGTGAAATCTTCAAAAAACTAGCCTCTCTACCAGGTCTATAATAAAATGGGAGCGAGAGTAATACTCAATCTAACTAACTGAATCTTAATTTAAAAAAAAAAATTGGCTTATATAAATGATTGGGATAATGCACTAATTGATATTTACATACATTTACATATATTAAACATAGTAATATTATACAGTATATTACGCTATACTTATTAAATAGATAGAACCAAATAAATGCATAAGATAAATACGTGTCAGGCCTGACTTATTATTAATACACACAACTTAATTATAAATAGATAGATTTAATATTAAAATATATATAACCTGAAATATCAAAGCAAGGTAACAAAGTGCCCCTTGCAACAGTAGGAGTAAACCACAGCATGCACAGCATTCAGTGACTAGCGGGCTTGGTACGTCATGTCGAGTGTGCAGTTAGGGCGAGAAAGGTATCGTCATCCGCAAAGAAAGTTCACATATACTGTAACTGCCACATTTTCATTAATAACTCAGTTTTCTTAATATATTATCGCTTAATTAGGAAAGTGATATAGTTGCTATAAGAACAAGTTTATGAAAATGAAGAGTATAATAATGGTTGTATTTGAAACAGAGTTTGCGTAATGGAGTAAATATTTACACCACCAGCTTTGCAATACTGTGCATTTTAAATTTTCAATCTCATCATTTTACTTATTTCGCTTCAATGTTTATGGGATTTAGTATAGCATTATGAAACATTCAATAACTGATCTGGTAGTGAAACATATTTAATAAGATTACCGCACATTACGGTAGATTCTGAGCTCGCTCCCAGCTTTGCGAGCACTAGTGATGAGCATATGCAAGACCAAGACCAAGACCTGGGTGGTTTTGGTCTTGCGCATCCAGTCTTGGTCTTGGTCTTGCACTGGAACCTTTGGTCTTGGTCTTGGTCTTGGTCTTGCTGCAAGAGTCTTGCTTTTAGGAAATGTTATGCCTTTCGTACGTAAATTTTATTCTGGATAAATTCTACAATGTGCCAATAGTAACGAAAATACAATGTATGTTCCTAAATGAAATATAGTTTATCTTCGTGTAAGTATGATGATAGTATACAACATAGGTGATAACTTTTTTTTAATGGATTTCCACACTTCACTACTTATAAGATAAATTACAATGTTTCGTAATCATTTTATATTTTTTAACAGATTCAAATACTCCACTGGTTCCCAAATTGGGGAAACGCATGAAAGAAAATCAAGACGTCACAGATTACTGAAATATCATAAATTGTTATATTATTTTTACACTCTAAAGTCGTCATAGATTGTTTATTTTCAACCAAGATTAGCTAATCTTTAAATTGAACAAACTTCCAATTAAATATTGAGATTTTATTTTACTGATTCCAATATACACACTATGGAACAGAAACATGGACATTACGCAAAAGCGTTGGAAAAAAACATTCGAGGGTTTTGGTAAAAGAAGAGAATTAGCTGGGTTGAACGGAAAACGAATGAGAAGGTGTTAGAAATAGTAGTAGTAGGGGAGAAAAGAATTTTAGATGTAATTAAGAGAAGGAAAATGAACTGGTTGGGACATTGGCTGAGGAGGAACTTTATTATGAGGGACATGCTAGAGAATATGGTGGAAGGAAAGAGAGGGAGGGGCAAAGGAGACTGTAGTTGAAGGAATTTATTAAAACAGAAAATTGCTACGTCAAAACGAAGAGAATAGCTGAGGACCACCGCATATCGAAGCTTTTGAGTTGCAACAAGTGACCTGCCAATAATGGTAAAATAGCTATGATGATGATACGTTAGCACTATTGACCAAAGAGAGAGAGAGAGATAAATTAAAAAAATAACGATGATAATAATCAAACATCTTAATATTTTAGTATAATTTGAGTAAAAACTGAAAACGACTCAACTGTTCATGTCTTTTGTGTAAACTCAAATTATACAAACACTTTGATCTATATTAGAAATACAAAAACACAGCATCAAACTCCAGGTTATTTGAAATAACTGCACAAAATCATTCTCACTTGCGAATATGGATTATTTATTGTTATATAAAGTTATATTGCTCAATCTTCGTGTGCCATATACCTGAGGAGGCTAAAAGTTATATTGATAAATAATTATGCGACGTATAAGCACTCGCCCATAAAATCAAACTTGCAGTCACATACACAAGTTTTTGACAAGTCATGAAAATGTTATTTCGATATTAATTTTTTGAGCACACATTAAAAATTTCTAATGAATGCTTGATCCTTGTAGCTAAGGCCATACCCATGTAGTTGGCACCTATGGTGTACGGAATTACCGATGCTTAATATTACATTTCTCTTTAGTTTTAGAAGAGGAACACCACTAATATGTCTTGAAATGATGTAATATCTAGTTTTACGTGCCACAATTATGCCCCGAGGCTAAGATAGATGGTGATGAGAAATGAATGAAATGGTGGAATGACGAAAGTAGGAGGAAACGGGAAAATTCCGAGAAAACCTACGCACACGGTCTCTATCCACCAAAAAGGCACATATGGTTCAAGTTGGGATCGAACCAAGAACCCCAGCACCAAAGGTGAACGCTCTACCAGTGAGCCGGTACTAGTGCAAGACTCTTGTGCAAGAGCCGTGGTCTTGGTCTTGGTCTTGCATCGGGATTCCTGGTCTTGGTCTTGGTCTTGCATGCAAGACTCTTGCGCTCATCACTAGCGAGCATTTGATAATATTTTATTATTATATTAGATAAAATGTTATGTGGAAGAGTTATAAATTAAATAAGAAAGTGAAATGAAATATTTAACATCCCACTATTACGCCCTTTAGGCGGGAAGGTTCTAGAATACTGGTCCGCACATAGAGGTGAATTTGGGTTAGTGGTTAGTGGTTAGTGTCAAAATGTTTAATAAGACGCTGAAAAATTTTGGTCTAGTCTATATTCACGTAACACTCCTCCACTTAAAAACATACTACTAAGTGATCCTGAAATTGACACCAATTTTGGTCTAGTCTGTATTCATGTAATACTTTAAAGAGCGAGGCTCTACTGAGACGTGGGCCTACTAATTAACGGGGAATCCGAACCACATGAACTCACATCGGGAATGACCCCCGGGTGTCCCACGCCAAAGGCGCGTATTGCCTGTCACATAAAAAAATGCATGTTTTTCCACAGGATAGGCCTAGTATCTTTTTCCCCTTACTATGAGAAGAAATCCGTACACGTTCCTTTCTATCACCTCGCGATTTAATTAAATGTTATAAAGATTTTAAAAACTGAATCCCTAACCAATGGATAAATGCATGATCTCTCTCTTTGCAGTTCACACAAGACATTATAGAAATATCGCAAAACTTAATAAAAAGAAAAAGAAGAAAAATAACGTCCTTTCACAGCACGAAGTTTACGGTTATTGCTATGTATTTATAGAGTAGATGACTTGTGTATCCTGATCATCCTTGATATCAAGTTTCCATTGTTCTTATATCTTGGTGAAACCGTTCTCCCATTTCGTCGCTTACATCTGCAAGATTTCCTGGAAAGAAGTTGAGGTGGGAGTACAGAAAGTGGGTCGGAGTGCATTTTCAAATCATGCGACATCCCAGAGCTTCATATGAGAACAGAAGTTGCCGGACCAGAGCCTCGTAATTTTGAGCTTTAGTTTTGCCCAAAAAACCTTTTATAACTTGAACAAAAGCACGCCAGGCATTTAACTCTGTCGTTTAAACTCTGTTCAAACAATTCGTCATGGATGAGTTTGCGAATATCAGGTCCTGTGAAAACTCCTTCTTTTAATTTACCATCACTTAGTTTTGGAAAACATTATCTAAGATACTTATATCCTTCACCTTCTTTGTCCATAGCTTTTACGAAATTCTTCATGAGGCCCAACTTAACATGAACAGGTGGAAGCAGCACCTTGGCTGGATCGATCAGAGGCGCATACTTGACACTGTTAGTACCGGGCTTAAATGTCTCTCTGGGGGGGGGGGCACTCTTTTTATGAAAAATGCTTTCCTGTGGCTCTTGAGTCCCAAAGACAAAAAGCAACAGTACTTTGTAAATCCACCTTGCAGACCAAGTAATATTGCAAAAACTTTCAAATCTCCGCAAATTTGCAAACCATATTCTTTGTAGTTAATACGATTTAAAATGAGCGCGAGATTCTCGTAAGTCTCTTTCATCGAAACAGAGTGTGCCACAGGAATAGACGGCAGCTTATTTCCATTATGAAGTAAAACTGCTTTCAGACTGTACCAAATTTCTCAAAAGTAAATCCCCACGTTGAGCGGGTTTGCATATCCAGGCTCCTAACTATGAAAACATTTACGATCACTCCAACCCCAATCATTTCACAGATTCAACCTGTTGTATATAAGTTATTAGGACGTAAAATTGAATATAATTTATACGAAAAAGACTTTTATGCATTGCAAGACCTGTAACTGCCAAATATTCACCACAAACTTATAGTCGTATCGACATAAACAAAAAGAAGTGTGGAGCAGGAAACTACTTTAGCCAAAAGTCAAAAGAGACGCACTGAAGACATACGAACTTGTCGAGCGGTTTGGGTCACTAGTCTATCAATTAGAAGTTTATGTGTTCAAACCCTGAAGGGAGTATTCGTTTTTTTAAGTGTGTTCCTATTTTCATCAGAAGACTGAGAAAATTTCTTTAAATAAATCTTTGGCAACTACTTTTCCGTCAAATTCCATTAGAAGGGAACATTATTTGAATTGCAAATCTAAAATCCAGAGCTGAGAACTAAATATTATGTTCAATATTTCATTATTATCCTTTGATTTGTAATGAAAAACTAATTATAAGCATTGACGATTTCAGAAGATTTTCCCTCGGTAATGGTCAATATATGAATGAGAGAAAACTGATAAAACATTATTAGTCCACTTTGAGCATGATCGAAGATAACTTATGGCCACGAAGGGGGAAATTTATGTCGACAGAGTCTCAAATTCTCCCACAGGTCATGCCCTGAAATCATCACTGTTTGAAAGGTTTCCTTAACAAATAGAATATCACATTTATTTCTCGTTCTACGTTTTGAAATGGAAATATCATAATTTTAAAGTGAATTATAATACGATAAGCATAAAGATTTGTAGAACTTATGAAGTAAATATTCTTGTGTAAGTTTTCGATTTCTAATCGGATTAAAACTCGAATATTCGTTTGCATCGCACTTTAAAGTAAATCCTCTCTCTATATAATTAACTAACTAACTAACTAACTAACTCTATGGCCTATGGAACCCGGAGGTTAAGTGCCGCGTTCACAAAACCTCTCCACTGACTTCTATCCTTAGCTAATTGGATCCAGTTTCTCTCTATATAATTCTTACTGGAAAGTATGTTTAACTCCAATTACTTAATCAATATTTTTAATAATATATTTTTATTGTAATACTTTTACTATTCAATGTTGTATACACATTTCCCAAAGCAAAACCTGCAAATGTATAGTGGACTAGTGAATATTATCAAATAAATTATCATTTTTTTTACGTAAATACTGCATTCCCTCATTTGAAACTTCGTACTTTAAATAATAATAATAATAATAATAATAATAATAATAATAATAATAATAAAAATAAAAATCATAACCATACCTATATCAGAATTTCAGGCTTAGTCAATAAATGAATTCAACCTGGTTTCTATTCGAAGTTCTATTTAATCGAATCCGATAGAAATACAAAGAGAAACTTCGAGAACAGGTAAAAGAAAAATGTTACCTTGGTGAGACTGGAACTAACCTTTAAGAGTTCCTTTCAATTTACAGACAAATGCCTTAGGCACTTTGTTTCTTTTCTTTAAGTTAACTGATTCACCGAACGTCCGACGTTGAAAAATGTTTAATTTTCCGGTGAAAATTGGTTGGTTTGAAACTTTGACGCGAAGTGGACATTATCAACGTATTATTAACCGTTGAAAAAATATGATCACAACCGAAATTCAACCGTCGGCAGACACTCATTTGGTTACTTGGGTATTTGTGATCTGCTCTTGTCCCTAGAAATAAACCATGTAGTAGATAATTTATTTTCTGTAAATGCAGACAATTTTAATTAGTAAGCTTCATCAATAACTTGCCCTTATATCTAAAAGTAATAGGTAATTTATATACTTACTTTGTAAGGCAATAATAACATTTCTGCTTGAAGATCTTTAAGATCATTGTATTTCGCTGGCTTGGGTTCTCCAAATGATAACGTATCAACCATCACTTTTCCGTCCTCAGCGAAAAATTTCTTTGGTGCAGTGTGTTCCTTGTTAAATTCATTTTGCCACTTTCCTTTGAAGTAGACAGCGTTCAGGAGTACAACCTTAGTCCATTGGTTTAAAATTCCTACACAGAGATAAAAAAAAATCTATTAAACGATAAGAAAAGAAACTTTCTGGGAAAATATAAGAGAGCATTAGCATAAATGACCTGCAGAAATGTATTTATAACTTATATTTACAACATGAGACTATATTTAAAACATGACAATATTTACAAGCAGAGCTGGGTGTTCTAAAACTGGCCCCACGTACAATAAAGTTATATTCTGCAGGTCAAAATAAAGCGAAAATGCTATATAACGGAATACGCTCCAGGGCCTCCTTCAGCCACTACGGGAAATAAAAATTTTCACTATGTGAGCAATGTCACAGGTTAACTTGAAGACATTAACACCCAGATAGCACAGAAAAATTTTTAAAAATGTTTAAAAATTTGCAAGGGCAAACTAAAAAGTTTGCAAAAAACTTGCCTTTTCAAATGAGAAAATTTGTCGAAAGTTCAATGCAAATAACGAAGTTGACGCTGGCTGAGTTTGCAGCAAAGTTGCCTCAGAAAATGAAAACATCTGCCAATACAAACGAAATGTTTGCGACTGCACAGCAAGAAAGTTTGCCAGGACTTTCCTGCAAATATTTTGTGCAAATTTTCTTTGACAAAATTTCCGAAAATGAGCTGATAAATTTGGTGAAAATATTAAAAGGTTTGCAGCAACATTGCAGAAAGTGTTTTCACGATCGCAAGATCATGTTTGCAACAAATGTATCAGGTAATGTTTGCTGCAAATTTATAAAGTGAAACCTAACTTTATGAAACATCAAAATTTTTATAATGTGGGTCCGTCTTTTCTTAGTGGCAAGCATTAAACATATTTAGCTACTTGCCAAAGATAAGAAACTTACGAACGATAAGCGCACACACGAAGGATATCGCAATTTATCCACTTACTCAAGATCATATCCCTGTACTTACTCTCACACACATTCACAAAATAACGTCAGGCTGCCTGGGTCAATAAAAACATCTGATAAGAGACCAGTGAGTTTATTCTGGAGTCCTCTGGTGCATTGGTTATTCTCGATTCTCACTTCCCGCTTGTTTTGTCACAGTTGATGTAGCGCAGTGAATTCTGGATACGATGCGCGCGTACTCGGTAATATCATCACATATTTGCTTTCAGCAAGTTTTTCGAAACAAGTTTTTTTTACAGAGTTGCAAACTGTTTGCGACGGCAAACTTTCAACGCTATATTTTCAGAAAAGATGCAAGTTAATTGCAGTGGTGAATTTATTTTTACAAATCAGCGAAAATTTGCAGATCATATTGAAAGCTTTTAATAAATATTAAGAAATTTTGCCTTCGCAAACTTTCAGATTGTTTGCTCCACTAAACGAAGCAAAAATTTGCCGCAAGTATTCGTGCTATCTGGGCATTGTTCTACGAATCCATCAAGCATTGATATCGATTATTACGCAAATAGGTGGTTCTAGTCAATGTCTACCGATTTTAATTGTCATCTGGAAAGAATCTATATAATTGGTAGATCTACTCTAGTGTCTTTATTTGGGATGTTGCCACATAGTGCAATTCACGTCTCCAGATGAGGACCTGGATATCTAGCTATATGTATACATGAGAGGCGCGGTGGCTCAGTGGTAGAACGTTCACCTCTGGTGCTTGGGATCCCTGGTTCTATCCCAGCTCTTGCAGTGCGGACCTTGTGGTGGACAGACACCGTGCTCGTGGGTTTTCCCGGGGTCTCTTTTAGCCACACCGTCATAACCAATAGTCGGGCAGAGTTGGTGGGAGGACCGTAACATAGAGTATAAAGTTTTTTTTTCTTTGCTGTTTATTATGGATTGGGATGTCTTCTATCAGATTTCGTCGGGTGCCACTTTGGCAATTTTCAGTATGACGTCATTTATGACATCACTTATGCACCTGCCAAACTTACGTAAAACAAAGATTTCATTTCCATATATATATTGCTTTATTTTAATTTGTAGAATCGTGCTCTGTAGTACATAGGCACCATCTTTATAATATCCAATATATATTAGGGTGGTTGTTATTTTTCGACTTCTGATGTGAGCTCCTTCTCGCTAAGCGATTAGAGTACGCGCCTTTGGCGTGGGAGACCCGGATTCGATTCCCGGCGGGAGCTCATGTGGTTCGGATTCAACGTTAATCAGTAGGTCCCGTCTCATATAGCCTCGCTGCTGAAAGGGACGTTAACTTAACAACTCGACTTCCGATGTTCGAGAAAAAATAGCTCAAGTAAATAATGTTAAATGGTGTCCCAAGCGACCTCAAGTTTCAAATGTATTTACAATATACAATATGAGGTAAAAGTATCTGTGGCGATTTCACTATGATACCACATTTACCGCCGGGAGATAGATAACACTAGCCTGCAAAATTAAGGTCACTAAAAAGTGTTTAAAATATAATTGCTGATCTTTATGTATTTTAGTACGCTAATTCCAAAAATAGCATTCATATTTCTGTATTACGTAAGGTTTCTGTATAAAAGAGTCATGCTTCACAGAAAAACAGGTTATATATTCTTACTTTATGAACATACTTTATGAAAAGTTTACTTTTCAGTTTCTAAATAAAACTGGAACAAATATGCTTGCAGATCCTCATGTTACCTTTTTGCTTGAAAACTGCGTCTTCGACATTTTCTTTTGTGTGCTGATTGCTGAAGGTCTCTCTGAAGCATTCAATAATAATCTGCTAGTATGTTGAAATTCCATCTTCCCTAGTACCTAAGCTCCATATCCTTCATACTTTGTTGAAGTTGCTCTCCCTGCTCGTCGCTTACTGCACCTAGATTCTTCAGGAATTGAGGAAGTCCAGTTTTAAACTCATTGAGCATCCCAAATCTTTGAATTTTACTAACGTGTTTTTTACAATGGGTTTGAAAATAGTATCCTAAAATTTACCAAAACATTTATGAACAACTTTTTTAAACGCATTCCAAGCCTCTTGCTCAGGCACTATCATCGTATCATCGAACTTCTTATCTTTCATTAGTTTCCTGATGTGTGCACCAATAAACATACTAGTGTTGCCACGAGACGAGACAGAGCCCTTTTAGACGAGACAGGAGACGAGACAGACTACTTGTCCCTATCGAAAACGAGACGAAACACGAGACGAGACGGGACGTCTCGTGAAATGTCTCATCTCGTCTCGTGTCTCAAAAATGAAAACGCTGGCGGGAATGGCCAAGATTGAAATTGCCAGTGGTCATATAGATTGCAAAAGAAAAATCCCCTTTGTGAGGAAACATGTTGAAAAGCCTACATAGAAAAGTGTCCTCTGTCTATTGAATGAAACAATCGTGATACATGAGCTTCCAGGAATATCATCCTTAATGTCTTGTTCCCAATTCCCCTTGCTGTAAACTGAGGAATTCTCATTTTTTTCATTTCTGGCTGGAATGATGACAAACAAAATCAAAGACAGGGAAGATTTTTACAAGATCAAGAAACCGAACTACCACAACCATCTATTCAATTTGAAAACTGGGTAAGATCTACACTTATCACAGGCTGTAGTTGAAAGTTCTGACTGAGATGGCGGAAGAGAACAAAACAGACTACACTTGTCTTTATTCTCTGGTGGCGGTATTGTTTTTGCTATATGAACCGAAATTAACCGAAAACGGCAATTGAAGTATGTCATCTTGCAACTAAAATTTTGTCTTCCCTCTCTCTCTCTCTATCTCTCTCTCTCTCACACACACACACACACAAACACATACACATACACATAAAAACACACTTTTACCATTTTACCAATCGTTCGCTTATTATACAGCAGTCATGTTGTAAAATTCACCTCTTCGTTTGGAAGGCGGGCGAAGGACAAAGAAAGCAAAGATATTATCGACGAACCCTTCAAATTGTTTGCTTTCAGCAAATTTATGATACTAACAATAACACTTTAGGTGAAGAGGTTTTACAGGGGGACCTTCGTTTTGTTACGCGGAAATGTTTGATCTGATCAGAGTGCGAAATTGCCCTCTGCTTCCATGTTGAGAGGAGGGGAATACTTCCCTTTCCTAGTGAATAATATTCGTTAGGACCTGAATTATCTTCAGAAATTGTTTCTTACAGAGTGTAAAGAACATTTGGTATAATATTCATGTAACTCCGTTGAAAGCAGAATATATTAGAATGATCAAAAATCGAACATTGAAGAACATAATTAACAGAAAAGAAATAGGATACCCAAACCATAATTTTAAACCTGCTATAAAAAGTATATCATATATTTTTACTAATTCCTTACTCCCATGAAAGTATCCTGGGGAGGATATTCTCTCCAATTTTTTCAGACTGAAATCCTTTTATCCCGTACGATTTCGCCCCCTGACACAATACGAAAAAACAAATGCTGTTAAAATCCATACACATAACCCTTCCGGGACTCAACCCGGGGTCTTCAAGTCGATGGTCTATCGCTGCAGATCGCTCGGCTTGGTATGAAGATGTTCGTTGTATGATTGCGAATAGACCACGACAATATAAGAAACTTTAATCCAAAATGGCCACCCAAAAATCAACTTTTATTAGTCCACTACCTAATCTGGGTGTACTGTCATGAGTTTGTTACACAAACGGGGCAGCCACCATATAGTGGCACACACCCCGCGGTTATGGGAACAGATTTGTACCATGGAGGTAAAGACTGGCCCCAAGCATTCTTTCGTCCGATGTGTCGTTCAGCTCCCATTACTATGGCACTTTAAGTAGAGCTTACTGTGCAGTAACATATAAAATTTCAATCAAATACTTTCCATTACTCAATAAAAGTATTTGGTTCCCAGCTTTTTTTAAAAAATAAATAATTGCAACAAATCTACACATGCTAAAATGGAAAGTAGTTTTTGGATTGGTATGGGTTAACAGTGTGAAACCTAAAGGCTGGAATATATGAAATCAAAGTGTACACACATATCTATCTCTCTATTTATCTATATATATTTCCATCTCTCTCTCTCTCTCTATATATATATATATCGAACTTTGCTTGTCGTGTAAACATTATTTGAAATTAGTGTCTTCATCTTCACGTACCTATGAGCAATTTACTGTATATTCGTGTATTGAAACTGGTGAAACAAATTTCAATGTTTCAGAATGTAAAAAAAAAAAGCCAGAGTCGAGAAGCCTCAAACAACTAACAGCAGAGATATATTATCTTGTAAACTATTTGTCCTTGCCTTGTGAACTTATTTGAATTTATTTTTAAGACCTTTAGGCAACTTTGGACCATCCTGAATGGATGATGGTGGGAAAATTAGTGGAATGAAGAAAGTGGTAGGATACTAGACAACTTCGAGAAAACACACACATTCGAAAAATGAAATGAAATGAAATGAAATCTTTGAGTTTTACGTCCCACGGTTAGGCTAAAGGAGACGGTGATAATGAGTAATGAATGAAATGGTGGAATGAAGAAACTGGAGAACCCCGAGAAAACCCACGCACACGGTGTTTGTCCACCACAAAGTTCACTTGGCGGGGGCTGGGATCGAACCCCGAGACCCCAAGCACCAGAGGTGAACGCTCTACCACTGAGCCACCGCGGCCCCCACACACATTCGATGTTTGTCCACCACAAAGCTCACATGGCACTAACCGAGATCGAACCGACTACCACATGCACCAGAGGTGAAGACTTCACGGTGTAGCTACCGTGACATTTCTTGTCTTGTGTGTTCTGGGTAATGCTTGTAACTTAGTTGTATCTTGATTAGCATGGTGCAGCCTGCTACATTTTACTTTCGTTCCCATGGTATGCTGCTATATTTTTTACGAGACAAGACGAGACAAAACGAGACGAGACAAGACGGGACAGAACCTCTCGAGACGAGACACGAGACGGGACGAGCGCATTTTTTCGAGACGAGACATGCTTTTCACGAGACGAGACGAGACAGCCTGAAGTATCGTGGCAAAACACACCCTCTTTCAATTTAGATTCTGAATGCCCTGGAAACTTCTCAGTCAAGTATCGAAAACATTCCTCCTTTTTTCACAGAGTTCTACGAACTGTTTCGTGACACCAAGTTTAATATGAAGTGGCGGGAGCAGGACTCTACTAGGATTAACTAAGCTTCCCGTATTATATTTTAACCTATCTGTAGGGATGTTCGAGGTGGCCAAACTTTTTCAGTCCAATGATGAGCAGAGGATATCCCATTCGTAGAGGATATTTGGTATAACCTGCCTGTTGCCCTAGAATCATGGGAATAACTTTAAATCACGGTATATTGTCCAGCCATGTTCCCTGTACTTAAGTTTTGTGAGGATTCCTGATACATTTTCGCAACTTTCTTTTAGAAACTAATTATTCTTTCCGAAGATTCGATGAACAGTCTCCAGTCCTTAATATCATATGGTATATTCAACTTCTCCATCAATTCAGCGACTTGCAACAACATATTAAGTTTTCTTCTTCACTAAACTAAGGAATAAGACCTCTTTCTCTGTTTCTAAACCAAGAAGAAAAGTATCTGGTGCCATAAGATTTTTCCTTCAGTCGAGAACCCAATACTCTGCATTCCTTTTTAGGACTGAAATTCCTAGCTAAATCATTAAGTTCTGACTGTGAAAATAGCTCAGGCTCATTGTTTCCTGCAACTGTTTCAAACTTATCTGTATCCTGATCATCATCTTCCTTAGAACTTAAGTTGGTATCAGGGCCGACCTTAGCCGATTGGACCGATTGCTCCCAATCGGGTCCCGCGCCTAAGGGGGCCCCGCGCTAGTGCCGTCTACTCTACTCTCCAGTCTAATCTACTCTCCAGTGCCGTTTTAACAGCATATTAGGGCCCAGAGCAAACAGGTGTATTGTGATTCCTATGACAATTTTGTTCCTAATACGTGTAATTAATACATGCCATTCTGTTCTCGGGGCCTCTAATGCTTGTGGGGATCTCGGTCAAGTGGCTATGGTACCGTTAAGATGGATCTGCTACTCTCGGTTGTCAAGTACACACAGCAACGTATTGCAATACAGTTACATCCATGGACTCCACAAGAGAGGGTATGACCTCTCCCCAACAAATAAATGAACAGTTTGTATTTAGTTTCCGGGCATAAGCAAATATTTTCTGAATTTAATGCTGCAGTAGCTTCTTTATTTTTTATTTTACTTATTTTTGTTCTCCTTTTTTGCGTTTACAATTTCTGTTGTAAAAATAGATACGTCCAAGAGTATTCTGCACACCACCAACACCCCTAACACTTCCCAAAATTTTCTTACACACACCCCTGGGCGTAAAAAATATTGTTTTGTTTGAGTTTGTGTAAAAATGCATATCATTATTCTGGGTGCACACCCTCTTTTATTTTGAACATCCACTAAGTAAATGTTTCTTACGTTCTTACTGATTATGTCATGCGATACTACCGCGAATACCAAGATGGTATCAAATAAATCAGCCTCTGTGCGATTTCTTTGCATATCATTTCTCTTATCATACAGCTATATTAAAAATACAAAACCAAGGGACAAACTTTGCCCTCTCCTGCGAAGAATCCCGTGGACACATTTTTAAAAAATCAAGATACGAAAACCGAATGTATACTAGTGCGTACTGAGTGGGTAGTTGCTTATGAAGGTTTGTCTTCTAACTCGAATAATCCAATGAAAAATATGTCATCCATCTTCCATTAGTTCTTTAAAGTTTGTAATCGTCTCACCACCATTTCATTTTTTCTGTAGTCGATAACGATTTCAAGCTGATTATACCTTTCATAAATCGATGTTTTCAATAGCGCAAATTAGATTTTCCTGACTTGAATTCTTTTCAGAAATATACAGCTGTTAAGGAATCTTCGAACCAACGAATTCAATGTGCATTTCATTATGTCTTACAAACATGAACTTATGGAAACATAGACTTTATAGTTGTATTTCTCGCAAAATTCTAGTCCAATTTGATATATTACACGATTCCCTTCCCCCTTTTTTTTAAAGATCGCCGACTTCAAGATGGTGGCTATGATAAGCATACCCTCAAATAGATGTCTACTTCCTCCCAGTGTCGGTTAATGTGTTTCTGTTTTCCATTCTTTTACCCATTTTACAAATGAATTTTTCAAACTTGAAAAATTAGCTGCTATAAGCAATACACAGGGTGAGCGCTTTCACCAGAATATTTTGCAGATGGATAAACGTTATAAAGGAAAATGGGTATAACCACTAGATCACCACAAGGGAGAGCTCAATCTCTCTCTCTCTCTGTATATATATATCTATATATATATATATATATATATATATATATATATATGTGTGTGTGTGTGTGTGTGTGTGTGTGCGTTGACGAAAATGAGTGAGCGAGGTACTTTTCAAGAATACACACCTTGCGACTGGGGAACAGCTTTTTCATGCGGGGAACAAGGCCGATTCCCCGGAAGGAAAAATAGCTTTAACCGTTTCAGGAGGGCCAAAATATGCTTTAATTTTTTTTTTTACCGACTCCTAAAAAGTTCCCCAACGTTCCCCAAGTAGAGGGTTCTATACCCGTAAACTTTACACAATGTGTGTAAAATAGTTCTAATTTTCGTCAACAGGTGGCAGCATAATCGATTCCGTGTGTAAGTGACTTCCCGCTCTCGAACGTGTGTATGATGATTTTCGCGTTGGTGCATATTCGTGCAATGTTACCAACTCTTCAAGTATCAAGGGTTGTTCGTTTGAAACAACATTGTGTGATCTGAAGATTAACGATGGTATTCACAAGAAAAAAATCTCGTATTAAAGAAGGTAAGTACATTACTGTTTTAAGGTATTTTAATTATATATAAGTGCAACTTTCCATTTTCGGTGCACACTATAATAATGGTAAGACGACATTTGCATTACTTTAATAAACATTATTTGTTTTAGTGGAGCCATAACAGTTATTTTAGGACAACATAAATTTGTAAAATTTACGGAAGAAATGTGCGTGTTGTTCTATGTTAGGACCACACAAATACATTCATGAAATATTTACTTCCCTTAGCACCAAATGAGCTGTTACAGCGTGTTAGTTTTTTTTCTTTTTTTTTAATAAGGGGAAATTGCATTGAAATTATGCATTTCGATTCAGATAAATATAGTCTTTCGACAATAGAGCCTACTAGTTCTAGTTACACATATGGTGCTCTTGCATGCATTTTTCGTTTTGAGACACCATTCGAAAATCAAACATCAAATATCTTTCTTCCCTTGCAAAATATTTTCACAGGATAGCATTATGAATATTAGGTAATATGTGGAGTTGAGGGTACAGTTAGAAACACGGCTAAAAACTTCAGTTAATGCCTTATAAACGTACATAATGTGGTATAGATGAAGCTGTTGGGGCCCAACACAATCACTGCCATAAAAATTTATCTGCAAGGACTGTCATTTAGTGTCTTTAGAGCTCATGTACTATTAGTAATTTTCCATTTCAAGTTGGTAGGCCTATGCTTGGAAGAGAATATGCTTCGTCTGTGACTCAGGGGAAAGTGTAGGAGCCTGAGTGAGGAAATTACTCCTTACCAAACTGCTCGTACTTGTATATTTACTTCAATTTAAAATGTTCTTAAAAGCCTTGATATGTCAAAATACAGTATTTTAAAGAACTCTGAGGCTAGTTTTTATTTAATGACTACATGATATTGTTAGCAATTCACAAAAATACGTACAAATCGATCCCTACGTTCCTGTTCGAAATAACTCTGGATTATTATTTAAATGAAATGAAATCTTTGAGTTTTACGTCCCACGCGTATGCCAGTTAGGCTAAAGGAGATGGTGATGATGAGATGTGAATGAAAATGGTGGAATGAAGAAAGTGGGAGGAAACGGAAGAACCCCTAGAAAACCCATCAGCACGGTGTTTGTCCACACGGCGCGAGCTGGGATCGAATCAGGGACCCCAAGCATCGGAGGTGAACGCTCTACCACTGAACCACCGCGCTTCCCCTTATTTTTACCCCTGCATCTAATTCAAATTATAAAATAACTTGTAGAATGCCTGTTCTTCACACGGGAAAAATAAGGATTTTTTTTTTAAAATCTTACACAAGTTTTGCAGTTTCAAACTAGTTGTTGAAACTACTTCGATTATTTTGGTTTACAGAAAGGCTTAATCCCGTTTCTTCCTTTAGGGACTATGTTTCGTAGAAGTTAACTTATCTAAGAATAATCGGAAGCTGTATAAAATAAAGGCGTTTACATGACGTCATGCAATATCATATGTTTGATTTGCTAAAACAGTGCAGTAACAAACTGAAAACTTATTTGCGTAGCATATGGTAACTGTTCATACTTGATATGGGAAGAAAGCAGGCGAAGTTGAATGCTGGTGAACAAACTTATCCTTGAACAGAAACAAAGCCATATCAAGGACTGAAAAAGCTCTTATACAGCTTAACGTAGGATCCTAATTACATGATCTCCCACCCCATCCTACTTATAAAAAAGAATCACTGTATAGGAGTGATTTTTGTATTAGTGGGATGGCGTGGGAGATCCGACGGCGGGAGCTCATGTAGTTCTGATCTTACGTTAAACTGTTGAACAGCGTCTCATATAGCCTCGCTGCTGAAAGGGAAACTTAACTCCAAACCAAATCAAATATAGATAACTGGGGTCCAAATATTAAAGGGCAAAAATAAAAAAAATGGCTCTGTTCTAACAGATCACACTTTTTTATCCGCCTGTTAAGCAACGTTTTCAAGTAAAGGTGGGTAGTCCCTTTTTCTTAAATAATATTTGTCTACAAACTACGCTTAGCTCCACACAAATACCATATTTTCTTAAATCCAACGTTCGGTTTTTGGAATCAAGTATTTGAGTAGGATAGGGATGAGTAGAGAGCATATTGGGGTACTGTAGGATACAGTAGTGTAAGTTAAGTTCGATTACGCTAGCTCAATGCTTTGCCATTATTTTCAAATGTAGGGTAGGGTGGAGTGAGTTAGGTTATATTAGCTAAATGTATAACCATTATTTTCAAATGTAGGATAGAAAAATGAAATGAAATATTTAAGTATAACTTCTCACTATTATGCATTTTAGGTTAAGGGAGACGATGATTGAGGCAAGTGAATGATGATGGGAGAATTGGTGGAATAAGAATGTGGGAGGAAACGATATTACCCTGAGAAAACCCACGTACACCATTTTGTCCAAAACAAATTTACGTGGCCAGCTATCGAACCAGGGGCTCCACACACCAGAGGTAAGCGCTTCAAATGTAGGGTAGGGTAAGTTAGGTTGTTACGTCAGGTTATCTTACATCCAATATTTAGCCATTATTTTGAAATATAGGGTAGAGTGAGTAAGGTTAGGTTAAGTTAGCTCATCATGTTGCAGTATCTCACCATGACACTTCATTTAACTATTACTTCATCAAGAAATCCACCTCCCCACGACTCTGTTTGGCCAACTTTTTAAAACTCAAATTTTGACTTTGTCTTTGCATCACTGCGCCAAATCCGCTGAAAAATAGCAACATTTTAAGAACATTTATGTCGCCAGTTGCTTATGCTTCATTCCAGAAAGTAGAATTGGTGTATGTATATATGACCCTTTTAATTAAGCAAAATTTATTTTAGTAATTCACTGTCGGATTTCTATAATGTTAAAAATTGGCGTTGAGATGCAGATTTATGTTCGGATCCATTCACGAAATCCTTGCATATGTAGCCTACTTCATTTTCAACTAAGTCGACTTTTTGTATCTTAATAATCGTTCTTCACATCCAGACTTGCATGACTTTGTGCATTCATTTCTGGGGATCTTCAGTGTATGTTAGATCTATTGTGCAAAAGACACTAACCAATTTGTGCTACATGCTCACTAAAAAACATGAATGGTATCTAACCGAGTTAGGGTAGGCTCGGTAGCGAGGGTGTGCGTCAGCAAAGATGGGTATACAATAAACGAGGATAGTGCAAACAGTATATATGGCATCGAATTACTTGCCTTACATGTTGAATAATGTATTTGTACGGTACTAAAGACGTTATAGGTAATATCTCGATGTTTTCATTGGTTCTATATTTGTGTTCCAAATTAAGGGTTAAGTGCAGTACTGCCGGGACAGTTTTAGGAAATTTACGGGATGGATTTGTTTTGATTTCTGATGAAGAATGAGTGAAAGTCAGGTGATGGGAATGGTTGAAGTTAAGAAAGTGTCTGTAGTTATTGGTTATTTTTTATTTAAGCGGCGTTGAATATGGAGGCGGAAGGGACTATTTGGCGGAGAGTTACACTTGTTGTCTGTTATGATTTAGTGGCGGAAAAGCAGTGTAGAAATACCTCGTATGTGTCAAAGTTCTGACACTTTTGTTTGAGTTTTATCAAATTATAACCTAAACTAATGTAACTTAACCAACCTAATCTATAACCACTACAATACACACAGTGCAGAAGGTGTATTTTATGTTTACAAGTAGATGGTTACTAGTATGAAACTATGACAAGTGCTATTGGAACTCGTATCATTATTAAAACCCTCCTGTTTCTACTACCCTAGCTTACGCGCGTACTTGCCGTCGCTGACGTACTTGCTCCCTTCGAGCGCACCCCCACGCTATTGTGCGGCTTCACCAGCTTCACCTTGCCCTGACTCGCTGAGATAGCATTTGTGCTTTTTAGTAGCACCGGTTGGTGTATGTTTCTTGCAATATAGTTTTTATGCCATATATCCGGACGCCATAGGTTATTCCAAGTTGTAACAGTTTACACGCCTGTTTTCAAGGTAGTTTATTTGTAACTCAACCTAAACTAACCTAATATAATATTATCTAATATAATCTAAGGACACGTGTTACTTTTTTATTTTCGTTTGAACCGGCAATTCAGCACAAATGTCCAAAGTAACATCACAAATTACTAACGTAAATTTCACAATTATGTGGATCTCTTAATTCTCAGACATTTGTATAGCTGCGCGTTATGAGTTAGCACGTTAACTTCAGATACTTGTCTTCACTTCACATACCGTTACTAGCTACCATATGGGTGTCGGACATAAGCGCCCTTGAGGGACTTCTAATAAAATTCACCGAATATTGAAATTTGGAGTTTGGCTACTTCCTAAGCAGAAAATGGAGCTACTATTTTATATTACTTATCAGGTATAAAAAATAATAAGAACGTTGCGGAGTTGTATTGCATTAAATGTGGGCAGGGTTGGCAAGGTAATTTACTTGTTACGTATTTTACGTAAATTACGCGTAATTTACTAGTAATATACGTCATGTAGAAAAACAGTTTTTTACGCAGACGTAGAAAACTATATTTCTTTCATTAAAACTAAGATCATTTTGAAAAATCGGTTATATTGTAAGCTTAGTTTTCTTACTTAAATATTAAAACATTATTATCTTCTAAACATTATATTTAAAAGTAATGATTTCATGTCAAATCATAGTAATAAAAGATAATTTTGAATAGCCCCTCGCCGGCCCATTAATACTTTGCACCTATTAGCGCACACCCAAGCACAACCACCCAACATATAAACACACACATTAAAAATATGTGTTGGGTCGGATGTTTGAAAGTATCAAGTAACCTTTTGATTATAACAATTCATTGTAATACCTTTGCAGCTTTTAATATAAAACTCGAAACATTTCAGTATATTTTGAAACTTCTATTAGAAAAGAAAAAGAGATTGACTGTTAGGCTCATTTCACTTTCATATTACACACTAACACACACACACACACATAACTGATACGAAAAATACTGATCAGAATATTGAAATAATGAAATTTTAGAATAAACTGATTTGTTTTTCTTCCACGTCTCAACGATACTATATATACCACTTCACTTAGCACTGGGACATATTGAATTTTCGATGTAAAAGTTATTAGATTCTCATTTTAAACACACACAACTGAAAAAATATAAAAGCACCCAACAGAACATTGTACTAAATTTTTCGGAATGAATTAATTTATTTTGCTCTTTTCTTCCAATTCCAACAACACTAAATATATTACTTCCTTTAGCACTTGACTATCATTTGAACATTTAATGTAGACATTTTTCATGCTTATAATAAGTCGACAAAACTGAAGAAAATACTCAACAGAATATTGAACTACTTGTTTCTTCGTTTTGTGTGTGTGTGTGTGTGTGTGTGTGGAAAGAAACCATTTGTCTTTCTTCCTAGTTCGAATACTGAATATATTTCACTTGGTTCCAATAAAACTGCGTATATCATTTCATTTAAAACTTATCCATAATTTTAATTCTAAGAAAAAGTTACATGCCATTTCCATTATAGTTTAGTACGATTCGAACACAATACTCTTAATCACACTAATATTCATAACTTGAGTGGTCTTGTAATTTGAGGGTGTAGTATATTTGAAGTAGTTTCTTCGAACGTTCGAAGCTGAGCCGGTTTCTTGTGACGTTATGGACAAAGGACCAATTTGAGAAAAAGTCTTTCAATTTGCGCTGAAGATGCATGGATGTTCAGTAACTTCATTGCAAATTCCGACAACTCCTTATGTTGCCGAGTAGCGAAAGACCAGAATGTGCGTGGTGTTGTAATTTCCTTCTTCATAAGTTCTTCAAAATTTCCACATTTCCCCGATATTGCTGGTAGCTAGTTATTCCTGAAGGGTCGAGGTTTTCCAACAGAAACTCCTCTACTTGTTCGTGGTTCTTTTCTCAGACATTGCAGATAGTCGTCACAAATGGAGACCATGAAGGCTTACCATTGTTGTTATATTGCACAATAGTTTCTTCCATGGCTTCTCTGGCATAAAACTTCTCGATTACAGAGGGTTTAAAACATGAAACATGATGAAATGGGTTTTGAACAGTCACGCATGCAAACCGTATTATACAATGCTACTTTACAAAGCCAATACAAAATTCCCACTTTATGCTTACGGATTAAGTTTTGCAAAATCCAGCTAGATTCCATACAATTTTAGGAAGAATTATTTAAAGCTCAGTGCGTAGAACGTTTTCTTTTAATTTGTAGACTTGTTTCTAATTTTTTACGTACCTTTTTTTACGCGTAATTACCCAACCCTGAATGTGGGCAGACCTTGAGGAACTTGCAATATATGCCCTGGATATTAAAATCGCCTTGATTACAATTACAAATAGGCCTAATAATACTAGAAAGTAGAGCTACTAATGTCGTATACCAGTTATCAGATATCAGATGTTGCATGTTTAATGTGTGAAGCATGGGTGGCAGTACGCCTAATTTTGGCCCTGGAAATTTTGGAACCAAATTTTTCTTATAGGACGGACAATTCATCACTGCATTAAAGTAATTTCATGATTAGGAATAAATACTTACCTATCAGAATTTGCTTACTAACAAAATTGGTAATTCTGCTTTGACTTTTTTTTTTTTTTTACGAAATCATCATACTCAGATGTAGGGTTAAGCCTTGCTTCTTAGTACTGCCGTCGTGCTTGCAGACCAACGCTCAAACAAACCTCTTTCTTATTTATTAACACTAAGCTTTTCTTGGTTCATAAGTTGTTGTTTTGTTCTCACTTGTCAGTAAACAAGAAAGAGATTCATTTGATGAATATTGGTCTGCAAGTATGATGACAGCCTTAAGACTTGAACTCTGCAACATTCTTAATATTTTATGCTGATATCTGATAACTCATATTTGACATTAGTCATATTGTCCATATTTTATTGAGGAACTAAGCTTACTAGTAGTCAAAGCCAAGACTTAAATATCCGGAGCATTTTCTTTTAAAGTTCCTCAAAATTCCTCAGAGCCTGCCTACGTTTAACACATTAAATCCTGCAACATTCTTATTATTTTATTCTGATATCTTACAACTGATATATAGCATTATTAGCTCTATTTTCTACTGAATTAGGCCTACTACTAGTTAAAGTCTAGATGTTAATACCTCTTCATACCCATCATACGTTTTTTAAAGTAAAATGAAATATATCTCAGATACTTTCAGTCATAGTGAAAAAGATAACAAGAAGATACTCTTTCACCAAAATTTTGTTTACCGATATTTCTGTGCTGCAAAATTTTTTTCACCGAAAGTTTCAGTACAGGGGAGGGGGAGGGGGCTCTCTTCAGGAAAAGAAAGTAGTATACTTTTGTTTGTAAAAATCTGTTTTCAATTTATATTTTAATATTCAAATCTACTTCATATTAATGTTCAAAGTCTAGTTTTTCATTTTTATCATATTTTCCGTTTGTGATTTTTCCGTTGTTTATTTATTTTATTCAGATTTATTTTCCTTTCTAATTAAATTAGTTAACCTATAAATGTAATTAGTTATTGTATTCTAATTAGTCATTATTGTATTCTTTATTGCACTAATTATCTTATAATACAATTATATTATTAGCAGTGAGCTTATGTCCGCGACCCATACCTTATAGGGGAATCCATACATAACAGGTTCGACTTTCATTGATGTATTTTTACGTACCTACGTATCTCGCTGATAAGAAAACAGCATATTTCGATTAGTAACACAATAGTCTGTTTAAATATTATTACAAATTTCATCTCTAAATTTTACAAAATTGTGGATCCATACAGTAAATGTGGATCGGCGATTCTAATTAAAATTTGTTTTTACATTTTTTTTTTAAATCTACATACATCAAGTTATTACTTACGGTCGTTACTGCATGACTTACTGGTAAAAGCACGATAGCAGCAATCAATAGTTTTTATTGTAAGACTTACAAATATGCTAGCAAATTTAATGTAAGGATAGGAGCAATTCTAGTTTGTGGTATACAAAGTTAACTGATCCGTTTTCTTCGTTGGTTTATTATTTTTCTTTTCACACTTATTGCTGCAATATTTAATATACAAGGGCATATTGAACCCAAATAAAGTAAAATTGTAAATATTTAAAATGCCAGTAGGTTTGTTAAATGAACGAATGGAGCAGTGCATGCCATAAAATATAATTGACCTCAAGAGAGGTCTTGCAGTGAGTTCGAATCTTATAATCACCTTAAACGTGAAGCAAATTTAATCTACTGTGTCCATTTCTACTAGCTGGTGACTAAAAACTAAATTTCTTCAATTCACGTGCAGTAGAAAATAAGTAAGTCAATTAATAAAATAATATAATGAATTAGTCAAATATGCTACTTTAATCGGTCCATTGCAGTAATGACAAATTTTTATTGGTACAAATATCATTCTTTCTTGCTTTAGGAACAATTGAAATATAAGCACAGTTTATATCCATATATCCACATAAATATTCAAATTATTTATATAATCCCCTGTAAGCAATCCTGCAACAAAGCACTATAAAATATCAAAAAGAAAATACTTCGACAATTGAGAACGAATACAAAATTCATCATCGTTGAACTACTGAAAAGTATTTTGCCTGTCTCTCATTATTTTTTCTGAGAATCCGATCTTTATCGAAAAAGTAAAACAGGAAAAACTGTTTTCCATGCGGTTTAAAGTTTTCAGAAATTTACCAGCACTAGTTTCATTACTGGAGAGCTTTAAATTTGTAGACATGTAGTCTTTGTTCAAAAACTTTGCCAGCCACCTTGTATTGAAAGGTATTATGAAAACCACTCAGGAAAGTGTACTTCTTTGGCTCAAATTAAAGATCTCAATTGATCAGAGAAAATCTTCATATATTTAATTTAATTCTGAGTGGATAAGAGTGCAGGATTTTTCGGAGAGGTGGTTGGACAAGTTTTTTTTTTTTTTTTTAATAGCAAGACTACCTAATATATAATCATTAAGTTGTTGCAGAGAATCACACACTTTTTTATTGAAATATTTGTCCGTTATTTTTTAAATCTCTGATGTTTCGATTCTTCATATCATACTGAGCAAAATGATCATGATTGGTACGACCTCCAGAGAGCCCTCCTAAAGCATATCGAGTGTGGATAAAAAACAAAAAAATCTAAACAAATTACGGTAAAACAACATTGTTTCAAAATATCAGTTATATATTTTTGTTATATTGATATTTTGAAACAGTGTTAGAGAATATAATCTTTTTGTTTTATCGTAATCTGTTCAGATTTTTTTTTCAACGGCAGTAACTACACGCCTCACGTTGTGCATCGATGACTTCCTCTCGCGTACCCGTGTATAAAGTGTCTTCGTAAACGTTTGTATTTGTTTGAATTAAATAATGCATTTGAGAAATAGCGCATAGTAAACCAGAGGGTTGTGAGTTCAATACTCTATTAGGTGGAAAGTATTTTTAATATTGTTTGGTATTTAGAGTTTATCGTAGTGTTATAACTGACTTGCATTACACACGAGTTAACGTTATAAAGTTTAATAAAAATACTTTCAAGAATTATAAGGAACATTAATTATGTATTATTCAATTATTTATTTGTTAGATCAATCAATATAAGCTATTCCAAATTGTATTGCGCTAGCTTAACTATATTTTCTCTTCAAAAAATAAGTAGATGAACTAAAAAATAAAAATTACGAGAAAACAAAGATTATATTTTTTAACATTTTCTCAAAATATCAGATATCTAAGATTATGTGCTTCTCTAACCTGTTTTCCCTTCATATTAACAAAATAATAAGCAAAAACATAGGTATCATTGAAAATCTACACCCGATTAGAAGCCTTTCCGAAGATTGTGCCCATCATGACTTGTTCAGTATGATGTAAAAAATCGAAATATTGCACATTTAAAAATAATAACGAAAACTACTTTCCCGGAGAAAAATTCCGGGTTTTAAGATCTTTAACTATTAAAAGTGAAAAGCAGGTAATTTTATATAAGATCTTAAGGCAATAGCAAAACACTTTTTGAGTAAACAACAAGAAATATGCAGACACTTCTTCTCAGCATTCCCCTTTCAAGAAAGTATTTCGTGAATGCTTTGTGGACCTATCTTTATAATGTGTTTTCAAACAAGCACATTTAGGTCTATAAAGTCAATTTGCATCGAATCTGTAATTAGTAAAGACATACTTTTCTAGCAGCAGGTTTCACAGAAACCATGTTTAAAAACAAGGAACGGCAGTCTTGTGGTTTAAACTTTTTTTTTTGTTTCAACCGGTTTTCGTTTAAATAATTTCTTTATTTAGATTGCATATCGATAGAAGTAAAGTTGTTTGGTCTTAACCGAGTTACGGAAGTAAACCTTTTCCCGAAAGTAGACATCGATGGAAAGGAACATGCTCAACGGATTCATAAAATAAGAAATGCACTTGAAATACACGTTATCGCAAAAAGTTCTTTGTTGAATTCAGTGTACTCTCTACACTACAATAATCATGTGTAATTTTTAAGATTAAAATGTTATTATGTAGACATCATCCCACAAAATTAAAAAGTCTTACTGATAAGCTACAGATCTGTCGATAAATTTTCCCAACATTTAACAGTACATTTAAACAAACTTTAGGCTTAATGTTCTTACGTATCAGCAAGGTTATGTGAAAACTTTTGTGACTCCACCGACAATCGAAGCTACGACCACTTGATTGCAGGGCAAAACTTAATTACAATTAACGCGGTTTAAACGAGTCAACCATGATTAGCAATATCTATCAGCAACAAAGCCAATTTACCTTTCTACTCATATTTCCGAAATCTTTAGACTGAGTTTTTTTTATTTTATAATCTTACTTTCAACAACATTCTGTACGATACTTTACTATTCCAGATTGTTGGGCGTTGGTTCGGTATGTAGAAGATGGAATTCTTCATATTCATCACATAGATGAAGAAAACGAATGTCTACAATCATTTATACCCGGCGAATTAAAATCTGTTAGATGGAAAGATGGAAGAAGATACACTGCAACAATATTATTGGTTGGAAGTAAGTAAATTAAACAGCTTTTCACAAGATCATGTCAAATGTTACTTAATAACGTTGGAATCACAATAGATCATCTCCAAAATACAGAAGGTTGTTCGCTTTATATCCGACCATTTTTGACGGATATTCATAAGAGATACCGCGCCGACACCACCAATCATGTTCTTCTGGATTCTTAGTATTGTGCACTACTACCCGACAATCGTAGTTTCTGTTGCAGCAAGCTCTTTTGCAGGACAGACATGGAAATTCTGTCCCACTTCTCCCTGCGGGCTTTCCATAGAAAATCTAGGATGCGCGGGCGGTGATGTTGAAGATGTGGTTTCAACAGTTCAAATGCACAAAAATCCATTGGACTGGCATCTGTGCTTTTCACAGGAATGTCTTCAAACTGAGTGGCATGGATTCCTAATTCCTCTGCCATTTCGTGATGAAAACGTAATGATGTTCTAGCGGTATTACTCGAAGCCTTGTTCATATGGATCACCACCTGGTTCGCGTTCATTCTATACAATTGTGACAGTCTCCGATAGATTCTTGAAGTATATGTACCTTCAACTTTTAATCCACCTTGCATATCATCAACTTACCCTTATATCCAAATCCCGTAACAATCATAAAGCAACGAGGAAAACTTTGCCTGCACTCACGAACAAAGTTGCTGCACCCCTTGCCGTCAATGTCACGGCATGTGATCGCTCGAGTGTGACCACAAGCAGTGATACGGACATATGATTCACTCTTGTGACAAGTCTTCCATTCCTAGCAGGTATTTTTCATAGTTTCCTCAGTTCGTCTTACGTTCGGCTATATGACACGGTAGAAGGTAGTGTATACGGGCCTTCCACACACACTTCAAACTAAGGCGCTTGTGAATTGTTTTGTTCACAGTTGGCGCGAGGTGAAATTTGTGGCTCATATCATGTTGATTTGGGGGATGTTTTTCGGCACGCCAATCGACGGATTCCCCTTAGCACTATGGATGTCACTTTGCTTGCACCTCTTCTTCTGGTGTGCCCCCGCCAAGTGAACTTTGTGGTGGACAAACACCGTGTGCGTGGGTTTTCTCGGGGTTCTCCCGTTTCCTCCCACTTTCTTCATTCCACCATTTCATTCATTACTCATCATCACCGTCTCCTTTAGCCTAACCGGCATAACCGTGGGACGTAAAACTCACAGATTTCATTTCATTTTCTCTTCTTCTGGTGGTTTTCGTGGGTGAATGTTCGCAAGGGAGAGCCTGTTTTATGTAATGGGACAAAATAGCTTTCGCAGCAGCTATCTCGGGTATTAACCCATTCTTCCGACACTGTTTCACAATGCATACGTACGGAACTTTAGCATGGAAAAGCGCCATTACGTAATCCTACCAATACCGGTTAATTTTTGTCGTCAGTTGATAACACTCCTACCAGGTAAGACAACACTACTTCCGCCAGCAGACCCATATTTCCAGCACGATGCCAGGTGGCAGCACGGAATCGAAAGTGATCGGATATAAAGTGAACAACCTTCTGTACCTGCATTGCAAATATCACCTTTGTATCTATTAGCCTTTATCATTTGAGTATTTTGACTGGACTCTTCCTCGCGTTTACATACAAGTGAGATATATATATATATATATTTTTTTTTTTTTTTTTAATGATTTGCCATTAACATTTTCACTAGGGACTTGCGAAAACGCTTTTGGATGTTCTTGGCAGCTGTGCTATTTTTTGAATGGCAGGATGTACTTTTGAGAAGTTCGTGTCACATACTGGAATGTGATTTTATACAGAGACATATTTCCTAACGACTTTTCTTTTGCATGAGCGTACCGGTATCTAGAATTCATTCATGAATATGTTAATACATTAGCTCTGTTCACGATTTAGTCGTGTATGAATTTCCATCTATAAGCCTGTGAACAAAGAGGATATGGAAATGATTGCCCACTTAATTCCGTGTAAAAATTTTATTGCATAATATAGCATTCAAAATCTTTTAATCTTATTTTAAAAATATTTATTCTCCCTTTAGACACATGCTCCTCCCTCTAAAAACATTTTCTGTGTAAATCAAAGCCGTAGCCAAAGGATGGCCAGGTCAGGCTAAGCCCAGTCTAAGGAATCAGAGCCCGACCTGTTAATTTCAATTTGTAGAACCACACATTATCAACAATTTATGTAGAGTATTACACAGATGAACTGATGCAAGTGACTGCGAACTCAGTCGGCATTTCCTACAGCCTGTATTGGCAATCATAGTCCGCAAGTCACATGAGGTGTACGTGCTGGTTCGGGTTGTACGAGCAACCACTGATAAGAGACCATAAGGTTTTAGTATGATGGGAATTGAGCCGCGAACATGCAACATGGATTTGTGATGACTGGAAATGTGTAATATGGTCAGATGAATCATCGTTTACCTTATTTATAACAAGAGATCTGTTTATGTGTGGTGGACGTCCATAAAAGAGTATGATCCGGATTATCTCCACGCAACCGTGGAACATACAGCGGCTTTGTGATGCTGTGGGCAACAATATCCTATATTCAGTGGGTCTTGTACTGACGCTTACCAGGTACACTCATGTCCAAAATGATTGTCGCATATTTATAACTGTGTTCTTGTAAGAATATCATTTGATAATGATTGTGCAGGGTACTTTTAATACTGATACTATATGTATAATCGGGAAATGTATATTTGTGGTAAATTTCATAGGAAAAGAATGACAGATACGAAAATTAGAATGAGTAAAACAAAATGTTGCTAAATTCACAAGAAAGTTTTGTTTTCGTTTTATTGTTCTTATTTACTGCTCTTTTGACATAAAATTTGCCACATACATGTATTTGCCGATTATACACATATTAATATTATCAGAAATACCGGGCGAATTCGTAATCAAATTATATTCCTACAACAACATATTTATAGACACGCGACAATAATTTTTTACATGCGTGTACGTTACTGACGGTGATTACGTCGCCATTTTAGGGGACCACGTGCATCCTTTGGTCCAGATATTGCTTCCTGGCAGTGATATATTTATATGATCCTGGCAATACAGTGGTCTGCATCTTCTATATCAAAATATTGAACAAGAGTTTCGGCATTTAGTATTCTGAATAACTTGCTTACCAGTTGAATATACGTGTTCTAATTTTTCCTGATAATCTACGCTTATGGATCTTCGAACAATAAAATTTCTGATTTTTATTGCAGCCCCCATCCGAGAAATAACTAGCAAAAAATCGTAGTTTAGGAGAAAACTTGGCTTTCGATTTCGAATATTTTGCTTACCGGTTGAATATCAGTGTTGTAATTTTCTTACTTGTTTTACCCCTATGGATGTTCAAACAGAAAAAATTGCGATTTTTTATCATCATCCCGATCTGCGGTACATGAAGTCAAAAGTCCTAAGTTCGGAAAAAACAACATGACTTTTAATTTTGAATTTAAGAGAGGAGACCAGAATGACATAACCCAAAGTGGCATCTCTTTTAAAAAATCACCAGTGTGTTGTTGATCAATGACAATCACATGTTTTTTATTTACTTATCAAAAAGGAACCTTTATTTACTTGTTTGCATAAAGAAATCATTGGAAAATGTATACAGGGTGAGTTTTTAAAACTCACGGATTTTATTTGCGTCTAGAATTTCTAACTGAAGTCCGATTTTCATGTGATTTGTGGCAAATGATCAAATAAGGATAGGAGATGTATGGCACTATGTTTACTGGTTTAAACTCACTCGGAGTAATATCGACCACGCCTCAAGAAAAACAGCAAATTTTCGCCAGTGTATATTACAATTGGAATGAGGTTTTGGATTTTTAAAGCAAAATTGCCGAATCCAAATTAAGTGTTAGTGGTAACTCCCAGAAATGACATGTTGAATAGCTATAGCCGGTTTCTTGCGACAAACGACGAAGAGTTTTCTTAGGCTACCTTAGGAGTCAATAACTGATATCTTCCGCAACATTTGCCTGCGGGGTCCGATGCTTCCTGTCTCACTCAGAAGCGATCCTGTTTATACCAATTTATTCACTAGTGACCATATTATGTTGCTGTCTGGAGCAGAACGTGAGGCAAATTTGTTTCTGAATGCCCTTTGCATAGCAACAACAGATTTCGTTCTCCAAAGCTTCTACGGATAAACTCATGTTGCACCAAAGAGCACACTATTCTCACTGTGTTTCGATCATACTCACACAGTAGCACAGAACTGTAGAGCACAATTCCCAATACAATGGCCCGGTTTCCTGTTTCTTATTGACCTTAGCGAGGTTGCCATCTAACGAAGAAACCTCAAATCTCCACAACGCACCGCACTTCATTCCAATTGTAAGGTACATTGGCGAATATTTGCTGTTTTTCTTGAGGGTTGGCCGATATTATCCCGGATGAATTTAAACCAATAAACATAGTTCCACAAATCTCCCATCCTTCCTATATCATTCACTACAAACTGCGTAAAAAATAGGACTTTAGTTAGAAATTCTAGACCCAAATGAAATCCGTGAATTTTGTAAAAAAAAAAAAAAAAAAACACCCTGTATAATATCATCAAAAAATAAAGAAAAACAGTTTGCAACTGGGTGCACTTCTTTGCTGCAACCAGGGCACAGGTCAGACATGTGATCTAAAAGGAATGAAAAAAATAGGTAAGTGAAGGAAAATAATGTACCTCTCGACCTCACCTCAATTCTGATTTTAATATTTAGCTGAAAGGTATAAAATTAAATGCGCAACTTGAACAACCCATAACCACACAATTTTGCTTGCAAAAGATTTGTTTCCTTTCAAGTCAGAATTAATTTGAAGAAAGTTGGAGGTTTGGACGATAGCCACTATTGTGAAACATTTCAAAAAGAAAGAAAAAAAATCATCTGAACCTCTGTTTAGGCTTTGGGCTGGTTGCCATAACCAAAAACGCGTTCTGAGAAATTTGAGGTTAAAGTTTTTTGTGTCATTTTTTTTCAATCACCAGTCAGAATCCATTCCTGCACCAAACAATGTGCCAATGTGTCTACTTCTTGAAGAGTCCCCCCTTGGAAAGTCAGCCGTGATCTTGTGGCAGCAATTCTGTACTCTTTTGACACGTGCAAAGATTTTTTTTTGGGGGGGGGGGCTTTTTGGATTCTGACGGAATCTCTTTCAGTACAGTCCAAATCGCACTATTGCATAACTTAGACTCAAAATTCATTCAGAATTGACGTAAGTGTAGTGTGCCCTTCATTGAAAATACATACAGCTACATTAGTAGCAATTTCCACTATTAAAGTGCTTCCTATATTTGTTTTGGGGGCCACTTTCCATACCAATTGATTAAACCTTTAATTAGCATTTTGAGAGTGCATCAGGACACCTCTTCAAAAGTTCAAGCTTAGTAAGGTCTTCATAAACAGGTTTAATGGCCTGTGATACTTGGAGAGGAAATCCTGCTTTAAATTGATAAGGTTCTTTGTTACTCTTAGATGTTGACAACTGCACCAACTTCCAGGCCCTATTGGGTAGAGATTGTGTTGAGGATAGTTAGCTGGGGAGGGCCATGTTGCCCAAATTGCATTTCTCATTTTATCCATTGAGTTATTGTTGTCCTCACAGCCTTACTATATTAACTACTAAGTTTACCAATTTCTGCACTAGTCAATTTTCCTTTTCCACCTAGACTTTTATTTATTTATTTATTTATCTTTTAGCTCTTTCAATCTCCTCCCAACTCTCTTCCCCACATGGCCAACACACTCTTTCTTTTTGACTGGAAAATCTTCTCCATATGGTTTGTCCTCCACCACAACTTTATGGGTTTTACTATCCCTATCTCGTATGTAATAAAAATACTTTACGCGCAACAACGCAGCACACGCGCGCGCCTGGGGAAACGGAAACAGCTCTAGCGGCGGCGGTTTTCTAATTTTTACATCGGATTTTCAACAAACAACTAAAAAAAATCGATTTTTTGAAGGTATTATACTGGTCTCCTCCCTTAAAAATAAATTAAAAGGATATCAGGCTTCAAAAATGAAACATAAGCTCTTTAGAACCAAGTAAAGCACGAGTCTTAATATTAGAACTGATGTTCCTTCACAGTGAAATACTGGTGTGAAAATTAAAACCATGCTTACTTGGAACTAATTTTAGGGTTGTTAATGTACAAGATGGGAAAATATGTGCAGAACATAAAATGTAGTGTTTTTTGTATAGAATACACTGATTGTTGTTTCAGATCTCTAAAGTCAAGTAGTTTGTGAAATATTGTTTAAAAGAACACAAATGTCAAACAACGCAAAAAATTACACACACAACATATTAAAATCTAATCTCCCAGATTCAAATAATAATAATAACATAAAGAGTGATTCTGAACCCAGGAAGTATGCAACTTTCAATGTGGAAAAAGTTAGGTAAATTAAAAATGTTAATGCAACCCCATTTCGTGACTTGACCCTCAATGAAAATTGTGCTTATCACTTCTTTGGTGGGAGGGGGGTGACACTAGTAGGTTAAGAAACACATTGTACTTTTAGAAACATTTGCGTAATTAAAATGTTTCTTTACTTTTTGTATAAATTGAGTCTGATGTAATCTCCCAAGGGTCACTCTGATCACACCGAATTCTTACTTCAAATTCGTACACATGTAGGTCAGCCACAAAGAGAGTATCACCAAAAAATTACCTGCCATTATGAAGTGCAAGGCGTTTGAATAAAAAGGCAAAATTTTGACGCCGTCTCTTATACAGTTCTTGTCAAAGTGCCAGAACTGTTAAATATCTCTAAGCGACAGAAGTTGCTGAGTATCAAATAAACTATCGGACGGACTAGTCGATCAAAAGGTGTGGGGCCCTGTTTGAGTCCCATGGGATCCAACTTCAACTTTTGAAATTAGATCCCCTCCTTTTATTGCAGATTTTATATTTACTGAAAAAACTAAATCAGAATATTTTCTGTTTAGAACTGTAGGATGTAAGTTCTGGACCGTAAAGGACCGGAAAATAGATTAATGGTCAGAAGTGTGAAAAGGCTACGGAGGAATCTGCAGTAAAATATTTAATGTTTCAGTTTCAAAAATGCAAGATTGAATTCCGTATATTTAAATTGATCCCCCCTCCCCCGCCTGGTAGTTTAGTGCTTTCTTTTAAACAACTTCTGGCTCTTTCAGTTTTTTACACACATTCTTAGTAAAATCTTTAGCCATTCCGAACCTTTTACATTTCTCACTATTAATGTACTTTCCGGCCCTGGAGAGACCAGGACACATCGTATAATTTTGAGCAGAACATTCTTATTTATTTATTTATTTTTTTTATTTTTATTTATTTATTTATTTATTTATTTATTGTTTTGTAAATATAAAATTGCAATAAAAATGGGGGTTTCAATTTCAAAAATGAAAGTTGGGGCCCAAATAGGACCCTACATTTTATAGGCAAGCCCACCCAATAGCTCTGTTGATATTCTGAAACTTCTGTCACCTTCAAGTTAAAAAAAAAAAAACTCATTCTAACCGAGATATTTAGCAGTTCTGGAACTTCGCCAAACTCTGTATAAGAGATCGCATCCATCAAAATTTTAGCCTTCTATTCAAAGGCCTTGCACTTCATAATGGCAGCTATTTTTGAATGGCACTTTCTTTGTGGCTGACCTACACGTGAACGAAATTTGAAGTAGGTTTTCGGGGTGATCTGAGTGATCCTTCCCTTGTCAGATATCTAACTCGATTTATTGAATTCAAGGTAAGATATTTTAGGTTTTGCAAAATGTCTATAAACATATATGAATTCATAATAAGACAATAAATTATTTTCTAGGCAAATGCGACGTTTCAAAGGCTATGGAAACATTCTCTACTCTGCCAGAAAATGAAATACCACTTGAACCTGAAACAGACGGAAAGGGATCTTCAGATACTGCTCTTAGGAAAATTCAAGGAAGCCTTCTAACGGATGGTCAACCTGAAATGAACCACAGTGAAATCTCCTCAGAACTGGTTATGACAGAAGATGAGGTACCACCTGAACCTGAAACAAACCAAGAGGGATCTTCAGAAACCACTCCAAGGAAAATACAAGAAAACCTGCTACCAGGCGTTGAATCTGAAATGAACCATAGTGGAATCTCTTCAGAACTGGTTTTCGTGACGGGAAAACAGTTACCACTTGAACTTCAAACAAACGGAGAGGGATCTTCAGAAACCATTCCAACGAAAATACAAGAAATCTTATTACCAGGTGTTAAATCTGAAATGAGCCCCCGTGGTATCTCTTCAGAACTGGTTTTCATAACAGAGAATGAGGAACCACTTGAACCTGAAACAAACGGAGAGGGATGTCCAGAAACCATTCCAAGTAAAATTCAAGAAAACTTACTATCAGGTATTAAATCTGAAATGAGCCACAGTGGAATCTCTTCAGAATTGGTTATGACAGAAAATGACGTACCGCTTGAACCTAAAACAGACGGAAAAGGATCTTCAGTAACCGATCTTAGGAAGATACAAGGAAGCCTTCTACAAGATGCTCTATCTGAAATGAACCATAATGGAATATCTTCAGAACTGGTTTTCATAACAGAAAATGTGGAACCACTTAAACCTGAAACAAGCGAAGAGAGATCTCCAGAAGTCATTTCAAAGAAAATACAAGGAAACTTTAAATCTGAAATTAACCACAGTAGAATGTCTTCAGAACTGTTTATGACAGAAGATGAGGTACCACTCGAACCTAAAACAGACGGAAAGGCATCTTCAGAAACCGCTCTTAGGAAGATACAAGGAAGCCTTCTACCAGATGCTCAATCTGAAATTAACCACAATGGAATCTCTTCAGAACTGGTTTTCATAACAGAAAACGAGGAACCACTTGAACCTGAAACAAACGAAGAGGGATCTTCAGAAAGCATTTCAAGGAAAATACAAAGAAGTCTAGTAACAGATGTTAAATCTGAAATGAACCACAACGAAATCCTTTCAGTTCCCGTTTCCATGACAGAAGAAAAGTTACTGCTTCAATCGGAAACAAACGAAGAAGGATCTTTAGAAACAGTTCGAAGGAAGATAAAAAGAAGCGTACTACCAGATATTGAATCTGAAACGAACCACAAAGATATGTATTCAAAACTTACTTTGTGTAAACAAGCAGGAAAAGCAACAAAAAATAACGAAAACAAAAAACACAATTTACGTCTCGTAGAATATTCAGATAGTTCTTCTGAAGAAAGTGAAGTAACCATCTGTAAAAGTGAAGAAAGCAACGCTTTAACGAATATTAGCAGTTTTGAAGACGATGCTATATCAGGTGCAAGTGATATTGATGATCCGGATTATGACCCTGGTGAAGAAAGTGTTTCGTGTAACAGTGAATCAACAGATGTTGCAATATCAGATAGGACAATAATTCCCTGGAGTGAGATAACTTTTCAGAGCTCTGTTAAGGAAAGTATTGAATTGGGCAATTCTAATAACGTAACAAATAGAACAGGTGAAGCTATTAGTAACAGTGATATAGTAGAATGTTCTAGTTGCTCCGATTCCAATCATTCTGAAATTTTTGAATTACGAAAGACGGCACTTAAATATATTTTGAAAGAAGATCGACAGCGTGTACACGTAGCTGAATCTAATAATGCGGCAGGTAAAAGAATATATGACAGAAAAGCTTCTTGTTTGTATTGTTCGAAAATGTTTTCAAAACTAAGCAAACACTTATTTAGGAAACATTATAATGAAAGGGAAGTAATTGACGTTTTGTCTTTAAAGAAGGGTTCCCAAGAAAGAAGAACAGCTTTGATAAAACTAAGAAATGCTGGCAACTTTCAACACAATCAAAATTCAATAGAGAAAGAAGCTGGTGTTATTATTCCCACCAAACGATCTCAGAGGTCAGGCTCTCCCAGTCAGTATGTTGCATGTGAAAATTGTCTTGGCTTTTTCAAAAGATCCCATATGTGGAAACATTCAAAAAATTGTTTGGATAAAAACGGAAGTAGAAAAAAATATTCTAAAAGAACTGCCTTGGGAGATCTCTTGGTTGGCTGTCCACGAAAAATTGACCTGAAGGAGAAAGTTCTTTCACGAATGAAGTGTGACAGTATTTCCCTTGCTGTGAAGAATGATGATCTTATTCTCACATATGGAGCTAAGTTATGCCAGAAACATGCCAGTGACACTCATCTCTATACATATATAAGCCAGAAATTAAGGGAATTGGGCAGGCTACTTTTAGAAATGAGAAAAATTAGTCAGGACGTTAATAGTTTTAAAGATTGCATAAAAGTAGAGAACTTCTCCAAAATTGTGCAGGCTGTGAAAACCGTTTGTGGATACAGTAATACTGACGAGTGTTACAAGATACCTTCACTAGCTTTGAAACTTGGCCATGCACTTAAAAGCTGTGCGATGATACTGAAAGGAGAAGCACTGAAAATGAGGAACATGGAATTAAGGAAAGAAGCAGAGGACTTTTTCGAGCTATGTAACTTGGAATGGACAAATGAAGTTTCATCTCATGCACTTAGAACCATTGCTAGGCAAAAGTGGAATAAACCAGAATTATTACCATTAGCAGAAGATCTAAAGAAACTGAAAACACACTTATCTAAGAAGATAGCAGAAGCAGCAGAACGACTAAAACATCTACCTGACAAAAAGTCATGGGAAGATCTTTGTCAGGCTACACTGGCAGCAGTTATTCTCTTCAACAGAAGAAGAAGCGGTGAAGCGCAGAGAATAGAAGTTAAGACATACAAAGAGAAAAATGGCTGTACAACTAACAGTGAAGTGGTTGCATTTTTGTCAAGTTTTGAGAAACAGTTACTTCACTCTCTGACGCTTGTTTACACAAGAGGAAAGAAAGGGAGAAAAGTTCCAATATTACTGACCTCAGAAATGAAGGAGGCAATCGACTTACTGGTGCAAATGAGGGAAAAGGTTGGAGTGTGTTCTAGTAATAAATACATTTTTGCGAAAGTTCAATATAATTCAGAAGAATGCTACCGAGGATGGGATGTTCTTCATCGGTATGCAAAGGAATGTGGAGCTGCACATCCAGAATTTATTACGTCCACAAAGCTTCGTAAACATATTGCCACGATAGCACAAATTTTAAACTTAAAGAAGTGTGAAATGCAAAATATTGCATCATTTCTCGGACATGATCTTGACGTCCATAAAGAATTCTATAGACTTCCAGATAGCACTCTAACAGTTGCTAAAACAAGCAAATTATTTATGGCTGCTGATAAAGGCAATCTGAATAATTACTATGGGAAAACACTGGACGACATTGACAATCTTTCCATAGAAGAGGATAGTGGCAATGATAGTAATGCAGAAGATTCAATGGAATGTGATAAAGAAGAGTCTGAATCACGAACTACTTATCCTGTTTCTGAAAATGGTACAGATAATATACTTTGTGATAATGGATTTGACCACAAAGAAGATGAAGACCTGAATGAGAAAGAGAAGGTACAAAGGAAGAAGAAACGTGGTAAAAATAGTAGGGCTCATAACACTTTGCATCAGAAAGACCCATGGTCTGAAGAAGAAAAGGATGCTGTTAAGGAACATATGTCTAAATTTTTTCTGCTGAAAAAGATCCCTGGAAAAGCTGATTGTGTAAAATGTATATCTTTAGCAGGTGGCATTCTTGATAAAAGGTCTTGGAAACATGTTAAGTATTTTGTTTACAATGAACTAAAGAAAGCAAAGAATTCTATTACCTAAAACAGACGGTGGTATATTGATATTCAGGTTTCAGGTAACATATGCAGGGCAGTTAATTTAAAAATACATTGGTGTACTCCCTTAAGGTGAGAAGTAAATTCCTTAACTTTGGAATCAGCACAATACGTTATGTGTACCCTGTATAAAATGAAAATGACCTCAGCAATATATATATATATATATGAATAATCGGTGTAATTTTGTATTGATTTCCCTGAGTAGCTATTTCTTTTTCAAATTATGTAACTAGCGAAAGAATAACAGATGAATATTTCTATTGAACTGCAATGTAATCGAAATGGCCTAACAAGAGTTTCTGTGCTTTCAATTACTGTTATAAATCGTGGCATGTATGTGACGTTAAAATGTATTTTTCACGAAAATGTGGGAAGAATTGTTTAGAAACTGAAGTTGGATTTCTAATCTTAGAGATCTAGTTTTAACTTCTTTTAAACCGTTGTTAATGTTGTATCAAAGGAAAATGCTTTATTTTATATGTGTATTTTTGTTTGATCTAGTTTAGACAGATTGTACGTAAAAGAAATTCTACGATTTTTTGTAGCTTTTTGCCTGTTCTGTGTATATTTTGTGCAACATTTTTATTCTTTATGATATTTCGTATTTCTTAATCTATTATACAGGATAGAAGCTTTTTTATACCTAACGTCAGTTTTGTGCTTTAGTTATTTGATGTAGAGTTTCGACTAATATTACTTTCAGAAGTGAGAATACAAACTATGTATTCAAATATGTATTCCGTTATAGACGAGCTAAATTTAAACATAATAAAAGTTTGCGACTGCGCTCTAGATTGAACCCTTGTTTCCGGCTTATCATGTTGGTGTATTAATTACTATACTTGTCTGCGTAAGGATTACGTAGCAATGGCGTTACCTTTAGGATAATATCGGATAGGCTCGGAGGTTTGAATATTGATGAAATCACTGATGATCAATAATTGATACATTGTTAGCAACAGGTCGCTCACCTCCCTTCACGCTTTACTGCCAATAATTTCTGAACTGGTTAATCAATCCAAAGTGGTCAACACGTCTTGAAGTTATTGAGAAAAGAAATTGTCGAGATGTAAGATATATTTGGTAGATACAATATACAACGATAAAATTCACGATTAGATGCAATGAGTTAGAAATATTGAAATGCTTAGTTTCTCGAAAGCAATATTCAAGAGAAATAAATGACTAAATAAAAAAAAGTGAAAAAGATTAATAAAGTGCACATTCACATCTTTATTCCTACTTAAAATATGGTTTTAGCAGAAATAAAACAATAATGTCTGAAGGCATACATAAATCCAGGCAAAATAGGTAGACATGAACCCAGAGAAGTTTGCATCTTTGTTGGATTGTCTAGTAGTTAGCCCACCAACACGGTACCCGGCGAGAAGGTGTCCCGTCTAATTTCCAACCTAATCTCGAACACTTTTACTCTGAATATCAGTATCAGATAATAGTTTCATGTCTTTTTTTTTTTCTTAAATGCATTACTCCTGGCAGGTTTTCTTCAATACATAATATGTGTTTGAATTGATGATACGTTGCAAAAGTAAATTTCTACCATACGAAAAAGATCTGTTCTTAGAAGCAATAGTTTTACTGTATGAATATGTAATAAAAGGTATGGATAAATATTAAGGAAATTATAATGCATTTGCGGTAATAGCAGATAAAAAATAAAAAAGATAATCATATATTTTCTTCTTTGAATTTTTCTTATATAGGTTAAATACTGATATGACTTTTCATGATGCGAACTGTCTGTTCAGATACTAAAATAGTAGTCTTTCGAAATGTAGTAAAATCTTTCTTTTATACTAAACTATTTTTATGAAATACAAAATATACATTTTATTAGTTTTCGTTTCTCCAATAAAATCTAATCTTATGGAAATATGTATTTTATTTCTTCAAGTCCTTGTCAATACATTTAAGTTACTTATTGAATGAAGAGATACAAGATAACGATTCTACTAGCTCCAGCTCAGTTCAATGTGCGATCATTGATTTCTTTTTTATTTTGAGACTTTGTGAATTGACGATAGGAGCAAACTACGATTGGTTATTATTATTATTATTATTATTATTATTATTATTATTATTATTACAGTAGAACCTCGCTTAGTCCGATCATGCTATCATCAGGCATTGTGTACGTTTCACTCCAACAATCCTTCATGTCTGTACATACTTGTCGGTGACTCATTTCCTGTGCTGTAAGTCTGTTGTTGAATATCCTCTGCTATCTTTGCATGTTTTTGTATTGTTTTAAGATAATACAGTTTTAGTGTGTGTACTGAAGTGTACTGTACGGTATTAACATTTTTATAGTATGATTATTTCATAATAATACTGAGACAATATTTCCAATTAAACCACCGTCTTTGTATCGTGCTTGTAAGTAAATAGAAGTGTTCCTCTAACAATCCAACCTACTTTGCGTTCCGACTGGGCTTCCGATCTCATTTGGGCCGGACTAGCGGGTTTCTACTGTATTACAAATCCAAATGACCGTTTATTTATTTCCTTTGCAACAAGAAGGGATTATCACTATGTCTGGAATAAATTGGATGTGGAATAGTTACGTAGTACGTAGAAGTAATAGGCAAGGAGTTGTGGTGTGAAGGTTATGATGGGAATACTCCTAATTGTGTTGATGTGGATCCATTTCGCAACCCTCTTTATAATTCAATTCGTAATATAGTAGTTTTGCCTGTGTTGATGCAATTTTCCGTATATCTTTCCACCTAATTCCTTATGATAGTTTACATTATTATTATTATTATTATTATTGAAACTTCCATGAATAGTTCGAAATAATTTCAAATACGTTTTCCAGTTTTGAGATTTGATATTTCGGTGTCTTAGAGTCAAAACCTCCTAAGTTAAGGTTTTATCGAAAATGACTTTTTGGGTAATTTCGCTGGAATGTAAAAACCGTATTCTACATATTACAGCTGGTATAAAATAAATATTAAAACATCGTGTTGCTCCTTACAAAAAAATATGTGGATCGGTTTTGCACAAGACTAAGTGTGAAGGTCATACATAAGTTTCTTGCTCATACTGTAAAGTTTGCGTTTTTGTATATAACGGTTTTCACTCTAAACCATCTATATGTATGCGATTCGAGGGTGAATCTTGCTATTTACAGATTTTATTTCACTTACTTGTATTTGTGGTACTTGAATATATGTTGTAGTTCCGAGGTTTTGGCTCTCCACTAGAGCCTTGTTCACAGAGAATAAAAGCTGGAGGAAAGATAATAAAAACACCAGGAAAATAAAAGAAACGTAATTCACTAGGGTAGAGCAGTGCGAACTGTACCTTGCCGATAGTTGTCAGTCATACGTCATATGATGGTGGAGCAAACTGTAAAAAGACTTTTTTGGGGGGCGGAGAACGTCGCCAGCTCACATTAATGCTTTTATTTTTGTTCTAAAATCTCCAAACCTTTGAAAAAAGAAATATTAAACAATTCAAGAGCAATTACACCGACTGTAATGGAAATTCAGGCGTCTACAAGATTAAGTGCAATTGCCTTGATAGTAAAGACAAAATGAATGCTGAAAGTAGAGGTCAAGGAACATCACAGAGATGCTAAAGCTGAACATCTAACTTGAATCCATTCGAAACGTTAATAATAATAATAATAATAATAATGTTGATTCAAAAATTTTATTTCGAGCAATAAGGACTAGTATATTTAAAAAAAAACTTTACATAGATAAGGGGTGGTTAAAGAAACTATAATAGAGGACAATTACTAGAAAGTACATACAGCATTGGCACAAAAATAAAAACATTAAAGCGAGCTTGCAACCTTCCTTAACAGAGCAAAGAACACAGATTTAGCCCATCATTTCACAATATGATGCACCAACATTTGAATTGTAACTTGGAGCTATAGGCAAGGTGTACTTCGCACAGCCCTACCACAATGAGTCAGTTCCTTTTTATTATGTTTATATTTTTATTATTCGAAACGTTAATACATTAATACAGAAATCGCAAATACAAGTAAGTAAAATGATTGTTAAAGTTCCTAAGCGTCTCGGCATATTTATAGGTTTTGAGATGATAAATCCGAAGCTGAAAAAAAAAAAAAGTAACCCAATGTTTCTACATGAACCCGTACTGTAATTCCTCCTCGTATTCGTTTCAGAATTCCATTCGCAGTTACTAGTTCATGTTTGTATATTTTGATGTTTCATTGCTACGAAGGTTTACACTAAAAATGTCAAAATATACCATTAAAATAATATGAGGTTACACAACAAAGAAAATATACAGTATTATTATGTACCCCCTATATCCAGTTTTATAAAAGATAGTGGGTTGAAATATGATGTATATATATATAGTTCAATTTAAAATCCCTAAACTCTGAACTGAAATTATTCGGTTATAGACAAAGGAAGTAGCGATGCATAACATTTTCTACGTTCTTTTCTCTTCCAAGAAATAAATTTTAGTTTAATTTAAACTACAAATGCCTTACAGTACTTTTTCAAAGTTGTTCAAAGTAACTTCCATTAACCTCAAGGCACAACTGACCTGGCGACATAAGTTGGTCTATGTATAGCTGGAGTGCCATTAATGGTTTCGATTCTGACTTACTGCAAATATTGAAGAAACAAACTGATTTTGCTGTATGTGGTATTCTTATGATAGTTGCACTGATAAAAACCTGACAGCCTCAAATCATGTAGGTGAGTGGTGCACAAATCTTTTGATACCAGTCGTTCTCTGAAAAATTCGCGGAACGTCTTCATGCTTGTGTTGAATTTATGGGTCTTCGCCTCGTCCCGTTGCAACCAGGAATAGCATTCGAAACATAGCAACGATGTGAGTTATAATATCAGGGTGCATATCATATCTGAATTTATAGTTTTGTTGAGAAAAAATGGCTTCACAATAGGCCACCTAGAAACGACTGATTGTCTCCTGCTTCCAGCACTGTCTGCAATAGTACTTGCTTGAGATAACGTTACACTGGATCATATATTCTTGTTTCTTCTGAGGAAGGGAATAACAAGGAACTGCTGCTAAAATATATAGAGGAAAAGTTCATAGATTTGGGTCAATGTTCCGTTAAGGGGGTCCAGTGTCTTTGACACCACTTCTTTCTATTGATTTTCGTTTGATTACATAATATAATGTTATATTAAGTTCTATTAGGTTAGGTTAGGTCAGGTAAGGTTAGGTTAGCTTAAGGGGATCCAGTGTAGTTTTGGACCCCCTTAACGGAACATGGACCTAGATTTGTTGCAAAATGCACTTCTACAAAAGCAACTAAGTTCTTGAGTGAGATAATGGATTCGCTTTCCTTGGTCCTTGACTTCTTGCAAACTAGTCTTCCGCTGTCGCTTGATGATTATCTGTGATACCAAGACATTTCCGTAGATCCCTAACAAATAACGCAAAGAGCAATAGTCATAAGTATTTTCGTGTTTACCAAGTATAATATTTTAAACTCAGAGTTTGGCTGCTTGTGAATCGCACTGTATATAGCCTATATGCCCTTCTTAGTAGTAAGGCGAACTCAAACGTTACGATCAATCTGAACGTTAGACTAAAGATATTCTGACATTCAGTTCTGCTGTCTATGGGCCTTATGCAGAGTCGTTCTGACGCGTGATTAGTGCCATACTAAAGAGTTCGACTAACATGTTTCCTGCCGTAGTCAGGCCTTTAGTATGACGCTAATGATGCGCCAAAACGACTCTACCTTATATGTTTAGTCTCTTGAAGTCATGCATCTTCCCTTTGAAACTAGTTTCAAAATAAATGGACGATTATCATCGCCATTCATAGTACATTTTCAGAAAACAAGCTTTTGTTGAGTTCGTAAAGGGAATTATAAAAATATGTTTATGCTTAGAAGTGAGTTTTAATTTTTTTAATTTTTAAATTTTATTTCATTCTATGAAAGTTGGAAATTTTGTTGTGGGACAGTGTCAGGCAACTGACAAGCTCTGTGTTATGCGTGAAGTGTATTCTTTTAGTTTCGTATACGTTAGTAGATACAGTAAGTTCACCTAGTAAATCGGAACATGGAATACGTAAGTTGTCTTACAGTCAAAAGAAGAAAAAAAAAGTTCCACAAAATTTCAGTACGATTTTACTTTGGATGGCAGAGCGGAATTAAATTACTTTTGTAATTGTTCTAGATAATGCAGTTTTGTTTATAATGTATGCACAAATTATATTCACGCAATCCAAATTGCTAACCATTTTTTGTTAAGTATACATATTTATGATGCACACTGGTGTCAGTATCCTGCCAGATATGGGTTTTACGAGATATTTTCAATATATAATTTGTCACCCAGAAACTTCTTCCCATCCTAATCCCATATTTTCACAGTATTTAGAACCTTATCTTGGGATCCCTTACAATTTATTTTTCTTTTTTATTTGCTTATTAAAGATTTTGACGTAAACGTTAGTTTATTTTTCTTTATACTCTGTATATTAATACTAACGTAGCGCAAATGTTTCTACTTTTTTCTCGGATACATCCTCAATTCTATATGAACTATAAAAAATATGTACATTGATTCTTAAATCTAGAAATTACCCTACAAGTCAGAAAAAATTCAAACCAAATGTTTGATTCTTGGCAGAAATTCTTTGTGCGAAATTTGTAGATTGCAAAAACTTAAATCACATCCGTGTGACATGTGCAATACACACAAAGATTCTGTCTTAAGTTTCAGTTGGCGCTTGTATAGACGTTGAAATATCTGAAGAAACAGACATTTCTGGTGAGTGTACGGGAGCATACTCCTCAGAGGGGCGGTTGGGGATAGTGGTGATGAAAGGTTTCTCCGATGATCTAAAGTTGCTGCAAATTATTACTTAACTACACTGTTAATGTAAGATGCGGATCCTCCTATGTGAATGTAAGACACAATATAGTTTTGTCTTCGTATCCTACTCCCTAGGTGCTTTCCCGAAGGTTGTAACTAGAAGTTAGATAGTATTAATAGTGAAATCACCAGGTTTTTATTCATCCTGATACGTGATAACCTGTGCGCTTCTTCCTTTTTAGACTTTTATTCTCCATCCATTTTGTTCCAAATTGAAAAACGTTGTAAGAATTTCCTCATATGACATTATTTGCTTTACTTCGTTTTCAGAAATTGTTTAACTTAAAAAATTCTTTAACATTCAATGTATTAGTACTACACACACGTAAGATGAAATCTTTGAGTTTTATAAGAGACACTGATAATAATGAATGACCTGAAGAAAATGTGAGGTAATGAGAAAAACCATGCACACCTGCGGTATTTGTTCACCATAAAGCTTACTTAGCGTGAGCTAGTATCGAACCAGTGACTTCACGCACCAGACGTACGCGCTATTCCACTTCCTGGCTTCTTTCTTATTTTTCTACTTAGCGCCCCCGACAGGGACACGAACACAGAAATATCGAGGGCAGTTAAAAATCACAAGAACTCTGCCACTGAGAATCGATCCCAGGACCCTGTACACCAAAGGCGCACGTGCTAGCCACTAGACCAGCGTGAAGGACCCTCACACGTACGAACGATATACAAAAATGTTCAGATATAATGTGTGAACAGTGAATGATGCATATTAAGAGTCGTGAATACCTCAGCCATTTTTCTTTTTCAACCCATTGATTTATATGTCGAAGTATATTACTGATTGTTTCTTTAGGTCTATTTAAATGTCTCTTACTCTTCTGGAAATTAAATTCTGAGTTGTATATTTTTAATTTTTATAAATGAAATTAATTAAAGTAATATTATATTGGTATATAATAAAAGATCATTTTTACAAAGCAGGGTATATATAAATAGATCTGAAGAAAACATGAGTAAAATAAAACCGTTGAAAACTCCGCTTATTTCAAAGAAACAGAAGAATACTTCGGCATATAAATCAATGGGCTGAAGAATAAAAATGGTGGAGGTATTCAAGATGCTTAATAATTAGTTCTTTGTCGTTGATCCTTGGTCTGAGGAATTACTGATATCGACTACATATATTGTCTTTTAGTACCAAAGTCTTGATGGAAGGTTATTTATTATTATTATTATTATTATTATTATTATTATTATTATTATTATTATTATTATTATTATTATTATTATTATTATTATTATTATTGATGCTATACTTCTTGTAACAGTTGTTGTACCTCACATGTGAAAAACACACAGATTTTCCTTACACGCTGTATAGGCCACAATATTATGCAACGGCTTTCTGAATCATCGGCCCTTTCTGCAAGTTGATTTCACACTGGAGATGACTGATGCGGTTTGACACGTTATTTCGTATGGCTCAGATTTTCGAAGATGATTTGAGTCCGATTTTTAACTTTTTTGTCTGGTGGGTTTAACTGCAAATATTTGCTATAGGCAAACTCTGGTGCTCATTCCGTATAGGTTTTTGCAAAATTTTAGAATGGAAACACAGCGCAAATACTGCAACAAGCAATTATAATCGCTATGCCGATAATCGCAATTTAAAATACAAAATTTTCATTGTTTCAACGCAAACCAGTACGGAAAGAGGCCCTCTTTCAATATTTGCTTATGACATTTTTAGGCCCTATGATACACGCTTCGGGTCTCAAGCAGACTCATTTTTACATATGATTAGCGTATTACTAAAGCCCTGACTACTGCAGCAAACATAGTCAAACTCCTTAGTATGGCCCTAATCAAGCATCAGAATGACTCTGCATAAGACCCTGAGGCTCTAAGTCCAAGCGTGGAGTACTGATAACTAAAATTTTAGGCGAGATATACGAAAAGTTTGCAACAGTTGTCATGACGTATTGATAGACCGGAAGTTCCCCAGTGTGTATGATGTAACTGCAATGTACAAGAATGATGGAATCGTACTTTTCCCCACAAGACGACAGAGAAAACAACTATAATTACACATTGTACCCCAATGTAGTACATATATGTTGGTGTGTTTACATGTTCCCTCACTAGCATAATGTTATTTTGCGGAAGTTACATCACTCACTTCCCGTCCCCGATAAGTACGTTCTCAACATGTTAGTACCCCAGATACATGGTTTTACACACGTGATCTTTAATCAATATATCTCCTAATTATTGAACTTTTCACGCCAATGTCAGGTTTGTAGCTCGTTTTTTTCTCTTTCCGCGGCTTGCAAATGGTGCGAAAACTCGATACACTCGGTTACCCGAAAGCAGTAATGTAGTGAGGGTCCCCGCAATTTTTACACTGCCAACCATAGTGTGTGTGTGTGTGTGTGTGTGTGTGTGTGTGTTCTACAGACCTTGGTGCAAATTAGTTGTAAACCTGGGGCAACGCAAAATGTTCCCAATCAGGCCCCGCACCACCTAAGGCCGGCCCTGGTTGGTATTATCCAATGTTTCTGGATGGGTTGGAATGGTATTGACAAAGTTGGTTATGTTGTGCTGATACTTCTTCACTACATATTTCCCACAAATGTAAGAAAACGGATCTGGTGAATTCTGGAAAAACCTTGGAGCCACTTAAATCACTTCACAAACGCTATGGAGAGTTTATAGCGTACGACAAACAACGTTTACATTCAAAAGCTAAGTTAGTTCACCTATTGCATAGGTATACTTACAAAAAACTAACTGATAATCTCATAATAAGAAATGGCCTTCTTTGACATTAGAATTGCACAAAATTTAATTTAATAAAGAGTGGTGCCTGAATTTTGTTTAACAAAATTAATTTAATTATTAGGAAATGTATTGTATTTGTTTCCTGTACGTTTATCTTGTAAATTTTAAACTACATTATCATTAGACTTCCGGTCATGTAGCGAGAACGTATTTGATGTGCGCTGTACACAGTGTTCGCAGAAAGAGCCAAAGCACATGTAAGATGTGAGTTTCAGAAAAAAAACCTTAAGTCATAGAGCTTTTTCGATTATTCCGTTGAAATCCGCACCCCAAAATCTATAAGAATCATTTATTAGTTTCTAAACACTTTTTCCATCGCAGGCTAGTGTAATTAAAGCATAAATTATTATGGAAATTCATATATATATATATATATATATATATATATATATATATATATATATATATATATATATATATGCATGCTCAAAATGAGTTCTTTTTATGAAAGCTTTCACTCTAATGATGTAAATCAAAATACAAGCCTCAATAGATTCACCTCAAAGTTGTAATTGTTGAGTCCATTAAACAATTATTATTATTATTATTATTATTATTATTATTATTATTATTATTATTATTATTATTATTATTATTATTATTGTTGTAAAGAGGTGTAAAGATGTTAGACATGAAGACCAGCTTCAAATGCAGGAAGGATATTTAATTCAGGGATGGAATGGGACGTATAGGAAAGTATACACGGAAGTATACAGCATATTCCCACCTAATATATTTATAGATCACTGTATACTCATCTAAAATTTACGGGAGTGAATATACACTATACTTTTGAAAACCGTACAGCGTATACCTAGCAAAAATCCCAGCATTACATCACTAACTTTATTTCATATAGAGCTTGAAATCTACATTTTCATCAACTTGATTATTTTTTATCAGGCAGATAGTTAAAATAGAATTTTGCTTTGCTTAAAGCATTGGTGTAAAATATAATTCTGCTTTGCTTAAAGCATTGGTGTAATCTTACATGAGAAAATCGTAGGCAGCAGCCTGCCAAGTTAACTCTTTCGCTGTCACCTTATTTCAGTAGGCCCTATCCTAATACAATGTGCCACCTACACTTTTGCAACATTTAGTCTTTTGCAACAAACAAGCTATATCTAGCGAAAACCAAGCACACTACAGAAAATGACCAGGACAACACTGTGTGCCACCAGAGTATAAGAGCTCGATACCTGCTAGAGGTCTGCACGGGCTGGATTTTTTTAGCCCTGACCCGTCCTGGCCCGTGAATTTATAATGCGAGGCACGACTCGAGTTTTAGCATTTAGGCCCGAGCTTGGCCTGAGATCGTGTGATAATCAAATGAGCCCGAAATAAGCCCGAATTACGGAAACGTCACGCAAAATTGAATTTTTATTTACAGCAACTACAAGTTTAATTTTGCAGTTGTCCTTTAAGAGTTCTCCAGAAAGAACGGTCCTATAAATATAGTTGTACAGTATATTTACAAAGTTAGGTCCGAGAAATATGGTTGTGTATTTAAAAATTTACTACCCGAGTCCAGCCCGGGTCCGAAGTGATATATGCTCTGTAGGCCCGAGTCTGGCCCGCGGAATATTCAGACTTAGGCCCGAGGGCTCGGACCGAGCCCGTGCAGACCTCTAATACTTGCATGCCATTTTATAGAGAATGTCTACAATGAGAACTACCTCTTGTTGCCAAATGACGTCAATGGCACACAACAATAGGTATGAACGACGTCATATGGCGTCAAGTGGCAGCAAATGAGTTAACCTAATTCCTGATTTCCAACTGGGCCTGATGTAAAATGCTGACCCAGCTGTTGCATAAGCCTGGCATACTCTTTGTTTCAATAACGTGCTGCAACGTCATGACTCGATATACGGAATGGTTGCCAATAGTTGATGTAAGAAACAATTTTGTAAGGAAAGCCGATTAAATACTGTACCAGGAAGTGTGAGAGCAGCGATTGGACGATGCTTAGGCCAAAATACTTAAACTAGAAACTTGGAATTTAGAGAATACATAGATTTTGTGATGTAAAGAAGGATCTTTGGAAACTCGAAGAAAAAGAGGGCTAAATAGAGATTACAATTATTATAATAATAAGATATTTATATGTCGGAATCCGTCCAAGGTTAGAGACAAGAGATTTATTATTTAGACTTTTCTTAATTAAACATGTGTTTCAGCGTTTTATAGGCCTATACATGCAGTATATTGAAGGGTTTAAGATTCGTACAGTTTATAAAAGAAAACACGACTAGAACATGAAGGTATTCAGCAAATTTCGTATGAGGAAATGTTTGAGTGCAAAGTTAAGAGGAAACTACAAACGTCAATTTTACTTCGTTATAAGATTCACTCTCTTAATTGTGAAGAGGATCTTTCTGATTTAATTAACAAAAACTATGAGTAAAATCAGGTACATATTGGATAAAATCATCGAAATAGAAATGTTTTCAGATAATGAAGACGAAGAAAATTTCAATTCACCTCCAGCAAATCTTAAAGCTGGAAATATTCTTATGCATTTGAACGAATGATTGACAAATGATGAAGGTGAAAACGCCTAAATATTTTATGAGCTGTAGATAAGGATGTATGAAACCATCTTTCAGTGAACCTCGTAGACATACATTGTGGAAACAATAAATGTCTCGTTTATACAAATGAAGCATCACGAACTCACTGTTGTGTGCAATGTACAAGATCAGTTTACGCAATATGCGGTGTATCTTGAAGAGGAAGGTTATGGTGTATCAACTTCCTGTCAGTTGTGCATTAGAAAAAATGTCCATCGAAAGAGGAAAAAAGCCAATGCAGTTTCCAAGAATATGCTAATATATATATATATATATATATATATATATATATATATATATATATATATATATATATATATATATATATATATAGGCTATATGTAGTTTGAATAAGAAATTTTCCTCGGCTTCGATTGGTGATACAATAACTGCCCCCGTATCTGATGCTTTGCATGAAAGAGCTAATCCCCGGAATATTCTGAAGTCTTAATGCTCCAATACATGAATGAATTCTACCAGATTGGCGATTCTAAGCAAAGAAGCAGCGTCAATGCGAAGGTGGCCGCTCCACTAATGACATGCACTGCATTAGAGTAGTGATCTGTAATGCGATGCTTTTTTTGACTGGTGAAACTGCTAAACCAATTAAACTTCATCTCAGGATGAAAGTGCTGTATAACGATTCTATTATGCCTCTGCAGCAAGTTTCTGAATGATACATAAAGTTCAAACATGACGTAGCTTATGGAGGACCTCCCACGTACGTCCAAGATACACCTAATATTAATGAACGAAAACTTTACCACAGAGCTTCTGAAGGAAACTGGGTGTATTACTAAAAGAAATAGTCGCCATTTTGGTTCTTATTGTTGGTTCAGAACCATTTTTGTTCATAATGTACTGAGGTTTAATAGCGTCTGGGAGATTGATGTCACATCATTTCACTGCTGAATTGAGGTATCATCGTGTTCATGGCCTATGAGGAACTGTTGTATCGTTTTGAGGGTAAATATGATGAATTTCTGGCCAGAATCGTCAACAGAAAAAATCATGCTCACTCTCTTTTGAGGTGAAAATGGGGAAATTTTGGAATGTTACATAGAAAAGGAGACAACAGTGATGAGTGCTTCGTATGCAAAATGTCTGACTTCACCCCTTTTTGTGTTTCATGAGAACTCCCGACATCATATTGCCTGTTTAACAGTGCCCACACATCACAATATCAAATTATAATGTTTCACATACCCATCCTATTCTGCAGATCTCACCTCCAATGATTTTCAAGTTTTGGAACAGCTTGAACAGGCGATGGAAGACAAGCATTTCCGAAGCGATGAAGAGGTGAAAATCGCGGTGCAGTACACGAGTGTTTACTGCTACAACCAAACTCATTTTTGAGCGCTGCAATACTTGTGTTGTACGTCGTGGGAATTACTTCAAAATAAGGTATATATATTTATTTTTTGTATATTTCCTAATTTGTCACACAAAGAGTTAAATAAAAAAGTAAATACATAAAATAAGAAAATTAAGGTTTGTATTTAAATCACTATCGTAATATACTCTTGAGTTCACCCAGTGGCGTATTTACAATTTTGTTTCGGGGGGCTTTGCTAACTTTCGGGAGGGGGGCTTTGCCTGAAAATGTGAAAATTCTGCAAGATATTTCATATACTTTACTTCATATATTTCATATACGTAAGTAAGATTTCGGGGGATCTTAAACCGGAAGCCCCCCCTAAATACACCACTGAGTTCACCTATTAATGGAAATACAACAGCCGTTTTGGTCCATCTCTATTTTTAAACAACATGCAGTTCAGTCATTTCTTAATTCATAAAACAATACTTTAATGTTCCATGCATCTTTATTTCCAACATCCACAGGTATGACTCAACTATTGTAGTTAATCACCGCCGAGATTTTGCGATTACTGGTGCTCACCGGTGAAAGTTGGTAATAAAAATTCAAATTCCAAGATTCATCCGTTCAAAGCGATGATTACTGGTAATCGCAGTGTATTTCCGATAACCACGTTTCTTACTCTCACGGTAACATATTCACGGTGATAATGGAGCTCTTCCGTGGCTAAGCGGCTAGCGTCCGCGCCTTTAGCGTGGGAGACCCGGGTTCGATTCCCGGCGGGAGCTCATGTGGTTCGGATTCCACGTCAATCAGTAGGTCCCGTCTCATATAGCTTCGTTGCTGAAAGGGACGTTAAACTCAAAATCAACTCAACTCAGGGTGATAATGAACTATACCAATAAACTGTAAAAGATAGTTCCTCACAACAAAATAAGAAAAAGATCATATGGATCTGTGGAGGAAAATTTACAGTTTCGTGGCTAAGTCCGTCCAAAAGTGTGAAAAACATGTTATAATACACGATATTTTGAAAACGAAGATATCGCTCGTGAATAAATGGTTAGTATACGCGCCCTTTTTGTGCGAGACCCAGGTTCGATTCCGGCGAGAGCTCATGTGGTTCGAATTCCACATTAAGCTGTAGGTCCACATCGCAGCTCGCTGCTGAAAGGGACGCTAAACTCAAATCAAATCAAACACGAGGAGCCGTGTACTAGTGGTCGTATCAGTGTGAAGGAAGGCACACATACGCCGTTCAAAAATGCACATTTCACCAATGTGCAACGGGTGCGCAAGTGATTCTTCCAGGAGATAATTCTCAGACATTCTCCTAACAGAAGTCTCAGATATTCTTGGACTTAAAGGTGGAGCCAATCTAAGCAAAAAGTCAGCCTTCACAGTAGTGAACATGTAATGTGTTGGAGGGAAGTTCGAAGTGTAAGGGACTACCATAGGTTCCTCGTGTTTGGAAGAGAGCGTGCAGGGATGTGTTTTTGCCTTCAACTTATAGTCCGAGCATATCTAAGAATTCTGTTTTTCTCTTCTATTGAGATCATGTCTGGGAATTATATCCTGTAAGGAGTTGCGTTGATTTTGAGTTTAACGTCCCTTTCAGCAGCGAGGCTAAATGAGACGGGACCTACTGATTAACGTGGAATCTAAACTACATGAGCTCCCGCCGGGAATCGTATCCTGTAAGGAATCCATTGCACATTGGTGAAATATGCATTTTTGGATAGCGTAAGTATGACTTCCTTTACGTCAATATGGATTTCCAGGCCACGGTTTCTCGTGTTTAAAGTATTATGCCTGCCAGTAAATAATATATGTTACAATTTATGTTTACCATGTATTTGGACGGCCCTAGATTAGAAAATATCCACTTTTCCCAAACAGGTCCACATAAATATTTTTCTTGTTTTGATGTGAGGAATCATCTCTTACAGTTTGTCGTTATAGTTCATTCACTTCCTGTATATGTACATTCAAATATACAGTACATGTAGATGATTACATCTACATATGTTTGGCAATGACAACAGCCTTCTCTACGTCTCTAAAAATCTTTCACCAATTATTCATTCATAATAAGCAAAATGCATCTTTCGTGTTTTTACCCACCTACATTCAAACAACTTCCCCTCAATTTCTGTTCATATTAAACATACTTACCTTCAGGTATTAGATTTGTAATCTTTTTCTTCGTAACTTTTTCTATGAAATTATTCAGTGAAACTCGAATGGCCTCTGATTTATTCACGAAATCTACAGCTTCAGCGTGTGCTGAGAACATGTCTTTGGCTGCATTCTTAAAATCATCTGCCAATTGAGATGATTGAGAGATGTACAGTAATGTTGCAAATTTGAGCAGGATTCCATTACCGTTCTGAAAAAAAAAGAAAGAAAATTGATGACAAACATAAATTTAACGTAAGAATCGTTGATTTACTTGGCGTCACGTTAAGCTAAATATTAGGGAAGAAAGTGGAAATATTTCTATTGTCAATTGAAAAGTAGAATGTATCCACATATGGCCTGTACTGTACCTGTTCTGTACTTGTAGGTAAGTTTACACTTGAATCTTTGTATTCTCGAATGCATTATCAAAGCAGTACATTAAGTGTTGAATTATACCATTTTGGAAAACTCCTTGCAAAATTAAAGACTTGGAAAATGGGGTGGCAACGTGAAACAATGGTAAATTTTAATATAAAAGCCGAGTTCTCCCGCTTTCCCCTGATTTTTAATTGTGTATGATATTGACATATGCTTGAAGTGCATATGCTGTTTTATTACATCATTGAGGGTAAAAAAAAAAAAAAAAAACTAACAGGCTAATTATACGCTAAATATTAGCACGGTGAAAAGCATTGATCTACGCCTTCAGAACTGAAATGTGGCAATTGTCTTATAACGTTTAACGCTCTTAAGAAAGAAGGCACAAATGTATGCGGTTTGGTCACAGTCGAGATGAAACCAACACTGACACTTTACGCACTGAACCGATTTTGCACAGATTTTCGATTCCGATCACTTCTCACCGCAGAATAAACATACACACTTTGTGTTGTCCGGAGTATGCTTTCTAAGAGCTCAAATAGAACTCAAGAGCCAAAAGAGGTGGAATCATTATTGTCAATTTCTCAATCGTCTTTTTTTCCATTCAATTTTTTCTTTCCATTACTGGAGCAGTTACAGATGTTCTTGTTGTTTCTCACCCTTTAAATAGTCTTCATTGTAGTCTGGACCTTCTGTACTTGTAGTGTTTAACAATGCATTCTGTTTAGCATATGATTATCGAACTTCATGAACTGTATAGATTTAACATTCCATCTCTGCTTCACAGGATATTGTTTTTTCTTCTTCTTCTGGGCTTTGTAGGATATGCTTATAGGGAGAAATGATTAAGGTAGTCGTTGATAAACTTGTGTTGCTAAAGTTCGATTTCTTCTTTTCTATCACCTGTGCGAACTACCAACACGAGATTCCACTCTGAATAGAAAATTACGTGTAGTGAATTTCATACTAGAATCATGTTATATATTCCCATGTTCTCCCCAAATGAAATTAGGAGGTAAGTATGGAAAGCAATGTTACAAAAGCTAGTATTCATTCAAAAAATGTGCTTGACAATACTACAACGATTTAGTGACAAAAAAAGTCATTTCTTCACATAATTACCGTCATTGTCTCAACACTTGTTAAGTGGGGGTCCTGATTTCTGTATTCTATAGTCATGGAATTCTAGCACCATACACTGAAACCACATTTCAGATTTATGCTTCACCTCTTCATCGTCGAAGAAGTGTTGTCAGGAAGATGTTTCCATAAATGGTAAGATGTTTCCATCAAGTGGTTTATTATTATCACCTGGGCGCTTATCTTGTGCTTGCAGAGAATGTATAATGAAGTGCACCTGACATTTGATGGGCTTCTGATTGCCACAGTCGTTGTAAACATGTATTATTTACATTAATCTCAACGTAACAACGAGAAACACCCATGCGAGAGAGAGAGTCATAGAGGAAGGTTCACAGTAAAGGTCAGTATAGCCAAATTACGCACAAATATATGACTTGTCAGTGTATACAGGTTGTAATCTTACTTTACGAATACACTTCGTATTCATTGTTTTTTTTTTTTTTTTCATCATTGTCATATTATTACATGCATTCTTAAGGGAGCGTAGATTAAAAGAAACTACTGCTTCAAACAGACAAGTAATAATGCATAATTATCATTAATTAAAATTTTCTGAAAATAAAGTTTATTTTTCTGTTGTAGAATTTTCCCATATTCAAAAAAATAAATATGAAATGATGTTGACACATTCTTTGCTAATTTTCTTTCTCTTTTTCAGTAATAAAGTTCAGTTGCACTAAGCTGATAAATTTATTAGTATCACATGTCGTAAAATATTGACGTAGAAGCAACAAAAAAAATAATAATAAATGTCATTTGTAAATTTTAGTAATTATAACTTAAGTTTCTCATGTACAATAAGTAGTGATGCATACTACTTTTTTGTAAGTTGCACTCTAATATAACAAGTCGTTTTGTGTGTGTGTGTGTGTGTGAAGCAGGTTATCGGCGTGCAGTGATCCTATCTCTTTATCCCAATTTAGCTGTAATTAATGATGATTTCAGAAGATTTTCATCCCAATATCCAGAGATTGGAAATACAACTACAAAAATACTGGTAATCCACGACGAGCATCATTGGATATATATATGTCTTGAAAGGGGATTTCGATGATCCGAGAGGGGGAATTCCTCTCCCCCTCATGCATCATGCCCTGAAATCATTACTGATCATGATAGAACAAAAATGCTATGTTTCTAATGGTATAGCTCTAGACCTTTATACGCAGTAAACAATTAATCGAACTCAGGAGCTTTCGCTATGGAACATAGCCTCTATTATTGAATCACCGAATACAGCAATCATTAATTTTTAGGCCATGGGCTACGTGGTCATCGAATTTCGTTTTAGCCCAGCCAATAGTTACCGAGAAACAAAGTACTACTTGCAAGTCGAGTCGAGCAAAACCGAGCCTTTACCTGGCCGAACTCAGCCACCAAATTTACCATTTTTTTAATTGCTTTAGCCATGAGTTCAAATCCGACCAGTAGTTTCCAAGAGATAAAGTGCAGCATATACACTATATATACATACACCTAGAATGAAACTATAAGCTCCCAATGCTTACATCGGTAATAAAAATAGCTGTGTTACTTTAACACAATGGGTTTGTGTTACCCGAGTTGTGTTAAATTTTGGTACACATCTGATGCCACCTCAATTCGATTGAAATAAAATGACAGTTTGTAATGCGCCGCTATTGTCAATCTACACCATAGCCCATTACAGGATAAATAAAAATTAGTAATATGGCTATTGTTCCGCACCGTTAAGATATAAATCTAAATTATGTAGATAACTTTTTTTAGGACTAGCTCAGGAGAGTAATGCTCCGGTTAGGGTACAAAACCTCGCGGCCAGAACCTCGCGGCGACAACCTCGCGGACCAAAACCTCGCCTGGCCAAAACCTCGCCTTCCAAAACCTCGCGGCCCAAAATCTCGCCAGGCCGAAACCTCGCCTGGCCGAAACCTCGCCGCCCAAAACCTCGCGGGACAAAATCTCGCCGGGCCAAAGCCCCGCCTGGCCAAAACCTCGCCACCCGAAACGTCGCGGGCCAGAATCTCGCGGGGCCAAAACCTCGCCTGGCCAAAACCTCGCCACCCAAAACCTCGCCACCCAAAACCTCGCGGGCCAAAATCTCGCCGGGCCAAAACCTCGCGCCCCAAAATATCGCCATACCCAAAATCTCGCCTGACCAAAATGTAAATGTTCCAACAGATGATAAGGATGACGGTATAAAAGACGCTGTTTCAGAAGAAGTATCACGGGTATTTGACCAAGTCCCGCGATACCATATGAAAATTCTATTTCTGTATTAGAGGATTTCAATGTGAAGGTAGGGCGACAGGATGTTTATAAACTGGTTATAGGGAAAGAAAGTCTGCATAAGGAAAGTAATGACAACTAACGAGGTTAGTTTCGTGAACTTTGGAACATCCAAAAACTTAAAATTTTAACAAAAATCTAATAATATTTATGAAAATATGAAACAATATATGAGTTTTTACGACGTCCCTTGATTATGTCCTATAGGTTAAAGGAGACGTAGATGACCAGGATGAAGGAAATGATCGAATAAAGAAAGTGGGAGGAAACGGGAATGACCCGAGGAAGCCCACGCACACGATGTTTTGTATATTATTATTATTATTATTATTATTATTATTATTATTATTATTATTATTATTATTATTATTTGTAATGTGGAATTGCATATTAGGAAACACATTGGGTAAATTTTAAAGAAAAGTTTCATTCGCGGCGAGGTTTTGGCACGGCGAGATTTTGGGCGGCGAGGTTTTGGCACGGCGAGGTTTTGGCCCGGCGAGATTTTGTCCCGCGAGGTTTTGGCCACGCGAGGTTTTGGGAGGCGAGGTTTTGGCCACGCGAGGTTTTGGCCCGGCGAGATTTTGTCCCGCGAGGTTTTGGGCGGCGAGGTTTTGGCCACGCGAGGTTTTGGCCCGGCGAGATTTTGTCCCGCGAGGTTTTGGGAAGCGAGGTTTTGGCCACGCGAGGTTTTGGCCCGGCAAGATTTTGTCCAGCGAGGTTTTGGCCGGCGAGATTTTGGGCGGCGATGTTTCGGCCGCGAGATTTTGTCCGTATACCTAATGCTCCCGGAAGTAGGAACGAAAAACACAGTTCTGATTGGTTGGCGTTATCTATGTCTTGCCACGTTGCATTCAAATATCAGAATTCAGAAGATTGTTGTTGTCGGTCCTCGTGGCCGAGTGGGCAGTTCACCGTGAGTTATCATGGTGTGTGGAGGTGTTTTTGCGCGCTCCGTGAAAGCATATCCTGCTTTTCCTTTGTTTTTGTTTTTTTTGTTTTTTTTTGTTTGTTTTTTTGTCCTGTGATTAGGACTGCATAGTGGTATTAATTACTGGAAATTGTGTTAAGTAGTACTACGTTATGAATACCATTCGACAAAATACGTTAAAATTTGAGTTTGACAAGAATTTCAGACAATTACGACCGTCACCGGCTGAAATACACATATGGTTAAGTGAAAATTTTTCCGATCTGATGAACAAAGTGATTGCAATTCAATTACACAACGAAGACTTCTGTGTATATGTAAAACTGGATACAGCTCTGAATTTTGAACAAGTTTTACGTACTTTGCCAGACTCTGTTCCCTTCCGTCATTCGACTGGTGTTTCCTCTGTGGTGAATATATTGGATGCTACTACTAACTATACTAAAGTCCGTATTTTTGAATTACCGTGTGAACTTAGTGATGATGTAGTATGTGATACCTTGCGTGAATATGGTGAGATTAAACAAATAGTACATGAAAAGTGGGGCACTCACTTAAAATACCCTGTGTTGAATGGTATTCGCGCAGTTTATATAGAATTGGGGAAACATATACCCTCTAAACCCCACTTCATGGGTTATAAAGCTTCAATTGTGTATCCTGGACAGCTTCATACTTGTTTCCGCTGTTTGAGTACGGATCATCTTGTTTCCCGATGCAAGGTACCACCTCGTCAGTTACCTCGTCCTCAGCACAAACAGGACGACCTTCGTATGACAGCTTTATCCACTGGTAATCTCCCGAAAACCCCACATTACTCGTTAAACTCACTGTCTCCTTCTTTACGGCCCAGTGTTTCCACGAGTGTTCGTGATGTGTCTCGAGCTCCCCCTCCTATGGTGCAGGATCCTACAGAATTTCCTACTTTATGTCATGATGTCATAACAGAACCTGAGCCAAGTACTACGGCCTTACAAGATTATGTTGACCCGATTCAGTGGCCCTCGACCAACTCAGTGCTACAAACTGCCCCGCCCAATCTGGCAACGTCGCAGGATGATATCCCATTGTCTACATCTCATGTTCAGCTTACTAAGAAATCAGCCACAACTCTTGAAAATGCATCTGAATCTACTTTGCCCTTTACTAGTGCTCATGGAAATCAACTGCGGCGATCGTTACGTAAAAAACGAAAAGTGCTCTCAAATAAAACAGACAGTGTTAGCCAAGCAATCCAAGATAGTGTGAGTGACCCAGAAACACATAGCGGCGGTGGTGGTGACCTTGACTCTGACATGGTTTGTAACAACTTCTCTGCTACAAGCGAGTCTCGTGAAAAGAGTGGTGAAACAGAACCTACTGCTTCGTAAGTTCTTATGTATAGCTTCTCGTCAGCACCGTTCACGTGCCTTCGGGTTCTTATGCCATATATTTTCTTTTCTGCTTTCCCTGCAGCGCAGTTCTCACGTGATGTTTACCGGATTGTTTCTATTTATGTTTTTATTTTTCTTTCTTTTCAAACTTCAGGAAGAGTGGTGGAGATTGTGTTTCAGATGGATGCAATATTTCTCCTCTCCCCCCTTTGTAGTGAGGTGTATTTTTGCACAACTTATCCAGTTTTTGGTGTTATTTTTTCAAATTGCTTTATTACTTTATGTATTTATTAACTTGATGGCAGGTTCTCCGTCTCCTACTAGACCTAACGTGCGCCGTCTATGTACAATAAATATCGCTGGCATTCACCATCCAGCGAAACAAAATAGTTTAAAAACTTTTGTTATGCAAAGTGGTTACGACATCATTCTTCTGTAAGAGGTCCGCTTTGAATGTTTTGAATTTCTGCCAATGTACAATGCAATTGTGAATATCGGACCCAACAATCGGGGTACCGCTATCTTAATCAAAAAGGGTATTGTCGTCGAACGCATTAAGCGACTTCCCTCTGGCCGTGGTATCAGTTTATTTTGTGATGGATTTAATATTGTGAACGTTTATGGTATTTCTGGAACAGTTAACAGGCGTTCTCGTGATCATTTTTATAACGAGGAAATAGTGCAGATTTTACCAGATAATTGTGATCCTATTATTATGGCTGGTGACTTTAATGTACTGGAACGACAAATCTATACCACTGGCATCTTCCACCCTAGTGTCAATTTTACCCGCCTTATCCAACAGTTGCGGCTCCGGGATGTGTGGTGGAATCATTGGACGGTACCTAAATTTAATTTTAAGAATGGTCATATGATGTCCAGGTTAGATAGGTGGTACATAACGTCTTCTCACTGTTCAAATATCATTGAAACGGACATATGTCCAGTTTCATTTAGCGACCATGCAGCGGTTTATTATGTTCTTAAAATCCCGACAGGTGTCTCGCATGCATGGTAAAAGTTACTGGAAATTAAATGCTCAACTTTTCCATCCAGCTACCATTAGGAATAATTTTCGTCAACGTTGGCAATTTTGGGTACGTCAACGACGTTACTTTTCAACTATTTCTGAATGGTGGACTTCTTACGTTAAACCCCACATAAAACGTTTTTTCCAATGGTACGGAAAAGAAATTAAGCGCGAGACTCATCAGACATTAGAATATTACTACGCTGTATTAAACGATCTCTGGTCTCAACCCAGCAGCCCTCAAAATCTCAGTCATATTCATAGGGTTAAAGCGCAAATTACACGCATACAACTTCGGGCTCTTGAACGATATCAGACGGCTTCCACATCTGCCTCATTTTGTAAATCTGAACGCATTTCCTTTTACCACTATATTCAATCGCAGAAGCGACGTCAACAGAACTACATTGAAGCTATTACGATGGATGGTGCTGAGCTCCTTCGTGGCTAAGCGGTTAGCGTACGCGCCTTTGGCGCGGGAGACCCGGGTTCGATTCCCGGCGGAAGCTCATGTGGTTCGGATTCCACATTAATCAGTAGGTCCACGTCTCATATAGCCTCGCTGCTGAACGGGACGTAAAACTCAAAAATCAATCAATCAATCATGGATGGTGCTGGCGAAGTTACGAATCTTAATGATCTTAAGACTCTTGTGTATGAACATTTTTCTTCCTTATATCGAACTGGTTTCATTAATGCTACGGCACTAGAGACATATTTCCCGGAGACAATGCCCCAACTGTCTCCCAATGTACACCAACAATTAATGGCGGACATTACTCCGACGGAAGTCCGAGAAGCATTGAGTACATGTAAAGACCGCAAGAGTCCCGCTCCAGACGGACTAATTTATGAATTCTATGTCTCCTATTGGGATATTGTTGGAGCGGAATTATGCCACCTTTTTAATGAGCTCTTAAGGCATCACAATTTCATTGATAATCAAGGTGTCATTGTTCTCATACCTAAAACGAACTGTCCGGTGACCATACAGAACTACCGTCCTATGACGTTACTCAATACTGACATGAAACTTTTCACTAAAGTCTTAGCACGACGCTTGAAACTTGTTTGTCACGAGATTGTTAGTGATTTTCAGGCAGCCATTCATCCCACCAAGAATGTGTTTTCTGCTCTTAGCAAGATTTGTGACATCACTGAATATTTTAAATTTAAGCGCATGCCTGCATGTTTATTATCAGTGGACTTCCAAAATGCTTTTGACTTTTTATCCCACGACTATCTCTACACTGTTCTACGAGCCTACAAGTTTTTTGATTCATTTATTGACTTGATTCATGCGCTGTACTCTTCCGCCACTTCCCGTGTGCAAATAAATGGCCACCTTACGGCTCCCTTTTCCATAAGTCGTGGAGTAAGACAAGGATGTGCTTTATCTGTATATTTATTTAGTTTGGCGCTTGAACCTCTGTTCTACCATCTAATGTCGCTCCCCTCATCAGTGAATCATGATTTTCAAGATATCAATGTTCAAGCTTTCGCTGATGATGTGACACTCCTTTTCACAACGAATGAACAGTTTGCGCATATTGAACAGTGTCTACAGACTTTCGTGCAGGTGAGTGGTGAAAAAATCAATGTGAATAAATCGACGTTATTGTTATATAATGCTTCCATGGTCACGTCACACTTTTCTATTGACCACCAGTATCTGATAAATGACCACGTCAAAATACTTGGTATTACCTTTACAATTCGAACTGACGTGCTGACAGATATAATTTGGGACCCTATTCTTCAGAACTTACGCCTACTTAGTGCAGACAATAAAGGTCGGAGATTGAATTTGATACAACGCACCTGGTTTGTTAATACTTACATTCTTTCTAAAGTGTGGTATGCAGCTCAGATCTTTCCTCTGCCTGAGTGTTATGCAAGGAAGATTGACTCTCTCATAGGCTGGTTTCTGTGGAGTGGATTTTATTTTCGACTCCCACGAAATGTTACCTATTGCTCATATTTTACAGGCGGATTACAAGTTACTAATGTAAGACAAAAATGCAAAGCTCTTTATATGCGTAATGGATTGAAGTTATTTCTTGATTCTGACTCACACACATCGCAATGGATATCGTGCTGGACTGTTTCATTAACTAAAAATAATCCGCCATACATCCGCTTTTTTCGTCATTGCCCTGCATATGTGCGGGAACTCATTTCCGCATGGGCATATGCCCCACCGTTACCCGAGGCTTGCACCATGTCCACTAAAATGTTGTATGGCACTTTAATCAACAGTGCTATGTGTCATTCTGTACCCCGAATTTGTCATAAGTTTCCCACCTATGACTGGCATGCGATCTGGCGAAATGTGCACAACAAAATTTTATCTTCGGACATTCGTAGTGTTTGGTTGTGTTTTATTCATGACTTACACCCTACCAATGAACGACTTCATACTATTTATCGTTCTGAATCTCCTAATTGTGTGCACTGTGGTCGACTGGATACGCTTTTGCATCGTGTGTCGGAGTGCACTGATACGACTCGCATCTGGACCTCTTTATGTGGATTACTTGCGGTGATCTGTCGTAAACCAGCTAACTATTTTGATCGCCGTATACTTGCCTTTCCGGACTATGTGTGGTATCCCAATACAAAACTCAATGCCGTTAATTGGCTTATTGGGCATACTATCTATTATACTATGTCCTCTACGCCGAAGTATACAGTGGAGGAATATTCTTTATACTTAAAATATGCTCATAAGACTTTTCCTATGATCAATCTGAATGAAACATCTGTGTTTGCTAATTTCCTCAAAGTTATCTTGTAAGATTCCATAGTATACTGGTTTGATGTAATGTAACGTCAGTGTTTGCAATGTACTAGTTGTTACAGTTCAATAAATATATTTAAAAAAAAAGTGGGCTAGCGCTAGATGCTAGTAACGAAAATCTCTTTTGGCGTGAGTTCAAACCCGGCCCGAGGAAAGTTTTTTTAACATTTTTTTTTTTTACATTTTTATAACACTTTTTAAATTAAAATAATACGAAAATAATACTCAAATGTCTGATTTACTTACTTTTGTGCAAATAAGTAGTAGTAGTAGTAGGAACGGGTTAGAAGCCCCGCAGGGCTCGTTTTGTTGCCCTTTTACTCCATGATATAAGGCTCGTTTTGTTCCCCTTATACTAAATGATATAGATTTTGTGACCAACTTAAATCAACTGACTAGGATAGCGCGTAAAACAGCTGGCTAGAGTAGCGCGCGAAAAAAAAACGTACTTCCGGGAGTATTACTCTCCCGAGCGGGTCGTCTTTTTTTCGATTCGAAAAATAAATAAAACAAGATATCATAAATCGAAATCGTCGTGAATGAAAAGTATAAAATAATGACAACTGCGTAATAGGCCTACACCTCGAAACGTTTTCCAGCGTATTGAGAATTACAATTTAAATATTATTGTTGTAGTATTACAATAAAAGGATCCGTATAACACCTTTATGCATCGATGTGAAGGTGTACTACAACAGTTAACGAACTAATGAATTAATTTGAAATGCACACACAATATGCATGTAATGCATACAAGTTAAGCAGTACAAGCAAAATGGCGATTATAGCCATAACCGCCAGAGAAGCAGTACAACAAGTTGTTAAATCACCTATCTCACAGTAACACATTATTGGTATTTTAGTGTTTTACATACAGCAGCCAAACTACTTTTACAAAAATATTTTCTTTCTTATTAAACAGACATAATATTTATAAGGGATAATAAAGTGTGGCATAAAATATTTATCAGTGGTTACAAGGAATGAAATATAGTCTTAACATAGTGAATATAGGAACAATAGATAAAACCACTTCTACGTAAATGTAAGTAAATCCATACACTCACAAAGTTCCTAAAAACTACAGGAAATATAATACGTTGTTCGTTATTTGGTATAAATTTCAAATATACAGCGTAAAGCTTTGCTCAGAGCAAAATAAATAAATAAAATAAAATAAAATTTAAAGTAACAGCTCCTCAATATTAGTTCACTATATATTTATGGTATCCTTGAATGGAAATGTGCACTTTCAAATTACAGTATGTGTGTATTTATCTGATATAAAGGATTTTGAGGTGAGGATGATATCTTTGCTATATCATTGTTCTTAGCAAATTAAAAAAAAAACTGAATATAATACAGTCGGTATATGAATGGCTTGCATTCACCGTGTTAGGTGCGGTGTTATTAACAACGTATGGTGTGTATATTTAGATAGATCACCGTGATGTTGTTCTTATTTCCGCGTTCCTTCATTCATTCACCTAGTTCTGTAACATCATCACCGTGTTATTTTCACACTGCTCAACACTGTGAGAGACGACGACGATGATGATATGGATGATAACAGTGGAATGAAGTAAGTGGGAGGAAACGGGAGAATTCCGAGTAAACCAACGCCTACAAAATTTACTTGGTGCGGACTGGGATCGAACCAGAGATCGTACACACCACTGATGAACGGTATATCATTGAGCAACCGAGGCTCCATTGGTATTGAAATAACGCGCTAAACTGGTATTCATATTAGAATCACTATGCTGGTTTAACATTGAGTTGTTTTAACATCTTTTTTTTTCTGTGTACAGATGATGGTTGATAATAGAAATTTAACTTAAACATGAAGTTGAGCCCAATGCTTTTGACCTTAGTCCCATTTCTTCATTCTACTGCACCAAAATGTTTTTCACTGCTATAGTACATTAAAAAAAAACTGCTTTTAGGCAATTCATTTTTACTTTTTAGTCTTTAGTCAATATTCTGCAATCATTTTTCTTTACTCCTAACTTTCTTGACTTCAATAGTTTCTAACTTTTTGGTTGAAAGTGCCACATAAAGATATTAAACCAGCGCGAAACATTCTGCAATCTATTTAAGTAATACTTAATTAACTGTTACCGCTTACGAACATATATAATCTAAATGTATTTGTAATAACTTAATTAGTTTTATTGTGTCGAAATTATGTAAAAAAAAATATTGTTATCGAGTTTATTGCTTATCTGTGCAAATTTTAAAGTGGAAGTGTGTTATTAAATTTTAAGTTGCAAAATTTCATTCTCATAGACAAACAAACAAACAGAAAACTAACTTAACCAAATCAACTTAGATGGAGCTTAAAATAAGAACAACTTAAATGTTAAAGGAATCTTCCATGTCAGATCACCCGGTAAAATGTGAAAATGACAACAACCCACGAATTCAGATTTTCATCCCACCTGGTACAGTTGTTAGGACGAACAAGTTAGTAACCCATGTAAAACTATGCTCTTATATTTGGTCTAGGAATTAATTCGTGCGGTTTTTAATAAAAAATGAAGCTTTATTTCAAAAACAAAGTAAATGAATACGTTAACAAAAATATTGTCCATCGCTAGCCACTACTTTCTCCCATCTTTCAGGCAATTTACGGATTCCGTGTCGAAAGAATTCCTCATCTTTTGACGCAATCTAATCAAAGATCCATTTTTCGATATTTTCTGAAGAAGTGAACCGCTGTCCAATCAAATCGTTATTCATGCAATCAATCAAGTAGTAGTCAGACGGAGCAGTGTCTGGTGAATATGGCGGGTGGAGTAACACTTTCCATCCGACATTTTCCAAATAGGTTTTGACCGGTTTTGCGACATGTGGTCGAGCGTTATCATCTTGATAAATAAGTTTATTATGCCTGTTATTCCATTCTGGTCGTTTTCAGGCCAGAGCTTGCTTCAAACGCATTAATTGTAGTTGATAGCGGTGTCCATTAATAGTTTCACCAAGTTTCAGAAGTTCATAGTACACCACACGTTTCAAATCCCACCATATATACAGCATAACCTTTGCACAATGAATATCTCGTTTCGGTTGTGAAGGACCTGGTTCACCTTGCTTCACCCAGGCCTTTTTTCGTTTAGGATTCTCGTAATGAATCCACTTCTCATCACCAGTTACAATTCGATGCAAAAATCCCTTCCTTTTCTGTCTTTGAAGCAGCAATTCGCAAACGGTTTTTCTTCTTTCAACGTCTTTCTTTTCAATTCATGTGAAACCCAATAAGACATCTTTTGAATCATTCCTATGGCTTTGAGACGTTTGGAAACTGTTGTTTGCTCAACTCCAAATGCTTCTGCAAGTTCGTCCTGCGTTTGACACGAATCCTGATCAAGCAATGCTCTCAATTCTTCATCTTCAAATTCTTTTGGCTGTCCAAATTGCTTTTGGTCTTCCAAGCTGAAATCACCACCTTTAAACCGTGCAAACCACTTCTGACACGTTCGCTCAGCTAGAGCATGGTCACCAAACACTTCCACTAAAATATGATGACTTGCGGTAGCACTTTTCTTCATGTTAAAGCAATGAAGAATAACTCCCCGCAAAAACACTTTATCAGGCACAAAATGCGCCATTTTCAGTTGAAGAAAAAATGTTCTTGTTTCCGCTTCAAGCAACTGACATATACTAAACAAGATGCTCAATGACAGTAGTTTTCAACGCATGTTTGGATCAACGAAACTATGGGACAATAAGCGAGTTACGCCATCTTTTGTAAAACCGCACGAATTAATTCCTAGACCAAATAGTTTAGAAAATATAGGTTGTCGAAGTTTGAGAAAATCATTTGTAAATATTGTTTACAAGTGTCTGCTTTGTGAGTACAATGTTGGAGGGAAAACGTCATAACTCAGAGAATAACCAACTTACCTGCGTCAAAGTTTTACCAAATATCAAACAAAGTATGTAGATTATAAGAAAAATTTTCAACCTTGTGCATCTGGATGATTTACTAAGAAAAGCAGTAATTTTCAATTAAGAGAAATTTTTCACTGGGCAATATGAAGTCACAAAATGAGTTGTACTGCCAAAATATGTAAGAGTTTTTTCTTCCCGTTTTGTCTCAGAACCTGAAAGTATGTCAGAAAATCCTGTGAAGTTAAAAAAACTGGGTTTTCGAACGAATAGGAATCTACAACTAATCGTGATGTTATATGTTTGCTCAAAAATAGTTTGAGGCAAAATCTGAAAACACACATATAGGCCTAATTAGATAATTGTTTGAGGAATTTACATTGAACTCTGGATATGGGTAAAGAATGGGGAGTACTACATAATACGATATGTGAACATCATGGTGGTCATCTTGAAATATGCCATCTTAGATTTGGAATGTTAAATCGGAAGTAGGCCGTGTGATATAGCGTTTTAGACTGGCTTCTTTTCCAAAACCCAAATTTGAATTTAATTTTTGTCTTCGGTTACTTGTTTTTAAGATAGTCACTTTTTATGAAAAAATGTTAAACCAAATTCAGTACGGTAGGTTTCAAGATCACCACCATGACAATGGTCGTCAGGCCTATAGTCTTATTACCTACATGTGATGTTTGATGCCAATCCCTCAAATAGTCGGCAAAGCAAAAGGAAATTTCCAGTTTTCGTGCACCACATCCGGGATGATGTAAAGTGTGTATGATTTTTTTTTTAATTTGTGTACTCGAATGTTTACTATTGTTGTCATAGTAAAAATTTTCCTTTCACTTTCACCAATTTCTCATTCATATTCTTATCCAAGTCGATTCCATTCTTTCTGCTGTTGTTTACCATGTAGAAGCATATATCCATTCCGTATTTCCTTTGATCTTAAACCCTTCCATTTCGTCTCCTTGATGCTTGCTATTCTTCCTTTCCACTTGCGAGCATCTCCGACAACCTATAGTTCTTACCTGTCAAACTCCCAGCTTCCACGTTCCCATTCTGATCTTCTGCTGTTTTCGGACTCGCATCTTGAGCCCCTTCCGTCCATTGTTAAGGGATAGTACTTGCTCACTTTCCACAGACTTAAGGCGATTGGTCCACGTCTCCCTTCTGGGGTACGTCCTAGCCCTTTTCTCAATCACATTTCATCCATATTTAATTTGACAATTTTCACAACCGACTGCCCACCTGACGTCAACTCTGAACCTGGAGGACCGAGATTTTTTCAGAGTTTTCTCCACTAATTTTGAAGTACTATTACTACTGCTACTAAAACGTACCAACTACTGTTAGAATTATAAAAGCTACTACTAAAAGTTACAGATCTACTACTAAATTTACTGATCTACTACTGAAAATTACCGAACTACAACTAAAAGTTAGAAAAGTACTCCTATTTTCAAATATATCCGGGCATAGGGTCACCAGAAAATAACCTTAAAGTTGGAATTCACTATGTGCTAACTTCAATTTCTGATATAAGTTTTCAATTCTAATTACACCTATCCTTTCAGATTTTGCGTAGAACTGTTTTCGTACAGACCGTTAGCATCGCATTTAGTTATAGGCTCCTAGGCATTTGAAAACACAGTATTTTATTTCACAGAATTTTGGTCATACTTTCAGGTTCATTATGAAAAAAAAGGGGAAGAGAAAACTCTTATGCCTTTGGTAATAAAATTCATTTTCTGACTCCATGTTCCGTACTCAAAAATTCCTCTTAATTAAAAAAAAAATATTTACTTTTTTAGTAAACCTTCTAGAGGCACAAGGTTGGCGAAAGTTTTCCTTATAATCTACATACTTTGGTTCGTTTTTGGTAAAGATTTGATGTGGATAAGTTGATAATTTACTGAGTTATAACGTTTTCCCTCCAACAGTGTACAGGATGTCCCATTTAAAACACAAGTTCGAATCAGGTATAGGCTAACTTTTGAATGGAATGAAGTAAACGTATAAATGATACATCAATTTTTAGTATGCTGACATTTTTAAACGTAAAAGTAGCTAATAAAGTCCACATGTGTAAGTGAAAGTGTTGCCAAATGTAAGTGAAAGTGTAAAAAAAAATATTTACAAAACATGGTAAATCGCATGTCACACATGTTCATGGACATGTAGCCCACAAATTTCAGCGTGGACTTGTGGGTTGGATCGATATTATCGTAGTCGAAGATGAACGGTTTATTTTCACCATCAGCTTGTCCAGAATTCTTCCATTCATGGCACACCCTCGAAAACGTGTTTTTTGAAGTTTTACGCTACGCACTGGGAACACTGCCTATGTTTAAGTGCAACAGCATGTATGTTTAGATACTGTTTATCACGTGGAATCATTGAAAACATTACATAAGAACATTGAAAAAAGTAGGAAAAATAGCGTAACTTACATACATCCTCCAACCCTGAAGAAGAGGCTAAGGGGAAGAGTAAACAGGCAGTGTGCAGTTCATCGTCCTACTTGGTATAGTGTGTTTCGTGTTGTGTCGTAGTGAGAGTTTGTTTGTTACCATGAGGTACTCCATAGACGAGATAGTGTTTATTGTTGAGCTTTTTTTTTTAAATCAAAGTCGTGTGCTAACGTGATAGCATTGTTTGAAGAAAGATTTCCAAATTGCAGTGTGCCGAAAATATCAACAATTCAGCGATTAGTAACAAAATTTGGTGAAGCGGATTCTGTACGTAATAAACTACGCAACAGACAACCGCATGTTATTACAGAAGAGGTGATTCAGAACGTCGAGCATCGCATTTCGCAATCACCTAGAAAGTCAGTTCCTAAACTTCCTGCATAAGCAAGTTTACCAAAAACAATAGCACACAGAGCCTTAAAAAAGCTGCACCTAAATGCAATTAAGATACAGGCTGTGCAAAAATGGAAGCAAATAGACAAGGTCGCACGAATCAGATACTGTCCTTGGTTTAAATCATTTACCAGAGAGCAAGGAATGGATGTTTTGGACATAATTTTCTTTAGTGATGAAACATGGTTCCATTTAAACGGGTATGTGAAAAACCAAAATTTACGATATTGATCAAGTGATAATCCTCATGTATTACACGAGCAACCAATTCATCCAGAGGAGATAGGTGTGTGGCGAGCAATTTCACGACGTTGAATAATTGGGCCTATTTTTTTCAACACCATACTTGACGGTACCTGTATCGTGACATAATCACCCAATTTTCCATGCTTGAACCTGATGAACGCAATTGTTGGTTGCAACAAGATGGAGCTACATATCACACGTCAAATGAAATTGTTTTTCAGTGACAGACTAAGTAAAAATTTGTGGCCCAGTCGCTCCCGGACTTGACATCTCTAGATTTTTTCTTATGAGGATATTTAAAACAAATTGTGTATACAAATAACCCAAGGACAGTACAAGATCTGAAAACCAACATCCGCACAACCATTGAGGAAATGAACCTGTCAACTAACTCTCCGTGAAGTTGCTTCCAACATACTAAGGCATGTGAATCTTTGTTTGAACCAGAATGGCGGGCATTTTCAATATCTATTGTGAGGCTACGTTTCCCTTCCTTCTACACAGGGTTTCAGAGTGCATGTAAGTTACGCTATTTTCTTACTTTTTTCAATGTTTATATTTAGTGTCTTCAATGATTCCATGTGATAAAGACACATGCTGTTGCACTTAAACACAGGCAATGTTGCCAATACGTAGCGCAAAACTTCAAAAACCACGTTTTCGCAGGTGTGCCATGAATGGAAAAATCTGGATAAGCTGATGGTGAAAATGAACCGTTGTCTTCGACTATGATAACTACCGATCCGACCCACAAACCCGCGCTGAAATTTGTGGGCTACATGTCCATGCACATGGGTGACATGCGATTTACCATGTTTTGTAAATGTGGACTTCATTAACTGGTTTTATGTTTAAAAATATGTACATGGATCAAGCTAAATATTGGTGTATCATTTATACGTGTACCTCACTCCGTTCAAAAATTAGCGTATACTTGATTCCAACTTGCGTTTTAAATGGGACACAAGCAGGCGCTTGTAAATAACATTTGCAAGTGATTTTCTTAAACTTTGACAATCTGTATTTACGAAATTATAAAAGCTAATGAAGAAAAACTCTACATGGGTTACTACTTACTTGTTCATCCTAACAACTGTACCAAGTGGGATGCAAATCTGAATTCGTGGCCTGGGCGAATTGGCATGGAATGACCATAGAGGGAACTATTTGTTATTCGGTACAATTTGATAAATCATTTTTAAATTCTTATTTTCATTGCATTTAGGTTAGAACATATCACAAGAGAAATAGGTGTGAGTGCATAGAAGAGAGTGCATAAGAAGTAAGACCTTACCGACTTCCGCAGTGCAGAGGCATTTTTTGGATATAACTGCAAAGAGTAGGCCTGAAATATAACATTGTTCAGTATCAATTTCTTTTTCATTGAAAGCAAATCTTGACGAATTCACAATATACACCTATATGAATAATTATTTATGTAATCTGATGCAAAATTCTTACTTTTTAATACAATACATTCTCATTCATAAAGTACAAAAAATACTACAAAATTCTAGTTCATCGGAACATTTGTTTTCCGATTGAAATTGGTAGATATAACTTAATTCCTACTCTTTGCATTAAACATAAGAAGGTTTTCTTTAAAAAATACTTATTCCTGTTATTTAATAATATTAAAGGTGACAGTTACGTCGACATTAGAAATGTTTTAGTAGTAGACAGGGTAAAACGTGTTCTGTGCTAGTAGCACAAACAGTCGGCCCAGCAGTGGGAAACAGTAGGTTAGGCTATTGCCAACGTTGGTCCTACGTTGTAACTGAGTATTTTGCCGAGCATTAGCCAACTAACTCAATTACTAACGTAGTCCTTTGCCAAGCATTAGCCAACCAAATCAATTACCAACGTGGTTCTTTGCCTATCAATAGCCAACAAACTCAATTATCAACTAGTCCCTGGAAAAGATGTGAAATTGTGATTGGCAATGTGTGGTCAAAACTGTTGGATAAATGTCGGGAAATTCTCGGTTAGCCAACGTACACTTTAAACTACGATTTGCCAACGTTGGTTTCAACTTTAGTTTTTGTGATTCTCAACCATGTCGATCAATAGCCTACTACAGGGCCTACTTAAGTGTGCTGCTAATATGATATGTGAATCAATTCTGAATTGAGTTTCTTTATCTGAAGAGTTAAATGGAGTGTACACATTTACTTATTTAAGTTCATGCTTTATTTCTTAGTAGTTGGTGCCCAAGTTTTCGGCTTCCAGTAAACTATACGTTAAAATCGTGTATAATTATTTTTTTTTAAAAAAAACAAATCCTTACTTGTCCTAATAATAAACAGTAATGCACGTTGTTATCTGGTTTAAACTAATTAAATTGAAAACCTCACAATTTAAGTTGCAATTAAATCGTCACAATAAATTACTATAGAAATATATACAATTATTAATGCTTAAATCTAAATATAATTACACTACTTGTTCTAATATGAAATAATTAAATTGGAATTATGTAGTTTTAAGTTGCAGTTAAATTATTATAATAGTTTTAACTTTGCAAATCGACTGCATACTAACGGCCTCTAATGGCATCAGGCAGGCAGCAATACATCTAGCGACACCTATTACCTTGAATGTGTGTTATTAATAATTAGCATTACACACAGACTGTCATGTTTCTTTACTATAAACAGGGTTGTTTTGTTTAAAACAAAATGTTTAAAACAAATGATTAAAACTTGTTTTAAACAATTGATTTTCTTTAAAACAAATTTTATATACGTTTTAAACATTTTGTTTTAAACACGTGTATTTTAAGGCTTGTTTAAACATATGCTTATTTTTATTTTATTTTATTTTTGTAAGAAAATCTGCCAGAGAAAGAAAATTACCAAAAAGTGATCCCGTTCAGAAGGCTATTTTCTTCCCGTGCAGTGTTGCCACATTTGGTACAATCATCAAATTCAGCCATTTTTGTCATTCATCGATCCGTTGGTACTACGCTGGCATTTTCAGCCCCCTTTGTGAAAAAAGTTGGTACAATTCTATCCAATTCAGCACCATTTAACAGATACTTGGCACATTTTTAAAAGTGTCACTAAGACTTTTCCTATATCTCATGATTGATTGATATTTTCCTCGTTTTATATTTATTTTCTCATATATGGCCATAATACCGTTTTGGTCTATTGGTCACTTTGAAATAGAGGCGCGTTTGATTTCCTTACAATACATATCGAAGATAATAAATGTTTTTCCTTTTAATTTGCGCCCTCTATTATACTTCCTACGTGCGAGAAAAGTTTCATCTACTTCCACAATTGTTCGGGGTCTTCCTATTTGGATGTTTTTAAAAAGTAATTTTCAAAAAGAGCAATTTCTTGATTTGGACTCTTGGAAAAAGGGAGCGGAGTGTTCTAGAACTTTATTTCTTTCAGTTTCGTATTATAGAGCCATGTATTACACTGTGATACAATAATGAATTCAGCCCTTTTTGTTTTAATTTGGTACTATTTTTCAGCCCATTCCAGAGCTAGGACTGTTTCAACACTGTTTCCGTGTGAATGTTTTGATTTCTCGTGGCTGCTGCAGGTCGATGTGGTGATCCAGAATTTATTTCGTCTCTTTCTCCCTTGTTTTTCTTTATCGTCTATCGTATTGTTTAAATGCTTATCAGTTAAATTGCGAGAAAGTGTTGTAGTTGAAGGTTGGACAAGCTGACCAGAATTTTCACTTGCGAAAACGGGACGTATACGAATCGGCTACGGGGCGGGGGGGAGGGATATCTGAGTTGGGACTAAGCAATGTTCTCAATTTACAAAATATACAAGTAAAAGTGATAACACACCGTTTCTAACTTTTCGTGTACCACACAACAAATAATGGTTTCCGATTGCAAGTTCTACCCACCAATTCTTTTAACTAGTTGAACACTCAGAATTCCCACTCAATTCTCACTTGAACCACGAACACTCAATTCCCATTTGAAAATTCAGAAGTTCTAGACACGGCTAAATCTTGGCAACGAGTGTTGGTACAGAAGAGAGTAGAATTTGCATTGACGATTTATGTTTTGAATAATAATTACGGGACAACTAGGTCATTTTTACTTAAAAACGGGACATTTAGCCGTCCCGTTCGAGAATCAGAAAAAACGGGACAATGGTTGGAAAAAAAGGGACTGTCCCGGATAAAATGGGACGTCTGGTCACCTTGAGGTTGGACTACTTGTAGAAATGATATTAAACAATAAATTAAAGAAAAAATTATCATTGAAGCAAGTTTTTGTGTTGTATTCAGAAAACAAAGGGCTCTTTACTAAATTGCACTTCTGAAATTAAAATATCGCAGGCATTCGTTAATACATACAGTACATGTTGGTTCTCAGTCTTCGTACAACTTGGAATCGTTTAACATGAGTTTTACGGGAAGAAAAAAGGACACCATTTCGAGTAAACCGAAGAAACTAATTTTATACGTTTCGAACAAACTTGGGTTGCAGGATAAATTAGGCTCCAACTTAGAGTTTTCTAAAAATATTTTTGGATATGGGTCGTTCAGAGCACAATGACCCAAGTCCATTTTCAAAAAGGTTCATTTTGCTCAGCAAACGTAAGATCTCCGTAGCGAAAAGTCCGAAATAAATGAACCAAAAACCACGTGAAAAGGTGTCGTGTGGGCTAGAGATTCATAGGACACCGCTAGACAGGGACGTTTCTAGAACGGGGGAACAGGAGGGCTAATTTCCCCCTCCCTGCTCATAAATTTAAGATGTTGTGTACGCTACAACGTCAAAAAGATTAACAAGTCAAGCTCCAAATGCCATTATCAGTAATGTATAATTAAATAAAATAAATGCAGGGTGTCAAAAAGAATACACCGACGGAAAACGTCATATATTCGCAACCACGAATCCGAAAAGAAAGGAAGAAAACTACGTGACAAAGTGCAGTCTAGAGTTTTATATGCTTACCGCTAGAGAGGGGCGTCCGTTTAGAGGTTATCCGCCTTCCTACCGCCTACCCTGAATTTCAAATTTTAGGACAGTAATGCAGCTTTAGAAACCTTTTGCTGAGCAAAGTCCAACAGAAAAAAATGAAGTCCTTACACCGAATAAACACGGAGTTTGATCAGTTAAAGTAGGGGAGATATGTATGTTCTACCCCACTTTGCCCCTCCACCCCCTAACTGTCAAAAAAATTATGAAGCCACCCCTGACCATTGTACTTTAACACAGAAGGATACCCCAAAGTGAGATTGAATATGCTTTTATGACATTTAAAACCAAACAAAAATGATCTAACTATTTTGGATACTTTATATTTAATAAATCATGAAAAAGTGTGTAATTTGTGGAGAATTAAAACAATTCCAAGAGTTCGCTAGAAATGGAAACAAGAGGTCTGATAATTGTAAAAGATGTTATAGAGCAGAGAATCTCTATAAAGAAGCTGAACAGGGTTTAAAATATTCTGGACCGCTGCTAGATTATTCACTCTCATCAAAAGAACGAGTGGTTGAAATACATAATAAAGTGTTAGAGCATGACTATAAAAATAATGTATCTATTCTTTAAGAATGCAGATACACCATTTATGATTCTAAGACCTGCTACATTATCAGAATGTAAGTTTGTAGATCCAACATATAACCCCGTAGGTATTACATTACCAGCACCACAAGTTATTTTATTTAAAGATATAATACGTGTTGGTTTCCCGCTACATCTTTCTAGAAGGAGCGAAACTACATCTTGTTATGACTTAACTAATGAGCGAAATATTAATAATAAGTGTGTTGTATGTGGAATTCCTGCATATTATAATGAGAACTTTTTTTCCATATCCCATATAAAACTTCATGATTGGATACAAAAAAGATTGCCAGAATTTAAAGAAAAGGGCTATAATATCACTAACTATAAATCACCACTAGATGACTAACGTAATTACTAAGCACTTTCTTTGATTTTTTTTGTTCTAACATTAGTTGAATAGTACATAAGAGCCCATAACTACAATGTTAAAGTGAGATCGCATATGCTTTTATGATATAAAAATCATAAAAACTTATAGTGCTGTCTTTGATTGAAAAAAATAGTTTTTGTTTGATCGAAATCGGCCCACAGATGGCTGAATGATGATAAGTTAAAGTTAAGTATGTTGATTCGCTCTTACATACATATACACTTTCACCACACACATATACATATATTCAGTTGAAGAGAGCATGAGCATATATAGCAAAGAAGAAGGAGGAAGTAAAACTTGTACGCTTGCCAATTCTTTCTCCCTCTCTCATTCTTTCTCTCTTTCCTTCCCATCAGCTCTGAGCCACAGAGAGGTTTATGCAATAGAAACAGAGAGAGAATGATTAACGGCGGCATATACGTCGCCTCTCATATACTTAGTATTGAAATTAACAGCTAAACATAGCTCGGGCGCTGTATCCTTCGCTAAACTTTTCTCTCGTAACGATTCGTAACGATCAGAATTCGAGCGAAATATGTTGCGCTGTTAGACGGCGGCCTTGTCGACAGAGCCACTATTTAGTTCCAAAACGTGCCACATGCGCGCGCTAGTGTTCCATATTCAAAATGTATCTCACATCTTCTCTTTTTCTCTCCAGAGTTGAAGCATTCAATAACTGAGTTGTATCTGTATATTCAAAGGTCTTAGTTTTATGGCTTTATAACCATAAAACACTTAAAACATACTTAAAATTACAAGTTCGGATATTGATAATGGAATCTTCTGTTAACCTCGTTCTCTATAGGAAACAATGACTTCTTAAACTCTGTCCACTGATCGTAATTCAGGCTGAATAGACAGCCGTTAATATCAAAAACCACTTGAACTTCGGTTTGCACATTTTTCACAATTACATTGAAATTGTTAGTAAGTATAAACTTCTTTTGGGGATCCATTCTAAACACTTCATTTTTTACTTATGACAACATATTTTTGTTCATTTTCGTTCATTTTTGGATTTACATACAGAACTCAACAGTTGGATAATTACCTTTTAAACCAGTGTATTTGATTTTTATCCCATCTTTAACGATCTCATCAATCATTTTATCTGTTAAGTGTTTTGTAAATCTAGGTGGAAGAAAAACCTTGAACTTCTCACATTCGACTAATATGCTCTTTCCAAACTTAGTTTTAATCTTTTCCATTTTTACAATTTTATATTCCGTATTTAATTCTAATTCTCTTAATCCAATAACCTGTTTTTGTCCAAGACTTCCAAGGTTGTTTAAAAAATCAACGTGTTTTGCCATCGTATTTATTATATAGAAAATCAATCTTCAATTTTTATCTTCACCCAAAAATATTTAATCATTTTTATCAATTTCGTTTGATGGAAAAACTTCCATAAAACAATCGTTAATGAAAACAGTTTGGGGATGCAAGGGTATCTTTTCGATACCCTTAAAGTAAGTCGAGGTTAAGGACAGTGAAAAGGACAGTGACAGGATTACTATCTAAAACTCTTCTACTACTTTCTCATTCTTGGGGTCATATGTAAAGTTCTTTCGCCCAATTAAAATCGCATAACATATAGTATCAGCAGCCACAGCTTCTGCAAAGTCTACAACAATCTTTATGTTTGTTCTCTCATTTACCGATACATTCTTCCTCTTACTACAATTAATCACATACATTGGCCTGTTATCTATAAACTCTTTAGGGTCATAGTACATTTCGGTGTTGCCACATGTTATTCTCTTAAATGCAGTATAATCTTCGTACATCTTAAAGTAATCCTTGTTAGCAATATCTAAGTTTCTTGATTCTTTTGGAAATACCTCATTCCTCCCATTCTTAAGATAGATATTCTTTACCTTACAATGATCAAACTTACTTGCATCTGCTGTTTGTTTACCACTTCTATCAGTTTGGAACATTACAACTACGAAATCAGGCATATCAAATTGTCTAGAATTAAATTGAGTAGTAACATCAAACTCCAAGAAGGAACCTGCAACAGCCTTTTGAACACATTGATAAGTATGGAATGAAAACACGATTTTTGGTTCTTTAAGAATATTCAACTTTAACTTGTTTTCATAATTAGATTCGTATTCAACAATAGGCATTCTTATCTCCATACTTTTTATTGTTATTTTTCCATCATGAGGAGCTGCTCCCGATCCAGTCCATTTGTACAAAACATCGTTATTGTTGTTAGCTTTTGTAAATGTTATTCTCAATCCACCTTTCCATATAACCTCTTTATAATCACTTAAGAAGCCTGGAATTAATCTTAATGGATACAAAACACTAAAGTCCTTTCTTAGACCAAGTTTATCATCTGTTTCAAATCCTGCTTGTTTTAGATATTCAACTTCTGGTTTGGAAATCTTTAATGTTCCGACAGCTGTAGATGTTATTCCTGGTAGTTCAATCTTATCTATAACAACACCATGCTTTCTAACCTCAATTTGAGAAAAGAAGAATGGGAAGAAGTTATCTACAAGTTTTATAGTATCGTTTGCGCCAAATGTTCATCCAACTGATGCACCAACAACTTCAAAAGTCATATGAAAATCTGCTTTGTGTGGATGTACGAACCCATCGCCCACGTCGAAATCAAACTCAATATCTTTGTTAGCTTCATTCAAATTATTAAATGTTCTTGTATTAGCTTTAAAACTCTGTAACTCGTAACTCTCAACACTATCCATTTATTATAAAGAAAATCTTGTAAACATCGTTGATAAAAACGTTTTGAGGATGAACGTTCTGTAAGGTGGGGGTGGTTAAAACTCCCCCTTGGCGCTTTTATGGGACATACCCATAAAAGAATCATACATAATAACAATTAAATACTTAACAGATAGGGAGCTCCGATCGGTGCCACCAAAAATATACATGTTGAAGTCTTGAACTTTCTCTCGACCTTCTTATAATCCCCATCCCAATTTAACCTTAGCATTCATAGCAGTACCAACCCCAAAAGCAGCTAATCGTTCACCAATTGGTGCATCACTACTAAATGCTCTTTTCCATGCTTTAGTTTCTAGTTCCTTATCTGCAATATGTCTCGACTCTGTATCTTTATTGTCTCTGTAGTATATATCGTGTTCTTTACAAGCCTCATCTAATGGGTTAATACCTTCATCACCACTTTCTAATCTTTCTTGTAGCTTCGTAAAAGGCCCACAAAATCTGAAGCCTGGTATATGTAACTCTGGCATTCCTTTCATGTTTAAAATCTTATTCATTAGTCCCTTTCCAAGCTTCTCATCATTCCAGAATCGTGGTGATAACGTATTTAAGATCTTAATCAAATAACCTATGCCTTTTGGATCATTAGGAACGAATTGTGAAAGCTTATTATTAATCATACTCACTATACCTACTTTCTCATTGTAAAAGTTATGATTTCCAGCCTTTTCTTCTCCATCTATAACAATTAGCCTATCTATAAGCTTTCTCACGTCATCCATCCATACATATTCTTTAGGTATCTCGGTATATTGTTTAACTCCTTCACCAGACTTCGGTGTTTTCTTTCTTGGTGGTGTTTGAGGTAAAGATGGTTTAATATAAGTATCCCAAATAGGCTTGATAATATTAATGTACTTAGAACCTCTACTAGATGCTACCTTTTTATCTCGATTATATTTTTGGAAGGCAGCATCTGATTCTAAAATTATTTCCTTGTACTGTTCAAAATCATCCTCATCATAATCTTCAATGGTTTTATTAGTATTCGTCATTAACAATTCCCATAGACCTTCTGTTCCTTTATAAGTTTTACCATTAATTATCAAATCATCGCCATTCACTTTAACTTCCAAATTTCCTATCTTGTTTATTATTTTTCCATCTTCTTCTACAGTTCTTATTCCAAACACAGTATTATTTCGTTTACTATAATATTTCGTTGCAATCTTACCAAATGACTGTGCTGTTGTTAAAGGTTCTACTCCTTCCACTTTGTCTTTAATTTGTTTTATTTCTCCCGTTATAGGCGTATCACTACTACTTGGAGAACTATCATAAGTTATCTTTTTAGGTGTTTCTAATAGACTAGGATCTATTGAAGCCGTCTTATGTGCAACTGGAACAAGTTCAGTTATTAGATTTTTATTTTGTTCTGCTACTTCTTTGATCTCACTTCCCAAGTTTTGAATAGCATCGATTACAGGTTGCTCTTGTGTTTTAAATTTATCATATATACCTGCTCTTTCTTTCTTCCAAGATTTGAAACCCTTTATCAAGAACTCCTTCAACTTAACATTCTTATCAATTTCTTTCTCATCCATTTATTGTATAGCAAACGAACAAACGTCAATAAACGTCAAAGACCGTCAATAAACGTGAAAAACGTCAATAAACGTCAAAGAACGTCAAACGTTAAAACGTAAAACGTCAATAAACATCAAACGTTCAAGAAATGTTTTATCTTGTTCCTATACTTACCATTGTTTACCTTCCTTGTCATATCAATTACTATGAAACCATAATCTTCTTGCCAACATTTTGAACATATCTCTTTAAATTTATCATAAGACATATCCCCTCCAACAAACTCATTATACACATGTCATCTTGTCTGAATATGCATAGGAAGTTAACGTTATCTCTTATAAGCTGTTTAGGTACTTTTGAATATGTTTGTGCAAGATAGAAACAGTCTAAATGTCTATGCCTACCTCTTGTAAAGTAATTTCTAACAGTATCTTGATTCTCCAAAATGTAATCGTCAAACACAACAACAGAGTATTTTTCACATTCATCAATAGACACAATAGAATCATTACCGCTTAAGAACGTTGCTATTTGCTTCTTAAACTTTAGTTCTGCCTTTTCAAATCGATCTTTTAACTGCTCATACTTTGGTTGATTCATGCTTTTAGAATATATGTAGAAGTAATTATTGTTTAACCAACCTGGCTGTAATAAGAAGTTAAATAGCAAAAAAGTTTTACCACAAGCCGACGGACCCACGATAAGGCATCGAACATCATCAGGTATAAGTTCTCCATTTCTTTTCTTAGCTGTTGTTTCTTTTATCAACTCTTTTACATCCCAATTAATAGTTTTCTTACTCATTTATTATAGAGAAAATCAGGGGTCCACCAGCACTGGACCCCTTTCAAACAGTTTGAGGATGAACTGTAGGGTGAGCGTTTTGCTCACCCTTAAGAACATTTTGGACATTCGAATACAGCGGGGCACCTTTTATGATCTTATATCTTTAAGTTGTTCTCTGATCTTAAGCAACGTATCTTTTATATATTCACCATCCATTTCACCATTCAATGTTATTATCATCTATAACTGTTCTTTAAATGAGTTAATACAAGTGACAATGGTTTTATACTCGTCTTTTCTTTTGCTTATGTTTAACTTCGAAGACAAACCTGTTATTATAGCACTTCCAGTTGCAAGAGACGTTGTCAATATCGAGTAAATTGTTACAGGTATAAAAATATTAATAAACCCAGTTGTTGCAGAAAGAATAACCGACAACGTGATCAAAGTGTAGTATGCATATTTAACAATTCGTAGTTTTCTCTTTTTCTTCTCTAAACTGTATTCTAACTTTCGAATGACATCTTCTATTAACTTGATTACTTTCTCTCTTGGAATATCTCTAGGTAAATCAAACTCATTCATTTATTATATAATAATTGGCTAAGGTATTTAAGCTAACGAGTGATACTTCTGTTTTAAAGAAGAAGCTCCATTACGAATTAGACAACAAGAGCAACTATTTAAGTATAGGACTAGTTGGGTTTTACAGTACATATCTGACACTAAACATAACAACACAAAAAAACAGTTTCTCATATGGTGATAGACAAGTTTTTATACCAGAAGGGCAATACAGCTTAAACAGTCTTAATGAATATTTAAAATCTCAATCCATCAACATAACATTATCAGAAGATCATTTAAGAAATAGAGTTAAAATTGAAACTGATAGTAATGATGTTACAATTGGGAGTATAGGCACTGTCCTCGGGTTTAATGTTTTTGAAGTTTTAGAAAAGAACAAAGCACATATTGGAAGTAAGTTGCCAAAGTTTCATCCGTTTAATACTATAAATGTTCACTGTAATATAGCAGATGGCATGTTTGTTAAAGATACAGAATACACACATAGAGAAACAGGAATTATTGCCTCATTCAAAACAGATGCTGAGTACAAACATAGTATTATTTACGAGCCTACTTATCCATTATTTTTCTCTATTTCCAAAGACAAGGTTGATAATTTTGAGATAAGGATAACAGATGAGAATGATTCCTTAATTGATTTTGGTGGAGCAACAACAACTGTACTTTTGCAAACCAAGATTTTCTCTTAGATAAATAGGAAGATGTGTTCCATTAAAGGTTGTATGTTTAGTGTTCCTTATAACGAACTAAAGGATCTAAATATTGATCATGTATTAACAAAGAAACAACTTAACGATAAATCTAAGAAAATTAAAGAAGGTAAAGGAATGGATTTAACTTTAACTACTGCACAAATGAAAAAGATTAAGAAAGAGCATATTGGCGGTTTTATCTTTACAATTCCAGCCATTCTAGCAGCTTTAGGAGCAGTTGGCTCATTAGCAGGTGGTGCAGCAGCGATTACTAAAACTGTACTTGATGCTAAGAAGAATAAACAAGAACTTGAAGAACAAAAAGACACAATATGGCTATGGAAGAAAAGCAGGGGGCAGGTAAACCAAAGAAGTCAAAAAACTAAAACCATTGACCAACTTCGATATAGAGAGGTTGGTTAAAGAATTAAAGATAAAACGATTTAGGGGTGTATTTATGAGTGATGAACTTCCACAAAAACCTTATGTAAATGAGTGTGGTATAGTTAACCTTGATAAATCAGAAAACATTGGTACTCATTGGATATGCTATTGGAAAGATAACAACATAAAGTACGTGTTCGATTCTTATGGTGGTGTTCCTCCTAAACAACTGGTACAATATCTTGGTACCGAAAACTTACTTTACAATGACGAACGAATACAAGACTTTAACTCAGTTATATGTGGTCATCTTTGTGTTAAGGTTTTAAATCTTCTAAATCAAGGGTATTCTTTTAGCGACGTTATGTATATGATTAAAAATGATTAAGCGCTTTTATGGTTTGTATCCATAAAAGTTTTGTTTAAGATATATATGGAAGCTATACACAATAGATTTTTAGATTATTTTGAGAAGCATGAGGATGAACTAGATTCACTAGTTAGTTATAATTTTTATCAGTATTTTCAGGATGTTAGCGAGATAGACTTGCAAGATAAAAAAAACGTATATAATGTTATTGATTTATGGAAAATGCTAATACCAAAATTTTTGTACACTGAAGAAGAGTTGGAAAAGTTACGCCCAATAATTACCTTAAAGGACTTGTTGTCAAATTATAGCTCTAGACCATTAGAATGCAGTAATTGTGGTAGTAAGTCATTAACAAGAGGTATGAGTAGTTACATTTGTGATAATTGTTGTGTAGAGAGTGGTTGGGTTTACAGTACTTGTGAAGAAACGAAAGCTGCTTGTGCGAGAAAACCCTGGTACGATACTATAAAAAGATTTAAGTTAGTTATCTCGTTTGCAAGCTTTACAGGATAGAATTGTCCCCGAAGAGGTGCTCAAGGTGTTAAATGATGAACTTAGAGATATACCAAGAGATTTAATATCAACAAAGGATGTTCTAGTAGTACTAAAGAAAAACAAATACACAAAATATTATGATGATGTCTATTTAATACACTATCACCTTACCGATCAAAAACCATTAAAATTACAACATATGGAGGAAACACTTATAAACGACTTCGAAAACTTACACGAGGTCTTTAGGGAGCTGTATGCGGAAAGAGCATTGTTTATTAACCTAAAATGTGTATTGCACTATCTGTTGAAAAAGCATGATGTCCATGTTGATATTGATTTTAAACGCTCACCTAGACAAATAGAGATGTTAGAGAAATGTTTTGAAAAACTAGGATGGGCATTTTCTGTATAATAAATGAGTATAGATATATTTGGTAATGTTAAAGATAGAAAAGATAATGTTGATATTAGCGAAGAAAAATTAAAATTGTTGGAGAATTTAAATGATCTTGTTAGTGTAAGTCAACTTAGATCAATAGAAGCCCAATTAGAGAACGATAGAAAACAATTTGAAGATGCATTAGAAACGTTACAAGACACATACATAAAGAAAGAAGATATAGAAAAGGTTAGGATGGATACTACTAGATTGATTATGCAAAAAGAAACCATGCCTCTACTATATCGATTAAGAGCTAAAAACGTTAAGGAGCCAATCTTTAGAATATTTAATCTCTCTAATGGTTACAAATTTCTCTATAATGGGAAAATAATGCACATGGACTTAAGTTTGGATAAATACTTTCTAGATATATATTTGGGTGATACTTTAGTTAAAGATATACCTTTTGACTTTAAGAAGAACGATATAATTACGATTAAACCAAATAAAAATTCTGCTATGGAAGAAGGACAATTATTGTTTGTTGTAATGTACATAGAAAGAGAGCTTTCCTAAAGACGTTTGCTATATAATAAATATGGATATCTTTGGTAATGTTAAAATGACATCAGAGTTAGATAATGCAGTTGTGAGAAAAGATATTGCTATGTTGAAAGAAGAGCTTAACTTCATCAAACGGAGTTATGTTATAGAGCTTCATAGTCGATTGATATAAGAAAATGTTGAAACTCCGTTCTTTTTAATACATAATCTCTCTATCACATACAAATTTCTTTATAAAGGTAGGATAATGCATATAGAGTCATCTTACAATACGTATTATATAAATATATATTTAAATGATTCTCTAGTTGAAACTTTTCCATTGCACTTTAATACAAATGATAAATTGGCAGTTAGACCATCTAAAGATTCTGATCTGAAACATGGTAAATTACTATTGCTTCTTATGCATGTAGAAAGAGAAGACGAAGATAGTGATGATGATGGTGAGAATGTTGAAAGCATAATATTAAACAACGATAGTCATTGATTTTCTATATAATAAATAGGATGTATTGCTTTAAGTGTAAGAAAGTGACAGATACGAAGAAAGATACTATTAGAATTGAACAAACAAAGAATGGAAGACATCTAAAGAAAGGTATTTGTTCTGTATGTGGTGTTACTAAAACTCAATTCATTAAAAAGCCTGATTGACTAGAAGAAGGTAAAGGTGTTAGAGAAGACATTATAGAAGAAATTCACAAACCATCTAAAAAAACTTTGACAGATTAAGTGTGGTTATAAAAGGTATCGATGATCTTTGGCAGGCTGATCTTGTAGAAATGGATAGTGGTGTCTTAAAAGGTGTTTCCAAAATCAATACAGGTTATAAGTATTTGCTAACGATTATAGATGTGTTCTCGAAATATGCGTTTGCTGTTCCTGTTAAAGATAAGAGTGGGAAGAATGTTACAGAAGCATTCGAATCCATATTAAGAACGAGAAAGCCTAGTAACTTACAAACAGATCAAGGTAAAGAGTTTTACAATAAAGAGTTTAAGAAGTTGATGGATGAAAATAAGATTAATCACTACTCAACCTATAGTGGTAAGAAAGCTTCTGTTGTTGAGAGATTTAATCGAACACTTAAGCAGAACATGTGGAAAAGGTTCACGACACAAGGGAACTACAAATGGATAGAGATATTACCAACACTAGTTAAAGAGTATAATCATCAAATTCATAGAACAATTGGTTTAAAGCCTGTAGAAGATAATAAGAAGAATGAGCAAACAATATTGGAGAAAGTGTATCAAAAAGAATATAAGCGTGTTAAGCCCAAATACAAGTTAGGTGATCATGTTCGTATAAGTAAGTCGAAAGGGTTATTTGAGAAAGGATATACACCTAATTGGTCAACAGAAGTATTTGTTATTAGTGAAGTTATTCCATCTAATCCGCCTACCTATAGAATTAAAGATTTGGAAGAAGAGGATGTGCAAGGTAGATTTTACGAACCAGAACTATTAAAGACGAAACACAAAGATGAATACTTGGTGGAGAAAGTGTTGAGAAAGAAAGGTGATAAAGTATATGTCAAATGGCTAGGGTTTGATGATTCACATAATAGTTGGATAGATAAGAGTAATGTTGTAGTGTAAATATAAATGTTTGTCTTTTATGGTTATTATGCCATAAAAGGTTGGTTTAAATGAGATAAGGGGGTAACGAAATGATACCTCCATAACATATATTTCCAGCGCTTGTATTCGAGCTGTGGAAATTATCAAAAAATTAGCAACACAACAAACTTCGAAGTGGCCGGGAAGCTGGCCACTTAAAAAACTCATCTTACACAGTAACGAAACGTTACTCTCATAGCATATATTTCTAGGGCCGGTATTCCGGCTGTGGAAATTATCAAAAAATAAGCGAGGGGTCGCTCCAAGACAAAGTTACATACAAACAAATCAAGGTCCCGTTTTCCAGGACATTGTCAAGTGTACATCCTCATACAATCTTCATTAATACGTTGAGTTTTGCTGGCTTGGATGTAAGCCAGCTAATTTTTGAATTGATAAGATAATACTATAATGAAAAAACCGGTAGCCGGAATCCCGTCGGGCGCTCTACATATCAAATAGGCCCTAATACACGCGTTTAACGAAGAAATACAAACAAACTCCCGAACGGAAGATTTTCCGGTTGCAAAATACACCATCATGACACAAAACAAAACATCAGAAGACAAGCGGTCTAGATATAGGCCACTACAAAATTCCTCCGAAGCTAGGAACTTCAGAAATTCATCTTACACAGTAAAAACTAGCTGGTAACGAAAATGAAGTTAAAAAATAAAGATTTTCTATATAATAAATATGGGTACTATGGATAATTCTCCTAGCTTAAACGATATTTGTTACGAGCAGATTAAAGATGATTACTGGTATGGTCTGTTTGGTGATTTCAAGTTGATTATAGATAAGAGTACAGGATACTTCAATGCTACCAAGTTGTGTCAAGATGGTGGGAAAAGATTCAAAAAATGGTTAGAAAACAAAGAATCAAAAGAGCTAATAGATTATATTTCCAGGGACCGAATTCGGGCCGATGAAATTATTAGAAAAGTAACAGGAGGTAAAGGTGAAACATGGAACGAAATAAGAGGGACATATGTATGTAAAGAGTTGATTTTGGATATATCTCGATGGGTTTCTCCTGAGTTTTACCTTAAATGCAATCAAATCATTATCGACTATTACACAAAAGATTTTAGACAATATAGAGAAGACCAAGAAGAGTTACAATCAAGAGTAGAAGAGATAGAACAACAAATGGTGCAATTACGATTGTACAATCAAGAACTAGAAAGCAAAGTTGATTATCTTACAACAGTTGCAGCACCATATACAGAAGATCCAGGAAAGATACATAGGCTATTCATTATCAAGAAAAACCTTACTAAAGAACAACTTGAAAATATACTTTTTTACTATGACGAAGAAGAACGAGATCAAAAAGAAAGAATAGAACGATATAAGTATTGGGTTGGAAGAGTACAAACATACAATTACGAAAGTAGGATTAAACAACTCAAACTTAAGTATCCAAGTATGAGTATTCTGCTTAACGTCGACGACCCAAACTCTATCAACTTATACAACAGAGCTAAAGAAAGATATGATGATAGAATAACTTGGCACGGCTCGCATATGAACACAGATTTAAGTGATATAGATCTTGTTGACAGGTTTATTCAGTTAAGAGACATTTAAGTACGAGAAACTAAATATACCATTGCTTTTATGGGTTAACCCATCAAAGTACGAAGCGTTGTATTAGAACAAACAAACCCCGAACGGAAGATTTTCCGGTTGCAAAATACACCATCATGACACAAAACAAAACATCAGAAGACAAGCTTGTTTCAGAAGCTAGGAACTTCAGAAACTCATCTTACACAGTAAAAACTAGCTGGTAACGAAAATGAAGTTAAAAAATAAAGATTTTCTATATAATAAATATGGGTACTATGGATAATTCTCCTAGCTTAAATGATATTTGTTACGAGCAGATTAAAGATGATTACTGGTATGGTCTGTTTGGTGATTTCAAGTTGATTATAGATAAGAGTACAGGATACTTTAACGCTACTAAACTGTGCCAGATCAATGGTAGAAGGTTTGATCACTGGCTGAAAAATAAAGAATCAAAAGAACTAATAAAAAAATTAGAAGAAAAGTATCAGTCTAAAAAAATATATTACATGATTTTAGGAGGAAGACAAAGGATAATCACGGGTACATATGTTCATCCAGACTTGTTCCAAGAAATAAAAAGATGGTCTCAATTGAAAAAAGATAATGATAAGTCAGGTTTTGTTTATATAGCAACTACCAAACAGCACCAAGAGAAGAATATATATAAAGTGGGTTATACAAAAAACCTTGAACAACGCCTAGGTCAGTTTAATGAGTTGAGACTTGACTTCGAGCTATTTTATTATGAAGAAACGTATAAGACAAATGATGCTAAAAAGTTAGAGTCACTTGTGCATAAACAATTAGATGATTTTAAATATAAAGGTGAATTTTTCAAGTGCGAACTCAACACGATCAAAGAAGTTATAGAAGAAATTCAAGATGATGAAGTAATCGAAAAATTAAAAGGATTGGAATTAAAAGATGAATAGGCGTAAAAAAGGTAAAAGGTAATGAGTTTCGGACGTTCTTATAAGAAGAAGATTTGGTTACAACTGGGGTCCACCAACACTGGACCCCTTTCAAACATACAACTTTTATGGTATAATAACCATAAAAGATAATTAGTTTATGCATTAACCCTCTGCTGCAACAGCGAAGCTACATTCAACATATCACCTAAATTGGGATTATTATGATATTTTCTTATTATAGCCCTCCAATCCACAAAATATTTATATGCATATATAAAGTCTATAGATAGGTCTTGATAAGTTGAAATGTTAGTCCAATGAACTCTACCTTCGAACTCTGCAATAAATTCTTCTGTTAAATTTTGAGACATTGAAATCATTTCCCATTCTACTTTGTCAGCGTAATCTCTTATAAAGTTTTCTGATAATTGACGAGTTCCAGATATGTACCACCAATTAACTCTATCTGCATGTTCTCGTATAAAGGCTTCAGAGAGTTCGTTTTTGTAAGATATAGCATCAAAATCAACTTTATCTATAAACTCATTAATAAATTCTTCAGATAGCTTTTGGTGATACGATACTTCTTTCCAATCAACTCTATCTGCAAATTCTCTTATAAAGTCTTCTGATAAGTCTTGGCTTCCTGAAATAATCTCCCAATCAACTTTATCAGCTAATTCTCTTATAAACTCTTCCGATAAATTTTTCCATAAACATATTTCACTCAAATTAACTTTCTGCAGATATTTGCGTATGAAGTCTTCTGTAATGTGATCATAGTTATATTCCTCCTCATAATCATCATAGCCTATAGATAGCCATTGTTCATCAGTCTGTGAATCTAATATTTCATCAGACAAGTTCATAACGTTCGCATAGAGAATGTTTTGTGTAAGAAATGAGTTGTTTTCTTTAGTGGCTTTCTTGAACAAATGATCTAACATACCTATGGACACGCTAAAATTTATTTTGTCTTTATCATTATAACCACCAATATCTAAATATTTACATACACAATCAAATATAGGTTTGTAAGATAATATTTCCTTAGCACTAGTCATGTTTGTTTTTATTCTTAGATTTTTAAATTTATTTCATTTTTGTTGGTTTTCTATATAACAAATATGGAGAAAGATTTTGATTTATTACATGATAGACTTGAACTAATTCATCATGATCTTAAACTCTTAGCAACACTACTAGAGAAGCAAATACTGTTAAAGGAAAAAGAGTTATTAGTAATGCAACAAAAAACATCTGATTTGAGTAGTGATGATGAATACAAATATGGTAGTGATGATTATGATGATGATGATGATGAGTAAGCTTACAAAAATGATTCAGTTTTAAATGTGTATATGTGACTTTGATGGGTTAATCCCATAAAAGCCGTGTTCTAATACAACGCGTAATATGTAGACAATAGCAGGGGTGTACAATGTTAAGCGTTGTACTAGGACAAATGAAAATGAACTGGAATAACCCGGTGAAGAGTACTAACGAAGATTTTCTATATAATAAATAGGATGAATAATTATAATAAATTTACTGTAGTAGAGTTAAGACGCCAATGTAAAGAGAGGGGAATCAGAAGATATTCCCGATTAAGAAAAGCAGAACTGATAGACCTTCTTAAACAATATGACGATGAACAAAGCAGGAGACAGATTAGAGATATATTCCCATTTAAACAAGAAGTAATTGAAGAACCGAAGCCAGCACGTATACCCATCAAAGTTGAATTAGAAGAAACAGCACTCAAGAAGCGTTTACAAACCATTAAAGTCGAAAACACAGGAGGATATAAAGACCCAATAAAATTTTTAGATACAAGTGGAAGAGTTGCTATTAACAAAATCAAAGAAGAATTAAAATTTCACCCAGTTAAAGTTAATCTTGTTTTCATTTGTGACTATATTAAAGATAAAGAAATACAGGAGCGCAATTTCAAAACATCAAACGAGAGAATATTGGAATCAACTGACTTAAGTGAATATATACATCATGCCAAACAAAAGCTTCGTAGAGAAATGGAAGAGTTTGAAGATAGAGGATCAGGATGGACGTTACATCAAATTAAACACCTAGAAATCAGATTAAATAAGTATGTACCATTAAGAGCTTCTTCCTATATTGAACTTCCAAAGCAGATTAAAGATAAGAAAGCAGTAATAAATACTCAAAATAAAGATAATAAATGTTTCTTATATTCTATTGCAAGTTATTTAAAACCTATTGATAAAACCGTTTCAAAAAATCCTCAAAGACCCTCTCATTATAAGCAACTTGTTAAGGAATTACAAAAGAAATATTGTAATGGTATTGAGTTTCCTGTACAGTTAAAAGATATAGTTAAATTTGAAAGAAGAAGTAATATCTCCATCAATGTTTACGGCTATGACAAGAACTATAATGTATATCCACTTCAAATCACAAAAAATAAGCAGGAAACTCATATCAATTTATTATATGTAAAAGATAAAAAGAACAGTCATTTTTGTTGGATAAAAGACTTATCACAATTAATAAGAAGTCAAGTGACAAAACATACTGAGAAGTTATACTTTTGTGATAGATGTTTAACAAGACACTTTCGAAATGAGAAGCAGTTGCAAAACCATGAGCTGTATTGTAAAGAGCATGAGGCTGTTAGAATAGAACTTCCAAAACACTACGACAATCAAATAAAGTTTCAAAACTATAATCGATCATTAAGAGTTCCATTTACGATAATTGCTGACTTTGAATGCATCTTATGTAAGTTAAAAATAGAGCATAATTGTAGTAAAACAGTAAAATATCAAAAGCATAAGCCAATGAGTTTTTGTTACTAGTCAAGTATTCAAATGGGGACTACAAAGCCCCTGTTAGTTATATAGGCCCAGATGCTGCGAAAGTATTTATTGAAATGTTACAAAAAGAAGCAATAGAAATTATGAAAATATATAACAGAGTAGTTAATATGACCCCGCTTAGTGAGGAGGAAATAGAAGTTTATAACAGTTCGGATACTTGTCATATATGTGAGAAAAACTTGAATGACTTACCACCAGCAGTTGAGAAAAAAATAAATATACTGAAGAAGAAAATACAGTTCTACAAGGATAAAGATGATATGAGTGAAAAAGTAGAAGAATGGAAGCATGAGTTAAGAAAATGTCTATATAAGATAACTAAAAACAAAGCTAAGGTGAGAGATCATGATCATTTAACTGGAAAGTTTAGAGGTGCAGCTCACAGTTATTGCAATTTAAACTATAAAAATCCCAGCTTTGTTCCTATATTTCTTCACAACTTAACTGGCTATGATACGCATTTGTTTATTAAGGAGTTAGCTTATGATACACAGAAAATTAAACTGATCGCTAATAATGAGGAAAGGTACATAACATATGAAAAATATGTAAAAGCAGGACCAGAAAAAGATGGAATAAATTTAAGATTTGTTGATTCATTTAGATTTATGTCAAAGAGTTTAGCAGAGCTAACAAAGAATTTAAAGCCAGAACAATTTCGAGAAACATTAAAGTTTTTTCCAATTGATAAGCTTGATCTAGTTACTACAAAAGGCGATTATCCATTTGATTATGTTGATTCATTTGAAAAATTGAAAGAACCTGTTCCATTATCTCCAGACAAATTTACAAACAGATTAACAGGAGAAAAAATGAGTCCTGAACGTCATAAGCTCCATGTGCGAGTTTGTAAAGAATTCAATCTAGAGTTATTGGAGGACTTAACTGAACATTATAACAAAACAGATGTCCTTCAATTAACAGATATATTTGAAAACTTTAGAGATGTGTGTTTAAAGGCATATGGATTAGATCCTGCTTGGTATTATACAGCACCAGGTCTATCGTGGGATGCAATGTTAAAGATGACTAAAATTAATTTGGAATTGTTAACTGATTATGATAAAATACTAATGTTAGAAAAGGGGATAAGAGGAGGAATCTCACAGTGTAGTAAAAGATATGTAAAAGCTAACAACAAATATATGCAAGATTATAATAAGGATGAGTGTTCAACATACCTAGCATATCTAGACGCAAACAACTTATATGGGTGGGCTATGAGTCAATACATGCCTTATAAAGACTTTAAGTGGGTTAAACCTTACATAGATATAAAGAACATTCCAGATGACTCAGAAACTGGCTACATATTAGAAGTAGATTTAGAATATCCAAAGCATTTACATAACAAGCATTCTGATTTACCATTAGCTCCAGAGAACATGTGTCCACCCGGCTCAAAACAATCGAAATTATTAACAACGCTTTACAATAAGGAAAGATATGTAATTCACTATAGAAACTTAAAACTTTATGTCACTTGGAATGAGATTGAAGAAAGTGCATAGGGTATTAGAGTTTAAACAATCAAATTGGCTAAAGAAATACATTGATTTAAATACAGAGATGAGAACACAAGCTAAAAATGAGTTCGAAAAAGATTTTTATAAGCTCATGAATAACTCAGTATTCGGGAAAACAATGGAAAATATTCGAAAAAGACAGCCCATACAATTAGAATGTGATCCTAAGAGGGTAGAAGCATTAATTGCTAAACCTAACTTTGATTACAGAACAATATTTAGTGAGAACTTATGTGCTATACATATGAAAAAAGAGCGATTAACGTTTAATAAGCCAATATATGTTGGTATGAGTGTGTTAGAACTATCGAAGCTATTAATGTATGATTTTCACTATAACACGATGAAGCCGAAATATGGAAACAATATAGATTTATGTTATATGGACACCGATAGCTTTATATATGAGATGGAGACTGAAGACTTTTACAAAGATATAGCAGAAATAATTGACCAGTTTGACACGAGTGAATACAAGGAAAATAACATATATGGACTACCACTAATAAACAAAAAAGTAATAGGTAAGATGAAAGATGAGAATAAAGGTAAGATAATGACAGAGTTTATTGGATTGAGATCAAAGATGTATGCTTATAGAGTAGAAAATAAAGAAAGGAAAAAGCTAAAGGAGTAACTAAATGCGTAGTTGCCAAGGAGTTGCAATTTGATGATTATAAAGATAGCTTATTTAAAAATGTTAAAACGTATAAGGATATAAACCTCATTAGAAGTTATAAGCACGATATATATAGTATAACCGTTCATAAGCTGGCACTAGATTCCTCGGACGATAAAAGATATATAGCGCGAGATGGTATAAATACATTAGCTTGGGGGCATTATAAGATAGAAGAGGAGTAGATGTAATTATATGTAGTATAGTTTTAGTTATAAGTTTTAGATGTAAGTTTTTATGATTTTAAATGTCATAAAAGCATATTCAATCTCACTTGGGGGTATCCTTCTGTGTTAAAGTACAATGGTCAGGGGTGGCTTCATAATTTTTTTGACAGTTAGGGGGTGGAGGGGCAAAGTGGGGTAGAACATACATATCTCCCCTACTAGTTAAAATCCATTTCCATTGGCCGCAAGGAGCTGTAGGCTTATATTGCTCTTTTGTATATTTTTTCTTTTTGACCCAAGGATTCCAAAGGTGGCTCTACTTTCGAGTTTCGGGCCTGCTTAAAATTCTGGAAATTGTGCCTAAGCAACTTTTCAGTTTTAATCATCTATATTTTCCTCCGTATTTATTCGGTGTAAGAGCTTCAAACTTGTTCTGTTGGACATTTCTAATTCTGCCTTACTGTCCCCAAAATCTGAAATTCAGAGTGAGAGTGGGCGCGGCTGCCCTCCTGCCCCCACTGACGCCCCTGTCTAGCGGTTGTCATAATAAAGTAGTCCACGCCCTTTCACGTGGTTTTAGTTTCATTTATTTCGTACTCTTGACTGCGAAGATATTGTTTTGAAATAGCATTCATTTGCTGAGCAAAACTGAACATTATTGACAATGTACTTGGATCCATTGTGCTCTGAATGTCCCAAATATTGTTTTCTTCAATACAATTATTGAGTTAAACAACTACCAATACACAGGCTTGCTAAAAATATTCTAAAGTTAGCACATGAAATGTGCTTGAAACATCACTTTGAAGAAAATTTATTTTAAAATAAGTTTATTAGCATCAGTATTCCGGAATCAAATTTTTGCAACTAAAATTTCACTCACCTTCAGGTGATCAGTTGAGTAAAAATTATGTACATGTGTGTACAATTCCAACAACAATACAATTATTTAAGCCCAATACCATAAAAAAATGTCATATTAAATCCAATGGTCATTCGAAGTCATTTTGCAAACCACTGGTGTTACACAAATTAAATTAGATAAAAAGAAAGAAAAAGGTGTGTTATTAGTGACAGTCAAAAGTCATTTCCAAAACTGCTGATGCTACAAAAACGAAATTTGATATATTAAGGTGCATTATCACCAGTGTACTACGAAAATATTTAATCTTTTTTCGAAAATCATCTTGAACAACAAGTGGCCAATAAAAATTCATTAAAAAAACTATATAAAAGCCATTTTTAGTCAAACGATTTTATTTCTGTTATTAATGTTGCTCTAATCAGTATATACATGATGAATCTGTAATACTGATTGCAAGTAAAGAGTAAAAAGTCTTAACAAATAAGTTATTACACAATTTTGGAATATGTTTTAAACTGTTCAAAATGTTTAAAACTTGTTTTTTTTCGTTTGTGTTTTAAAACATGTTTAAAAGATTTTGAACATCTTTTTCATGTTTTAAACACATGTTTTGTGCTTTTTCAAAAAAACTGTAATTTTTCCAACCTTGACTATAAATAGGATAGCAAAGTGAGGGTTATGCAACTATACTGCAATTTAACCATGTATTAGAATAAAAACTTAATTGAAATGCCTCATGCCCAAAACTTAAGAGAATAATAATTTTGACATGTATAGTAGCCTCAGTCTAAAGACAGCCACTTGCTCGCAAAGCGATGCCGTCCCCGTGTGCAGTTTCTTTTCATACTGTCCTGTTTGGTTTTCCTCTCCCTTGGAAAGTAACTGACAGGCAATAAACTGAACACAAACTGTTGCCAAACCTTTGTCAATGATGCTTTTTCTTTGACACAACCTTCCCGCCCTACATACACTTCCCCGTACACATACTGTTAGAAACATGGATGGAAGAGAAAAAGAGGGTGAGAGGAAAAGAAAGGCACTACGTATGGCAACGTTTAGCTTTTTCTTCTTCCAATGGGACCACAAACTTTATGATGGCTTCATTGTGCTAAATTCAAAGTCTCCCGACTGACTATCGTCTGGGCGCGCTTTCTACCAAACGTCGTGTTGGAAGTCTGATTGAAGTAACGTAGGGACCAGCCTATTCAGCGACACTGATGCCTTCTATGTCTACACTAACACGAAGAACGTTCGTAGCGAGAGAAGTACGTATTATGTGAATTGTGGTTTTTGGAGTGTGTGAGATCGATAGATGATAGTGAAGGTGTCCAAGAACATACAATGAACCAAGGAATACTTGTAAGTGATATAATACGAGATCAGATCACAAGTAGATTGAAAATGCCGCAAAATAAACAGGGCGTGGTTAGAGATTTTTATGTTTCTCCACTGTTGTGTCGCAAATATGGAATCGGCTTCTGACTGGTGAAAACATTATGGAGGCCGTCGACATGAAGCAACGCCACAGGAGCAGAGCTGTAGTCGCGGGTACACGGAGGTACACCCCGTATACCCTCTGCTTAATCTTAGTCTGTGTACCTTCTGCTTCAAAGCGTATAGTACTTTCTATTTTTGTTTCGTTTATATTTATTGATTTAATCGGGCCATAACTCCAATGATAAAGTGACTATATCGCCTTTTTCTCTTATATTCTTAGCCGGTGTTCAAATATATGTCATGAAAAAACCCGGAGCTATTTTTCCTACTGTTTCTTGAAGTGAGTTGATTCCTTCTCCATACCTAAACCCACTTATGTTATTAATAGCGTGATTAAGTAAGGATTGTCATCAAGAAAATAGGATGAAATGCTTTCGATCATAAAACAGTAATGTATTCTTTATATTGTAATTAAATTAATTAATACATACGATTTCCATTGTTTATTGAAAATGCCTTCTATGTCTTTTATGACAATCATGATCATGAAACACCGTATACCCTCTGAAAATTTTGGGACTACAGCACTGCACATGAGAATCGTTATCTGGACTTAAATGCCCGACGAAGGCCAATGAGCACAGCAGGTACACTAGCTCGAGGTCTTTCAGTCCTTCTGGGACCCCACGTCTCACGTCAAACTATACGCCGACTGTTACACGAATACACTTTATATCCACGCACTTCTACCAGCTCCATTTCGCTTACAACAACGCTACGCACCCCTATAGTGACGTATAGCTCACAGTAAGTGGACCCCAGAACAGTTGAGTAATGGAGTTTGTCAGTTTGGAGAGTAACTCTCATCGTCTCTTTGTTTGAGGGATACACGGACCAGGACCAGGAATGTGTTACCACAACCAAAATACTGTTGAATGGCACAAATATTGAGGCGTTGCTGTTATGGTGTGCGGCAACATATTAGGGGTCTGTAGACTACTTCATGTGTTCCGCCAATAAACGAAAACGGCTGAGATCTACAAGAACAACCTTGAACAGTATATCCAATTGTTCCGTGGGTGGATACCACCCTTAATTTCGTTTTATGGATGGTAATGCATATTTACATAGGGCACAGTTGGTGAAGGATTTCCTGAAGCATGAAGATATCGTGCATTTCGAGTGGCCAGCGCGGTCACCGGACCTCAATCTAACTGAGCATGGATGGAATGCCCTCAGATAACGGATTGCAAACATCTTCAACACAGTCAATTACTGAACTGTGCATATGCTTATGCATTATGTGATGTTTTACCATAGTAGCTGCTGATTGTCTCATTCGTAGCACGGGTGGATACTGTGCAGCCTGCAAAACTGTTCGCGGTAACCACACATCGTATTTCTGCCAACAAAAACCCAGAATTCTGACAACCGACAGATGGTGATTCACATGGCGTAAGTGTATTTAGTCAGATTTTCAGTGTTCATATGTCATTACAAGCTTATGTTTAGTTACATTTATCTGTTCTATGCTTCTGAAGAAAGCAGAAACATTTCTGTACCAATTGTTCATGATTTTCACTGTTATCTGCTCATTCCCTAGGTTTTGAACATGAATAACAAGAACATCATAAAAATATACTCCACTTCTATATAATAAGCAATGATATTTTTAAAACTGACATTGTGGAAAATACGCGAAGCTTTAAAATCTTTCATGTACGTACTTAAAATTATGCATAAAATTGGAAAGCAGTTGAAATAGTAATTTTGATTTTTTTTTTTTTTTTTGTTAAGTTGAATCATTGATTTAGCTTAAGGCTCACACGCGTCCGAGACAACCCTGAATTACGTCATCTGTCCCCCCAAAGTTGTTCAAAACTCCATTGTCCCGGTAAGTTTTAGTGTGATACAATTCGTGTGATGTTTAAAATGTCTCGCTTTTATTAGTCATCAATACTCAACTAATAGAAATAATCTATCCTCTATAATTCACTGATGGTAAGTACCTATTATATAATAGTTTCTGGTAATTCAGCAAAAAACAAGTGCATAACTAACTATGAATTTACTGTAAATTTTCATAAAGTATCCTGGTTTTTCAGTTTGAAAATCTGGGAGATCTAACTTGAATTAACTCTAATGTGCGAAAGTAGGTCTAGAGAAGGAGTGAAGAATCATTATTATTTTAAAGGCCGTACTGACAACCCATTGCCCTAGTAGGCTGCATATGGAGTTTGGTAGACTTATTTTCGTACATATTTTATAGTTAGTTACATTAATAGTTTACATGGACTTGTATAAAAGTATATTATTTGATATATATAACTTCAGACTTCTTATGTAATTTAGCATTTTTCAAGACAAGACCAGAAGGTCACACGTTTTGACTTTGAGATCTTAAGGTCCCAGATTCCTCACTCCTAGTCTAGACACAATGTTGTGTATCAAAATGACATAAGTTAATTTCCAGTGTATCAGCAAGTAAATGAGTGTTTTATATGTGTAGAAAAGATCTCAGTCAATGGTTCAGAAGGGCTTTACTTCATTATCCGGATAAAAACTTTCCGGCTGATACTTTTTCCAAGGCCACAGATTTAATTACAGACGCGTGAGGCCACAGTGGTTCAATGACAGAGCGTTCACCTCTCGTGTGCGGGCTCCCTATTACAATTTCAGCCCACGCCAAATAATCTTTGTGGTGGACAAACACCGTGTGAGAGGGTTTTCTCGATATTCTTCCGTGCCCTCCCACTTACTTCATTCCACCTTTATTATCCATTTCATTATTACCGTCTTCCTTTGCTTTCGTGAGACGTTAAAGTTATAAAAATAAAGACGCGAGCTTGATGCTGTAAACATTATGTCTTATAAATAATAGGATGAAACTAACAGTAAGGACGTTGATAAAGACTGCCACTGGGTTTACGAATAGGCAGAAGGTAAAAATCTAGTATCACTAAAAGCAAAACTTATCACAAGGTAAATTATATAAAATTTATGGTATGTGAAAAATTAATCTGTAGTAAGAGCATATCTGATAGAAAGTATTGTTAGAAATTTTAAAGATTCGTTTTGAACGAACTTAAAAAGTTCGTTACTGAATTCTCTACATCTGTGTGTCTGTCTGTCTGTCCGTCTGTTTGTTATTTGCGATTTTTTCAATTTTGAGCCCTCCATTCGAAGAGCAAAGACCATTTGAGAAAGTGATGGAATTTTTCTCATCACTCTTACCGTTCCCGAAATATTGGCCAAAAACAATGGTCGATTTCCGGAGATTTAAGAACCCATATTTCGGAAACCATGTGTTATATAGAAAGATGTTAATCAATACCTAAAAGGATGGTGAACATTTTGGTACCAAATAGTAACCGGTGGCCACTGTCCAACTGGCTAACTGGCCAACTGACCACCGTTCCGCAGATATTGGCCCAAAAATTCGAATTTCGGAAGATTTAAGCAGCCATGTCTCAGGAACTGTAAGTCATGGATAGATGATATTTTGCGAGAAAGAGAAGAAGGTGCAGATAAAAAGATTTACTTTTACGTGTAGGAACAATCTCAGTTATCCTTCCCGCCCTATCTTCATTCTTTGTAAGTTCGTTTTGGCAATGCTCTTGGAGCATTCTCAACTGGTTAATTATGAACCCCCCCCCCAAAAAAAATGCTTCCTAAATGTCCATGGCATTGCGTGGAATCATTGCCCAGAAATGTCACGTTGTAAAATGTTTATATTATCAATACTGCTAGCGTAATTTCTTTGATTTTTAATCTTAATAACTAACTGTTTATGGTGCAGTAGTATAGTAATAAATATTTCAATATGTTATGCACAATCTGTTGAAATGATTTTTAAGACTGAGGTTTCTTATCCTCGGATACAAAGGTCAGTGTGGCAAATCATAATTTTGACTCTTCACATCATTTTGTGTAAGAAAATTTTATTTAAATGTATTTTTCTTACTTCTAACGTAAGATAAAATCTAATATTTAATGTAGTGTATATTAAACACAATGCATAAAGTGACAATCAAATGACTTCAGATTGTTTTCAATATAACAATAAGCTTTTATTAGTAAGCCTACAAATTATAATTTCCCACAACGATGTAAGTTTCTACTTACGTAATAAAGTTTGAAAATAATCGCACAATTCTAAAAACAATTTCAAAAATAAGAAATTGTTATTTGATATAAAACATTAATAATAACATCCACATTTATATTGCTATATATATATAATTACTCATTAAGTTATGGAATAATTGCTCATTAAGTCGTTATATATTTCATATTTGCTGTAAAGTCTTGAGGAACGAACTATTATTTTTCTTCACAAAATACCAATATTAAATCTTAGTTACAAGCCATGTATCTAAAACTTTTTATATATACAATTGATTTCAAGTTTTCTCTTTGTGTTTAATTCTTTATTTATGTGACCATTATTTTCCTTTTAATTTTAACTATATATACGAGGGTGGGTTGATAACTTCTCAGCCTCACCAAGAAAACAAGTAGATATGAAGCGAAGCTTAGTGTTTTTATTCAACATATTCGCCTTGTAGTACAATTCACTTTTCACATGGCTGCTGCAGTGCTTGCAGGCCAGATAAATAGAAGTCAGATGAATGCTCTGCAAACCAGGAATCTGTTTGAGGAATGACGTCATCGGCGCCATTGAAATGCGTTCCCTTTAAAAACATGTTCAATTTAGCAAAGAGATAAAAGTCTGATTTAGCCAAATCAGGCGAATAAGGTGGATGTTCCTGTATTTGAAACCGTAGGTCCTCCAATTATTCCAATGTCAGACTACCTTGTGTGAGGGCGCATTGTCCTGGAGGAAGATTACAACTTTTGACAGTTGTTCACGTCTCTTTTCCTTTAGTGCTGCTTTCAGTTTGCCCAGAAGAGATGTATAATAAGTTGCATTGCTGGTTTCCCTCGATTTCAGATAATCCAGCAATAGAATTCCTTCACAACCCCAGAAGACCATAGCAAGGACTTTAGCAGAGGAGCGCTGTGTTCTAGCGTTCTTAGGAGGTGGAGAACCGCTGTGGCGCCATTCCGCTGATTGCTGTTTCGTCGTGGGATTGTAGAAATATAACCAGGTTTCGTCCACTGTCACCAGCCGTTGCAAAAAAAAAATGCCGTTATCCGCTTGAAATTAGGACAGAACTGCCTTTCTTGCCTCCACCCATTCACGCTTCTAATCTGTGTTTAGAAGTTTCGGAATCCATTTTGCCGCGACCTTCCTCACACTGAAGTGTTCATGGATAACTTTCCACACCCGTTCATGACTAATGCCCAATGTGTCCTCTATCTGTTTGAGCGGGATTCCGCGATTGCCGAGAATCATCCAGTGAATGACGTCAATCATCTCGGGAGAGGCCACTGAAATTGGTCTGCCACACCTTGGATCATCGTTCAGACCAAACTGCCCACGTTTGAAGTTCGCTGCCCATTTCTTCACAGTGGCACACGATGCTGCCTTGTCCCCCAATGTCGTGACAGGGTCGTTGTGGATCTCCATCGGCGAGAGTCTCTTTAGGAAGAGGTACTTGATTAATGCGCTGTGTTCAAATTTACTAATTTCTGGGACGAGGGCTGACATCCTCACTTTGGACCTGAATAAAACAAATTTAAAATTGGTTTAGTCAAACCAAATTTTGCATAGTAGCTTCACAAATTATAAGACTCATAAACGTCTATATAACTTTTATATCTAGCTTTGTTTGAACCTGGTAGGCTGAGAACTTATCAACCTAGCCTCGTACAGCTGGAGTGCCAACGCAGTGAGGAGGTGGCGCGTTGCTGAATAGAGTCGTGTTAAAGTGCACCATGAAGAACTCACAATTGTGAGTGACTTTTCCTTACGCCATCGAACTAGTACACTCTGCACAGGAATCCTCCCAAATCATAAGGAGTGCATTTGTACCAGAAATGGCAAATAAACGCACCATACGCCGTTGGTTTGTCTAACTTCGTTCTGGTTTCGCAGCATTGAAATTTGAAATTTGAGTCAATATCATGTTCAAAGTAGCTTCTCACGAACATCGTGAAAGCAGACCCAAGAGAGAATCTTTATCACCATTGCAGATAGGAATGATACTGAGATCGAGATCGAGACGGACGTTTGTAAATAGAGACGAGACTGAGACTCAATATACTGAGACTTACTCGAGACGAGACAGAGATCGAACCTTTATAATACGAGACGAAACTAACCCCAGTTTCGAACATCGTCTTGGTCTCCTCTCAATTATTTACAACAAATTACTTAAATTATCTTTACTCAAAATTTGTCATGGTTACGTTGTGAAGTGATGCAACAATCGCTCTTAGATAACAGTAGTCATAGGCGTATACACAGAGATTGTACGGGAAAAACGCATCCTCTGATGACGTGGTATATTGAAAATATTTTAAACAGCACACAATTTTGAGTGGAAATTCAATATATTCTCTTTCCGGTCACTTTACTTACTCAGAGAGAATGTTTGCCAACCTATTCCGAAATCTAATTTTGTGAAGCAAACAAATAAAGTTTCAACATCCTAACATATTTTTTTCATACAGTTCAGGAATTATCGAGGAAAACATATATCTAAAATTTCTTATTTTCGTACCAATTTTTATTCCAAACGAAGGGGAAAATCTTCAAATTGAAAGAGAGCAGGAGCAAAAATTTTGGAATAGGATGGGGCAACAATGTGAAAGGAGAAAGAGTATCAAATTAAACCAGAAAGTTGATCAGACCTATGTACCGACGGTTTGGGTACAAAACCTCGCGGACCAAAAATCTCGCCTGGGCGAAACCTCACCGAGGCAGAACCTTTCCGCCCAAAACCACACGGGACAAAATCTCGCCGGACCAAAACCTCGCCACGTCAAAACCTCGCGGACCAAAATCTTTGCCAAGCCAATATCTCGCCTGACTAAAACATCGCTGCCAAAAATCTCACTGCTGAACAAGACTCCACTTATTTAATAAAAACACATTTACACGTGACGTTTCGATCTTCTAGTCAAGATCTTAATCAGACGAACACTGAGTGATACAAAAAAACTACTCAAGTATATATACACAATGCAAAACCCTATCTGCCCTCTCATTGGCCCGCTCAAACAGCCAATCAGAAGCATGGAAAACTATCTGAACTGACTCATGGGAAAACATGGTGATAGGAGAAGTGCAAGTGTCAGAAGAAGAGAAGTCTTTTCTTTCATTGGTTTGTAAGTTTAAAGTGAAAGACGGAACAAGCAGGGTCGATGACATGGTCTATTCTATAGAAAAAGCTTTGAACGAGGTTAAAGAAGAAGAGGACAGAGATAGGTTAAGAAGGAAGGCAATGGTTTTGGCAAAGAAGGACATTAGCAGAAGATCTTCGAATTTGACAAAAGAAGAAAGAATAGGATATGATAGCATTAGGAAAAGGAAGAACATAGTGGTAGAGAGAGCTGAGAAAGGAGGGACGACAGTGGTAATGAAAAAGCGTGGTATGAGGACAAGGTGAAGGATTTAGTGGATGGACAGTATGAATAAGTTGACAAGAAGAAAGAAGAAATTATAGAAGAATTAAAAGAAGAATGTAAAAGGAAGGTGCTTAAGAAATGGATGAATGAAGATGGAAGAGTGCCGGTGTAAAAGGGTTTTCCAAAAATACACAGAAAGAAAGTAAAGCTTAGGCCAGTTATGGACTGTAGGAATAATTATTTGGAACCGCTAGAAAGTGAATTGAAACCAGAGTTAGAGTGGTTGAGAGACAGACAAGAGACTTCGGCAGTTAAAGACTATAGAGAAGTAATAAACTACACCAGTAATGTTAAAAATTAATAATGATTGTATTTTGTTTAGTTTAGATGTTAAAGCCATGTTCCCTAGTCTAAAGAGAAGTGCTATACTTGATACGATTAAGAGAGTTATGGGGGGAGAATTTGTTAAAGGCTGGAAATGGGAGAAAGTTAGGAAAGCCCTCAACTTAATATGGGAGTTTGGTATCTATTAAGTTAAGAATGGCATATATAGGATTAAGGATGGTTTAAGTATAAGATCACGCGGATACGCATGTGATGCTCCAGCTTTCGCTTTTACATCACAATTTTTCAGGTCACTGATGTTTAATGGTGCTTATATGCATATTTGACCTGCATAGTTATGTTTATTATTTGTGTTTCAATGTTATTTGTTAGTTTAAATATATTTTGTATTAGTTGAGGTAATCTGAACCTGCACCGAAGGTTACAGAATAGTGATTGGCAATGTGAAATAATTTTGGTGCCAATGTATATTTATTAAAAGAAGATGAAATTGTAATTATTACTATAATATATGTGAAATCTACTACAAGTAAGAAGGTAATTTCCTAGATTTTGATTATGTTTCTGAAGTCACAAAACGGATACGAATCTGAATAAGTATTTAGAATATGTTTTAAACGTTATAAAATAATTATAACAAATTAGATTAATATTTATTTGTGGCATAAGTGAGAGTAATAATGAAACAGGAATAACTAGCTAATGCCGGCAGGATTATCCTGCCACAGCTTTCTCCCAAATGTTCTTCATAATGCATTAAGTTAAATCTTGAAGCCAAATCTAAATTTCTGTATACGTAAACTAATACTAATAATTCTCAAATGTGGGACATTTAATTGTGTTTACTAGTAATAAAAATGTCTAAATTTTGTACATCAGTATTTCGAAAAAACATAGATGTTTGTGTCTGACGTTACTTATAATTTTAGTCATGAAATGACGATTAAGTTAATTGTTGATTGGTGAATAAACGCCAAACCTTCTGAAGCGATGAGAATTTTTTTATAAATATGGATTTTATGAATTTTCATGAAAGGAAGTGCAAGTCTAATTGTGTAATTGTAATCTGTAGTGATGAATAAAAATAAGTAATATGAAAAGTGAGGTTAACGATTAAATATGAAGAATAAGATAAGAAAATAATAAATAAATAATAAGTAATTTATAAATAAATAATGAAGCTACGTACGAAGAAATGAATGTATAAATAATTGAAATGATAAAATAATTAAGGAATCTAAATAACACATATAATTGTTTTATATATATATTAAGCTACAAGATAACAAACACAATTATTTTAATTTATAATTCATGAAAGTTAACTAACTGAAGTCAATACATCTGAAAAGTCATCGAAGAAAGAAGTCTAACCAATTATTTATGATCATGACCAACATCTATAGTTGAAGATTAATGACGATGATGGAAAATAATGAAATTATGACATAGTTTGAAATACGTTTGTCAGTTCAGGAAATGTTTTAGTTATTGTAATTGATCATTATTGGACCTTACTATTTTGGAAACAAAATATAAACCATAAAATTTGAAACTACTTTGTTGCTTGTTTTCAGTAGTTAAGTATGTTTGCATATAGAGAGTTCAGGTTTCATGTCATAATCCTTTAAATCAACTACAATTTTAAATCTATTACCTTCATATGCAAAGGTCTGGAAAATCTGGAAGTTACGTCGACTCTCTGGGGTAAGGTCAACTCGTTCCACGAGTCTGGATGCGTTGAAGTATATTTTTCTAGAACAATGTTTCTAGTGGCGACTCAAGGGCTTTAGTAAGGTCACCTATCGCCGGTCATAATGATCACTATCAATAGCGTGGCATTACAAATACTATCAAACCGTTGCGTGAACAAAAGGGAACAATACACGCGTAAATACGTAGGAACAAACCATGGTTCGACCAGGAATGCAATAAACTAGCAGAGAAGAGAAAACAGGTAAAATTACGCTGGCTACAAAATCCGTATGAAATAACTACACAAAATTACGCAGATACCAGGCGGGAAGCTTCCAAAACTTTTAGAACAAAGAAACGCGATTTTTTGAAAACTAAACTTAAGGAACTTGAAGATAATAGTAAAAATACAAACATCCAGGATATGTATAAGGGGATCAGCGAATTTAAGAAAGGCTCTCAACCTCGTGCTTATATATTAAAGAAATCTGACGATATAGTTCTCACTGATACGGATAGCATCTTAAATAGATGGAAAGATTTCTTTGACGATTTGCTTAACACACAACCAAAAACTAGTGTGCGTGAAGAAAAGGAGATAAAAGGAGCAAAACCGTGTACTCCAGAACCCAACCGAATAGAAGTAGAAACCGCTATAAAGAAATTAAAGAAACACAAATCTCCAGGTGTAGATGAAATTCCGGCTGAGTTAATTTTAACTGAAGGCGAAAAATTGAGGAACAAGATACACAAACTCATCCTCCTTATCTGGGACAAGGAAGAATTGCCACAAGAGTGGGAAGAATCAATCATTGTTCCAATTCACAAGAAAGGCGACAAAACTGACAGTAATGATTTTCGAGGCATTTCTCTTCTGTCAACATCCTATAAAATCCTTTCAAATATTCTATTAGCAAGATTGACCCCATACGCAGATGAAATTATTGGAGATTATCAGTGCGGATTTAGACGAAATCGATCAACTATCGACCAAATATTTACCATTCGCCAAATACTCGAAAAAATTGGGAATACAATACCCCGGTACATCAATTATTTATTGATTTTAGAAAAGCTTACGACTGGGTTAGGAGAGAAATATTATACAACGTTCTTACAGAACTTGGAATACCGAGAAAGATTCGATTAATTAATTAAGATTAATTAAGATTAAAATTAGATTAATTAAGATATGTTTAAATAAATCCCAAAGTAAATTCCGGGTAGGAAAACTTTTGTCCACGAGCTTTCACGTTGAAAATGGTCTGAAAAAAGGAGATGCGTTGTCGCCATTATTATTTAACTTTGTTCTGGAATACGCTATAAGAAAAATCAAAAATAGCAACCAGGGCCTAGAGTTGTACGGTATTCACCAGGTTATGGCATACGCTGATGATGTAAATTTAATAGGTGATGATAGGATAACAATAGAAAGAAATGCAGAGATCTTATTAAACGCTTGCAGCGACATGGGTTTAGAAGCAAATTAAGAGAAAACTAAATACATGGAAGTGCGTCGAGACCGTAATACAGTAAATTATAGATGCGTGTAAATATTAAATAATACTTTCGATAAAGTGGATACTTTCAAATATTTAGGATCAATATTAACAGAGGAAAATCATATTCACGAAGAAATTAAATGTCGGCTAAAAGCGGGGAATTCGTGTTACTATTCAGTTCAAAATCTCTTGTCGTCGTGAATTCTGTCGAGGAATTTGAAGCTTAAAACATATAAAACGATAATCATGCCTGTTGTTCTGTATGGTTGCGAAACATGGTCGCTTACTGTGAGGGAAGAACAGACTGAAAGTATTTGAAAACAAGATCCTTAGACGAATATTCGGACCCAAGAGGAACGGGAATGGGGAATGGAGGAAACTTCATAACAAGGAACTACATAATTTATACGGTTTACCCAACGTTGTTAGGGTCGTCAAGTCTAGGAGGCTTAGGTGGGCAGGTCATGTAGCTGGAATGGGAAAAATTAGAAACGCTTTCAAAGTTTTGACTGGAAGACCAATCGGAAAACGACCATTAGGAAGACCTAGGCGCAGATGGAAGAACAATATTAAGATGGATCTCGCAGAGATTGGAATACAAAGTAGAAACTGGATCCAGTTGGCTAAGGATAGAAGTCAGTGGAGAACTTTTGTGAACGCGGCATTGAACCTCCGGGTTCCATAGGCCATAGAGTTAGATAGTTAGTTAGTTAAGTATAGGATCTAAGATAAGTCCGGTATTGTCTGATGTCATTATGAATGTGTGGGAGAAGGAGGTGGTTGAAAAGAGGAAAGAAAAGGTTCGATTTTTATGTAGATACGTTAATGATTGTTTTGGGATATGTGAAGGATCAAAAGAAGAGTTGATAGAGTTCGTTGCTAGTATTGAAGATAAAGTGAAGGGAATAGAATTAGAACTAGAGACAGAGCAGGGAGGTGTATTATGTTATCTTGATATTTTAATGAGTAAGGAAGGAAAGAGCATTAAGACTCGATGGTATCAAAAAGAATGTAATGCTGGTATTTATTGTAATAACAAAATTAATGTAGATAGAAGCACAAAAGTTAATTTCATAAGAAATATGTTAGAAAGAATTACAAAAATTTGTAACAAAAATGTAGAAGAGAATGTTGAAATCTTTAAAGAACAGCTGTATGAGAATTGTTATAGTAAAAGGGATATCGTTAAAGCTCTGTGGTCTCTGGGAAAGATAAAAGTGGAGAGGACAATGAGGGGGCAGGAAAGGCATTGTAGAATTAGGAGAAGAGACTGAGATTTTATAAAAGATGTTAAGAAAGTGAGTGGTCAAGGTGTATAGGAAAGGTAGCAGAACTTTGTTGGACATGGTCAAAAGCAAAGGGAGTAATAAGGGAAAAAGAGAGCAGAAAGTTGTCATTTATTGTATAAATTGTAAGGATTGTGATATGAAAATATATTGGGGAGACGGGGAAATTATTGAAAGAAAGAATTAAACAACATAAAATTGATGTAATATATGACAGAGAAACTAACGCAATCTTTAAACACGTAAAAGAGAATGGACATGATGTGAACTGGGAAGAAGTTATTATGCTGGAACGGGAAAAAAGGTTGTGGTCGAGAAAGTGGAAAGACACCTGGGGGAGAGGAAAAGAATGGGATGTAAACTTAATGAATTGGACGAAAGATATCAGCATTAATAAAGAATGGAGCAATATTATTGATAAATACAGAAATATATATATGAATTGATGTATTTAAGGAGGGAGATGGGGTTGTTTGCTTCTTGTTGTTTCTTTCTGGTAGAATGGTATGTTTTCCTATTGGTCAGTTCAGATAGATTTCCACATTTATGATTGGCTGTTTAAGCGGGCCAATGAGAGAGCAGATAGGGTTATGGATTGTGTGTATATATACTTGAGTTTTTTTTTTTTTTGATCACTCCAATTCATTCGAACCGAGAGAGAAGTAGGAGTGAGACGTGCCAACTCAGATTTCGTCAAAACGAGTAGTGTTATACCACTCTCACAGCAATTACAGACTTCCCACCCCCCTCCATTAACTCACTTAGTTCAATTTTACTACATCACTCATATAATCACTAGCATACACCATGCGTAGAACATGCTCCAGGAAGAACAGAGAGCCGAATCCTTTTGAAGAAGAACGCAGGATTGCAATTATCAACCCTGAGGATAAATTTTTGCAAGATAACGTCACCACGGGAGATATTCTTAGGGAAAGACTAGGCAAGAATTGTATCATCTTTGGAGGCATAACTCGAAACAAGAAACATCTTATCCTTAGATTTCAAGAAACAGCCACTAAAGATGCCTTCTTCCAACGCTTTCAGGAACCTGACTTTGGACCTCGTGCCAAGATAATCATCCTGCGATCACAACAAGAGGAAGATAAAATACATTCTCTGTGTTCTAATACGCAACCCAAAGAAAGCATGAAACACAACTTTCCCAGTACATCTCCCAATACAGCCATTATATATGTTTCACATGAAAAGTGCACACAGACTATACCTTCACAAAATCGTCTCACCAAGAAGAACGTTGACATCACTCACAAAGATCAACCATCTGCACTACAAAAGAAGAACACTGAAATAGCACAACCAGTATCACATCTGCCCACAAAGAATACTCACCTAATTCAGTCAACACACACGCAACAGTTCACTAAGAACAACTCTGACACTGACCACACAACCAAGAAAAATGCACAGCCAAATAAAAACATAAATCGCACAACATACACTTGCATCATAAAAGATTTGGACACGCAGCTCTCATTACCACGCATCAAGACCGAACTCACTAAGCAGGCAGTTGACTTCGTAAACATCACTCGTATCCAAGGCAAGAATGGTCCTGTACCCCTAGTCCGCCTTTTCTCTACTAATCCTGCGCAGATCAATCATCTCATCAAGAGTGGAATCCAGTTATTCCAGATTCACTACAAGGTTGAAGCATCCAAGGCCACAGCAGGATCATAACTGCGTTGGAATTGTTATCAGTACGATTATCATTTTTGTGTCAATCAGAAGATTTGCTATAGGTGTGGTGAGAACCACGATGAAGAGTGTGACAAGCCCATCCATCCAAAGTTTTGTGCTACCTGCAAGGTTATTGACCATCGAACCGGCTATAGCAGCTGCCCAAGAAGACCCACTCAACAGTTTATAAACGGATTCCAAACATCATTTCTTCCAAACCACCATCAGACCACAGTGATTCCGGCTCTTATCAGGATCAGTTCCAGTTGGTGGCTTCTCCAATAGCAACACAACAAGAAGATACAAATCAGCCAATCAGAGAACACTTTCTTGAAACTCAATCAATCGCCACCATTCTTCAAGAAGCAATTCAAACTGCCACACAGAAGATTATGACATGGGTGGCTTCTATTCTAACGGTGACTACTGTTCTTGACCAGCGACCATTGTTGATGAAGGCCATTCAACGTGCTTCAAAACAACTTCTAAATGAAGAAATTTAAGATCGTCTACGCATGGCGACATATACATGTATATCACTCACCCACAATCACCCCATATACATCACAACGAAAGAAGAACTTATCATCCCACATAAATCTCTCATCTTATCCACAAACAGAACACTCACCTGTTTTTGAACTAAATGTCGGAGCTTCTGACTGGCACTCTCCAAAGATCTAGAAATATCCAAACAAGCGAACACACATCACCATTAACATATATCCAGACCTACAGTTCAGGCCAACACACAGAAGATGCCTTTTTTCTGGTTGTCCAACTACACACAATATACATATTTTTATTTAACTCCGGGTAAAGTAGCTGATGCTAGAAACCCTTCCACCCCCACCCTGTGAGAGTGGAAAGTAGACTTGACTTGTATCACTCAGTGTACGTCTGATGAGGATCTTGGCTAGAAGATCGAAACGTCACGTGTAAATGTGTTTTTCTTAAATAAGTCTGGTCTTGTTCAGCAGTGTGTTTATTTTTCTGATTTTATTTGCAAGAGGTATGACTATGATTGTGTGTCAGTTTAAAAATCTCGCCTTACCCAAAATCTTGCCTGGCCAAAACCTCGCGGTCCTACCTTTAATTAGCCTTATCTCCGTAATTAAGAGTTTCCAAACAAGGTCAAAGACAAATGTTTTTCTTGTATTGAGGTCCTGAACACGTTGTGAAGATTGACGGTTGTTTTATTCAGTGTAGTCACCATATGGCCAACTGCACTAATTACTGTTAATTAACCCTATTGCCAATATTAATCGTGTCCGACCAAAGTTGAAGATAAACTTTTTTCTTGTATTGAGGTTCTGAACACGTATTTGAAGTTTGTAGACTGTTTTATTCCGTGTAATTACCCAAGACTTCAAATCCAAGGATTGGAGATTGTGGGTTTATTTTACATGTATATGTCCATTTTAAACCCCTCAATATTTTTACGTTTCTACTCTCTAAAGTAAACATGTTACTTAAGTTTATTATTATTATTATTATTATTATTATTATTATTATTATTATTACTTGTAATTTGAAATTGCGTATTAGGAAACTCATTGGATAAATTTTATGGATAGGTTTCATTTCGCAAGTTTCTGACCAAGCGAGATTTTGGTTCGCGAGGTTTTAACCAAGCAAAATTTTGGTCCATGAGGTTGTGGACGGCGAGATTTTGACCACGCGAAATTCTGACTAGGGAGATTTTGGACGGCGAGTTTTTGTCCCGCAAGGTTTCGGGCGGCGACGTTTTGGCAGCGAAATTTTATCCGTATCCCGAACCAACACTACTTTTAAAATGTGAGACAAAAATCTGTATCTTACTATTTCTTTTAAAAAGAAATACTAAGCTATAAAAGTGGTACAAACATTATGTCTCTTTTCTCTTGCTTTCTTTGTATGCGGACTATAGTTTTAGGTGTGATCCTGATATTTGTAGTAAAATTACGTATTCTATGTTAGGATTACTATTACTCTCAAATCGTAATAATGAAATCTTCATCACAGGAGACTAATTCTATTTCCTAAGTCAAACCCTTAGACTAGTAGCCAGCAGAGTTAAACGCTCTAGTATCTCCTCTTTGTTTCCTTAAATTTTGAAGACAAATTTAAAACGCTATATAGACTACTAAAATATTCGTGGTCTTTGTTCTTTAGCAGCTCTATTTCCTAACACTTTCAAGTTGGATGCAAATTTTCCTTATAATTCAATTTACTTTTATGGTTATAGAATTTCAAAAAGGAACTTCACTTCTGTAAAATTAACCTTTCTATGCTCACCCGGGAATTGTATATATATATATATATATATATATATATATATATATATATATATATATATATATATATATATATATATATATATATATATCAGGGCGCAAAATTTCGAAGTCAGACGGTCGCCAGTATCTCTCACGTATAAATTATGAGAGGTCCTCCCCCCCCCCATGGCCTTTGGTTGCGCAGCCCTGTGAGTTCAGGCAGAAACCATTCCTACCGAACACTGGCCCCCAGCCCTAAATTTCTAGTCACCAATGGCGACCTGGTAACCGAAAATTTTGCTGTTTATATATATATATATATATATATATATATATATATATATATATAAAGGGCGTTTCAAAACAACATCGAACAACGTTTGGGAAGTGATTTCCGGTACCAAGATAAGACGAAAAGTATAGACCAAGGATGTTATAAAATAAAGGATCTGTCCATACGTATCTTCATCCTATGAACTCAGTGAAGCCAAAAAAACAACTGAGCATCATCTGAGCCGGCACGTCTGATTGGCTACTCTCGTTTCCGCCATGTTTGTTGGCTCGAAACATTGTGATCTTAGTGGTGCGGAGCGGGCAGAGTAGGTGTGGCGAAACTGTGACGTATGGCTTCACGATTTTGTTGTATGGGCAGATCCTCTATTTTATAACATCCTTGGTATAGACCAACCTGTGTGTACAAATGCTTCCTTTCGGAGTTATAGGCTGCAGAAAACATGAAAAAAAAAGAACTTTAAAGGTCCATAGCTCCAATACTATGGGATCTACTGTAGTCAGGTCAAGACTTTACTTAGGAATTACCACATACCCTATCCGAATATCCAAGTTTCAGAATCCTGCGGTACTTTATTAACACTTTTTATGGAGGTAGTTGGTGAGTACTTCAAATTATATGCCAGTAGCCAAACTGCCTCTACAAAAATTGTTGCGTGAGTACCGCAAGATTCTGAAATATGTACTTTTGGATAGCACACATACTAGTTCCTAAGTGAAGTCTTGACCCGACTATGGTAGATCCAATTGTATTGGAGCTATGGACCTTTAAAGTTCATTTTTTCATGTTTTCGGCAGCCTATAACTCCGAAAGGAAGCATTTGTGTACCCAGGTTAGTCTATATTTTTTGTCTTATCTTGGCGTCAGGAATCACTTCCCAAACGTTGTCAATGTTGTTTTGAAACACCCTGTATATATGTATGCATGTATGCGTAAATCGATCTCTAATGTGACCAAAAGCATCTGGCTCCTAGAAATAAACAATACTAATCAATCTTAAAAATCATAAGCATTAACTGGCATACAGTACATCAAGACGTAATAAATTTGGTATAATCTACCTTGAAAGCTTTCCACAAGCGTTTGGAGCCTGATTTCACAAGTTCTTTGTTATCAGGAAGAAACAGAGCCTTGTGCATTTCTTCTGCAGTTTTACCTTTCGCTCCCATCCATGTGAGACTAAGAATAGAGTGAATGCTGAATGGTGAGAAAAATACATTCTTTCCGGGCTTCAAGCGTATGATTTCCTGAAATTAAAATAGATGCAATTTAACGGCACAAATTAATTGAAATCTATTGTTTACGTTCTATTATTATTTGTAGAATAGGAAGAATTATGGAGGAATTAACGGGGTGTAGAGGATGGCAAAAAAATCAGTTTACTTCCTAAAAATAACATTTTTATATAGTGATACAATTACACTTTCGTGCTAAGTGACATCATGTGTGATAGGATTGGTCGCATTGCCCTATAAAGATGCAAAAAAAAAAAATGCACTCATTATGCTTTTCTTGATAGTTGACTCAAGTTTGTTGTAGTGTGGTAAGCTTGTTGCGTTCAAACAAGTGCCCCGTTCAACAGGGTTGCCAACCATACGTCAAATTATCGTGATATACGATAATTTAAGCCTTAACCCTTTCCGGTACTCGGCTTTTTGGGCTATTTTTTAGACTTTCAGTCAAGCAGCTACTGCATCGTCACTATTTATCCTAGAATCATGGTTCATACCTCATTCTCTTCAGAATGGAGCTGGCTTTCAAATGGTACCACCTGCATGCTCATACCATACACCAGGAGCGGGAAAAAAGATGTCAAAGGGAAAATTTTGGAGGGATTTTTTCTCGCACTTTGGGCCCCTCTGGAGCGGCCCTGTGTGAACGTAGCCATCTAAAAACATCTGATAAATGGCACTTGGTATACTGAATGAGTGTGCTAAATTTCAGGTTTCTATCTTGAATACCAAGGGCGGGAGAAATTTTATCAGGAATTCCCACCATGCCCCAAATTACTGTAAAATACCATGATCTCAGGTAAAAAATTTCCTGAAACATCCCTAATTACCCTAGGGTCATGTTTCGCCCATCATTCTCTTCAGAATAAAACTGCCTTTCAGGCGGTACCATTCACTTGTCCCCATCGTGTATCTAAGGCGGGAAAATTCCGTGAAAGGGATTTTTGGTAAAAATTTCCCTTTTTCAACGGTTAGCCCCTCTGTACCCCCTGTTTTAACGCAGAAATCTGAAAAATAAAATCTGGTAAATACTACTCGGTGGACTGAATGTTTGTGCAAAATTTCAATCTTCTACGTGCAAAAATAAGCCCGCCAAAAATACTTTACATAACCCCCCAAAAAAATATTACACGAAAATATATATTTTAGAGTTATGACGTCATCACCTCCTATGTCTCGACGCAGGAAGGTGTGAAACCATACGTAATGTCTTCTACAATGCCTCTGGACTTGAAAAAAAAAACGGACGAAAAAGCTCAAATAGGAGAGTTATAACGCAATGTACCATGAAACACCCCGTATGGTACAAGAGCCTTGTGCATTTCTTCTGCAGTTTTACCTTTCGCTCCCATCCATGTGAGGCTAAGAATAGAGTGAATGCTGAATGGTGAGAAAAATACATTCTTTCCGGGCTTCAAGTGTATGATTTCCTGAAATTAAAATAGATGCAATTTAACGGCACAAATTAATTGAAATCTATTGTTTTCGTTCTATTATTCTTTGTAGAATAGGAAGAAATATGGAGGAATTAGCGGGGCAAAAAAATCAGAGGCAAAAAAATCAAATAGAGGATGGCAAAAAAATCAATTTACTTCCTAAAAATAACATTTTTATATTGTGATACAATTACACTTTCGTGCTAAGTGACATCATGTGTGATAGGATTGGTCGCATTGCCCTATAAAGATGCAAAAAAATGCACTCATGCTTTTCTTGATAGTTGACTCAAGTTTGTTGTAGTGTGGTGAATTTGTTCGTTCAAACCAGGGATGGCCAGAACCGGTTCCTGTTGGAACCGGTTTTCGGGTCTGAACGGATCCGGTTCTTGAAGATCCGGTTCCGGAAACGGTTTTTCGGATCTAGGTCTGGAACCGGTTTTTCGGATCCAGGCCTGGATCCGGTTCTTCAGATCCAGGTCTGGAACCGGTTCTTCGTATCCAGGTATAGAACCGGTTCTCAAGATCCGGTTCTGAAACCGGGTTTTCAGATCCAGGTCTGGAACCGAAACTTTCTGACGATCCCTACGCTAAACCCGAGCTGCTGGAAGGCTGTGAACAGTATGCTAGATGAAATGGTGGAAGCGACAGGCAGGCGCCCAGGCGGGGGCCGCTTGTTTCATTTGGCTAAATAAACTGGGTAACTGGCAAACTCAATGGTTAAACAGGCAGACTTGGCTAAACACCCACTGGTGGACCAAAATAAAAACAAAAAACAAAAAAAAACACTGGTGGCCCAAATTTTTTTTCTGGGGGCACAAGCGAGTCTGGGCGGGTTGGGGACAAGTGCAGGTCTTCTTTGCAGTGTTTTGAAGGTGAAATTTGTGCCTCCTTTACGGGTCTTTGGGGGCTTTCGGATCCAGGTCTGGAACCAGTTCCTGAGATCCGGTTCTGGAACCGGGTTTTCGGATCCAAGTCTGGAACCGGTTCCTAAGATCCGGTTCTGGAACCGGGTTTTCGGATCCAGGTCTGGAACCGATTCCTAAGATCCGGTTCTGGAACCGGGTTTTCGGATCCAGGTCCGGAACCGGTTCTGAAAACCGGATCTCCGAGAACCGGTTCCGCAGGAACCGGAACTTTGTGGCCATCCCTAGTTCAAACAAGTGCCCCGTTCAACAGGGTTGCCAACCATACGACAACTTATCGTGATATACGATAATTTAAGCCTTAATGCTTTATATGATAATGCCCTGGCGCAGTGGCATATTTAGGGGGGCTTCCGGGCTTCAGCCTCCCCCCGAAATCTTACTATAGTAAAGTATATGAAATATCTTGCAGAATTTCCACATTTTCAGGCAAAGCCTCCCCGAAAGTTAGCAAACCCCCGAAACAAAATCGTAAATACGCCACTGCCCTGGATAGATATGCACACTTAGCGCAGTTTTTGAATGTGCAAATAAATTGTAGATGTACATTAAATAATTATAAAACACACATGCTGAGGTTTTTAGCAGTCATTCCGCTAAAAAAAAAAAAATCAATCAATAACGATTAGAGAATTGGAAAATGGCAACCCTGCATCTATTCCTTAAATTCAATTACGTTTACGAGAGGGTGCAAATATTGTTATTCAGAGTAGTGTCAATAACGAGTTTTAATAAAATGGTGAAGAGCTAAGTTGATTATGAATTCAGCGTCTCTTTCAGCAGCGAGGCTGGATGAGATATGGACTTACTGGTTAACATGGAATCTAAACACATGAGCTCCTGCCGGGAATCGAACCCGGGTCTCCCACGCCAAAGGCGCGTACGCTAACCGTTTAGCCACGGAGCTCAAAAATGGTAAAGACAGTAGAACCGGAGTTCGAAACTGAAGATTACTAAATAAGTTTATTATATAGTATTGCTATTATCAGTAGTAGTATACTTGTTTGTATATACAATTATCACGTGCATAATGAACAAGATTTTTTAAATTTTATTTTTGTAATATACGATAATTTTATAGACAAAAATCGATAATTTTGTTATCTGAGGTGGGCCGTTGAGTGGCGTGTTGAAAACTGCAATTGCATATAAATACACAACAGCACCAGGCACATAGCCAAGGATTTCGCAATGGGGGGTACGTTACATGAAATACTTTGGTTATCACACCAAGGGCTCGATCAATCTAAACTATTTTACTGGCAACATAGATTGGTTTGTTAAGAGAATAAAATGAGGATATATTAGTAAGTATTTTAATAACAAATTATGAAGAAATCTCGAGTAAAATAATATAAAAAAAGTATTGAAAAAGATTTTACAATACCTACGTTCCTTCCTCTGTTCATTCAAATATAACAATTTTCCTTTCATTATGATCTCAACTATTATAAACAGCACATATCCACTATTATATATATATGAAAAAAGTACATATCCAATAATGTCTTGTAAAATATTTTGCAATATCTGCGTTCGTTTCCCTGTTGAATCAAATGTTAACAGAACGTTCTTTCCACATAACTTTTTTGTTTTTATTATCCCGTCAACTACTGTATGTTCGAAATGAGCAGTAAAAGGAGCAGTAAAATACTGTTTTTGAAATAACATGTTTGATACTGCAAAGAAACGATGACCAAAAATTATGAAAAAATGTCCACACCATTACAGATTAGCACTATATTTTAGAAAAACTTAAAATTTCCCTGATTAGTAGCAGAAATTCTGAGAGCACCGTAACTTTTCTAGAAATTTCAAATTCCCTAACTTTTCCAGGATATCCTTCTCATTCACCACCATCAGAGATAAAAATTTTCCGATTCATAAAAACATACTCCACTTATTCCTACATCGTTGTTTAGCAATGATGTGAGGTGAAAAATTTTCTTCTATATTTTTCCGGAAAATTTTCCGTTCTTAACAAATATCAGTGATCAAGTAACAATCCCTCAGTATTCATAAAATTGATTTAATTCATGTAAGAAATGTTAAAAAGTGAAAGATGGTTTAAGGAATCTGAAAATTTTCATGGTTCAGAGAATTTTCTGTACTATGTAGGAACAAGCGAAACAATTTTCCATGAATCGAAAAACTGTCTGTGCTGTACAGTGATGAAAATTTTCCGGAAAATTTTGAAATGGAAACTTTTTCGATTCATAAAAACATACTTCACTTATTCCAACATCGTTGTTTAGCCGTGATGTGAGGTGGAAAATTTCTATAATCAACATCTTACAGCAGATATTTGTATTGTAAAACTACTATTATTATGCATAAAAATGTATTAGAAATAATGATGATTCGATAGAACCAGTACATATATATATATAAGAAATATGTTTTTATTTTGTAAATTAAAATGAAATTACTTCTTGTTTTTAGAACGCAGCGCTAATAGTGCAGCTTTTTATGTTTCTTTTATTATTTTATTGGAAGAACAACTACAAATATCAGCTTCCTTATTATTTATATTTCACTTTGTCTTCTGAATGAATATATGAATAAATAAATGTTTATTTCCTGAAAATGGTTAGTATTTGCTTTAATGAGTTACTTAAACTCCAATTTTTGGTAGTCAAAAATTTACAGTAGGCACTTTATATTATATCTACGTATTTATAAATGTTGCAGTATGTAAATTTATAAAAGTAGTAAAGCTATGAGAAAACCGTCTTATGCGTATTAAACTGACGAACTCTAATATTGTAAGATCAAAGGTGGATTCTGAGGGAAAAACGCATTGATGTTTTTGAAACATTCTTGTAATGAAGATATTTTCACTTCATAATACATTTTAAGACAATATTTATTACCAATAGATTTTACGGCTAAACAACGATGTAGGAATAAGTGGAGTATGTTCTTATCAGTCGGAAAAGTTTCCGTTTCAAAATTTTCCGGAAAATTTTCATCACTGTACAGGACTGATAATTTTTCGATTCATTTAAAATTGTTTCGTTTGTTCCTACATAGTACTGAGAATTGTCTAAGCCATGAAAATTTTCAGATTCTTTAAACGATATTTCAATTTTTAACATTTCTATACATGAATTCAATCAATTTTATGAATACTGAAGAATTGTTGCTTGATCACTGATATTTGTTAAGAACTGAAAATTTTCTGGAAAAATATAGAAGAAAATTTTCCACCTCACATCATGGCTAAATAATGATGTAAGAATAAGTGGAGTATGCTTTTATGAATCGGAAAATTTTCCGGAAAATTTTCATCTCTGATGCACAGTTAAATATAATGGAAAATTTTCCACCGAGCATCACTATACATAGTATCCAAAATTGTCCGGCTTACGAATAGCTTTTCTACTTGTTTCTACATCGTGATGAAAATTTTCCGATCTATGAAAATTCCTTTCGCTTGTTTCTACATCGTGATGAAAATTTTCCAATCTATGAAAATTCCTTTCACTTGTTTCTACATCGTAATGAAAATTTTCCGATTCACAAAAAGTTGGTTTACTTTTTGCTTCAAAATGATGAAAATTTTCCGACTCATAAAAAATTCTTCAATTTTTCCATATAAGACAGAAAATATTACGATTCATGAAAAATGTTTCACTTGTTCCTACTAGTACTGAAAATTGTCTGAGCCATGAAAATTTTCAGATTCTTTAAACGATCTTTGAATTTTTATCATTTCTATACATGAATTCAACCAATTTTATGATTGCTGAGGAATTGTTACTTGAATACTGATATTTTTTTAGAACAGAAAATTTTCCGGAAAAGCATAGCGGAAAATTTTCTACCTCACATCACTAACCACCATGTATTGCAAGTAATTTGGATAATGCGTTCCTCGTAAGAATGGCATTGAGAGGAAACAATGAGAAGGGCATATGCCGACAACGCTGTGCTGAAGTTTGCGTATCATTGGCTACTGCTTATTTAACTTGTCATTTGGAACAAGCAGTAAAACACACATTAATAATATTCGGTTTTCATTCTGTTTCTGGCAAATATTTCGTCTCTCTCGAGACAAAAGGGCGTGTCTCATTTTCTAAACTTTTCCAGGAGACAAGTTTAAATATTTTGTCATTATTTATTCTATCGTATTCCTTTAAAATTTAGTTTGATATCCTTCGTGTCAAGTATGCAACTTATGAGATCAAATTAAATTTTGACAAAATATGATTAAATAAACTTATGATAACGTCCTTAAACTTGTCTTCTGGAAAAGTTGAAAAAATGAGATACGCCTTCTTGTCTCGAGAGGGACGCATGTAGTCCACAAGATAAGCATGGAGCTAGATATAATTCGGAATGCTCCGTTACAATAATATCCATTTTAACTTGACCCCAAATGCTGTTTCCTCCACACAAAGCTCCTCATAAGAAAAAGTAACCAAAACCTTGCTGTCATCATCATCATCATAATCATAGGTATTCTGCCATTATTGGCAGGTCACTTGTCGCAGCTGAGAAGCTTCCATGCTCCACGGTCATTCGCTAACCTCTTCGTATGATCCTTGTGTTTTTATATTGTCCATTAATTGTAACCTCATTTGCCCTCTCCCTCTCTTTCCTGCCACCATACCCTTTAGCACGTCCCTCATGATAGAGTTTCTTCTCAGGCAATGTCCCAACCAGTTTCTCTTCCTCTTTTCAATAATACCTAAAAGTGTTCTTTTCTCCCCTACAATTTCTAACACCCTCTCATTCGTCTTCCGCTCGACAATTAATTCTTTCCATTCTTCTCCACACCATATTTCGAAGGCTTCCAGTCGTTTTTCATCACTTTTACGTAATGTCCATGTTTCCTCCCCATACAGTAAAACACCCCGCACGAAGCATTTTATAAGTCTTTTTCTCAAAACAAACTTTTCTTCCTCCTAAAGGCTTCTTTTGCCATTCCTGTTCTTGTTTTTAATTTCACGTTCGCACTTCATGTCACTTACTAAGAATACTACCCAGATATTGAAAACTATTAACTTATTCTATTTTCTCCACTTCCACTTTCATATTTGACGTAGACCGCTTCGTTCTAATCACCATGGATTTTTGTCTTTTTAATATTTATTTTCATCCAATATTCTTCAAGGCCCTTCCTCAAATTTTTAACATCCTATTGATTTTCTTTTCTGATTCTGCAACAAGTGCCATATCGTCTGAAAATCTAATACATCTAACCATTCTACCTCCTACCGAAATGCCGTCTTCATCATGTGGGCTCGTTTTCATTATCTCTTCTAAATAGATATTAAATAATGTTGGCGAGAGACATCATCGTTTCCAATTGCACTTTTTTCTGTCAGTTCCTTCCCTATCCCAATACTTACTTGCTGGTTTATATATAAGTTTCTTATAAGTTTTGGATCTTTCCATTCCAACCCTATATTCTTTAGAACTCCCAACAACAATTCCCATTTAGCGTGGTCAAAAGCCTTTTCTAGATCAATAAATACAACATATACCTGTTTCCCTTTTCCTATAAACCTTTCACCGATCACCCTTAATAATCCAATTGCATCTCTTGTGCCCTTACCCCTCCTAAACCCAAACTGTTCCTCCTCAACCTTTTCGTTTGTTCTTCCATACAACTTTCTGTTCAATATTCGGAGCAGAATTTTAGCTGCATGAGATATAAGATTAATAGTTCTATAATCTTCACATGTCTTTGAGTTGGATTTCTTAGCCATCGGTATCAAGATCGTCTTCACGAAGTCTTTCGGCCACTCTCCTCTTTCAAATATTTCATTGCAGAGTCTGAACAATTCTTTCTTGCTCTTGTCTCGCATATTTTAATGAATTCAATTGGTATATTATCTATCCCGGTTGCCTCTCCATTCGTAATCTCGGATATAGCCTTTTGAAATTCATCCCGAAGAATACAAAATCACCCTCAAATACTTCATTTTCTACTTCAACTTTTAGGCTACACGATCTATCCCTACTCTGATATAAGTCTTTAAACACTCTTTCCACCTTCCTATGACCTCACTTCTCTCGCTGACTACCTTCCCATTCTTATTTTCTTTTTTTTCGCTGATTCTTCTTTTTCTCGTTTCATTCTGTATCGTCTGTCCTTTTTTTCTTTTCATTTCTGGTCTCGAAGGGGAGGGACCCCGGACCCCTTGGCTACGTGTGTAAAAATGTTTCAATTGTGATGGAAACATAATACAGATTCAAGCGAAGTATATAGAAAGTTATTAGTGCCAAGTATCCTGATGCGCCTTCACCAACACAACAACAGCTGTGGAAACTGGAATAAGAAATCAAACAGTGAGAAGTGCTGCAGATAGGTCTATATCAAGATATGAACGGCCAACAAGTGTTTGTACGGAAGAAAACATACAGTTGTTCACCTAAGCATTAAAAAAAATAGTAAGTCGACAAGAATGGAAAAGTTTAAAAAATATCACTGAAACTCGTAGATTGTGCATGTTCTGGACTTTGTTAATTAAACTTAAACTTTGCGAATGGGTTAACTGACTTTTGCACCACCCTATATACAGTATTTTGGATAGAAACTGGAGAAACCTGAGAAAGACCAAAATAATGAGAGAGTCCATTGGTTGGTTGATTGTTTTGTAAGTCAATCAATCAATTAATTTCCGATCAGCGCTAAACCCAATATGGCACGTGAACGTACAGCTCAACGTTGGATCCACACCACATGAACTTCCACCAGGAATCGAACCCGAGTGTCCAGCGCCAAAGGCACATACCCTAACCTTATAGGTACGAGGGAGAAGTTAAAATGATGGATCCGATTTCAGAAATGTATTCTGTGAAATCTAATAAATATATGTTATTGTGAGACACATGCTTCGAAAGGTTACTTACAAAATTTAGTTTCCACACAGTGTTTCCACTTTCTACCGCTGAGAGTCAGCAGTGAGCATGAAATTAGTTATTGATATTAAACGCAATATGCTACAAAAGCTTTGGCAGATGGCTTGATATCTGCCGTATTATGCGAGGTGCTCACATAGATCACCTGTGATATGTTTAAAGAAGACTTTGACAGTTTACCTTTCTAATACTGCTTGTAGACGATCCAAGAAAGCTTGAACAAGAGTCTTGTTGAAGACCATTCAAGACTATTTAATGAAAAAGACGTCAGCACTGACGTCATTTTTGTCTTAAATTCAATAGTTTCGTTCAAGAGATTTCGTTTCGGTCCTGTTCTAAACAATCAAATTCAAAAGCATTCAATAGCCAATCAGCGCTCGAATTGAGTGCAGGAAAATATCAAACAACTATGGCGTCGTGAGACAGAGTGGCAGTTGTTGAATAAATCTCTCTTTATTACTCTTTCCACAATTATCTGATGTTCAAAGTGTGCTTATAATAATAAACAAAAGCTAATAAATATCTGGGCTGGAAGATATTGTTAGTATTTTTGTTGATAATGTACGGTACACAATTTATGAAGTTACAGTGCTTACATGTCCAGAACTGTTGTTAAATTGTAAGGCAATGATAAACATAAGTATTAATTTGAGAATTTAATATACAAGAATATCGGGTGTAGATTAAGAAAGAAGAGTTCAACAAATAAAAAAAATATATATCTGACTTTTCTTGCTTTAATAAGACTTTTTACTATTATTAATCTGGGATAGTAAAAAAAAATAATAATTGCGTACAGATTGATATTAGGCACGCAACTTGAAGTACCCTGCAAATTATTACATGTTATCCTATTATAAAATAAGATGCAATTATTTTATTACGGAATTCACACGTAGGCTAGTATTTCAGGAGTCAATCAATCTTAAGGTAGGTAGGAGTTGCTTTCATGTGTGCAGGTTAATTTTACGAGGACTTTCCCCTAAGGTACAAATGCGCATCCAGACATATGCCACACATACGAAAGTGAACAAAAAAACACTAAAATCGAGAATGTTATTTAACAGTGTCAGGGCAGGAACATAGAAAGAGCCCCACGCGTAGTGATGTGAGATGGAAATTTTTTTTGCGCCATATTTTTCCGGAAAATTTTCCGTTCTAAGAAAATATCAGTAATCAAGTAACAATTCCTCAGCAATCATAAAATTCTTTGAATTCATGTACAGAAATCTTAAAAAGTGAATGATCGTTAAAAGAATCTGAAAATTTTCATGGCTCAGACAATTTTCAATACTATGTAGGAACAAGTTAAACAATTTTTCATGAATCGAAATATTTTCTGTCTTATATGGAAAAATTGAACTTTTTTTGAGTCGGAAAAGTTTCATCATTTTGAAGCAAAAAGTAAAATAACTTTTTGTGAATCGGAAAGTTTTATTGGTCTGTAGAAACAAGTGAAAGGAATTTTCATAGATTGGAAAATTTTCATCACGGTGTAGAAACAAGTGGAAAAAACTTTTCATAAGCCGGACTATTTTGGATACTATGTATAGTGTTAGGTGAAAAATTTTCCACTATATTTAACTGCACATTCAGCTACAAAATTGAATTTCTGTAGAGGAAAGTTAGTCAGCAACAAATTATAATTTTCCAATTAGCTTTCGGGAATCAGAAAATTTTCTAATATTTCAAGTTGGGAAGTAAAATTTTACACAGTGTTTCCCTCTCTCTTCATCTGTGAGCTACTTTGTTGCTAAACGGTTAGCATATGCACCTTTGGCATGGAAGACCTGGCTTCGATTCCCAACGGGAGTTCATGTAGTTTGGATTTCACGTTAATCAGTTGGTCCCGTCTTATATAGTCTCGCTGCTGAAAGGGACGTTAAACTCAAAATCAACTCAATTCAACTCCTCTCTCTCTCTCTCTCTCTCTCTCTCTCTCTCAATGTGTGGTTGTGTGTGTGTGTTTGTATGCAGAGAACATACATTGAGTTCGTAGAGTACAAATATCTCATTCTATTATTTAAAATTTCAATTTATTAAATATCATGAATATTTTCCGATTCATAAAAACATACTCCACTTATTCCTACATCGTTGTTTAGCAGTAAAATTTATTGGCAATAAATATTGTCTTTAAAAGTTTCATGAAGTGAAAATCTAACGATTCTTCATTTCAAGAATGTTTCAAAAACTTCAATGCGTTCTTCCCTCAATATCCACCTTTGATCTTACAATATTAGATTTCGTCAGTTTAATACACATAAGACGGTTTTCTCATAGTTTTACCACTTTTATAGATTTACATACTGCAACATTTATAAAAAAAAAAAAGTAGATATAAAGTTCCTTCTGTAAATTTTTGACTACCAAAAATTCGACTTTAAGTAACTCATGAAAGTAAATACTGACCATTTTCTTAAAAAAACATTTATTTATTCATATATTCATTCAGAAGAGAAAGTGAAATATAACTAATAAGGAAGCTGATGTGTGTAGTTGTTCTTCCAATAAAATAATAAAAGAATCATAAAAAGCAGCACTATTAGCGTTACGTTCTAAAAGCAAGTAATTTCATTTTAATTCACAAAATAAAAAACCTATTTATTTATATAAATATATATTTATTTTTATTATATATATATATATATATATATATATATATATATATATATATATATATATATATATATATATATATATATATATATATATACTTGTTCTATAGAATCGTCATTATTTCTAATAAATTTGTATGCATAATAATGGTAGTTTTATAATACCAATATCTACTCTAAGATGTTGATTATACAAAATTCCAATATTGAAATTATGACTTACGAGAGTTAAACACAATAAAATCATTTTCTGAAGATTATGAAGATTATTTTCTGTTACAAAAATAATCTTCATAAGAAACTTTTATGTAGTTATTCCATTAGATATGCAGGCCTACATGTAAAAAAGTAGTGGAATTTTCTGTTTCTGAAATTGATAAATTCACAAAGGTCTCTTTTCAATTTGTTGTTACATTTTAAATATTGGAATGGGATATTTGTTCTCTACAAACTCGATGTATGTTCCCTGCACTTTACACACACACACAGAGAGAGAGAGAGAGAGAGAGAGAGAGAGAAAGAAAGAAAGAGAAAGAGAGAGAGAGAGAGAAACACAGTATATTTTTAGTTCCCAACTTGAAATATTAGAAAATTTTCTGGTTTCCGAAAGCTAATTGGAAAATGATAATTTGTTGCTGTCTAACTTAGGGCTACCTCTACAGGAATTGAATTTTATAGCTTGAATGTGCTGTTAAATATAGTGGAAATTTTTCCACCAAACATCACTATCCATAATATTCAAAATTGTCCAGCTTATGAAAAGTGTTTTCACTTGTTTCTACATCGTGATGAAAATTTTCTGATTCATGAAAATTCCTTTAATTTGTTTCTACAGAGCAATAAAACTTTCCGATTCACAAAAAGTTGTTCAAAATGATGAAAATTTTCCGACTCATAAAAAGTTCTTCAATTTTTCCATACAAGACACAAAATAATATTTCGATTCATGAAAAATTGTTTCACTTGCTCCTACATAGTACTGAAAATTGTCTGAGCTATGAAAATTTTCAGATTCTTTAAACGATCTTTCAATTTTTAACATTTCTATACAGGAATTCAATCAATTTTATGAATACTGAGGAATTGTTACTTGATCACTGATATTTGTTAAGAACGGAAAATTTTCCGGAAAAATATAGAAGAAAAATTTGCATCTCACATCACGGCTAAATAACGATGTAGGAATAAATGGAGTGTTTTTATGAATCGGAAAATTTTCTGGAAAATTTTTATCACTGCCCACGCGAGAGTACGTCCGTCGGGAGCAGGCGCGTCATCGACTGAGGTTATAGTGCAAGAAACATAACAATAAGAACAGTGCAACAAACTCTTGATATCGTATTCACTCATTTGAACTCGACTATAACCCTTGTAATGACTTGATACTGGTAACATTAAGCTTCTAAACATAAAATACTGCTTTCCTACACTATACAGGCATGTTCCGACATTGGAAATTATTATCCCAAACAATTCTTTTTCATACGCACTCACACATTTCAACAGCAAAATTACTATTTGTTTGACGGGTTATTCTTAACCAGTACCAAATATCGGATAGGTTTGTGAAGAAAGTCTGAATCAGATATGGGCCTGTAAGTAAGTCCAGTGGCTATATATATATATATATATATATATATATATATATATATATATATATATTATCATTGTTTCGTTTCCTTTCCTTCGTTTTCAGCCTTTTCTTCAAACAGTCTTCGATGCCATAGCATAAATAACACCAAAAGGTAGTCATTGCCTCGTGATACAATTTTGGGAAACAATTAGATTTTTTCTTTTTGAGTGTGATTCTGCCATCAGTACGCCCGATGGCGTATTTAGGGGGTGGCTATCGGGCTCCAGCCCCCAACCCCAGAAATAAATTTGTTATATGCACAACTTCATTAAAATTTGTTGTCACCCAAAAGAAAAATAAAAGTGCTTATTCATGTATTGTGCATACCCCCCCCCCCGAAAGTAAATTCTAAATACACCATTTGAAGAATCAGATTTTTAAAAGGCTTAGTACAGGGATTTTGTTTCTAAGCAGCACTTTACTCTTTAACTTAAGCTAACCTAACTCGCATTTAATGTAAAAGAGGCAAAATAGTTACTTAGTGAAAATTCGAAGGGGAGTTGCTACAGAATCAATTGACCTGCTTTCTAAATGATTTAATAAACCGGTAATCTATTAAATTCCGAATGCGTGCAGAAAGTTAGGAAAACTTTGCTAATATTATAGCCATTCATGCGCAGGTCTGAACTAAATCAGTACGCAGTTTCGCTTTCATTTGTTTTCATAGTTTGTCACTTGTTTTGGACTGCCACCTATCAACAAGTATATAAAACATGATTTAATACCTCTATGATCGAGTAAAAGTTGTTTCAAAACAGTGACTTTTGTTCAAGTGTCTTGAACAATACCCTTTTGAACGTGTAAATTTCAAGGTGTATTGAATGATCTTGATACAGACATTATCATAGACAAGGACGGGACAGCGCTAATAGAAGAGGAGCAGATAACAGGAAGATGGAAAGAATACATTAAAGAACTCTACAAAGGAGAGAGAGTGAACGAAGAACAGATAGAGAAGGAAGAAGTCGATAAAATAAATTAGGACCATCAGTTTTACAGTGCAAATTTGACAATGCTTTGGAGAAAATGCAACATGGCAAAGCTCCAGGATATAAGGTAGGCATATATATATATATAGGGTAACTTCGGCAAATAACGCCACCAATTGAACATATTGTTCTGGTATTCAAGTGTGTTTATATCTAGAACCGTGCAAATTACATGGAAGACGGAATGAACCCTCCCCTAAAATACAATGAGAAAACAATGATAATACACACACAATGTCGACCACAATGCACTGAGAATCGGAGTGAGTATGAGATGGCTTTATTACCAGACGTGTCGGCAAATAACGCCACTTACTTTACAACAACGGAAAGGTGTAAGAATAGTAACGAAATACATTTTAACACAACTAAACAATGTTCTTGGCAATGAGTCACTGCTTTGCTAGTACACAAAACCCATAGTTATAGTACATGTCGTTAACCGGCAACTCTTGTGATGATTGCGAACCCCTTAACATACAGCTGCAGTCATATGGAACACTACTTCTCGGAGTCAGACAACAATGCACAACCAGTGTCACAGAATGTACACAAGCCACATTTAACAATGCTGACAAAATCACATGATTCATGAAATCAAATCTTGCATTCAGTACACTGAATCCACTGTTAAGGATCCCGGGGATCGTATTATCCTCCTCCACAGTCCCCGCGGAACATTGCTCAATCCTTCTTCTTTCTAGAGAATGCTTGTTTCCTCGTGCCGGAAGAAGTGGAAGGGAGAGCTGTTGCAAAAAAATCTGATGTTACGAATACTCCTCTGGCAGAAAGAGAATGTCTCCTTTCTCCTAGTTACTTTAGGCATAGGCAGAAGCTCGTGTATGAAGTGGACACCTGCTGGTGTTGAAGGAGAGATGGATGCTCCTTGTGTGCTTGGAGGTGTTGGTGGAGGCTGCTCTTGCTCAGAGACATCACTTGAGGCCAAAGAGATATCGGGATAGTATTCATGTTAAAATGACAGATCCCTGTAGCACTGAAGCCTGAAATTGTTTTCTGAGATGTTGCTAAACGGAACCATGCTTGTGAAAGCAGTTTTGGAAACTGTAGCTTCCCAAGTGTTCTTCCGGAATATGTTCGTCGATAACTGTCAACTGCTTCAAAGCTGTACACTTTTAACGATTTGAGAAAGTTGGTATTGAGCGCTTGAAGTTCTTGGGTGCAATGTGCAGGCAAGCACAGCAGTTGGATATCCATGCTCTCAGCAGCATTTAAAATGGTGATATCAAGATGACTGCGGTGACCATCTACAATAAGCAGTGCTCCGCCAGGGATCCGGTGTCTGTTGAAATGCTCCAGAAATGTACGGAATTCTTCCTTTGTAACATAGCATATAGGTATCGTTGCCAAGGTGTTACCTGGAGGAAGATCATCACCAATCTCTCTTCTTTTTCATACTTTCCCTTATATGACACCATTGGAGGGATCCAATTTGAACCTGATGCATTGATGCACGCAATAACACTCAGAGTTTCACCTTTTCCGCCATGTGTGGCATTACGTACTCGCTTGCTCCCTTTCTGTGCCAGAATTTTTAGGCTTGTGTCGTACGTTAATTGTAGCACAGTTTCATCTGCATTGCAAATAAGTTCAAGATTGGCACGTAAGTATATAGCATCAGGTGTATTTTCCTGTAGCGTATAAAATTCGTTCATTATAGTTCTGTTGAAACGCATGAGTCTACCATAGCTCAAAATTTTCCTCCTTTCTGCACACAATATCCGGGAGTCTTGCCATGAATGCATAAATCCAGTCTTTTGCAGCTCTACCACTACGAAATGGATTAGTTATTGCGTTCTATAAGCGGCCTCACAAACTTATTTTCTAGTTAAACCAAATCCAACTGTCTGTAAACGAATTATTCTCAGTTTTAATTTTTCTTCCAGTTCCTGTGACAATACAGAGCTGCGACCAAGACTTTGAATGGGCTTTCTGTCCTTTTATTTTACCCAGTCCTTAAAGTTAAACGCACATGCATCCCTTGCAACTTTCATACCCTGCTAGATGGCAGCGACATCCTTACGTAAATCATTTTCAGACCACCTGGCCCGTATTTTTTGGCATTTCCTTCTCAACTGAAAAAGAAAATAAACAAAACATCAGAAGTCTCACATTTCATAGCCACTTCGACAAAAAAACAAACTTTTAACACTAGTATTAGTTTCGATTAGCGATTATATTGAGTGGCGTTATTTCCCAACGAGATAGTGGCGTTATTTCCAGAAGCAGTAGACTTTGTTTTGACCATTCTTTCTACACCAAGAATAGCCGTCCTGCATATATTATCTATATCATACTGTTATGCAAGTATGGCACTATCGACGCATACCTTTAGTAATAGTAAAATCTTACTTTTACAAAAACAATTCACCTAACTCGTTTGACGAGCTAAAAAATTGAGAGCTGTATCCTCTGCTCCGCGGCTGCCACGTCAACACTTGTTCACTGCTTTCTCTCTACTGACGAGTGGCTGGACTCTAGTCTTTGTGTCTACAAAGACAACAGGCATCACTCTTTATCACACACCCATAAGTAGTCACCTTACGAACCACGTGTTCATGCTAGCACTGTGGAAAGTTTTAAATGGCGTTATTACTCGACTTGCGTTATTTGCCGAAGTTATCCTATATATATAATGATGGTGCAATGATGAATCGATGATGTAATGATGTCCCCAACATGTAAGGCAAAATACGATTGAGTTAAGTGAAATACCAAGAAAATTAAGGTGGATTATTAGTTTATTATAATTAATATATCTCTAATTTAGGTAAGGTGCGTGACTAGTGTTTTAGATTTAAAGGACGTTACTTTGCCCTTAAAGTCAACTTTAATATCATGTTCGTCTTCCCCTAGTACTCATCGGAGAGGATAAAGTTCTCAGCCTGTAATATAAATATTTCTAATACTTAATACGATTTCTGTAATGCTCTTTGGGGTCTGCGGCAATATGGAAACTAGAACTCAGTCTCACTCTAGCCCAATATTTCTTACTTTCAAAGACTGTTAAACTTGGCTCCAGTAACAGTCCGGCCTACACCTGGTTGGACTCTCTACACACAGAGAAATTTCTATAAGGAAGCTTTAAAGGATGAGTAAACTTAGGGAATAGCAGTAGCAGCCGTCACACATGGTCCAGTATAATAATACGGCTTGCATTCAAAACTCCGGGTATAAAAAGGTAAACCACACTCTCTTACACTTTCGAACACGAAAGTTGCAGTGTGAATAAACAAAACACCAGCCAAGCCTCACTACCGCCTGGATGTACAGGCATCGAACCCAAATCGTAACCTGGATTCAAAATACATGGGGGAAACCTCCAGCACCTGGAGATTTCAATAACCTAAGCGTCCTGGATTCACACTCTTCCTAGGATCACCCCACGAATGAATTATTCTTCATTCTCTCTAAACGTTAAATCTAGAGCCCATTTTAGCCTTTATTCTGACGTAGGACTCAACCCCCTAATTGACACTTTAATACCTACTCCTATCTCGGGAAAATTCCTACTCCTACGGCCAGAGACTACTCTCTCTAGCGGGACTGGAAGCCTAGGACCAACATATTCATAGAACATCCAGCGACAATTCTAAAGGACAAATCTCCCAGAAGAAAGCTCTCTTGCTAACTTCCTTCGGACTGAAACAGCCACCCTACTGGCCTCCTGAGCTGAAACAGCAAAAGCCATTTTAAAAATCCTTTTTATATGTTTTCTGGGGACAAAAAATGCAGAAACAATTTAACTTAGCAACGGTTCTAGAAGCTTCAGCAGCAATGGAAAATTGCTGGACAAGTCAAGCAACAAAGAGAAACACTCAAAAAACTAGCCTCTCCCCTGGTCTATTAACAAAAGAGAACGCGTGAAATTTCTAATCTAGCTAACTGTAATCGAAACATAAGAATTTTCGTATATATATAAATGATTGGGATAATTCTCTAATTGATATATGCATACCTTTGCACATAATAAAAACAATAAAAATATATATTACACTATACTAGAGTAAATAAATAGTCAGGCCTGACTTATGTTAAATAATAAACATAACTTAATTATACGGTATGTACTGTATTTAAGGCATTTATTCCGAAGTTGGGCGTCCGCTTTCGTCAAGTTTTTTCGCTGTTATCTCCTTTCTACACTTTCTGCAATGTGTTATTAGGTTCATTAATCCGTGCTCTTCACAAACTTTTAAAAGATTTTGCTCGTTATCAATGTATTGCTTCACAAATGTTAAAACTGTTAGTTCATTGCCCTTGTACATTCGCCATGTTGATAACATAAATGTTCGTTTCTTTCCCACAATACAACTGTTCGGTTACCTTGCGCCAAGTAGTTCCCTCCGCTCGCCGTATAGTCCCATGTTTATAACCGCTTATATATAACAAATAAACAGATTTTTCGAGACTCTTATATATTATCAAGCACACAAATGATCAAATTATCCATATCTTTCCTGTAAATTTTAAAAATTTCGCTGGAAACGGACGCCCAACTTTGGAATTTAACCCGTATTTAATATTAAAATATGTCATGCATAAATGTGTAGATAATAAGCAAGGAAGTGAAGTGCACCTTGCAAGGAATAGACCAAATACTAACAGAAGTGATTAAGAATCTCGCAATAGCAACAAAGAAGAAATTATTTGATCTTAATGAAATATACATCTCGGGAAAAATACCAAGTGACTTCGAGAAAAGCATATTGGTCCCTATCCCGAAGAGAAAAGACGCACGGAAATGCGAAAAACACATAACGTTAAGTTTGCTTTCCCATGCATCAAAAATACTGTGCAAAATTACCGCACAACGAAAAAAATCAAAGAGCGGCTATCAGAGGACCAGTTTGGATTCAGGAGAAAAAGGGGAACAAGGGAAGCAATACTGAGCCGACGATTGATCATGAAACAGCACATCAGAATAAACAAACCAATTGTGATAACATTTGTAGATATAGAAAAAGCTTGTGATTACATAGATTGGAATATCATGTTCAGACCATTGAAGAATCTGTTAGTGGATTATAGGACAGAAGAATAGTATACCAGCTTTACAGGAACCAGACAGCTGTTATAGGAAGAGATCAGAAGGAATCAAAAATAAGTAAAGGAATAAGGCAAGGATGTGGATTTTCACCTCTCCTGTTCAACTTCTATATAGAAGAGGCTATGAAAGAATTCTTGGATAAAAACGAGAAAGTCGTAAAAGTAAATGGCCAGGTTTTCAGCACAATAAGGTTTGCTGGTGACATGGTACTGATAGCGGAGAACGAAAACGACTTGCAGAAAACACTTTAAACTTGAACGACCAACTGGAAAAAACATGAAAAATGAAGATAAACAAGAAGAAAACCAAGGAGATAAAGAGCACAAGAGCAGGACAGAAAGGGGCAAACGTATGGCTAGAGGGAGAGAAAATCGAAGACGTTAAAACGTTCCCCTATTTAGGAAGTCTAAATAGAAAGTGAAAAAGACGTAAGTTCAAAAATAGCGCAGGCTAAACAAGCATTCAATATAAAAGAGGACTGCTAACATCAAGAAATGCGTCATTGGACGTACGTAAACGATTTATTAAAACCCTGGTATGGAGCTTGGCGCTGTACGGATCAGAGATGTGGACATTGAGAAAAGCTGAAATATCTAAGCTGGATGCATTTGAAATGCAGTGTTGGCACGGAATACTGCGCATATCATGGACCGAAAGGAAAAGAAATGAAGACGTACTAAAGGAAGCTAATGAAGGACCTCAGACCATGAAGATAATAGGAAAAAGAAGAAACAGCATGCTTGACTATCTTATTCGGCACTCTGATTGGATCACCGTGATGATAGAGGAAAAGACAGAACGAAAACCATTAAGAGGAAGACTAAGGATAAAATATTTAGATACAGTTACGAAGAAGAGACCTTATCAAAGTATAAAAGAGTTCTCCCAATCGAGAGAAAAGTTTTAAAATTTCCATGTTGCCCACCAATGTATGGTTGAGGTAAACAAGAAGAAGAAGAACCAAATTTAATATTTCATGTGCTATCGTTAATGTTAGCATGAAAAGTAGGTTCCTTTGAATGGAAGGTCCCATAGTTATGATTTACTTCTCATGATGTCGTCATTAGAGATTAACTAGATAATATCACATTTTAACTACAAGGGTTGGATAAAAAAGGAAATGCAGGTATGTTATTGTTGTTTGTTGAAGTTTAGTGTTGCTTCATAGCACCGAGGCCATGGTGGAAAGACTACAATACAAGGTGGATGCAATGCTGTGCTACATTCTTGTCGCTCTGGCGCATGACGTCATCTTGGTCTCAGACGTGGCCAGCGAGAGTCAGATGAACTTTTAACAAGCGCAACTTCAATGGCATTTGATAATGTATCTGGCGAAAGTGCTACTATCGACTTCACCTGTAATTTTCTTTGTCAATTTGACTTCTAAAGCTTATCAAAATACAAAAGACAAGAACACCAATGAATAATAATAATAATAGTGGTGGTGGTGATAATGATAATAATAATAAACTGACTCAATCCTGAGTGGAAACATGATATTGCTTGACAATCTTCATGATATAGATGTCCTGTTATGCATCACTCTCATCATCAGAGAACTGTCCGGAATCCATTTGACATTTTACATCTTACCACTAGGATAATTTTCAAGATCATTACTAACATAGTTATCTAAGTTCTTTTGAGGTCTGGTCTTCAGTGCACGCAACATGTATCTTCTTCAAGTTTTTTTTTTTTCTGGACGCAACGAGTTACAAAAGTATATCAAGCAATGACTTTAGTGGAGATTTATTAATTTTTTATATTTTCAGCAATTCCAGGGCCATAGCGGACTTAACTACTACGGTGCCGCATCTCCTCCTATGTATAACCTCTATATGAGGTTACATGAACATGAACATGAACAAGCGCTTGCTCACTGGTAACTTACACACAAACTTATCTTCTGTTTATAGTGATCTTCAACGAAGTAAAAATTTTAGTACAAACAATAATTATATAAACGTAATGTAATCAATGCTTAAGCTAAGTGAATTCAAAGGAAGATATTTACAATAGCAAAAGAAACAGCAATATCAGTTCATATTAAACAACTTTGAAGTTTGAACAAACCAATATTACTCACTACATTTTCTGCTTTTACTTTCTTTTCTTTTCTTTCTTTTCTTTTTTAAACATCTGAAGTAATACACTCGAGTATGTATAGGCCTGAATAATCTATAACACAGCATGTCGTTAATGCATTTCATTATTATATATTTATGTATGCTCAAGTATATTTTCGTAACACATTGATCGGTTTTGATTTACTGTTATTATTAGGCCTATTTTGCTTGAAAGAGAATTCTTTACTGATGACCCCATATAAATTTTGAGAATATCTCAGGGGAGAATTCATGGTTTTCGCAAACAGAAATGCATGTACGTATATTTTCGTTATGCTTGGACAGTTTTTTTTTTTTTTTTTTTTTTTTTTTTTTTTTTTTTTTAGAGATTGCTCCAATGTAAGTTTCGTCAGAATCTCAGGGGAACTTAAAAACTTTATTGAGCAGGGACGCACGTATTTAATATTTTAAACATCGTTTTTATTTTTGATTTATAAAAAAAATCATCTTATTTGAAATCGCTGATCGCTTATTTATAGAATTTGTATTTGAACAAAAGGTTTGGTGAAGCTGACAGTTCTCTGAATATTAGTGTCAAAATTTACGCCATAACGAACTGTATTATTAAACATTTGTACGAAATAAAACGTTACATATACTATTGTGTTCTAAAAATATATAGAAATAAATATGTATATACAAAGCACTTCAAACAAAGAAATTGCAACTTGACTATTTCAAGCAAGAAACAAAGTACTAGGCGTAGGTGAAGACGATGTAGGGATGTTACAGCTAGACTAGAAAACATATAAACCATAAAATTACATAATTTTCTTGATAAGTTTTCTCTTTGCTGTCCCGTGAACTAAAGAAGACAAAATATAAATGCAAGTGAATGATTATGTGGAATTTGGTGGAATGAGAATGCGGGAGTACCCCGAGAAACTCATGAACACGATGTTGTCCACCAGAAACTCACTTGACCAAGAAGCGGACCAGTACCCACCATCATTCACCATATTATAGTTATTTTGCCAGCCTACCGTAAAAATTTTAGAGGGGGCCAGCCAAAATTTAGGAGGGGCCGGCCCCCCCTAGACCCCCTGGATACAGGCCTGGTACCCCTTGAACCAGAGGTGAGCCTTCTGCCATTGAGCTACCGTGCTTTCTTTATTGGTTGAGAATCTACCATATTTTAAAATTTACTGCAGTCATTCTTAATTTTGTAATTCTGGAGGGGGCCCCTAAATATGTATATGTAATTATCCAAAGTTATGATTAAAATGAACAAAAATTTCAAAATCTGAGTGTAAAAATGTCCCGACAATGTCGCCCTGACATGGTAGGTGGATGCTTTATTCTCTTGATCTAATACATTGTTATTTATCATTGTAACCGTTAATCGTTATTACGAACCTTGCATTCGTTAATTAATTTGAAGTGCAACGTCCCGTTTTAGCACCGAGGTTACAGGGAATGCAGACCTCCAGAATGAAATGGGACCTGAACTACTTTAATGCGTTCAATTCTCTCTATTTGCGTAACTCGAGGACGGTAAGCCTCCTAGATCATCATGCCTCCCTTCTCGAGTTACATGCCTGCCTCTGTGGGGAAAATTTTGTTTCAATATGTAATATGCCATTACAGTTTAGTGAAATTATGTTTTTAATAGGAGGGTGCCCGAAATTTTTTGCACCGACTGTACTTGACGTTTAACAAAAAATTTCTGGCTGTTCAGATAATCCGTAATTTTATTTGTTATTCTATTTCAAATTAACATGAAAAAAACTGTAAAAAATTCATTGGGAATGATAGTTTTGGGAATCAATATCTTTATTTATATTTTAAATTAGTTATAAGTCTTGCATATGTATATGTAAATGGATTATTACAATTCTTACGGTGTCAGTGCTATCCGAAAATATAGATCCACTATTGGACGGAACTTTCCAGATCAAATAACCAATCTAAAATTCGACAGAATTTTCAGGACCACCCTTCACCTCTCTTTTAGATACCTAGGTCCTTCTAAAATCTAGTTTAATCCAGATTTTACCAAATTTTATTCGCTTCAAAGCCCCACCGCCAAAATGCTTAGTTTTGATTGGCTGATAAACCCACGCGATGATATTAGGGCGCAATTATTCCATTCCAAGCCGGAAAATCTTGCTGACAACAGCCAGATTTCGATCGTCGAGATTAAAAGGTCGCAACGGAGTGAGAAAAACTGCAGTAAAAGGTAAAACTAATATAATAGTCGAATAACTACCAAGCAGGAAGCTACGGAGCCATAATTTGTTAGTTTTTCATAGTAAAAACCGGACTGAAGAAATAAAAAATAGATGACGCCATGTTGTGCAGATATTGTTAGTTATGGACAGGCTTTGTAAAGTGCATCAGTTTGCGAGTTTTCTTAGGAATCTATAAACAGTTTCGGAGGAGTGGTGTTTTCTCCCTTAAAATATTCTTATCCTTAAAATTATTCCTTTCCTAGTTACGTAAGGCCTGCCTCACTACCGTTTGTGTTCGTGTATGTAGTGGATGTGATTTCTTTTTGTATTTATTTATTAGTAACATGGCGGTATTTAATTTTGTGGTAGTCAGTCCAGTAATCACAATGCACGTGTAAATTTCAGTAAGGGCTCCTATCTGACTCCCAAATTGGGAGTACGGCTTCCAGCGGGATGAGTTGAACATTCAGTTTGTTCCGGGTTCCTGCCCCTTCAGGGCAGGGGTCCTATTTGCTAGCTAATACTCCGATATGTCCCCTCAGGGCATCGATTAAATAGGTCGAGTCAAGAATGTGATTTAGTAAATAAAGGGCCAGTTGGCCCTGTTCATTTCTTTCCTTTCGTTACCTTTCATAGAGCCGATTTAACATGGTAAAATCTGAATGATTTCTGTGTATATTTATTAGTATAACATGTATTAATGTAGTGTGTAGTATGAATGTGGCATGATGTGTCTTGTAGTTCGAGTAGTATGTGTATATTTGTACTGTAGTATCAGTGATAGTGATAATTAAGTGATGAAAGAGTGTGTTGGACAGTGTAGTATTTACTATGCGATAAATTTTTATTACTCCGTCATTAAGTGAACGTAATATAGTATAATAATTCCGTGTACAAGGTCACATTCAGTTGTTCAAGGGTTCATTATATCGTCGCTAGCCCTAGTGTCAAAAGTCAGTACTAACCGCCATTCTTCCGTCGAGGTGCTTAGTGATTTAGTTTTCATGAAATTGACCTTTCTTTCCGAAATAAAACCTAGAAGGTATAATTCACAGCCCATATGAATGTACAGTTAGGTCAAGTGACCTAAAATTAATATATTCTGAAAGTTTCAACATTCTGCATAGTCTAGAAATCTAAATATTTAAATAAATAAACAATACGTAAATTTTTAACAGAAGTCGGGCGATATGATGCTAGTTCTTCGCTTTGAAAATATATTAAATGTCCATTTTTCTTCGTGGCTGTAGAATTTCATTGTTGATGCAGAATTTTATAAACATTAGACATTATCGCAGATAATTCTATTTTCAGTGAACATACATAGGATTTTTTTTTCTTTCGTTCTTAATAAAGCTACCAAGTATTACATAGTATTGTGTGTGTGGTAAAAGAGTCTTGGGTTCGAGTGAGGTTGTCGTGCGGTGATCGGAATGGGAAAATGTTTGTAGTGATTATAGATTTTAAAGTATTATGATGAAATGTGTAAATAGGCTGGGCGTAGATAGAGGAAACAGGGTGTTGTAGAATATAGCGTCGTGGCAAATGAATATTAATGTGAATATGAATATTAATAAGTATATAAATATTGTAGTAAATGAATATAGAATATAGGACACCCATATAGTTAAATATATAGTAGCCCAGTGAATACTTCGCCGCGTGTTGATATATAGATATTGAATAGAGACGTATAGCTACAAACATCTCAGGTTCTGACCCCTGCACCATAATATCACGCGGACCGGAGGGCGATATATAGTCGGACTACGGTAATACTTTGTAGTTTATGTGTCATAATAGTAATCAACCATAGTAATACCATCTGATAGAATGGGTAGCATCATATAATCGCTGACTAGACATATTGAATAATAAATTATGAAAAGACAATAGTAGTTAGACAACAGGGCTGTAGTGAATCATATCTTCTGGTCGGTTTTAAAAATAGAATGTACCACTCCGTGAGATTTTTTTTTTCTTCACGTTACCTACTCAGGCTAGCTTACAATGTTCATGGAGGCGACAGCTCTGACTGGGTACAGAATTAAAACAATTAGTTATTGAAATTTATTTTCGCGTACCCGGATGTCGACCCCTAGTCCCTTTAAGTATTTTCATTTCTTTTCTTAGTTTAATTAGACGAGGGAAATTAACGACATCCCAGACTGTGGCGTGTCTGCGCAGGGTAGCTATCGGTGAAGTTTGGCAATAGAAATCACCGATCCAAAATTCAGTTTATTTAATTTTTTTTACTTTGGCAAATCACTAATTAGGGATATCTTAACTATTACTCTAATTTCATTACTATCCTGGAATCTTCTAGTTTCCAAGAGGTCGGATGATTTTTTTTCTCCCTTTTGAAATCCTAAATTAACGCCGTCTCTAACCTTCCGGAGGATTTCGGGGTCTGCAAGGGTGTTGACCGGATACGGTGAGTGGTGGGATTTCCCTAAAGCCTTTGTCTTTCCGAAAATCCCATTGTGGACACAGACTTGTCTCATCTTCGCAGACAGTTTTATCGGCTATTTATTTGGTAAGCCGAACCCTTTTTGGCATGTTAAGAATATTTTGGCTATGGATTTTGTTGAGAGCGAAATTCGACTTCTAACTTTGTAGCGTTAGTTATTTCTCACTTAAGTCTTTGGCGCCCCTATTCTTCGTCTTCCTTCTTCTCTATCTCTCTCTCTGTCTTCATTTCTTCAAGTTTTTTTTAATTTTCAACCTCCCCCCCCCAAGATTTTGAACTTGTTGCTTACGATTTATTTAACGTACAACTCTGATCTGAAATTATCAGCTGAGACGTTGCAAGACACGATTCATGGATGAAGTAGATAGTGATTGGGTCCTCCATCACATTTTGACCTATCGCTGAAATGAACAAAGACTTAGTATTTGACGACACTTCGATTACGTTCTTTCACCGTCGTTCCTCTTAAGTTTCTTTTTAATCCATTGGTCACTTTCCTTTCTGTTTTGGTTTTCGATTACTTTGTAGTTAACCTGGGCCCAGAAATTGTATTTTGATTTACCTAGTTATATCTAGAAATGCTCTGTGTTACGTGCCTGCCTCACAAAGTTTTTTTTTTCCTCCTTCATGATTTAAACCCGAATTGATTATATAAAAGTTAAAAATTTATAGATGCGCGGTATCAGGTAGAAAAGCGATTTTCTTTTTTCATATGTAATGTCGGAAGTCATTTGTTTTGGGACAATGTTTGCAACCTTGTAAAATTTTATTGTTGGGGATGATTAATTTAAATGTGTGCGCATTTATTATAAATATATATATATATAGAGAGAGAAATAAATACTTCGAAATGTATGTGTAATTAGTATGTGAATATGATGTTAAAGTAAAAGTATGATATTAAATGTATTATGAATATATGTAAGAGCGCTCGTGTCTGTCCCCCTAGACGTGTATTGGTTGCTATAGTTTACCAGAAGTCTTCCGACGAATTTAAGAATGTAGATTTTGTTAAGAATACCGCCGTGCACTTAAGTAATTTTCCTTTTCTTCTGAATCAATGTAAGTGATAACCTCTGTAACTATATAATGGCATGCATTGAAAAAATATCGGCAGGTCTAAACGTAACCCCCATCATAACAAATATTATCCCTGGACAATTAACCTAAAACCATTGTGGAAAGTGCACCTTGAATCCTTCTCACCTACATGTGTATCCTGTGACTTGACCAGTTTTTTTTTTATCCTCAATTTGAACCATCATACTCCGTACACCTGTGGAAGATCATTTTTTTTTAATCCGAACCATGTATAAACATATACGAAAGTGATCCTAATGAAAGGTCTCGTGAAGTGTCCCAGTGTTGGATAAATAACTTGAAATTATTCGATTAATAAATTTGGAAATAGACCGTCTAAGAGGAGAAACTTCCTCTAGTGAAAGTTATTTTCTCGAAATCCCTAGATGGGTATAGACGTAGCAGTGTGCGATTGCAGATATAAACTGTTACCAGTTACAAACCAAATATAGACGACGAATGGTTTTGTAAACCAATAGATATATATATATACATATAGAGATATATATAAATGACCACAAACTAAGTTAAATGGAGCGAAACGTTTTGGACACTACGACTAGTGCGTGAGTTGTGATTTGGACGCTCGAAATTATTAATATTTTAATATCTCGACGTGAGGTAGAGACTCATATAAGTTCTAATACACCAAAAAGTTTTTTTTTTCTTTCCTCTTTGTCCAATTTTTTTTAAGTGAAATAAGTTTTTTTCTTTTGCGTATGTCGCAAATCATCATTTTGCTTTAGCATGCCTAAGATATGATACGTGTAATTATTTTTTTTCCTTTCTTTTTCGTTTGTCAATATGATTGAATATATAAAAAATTACTAAAATATAACACTATGTACTCTATTAATATATAACCAAGAACTTGTGCTTTTAATATTTTCTTCATAATTATTTGTTTTGTCCTTTTTTTTCACTATGAATGTAATAAACTATTTGTACCTTTGTAGTTAGTTGGTTTCCTTTAAACATATATACACTGTCCTGAGTGAGTGAGCGTGTGAATGCATGATAGATTTAATATAAGTAATTTTAGTGATATCATTTGTCATATTAACATCTGTAATATATGTGTCATGTTTTAATATATGTGTTAAGGTAAATAACCTAGGTCATGAAGGACCGTCACTAATGGTTTAAATCGGCTCGAGGAGTGAAGCAAAAATAGCAGGATAAGCCTAAATACGACATCTTTCTTCCAGGAAGTGGAGACTTTTATTGATGCGATACATAAATTTATATTGAGTTGATAAGTGTGATTTTTTTTTTTTCCTCGGCTAATTCATATGTGTGGTCGATCCTAGAGGACAGAGTTCAGATGCTGGATAGTTATCAATCACCGGTCGGAATAACTTTACAAAGAATTAAATTTCACTTTTCTCATTTCCAGGTCTAGGTCTGGGCAACCCCATGATCGTGGTGCCTGGAGCTAGGTCTGGGTGGTATGAGGGAACATGTGTCTATTCCGAAGCATTCCAAAATTGATTAGTTGTTAATAACATTTAGAATGATTCATCTTTCAACGACTTTCCCGACCTTTTACTATATTTCCGGAATTATCCAGTAATCTGTTTCTCATTAAAATACCCTATTTCTTTTCTTTCTTCTTTACCTGCCTCCTTCTTTTACCCTTCTACTTTCTTCCCTTTCTTTCCTATTTCTAAATGAAAGAAAACGGAGTCATGATTGAGAGTAGTCGCTATTGGCACGGTCAATAAGTTGTTTCGATGAGTTTTCTTCGGGAGTCCGATATGGAATAATTAACAATAACAAAAGGTTTATTGGAAGTTACTCTATTGGAAAATAATCTGGATTTCAATCAGTAAGTGATCTTTCGTAATCGTCCTCGTTAAGAAAATTAATTTTAGCGACTCCTCTCCAACCTCTACATTAGCTCTTTTATCTTCGTTAATTTTTGTTTTCTTCAATATTGGCTAACTGTGACAGGATCTGTTGCCCTGGAAACGGTGGTTTCTATGGCAACGGACAGAAGTTTTCTTTCAATTTTGGCGACCGTTGACATCGGACAGTTGCCATGGAAACAATTGTTTTCCCTGGTAACGGATCTGAAATTATTTATTAAACACTGTTTAGGATCGAGCACATATTGACTTGGCCACAAAAGGTGCATAATTAAAAAGTTACAGTGAGATTAAATAATTATAGTCATTGGCTGTTCTGCTATCTTTGTCTCTCTCTGTAGAAAGGGGGAAATGAAGGAATTTGCTAAAGTGACTTCTAAAATTTGAAAATGCTGGAAGTTGACCCAAGGAGGGAATTAGATAGGAGTCCCTTAATTTATGAATAGTACCTGAATAATAAGTCTTGTTAGTTGATAAGTATATAATTGCATGTGTTTATATTGTGTCTTTTTGGGTGTAAGCTATGGCAACCAATAGAGAAGTCGTATCACACGAGAACGCGGAAGTCTCATGTACACAATGTACATTAGAAAGTAGTGAGAAAAGAGCTCGCGTCTCCCGTAGGCTAGTGAGGTGTCACGAATGTGGGCTGAAATGGATTCATTTCAGTTGTATTAATTTAGAGGATACTGCTGAAAATGCAGAAAAGGTCCGGGCTGGTGAGATAGTCAAATACTGCAAAGAATGTGAGGGGAAGCTCCACCAGTCGCGTGAACCCATGAGTTTATCCTCGGAGAGAGAAACTGAACATCCCGATTCAGACGGTGAGCGAGGGTTTAGTACCCCGAAGAACCGAGGCCAAATATCTCCAGTGGAGATATCTGACCTCGATGATGATGAAAGAGATGGGGATCCAATTGGTGATAAACCCAAAGAAAAGCAAAGGAAGACTGTGTCATCTAATAATGACGCTCTCCTCCTTTCATTGCAACAAATGCTACAAGAAATGAATGAAAATAACCGGGAAATGAGACGCGAAATAAATGAAAAAATAGATAAGAATAGTCTGGAAATGAGACGCGAAATAAATGAGAAAATAGATAATAATAGCCTGGAGATGAGACGCGAAATGAATGAAAATAGCCGCGAAATAAATGAAAAAATAGATAATAATAGCCGAGAGATGAGACGTGAAATAAATGAAAAATTTGACACCTCGAAACGAGAAACCGAATCTCGATTCGAGGTGCTAACCCAGAAAATTGACAACATATGTTCGGACTTTGCTGCCTCAATAACCACGTTGAGGGAGCAAACGTCTACTGAAATTGATTTGGTCAGATGCGAGGCTCAGCAGTCCCTAAAGCAATATCAGCAGGAGACTGAGGGTAAATTAGATAATGTAAATTCTGAAATCGAACAAATAGATACCAAATTGCACAAGATTAACAATAAATTAGAAACACAGCAGGCCGAAATTGATAGTTTAAAGTCAACCTTGTCAGATTTATCATTAGAAACCAAACTGGAAATGACTGACCAAAAAATTTCGAAAATTCAGAACGAAATAGTAAATATTCAAAGAGAAATAACGAAACCTAGTTGCGGAAAACCAGAGGTAACCTATCCTTTCCCCGGTAGCGATTCCTCAGAAATATTACCTGCGATAACAACTACATGTAGCGCAGGAAAAGAAAATTTAATGTCGGTTGATGCACGGGATATTGCGACGCACTACCCCATGCATCGGTCAGAACCAAAGTCGTGGTTCAATTCTAATAGTGTGCCCAATCAGTCGAGTGTTGTGACGACTACGGTCACTAGCGTGAGTGCTCCCTCCTTACATGGAGGTATACAATCACATAGCGTGTTGCCGGGAAAAGGAGATGGGTGCCATTCTGAGTCGTTGTTCATGGGTGCGATTGGTCCGGTGATGGAGCCCAACATGTTCAATACGACCAACAAAATCCCTTTCCCTTACATGGGTAGTTATAACACCGCTACTACGTCGTCGGTGGTAAATCCGGTGACGACTCCGATCGTGCAGGAGAATATGTTAATTCCCAGTAACTATTCCCCTACTCATGTTAGCGTGAGCTCTAAAGTGTCCCTCCGGGATATTGAACATTTTCCCACTTTCGATGGGAACATTGCGAACTGGTTACCTCGTGTTTTCCTGCTACCTAAAAGGTGAACTCGCAATTTCCAGAATCTTAAACTTTTCAACTGTACTGAGGACAAAAAACGGGAACTTCTATCTCAATACCCAAAGTGAATGTTACACTGTCTCATTTGAGTGCATGAGAGTATGAGTGAGTAGTTAGTTTATTAGTATTAATACATGTTAATTCTATTCAACAAAATTTTGTTATTCAAACAAAAATTTTTTTTAACGACGCCGGGGAACTGTAATATGCCATTACAGTTTAGTGAAATTATGTTTTTAATAGGAGGGTGCCCGAAATTTTTTGCACCGACTGTACTTGACGTTTAACAAAAAATTTCTGGCTGTTCAGATAATCCGTAATTTTATTTGTTATTCTATTTCAAATTAACATGAAAAAAACTGTAAAAAATTCATTGGGAATGATAGTTTTGGGAATCAATATCTTTATTTATATTTTAAATTAGTTATAAGTCTTGCATATGTATATGTAAATGGATTATTACAATTCTTACGGTGTCAGTGCTATCCGAAAATATAGATCCACTATTGGACGGAACTTTCCAGATCAAATAACCAATCTAAAATTCGACAGAATTTTCAGGACCACCCTTCACCTCTCTTTTAGATACCTAGGTCCTTCTAAAATCTAGTTTAATCCAGATTTTACCAAATTTTATTCGCTTCAAAGCCCCACCGCCAAAATGCTTAGTTTTGATTGGCTGATAAACCCACGCGATGATATTAGGGTGCAATTATTCCATTCCAAGCCGGAAAATCTTGCTGACAACAGCCAGATTTCGATCGTCGAGCTTAAAAGGTCGCAACGGAGTGAGAAAAACTGCAGTAAAAGGTAAAACTAATATAATAGTCGAATAACTACCAAGCAGGAAGCTACGGAGCCATAATTTGTTAGTTTTTCATAGTAAAAACCGGACTGAAGAAATAAAAAATAGATGACGCCATGTTGTGCAGATATTGTTAGTTATGGACAGGCTTTGTAAAGTGCATCAGTTTGCGAGTTTTCTTAGGAATCTATAAACAGTTTCGGAGGAGTGGTGTTTTCTCCCTTAAAATATTCTTATCCTTAAAATTATTCCTTTCCTAGTTACGTAAGGCCTGCCTCACTACCGTTTGTGTTCGTGTATGTAGTGGATGTGATTTCTTTTTGTATTTATTTATTAGTAACATGGCGGTATTTAATTTTGTGGTAGTCAGTCCAGTAATCACAATGCACGTGTAAATTTCAGTAAGGGCTCCTATCTGACTCCCAAATTGGGAGTACGGCTTCCAGCGGGATGAGTTGAACATTCAGTTTGTTCCGGGTTCCTGCCCCTTCAGGGCAGGGGTCCTATTTGCTAGCTAATACTCCGATATGTCCCCTCAGGGCATCGATTAAATAGGTCGAGTCAAGAATGTGATTTAGTAAATAAAGGGCCAGTTGGCCCTGTTCATTTCTTTCCTTTCGTTACCTTTCATAGAGCCGATTTAACATGGTAAAATCTGAATGATTTCTGTGTATATTTATTAGTATAACATGTATTAATGTAGTGTGTAGTATGAATGTGGCATGATGTGTCTTGTAGTTCGAGTAGTATGTGTATATTTGTAATGTAGTATCAGTGATAGTGATAATTAAGTGATGAAAGAGTGTGTTGGACAGTGTAGTATTTACTATGCGATAAATTTTTATTACTCCGTCATTAAGTGAACGTAATATAGTATAATAATTCCGTGTACAAGGTCACATTCAGTTGTTCAAGGGTTCATTATATCGTCGCTAGCCCTAGTGTCAAAAGTCAGTACTAACCGCCATTCTTCCGTCGAGGTGCTTAGTGATTTAGTTTTCATGAAATTGACCTTTCTTTCCGAAATAAAACCTAGAAGGTATAATTCACAGCCCATATGAATGTACAGTTAGGTCAAGTGACCTAAAATTAATATATTCTGAAAGTTTCAACATTCTGCATAGTCTAGAAATCTAAATATTTAAATAAATAAACAATACGTAAATTTTTAACAGAAGTCGGGCGATATGATGCTAGTTCTTCGCTTTGAAAATATATTAAATGTCCATTTTTCTTCGTGGCTGTAGAATTTCATTGTTGATGCAGAATTTTATAAACATTAGACATTATCGCAGATAATTCTATTTTCAGTGAACATACATAGGATTTTTTTTTCTTTCGTTCTTAATAAAGCTACCAAGTATTACATAGTATTGTGTGTGTGGTAAAAGAGTCTTGGGTTCGAGTGAGGTTGTCGTGCGGTGATCGGAATGGGAAAATGTTTGTAGTGATTATAGATTTTAAAGTATTATGATGAAATGTGTAAATAGGCTGGGCGTAGATAGAGGAAACAGGGTGTTGTAAAATAGAGCGTAGTGGCAAATGAATATTAATGTGAATATGAATATTAATAAGTATATAAATATTGTAGTAAATGAATATAGAATATAGGACACCCATATAGTTAAATATATAGTAGCCCAGTGAATACTTCGCCGCGTGTTGATATATAGATATTGAATAGAGACGTATAGCTACAAACATCTCAGGTTCTGACCCCTGCACCATAATATCACGCGGACCGGAGGGCGATATATAGTCGGACTACGGTAATACTTTGTAGTTTATGTGTCATAATAGTAATCAACCATAGTAATACCATCTGATAGAATGGGTAGCATCATATAATCGCTGACTAGACATATTGAATAATAAATTATGAAAAGACAATAGTAGTTAGACAACAGGGCTGTAGTGAATCATATCTTCTGGTCGGTTTTAAAAATAGAATGTACCACTCCGTGAGATTTTTTTTTTCTTCACGTTACCTACTCAGGCTAGCTTACAATGTTCATGGAGGCGACAGCTCTGACTGGGTACAGAATTAAAACAATTAGTTATTGAAATTTATTTTCGCGTACCCGGATGTCGACCCCTAGTCCCTTTAAGTATTTTCATTTCTTTTCTTAGTTTAATTAGACGAGGGAAATTAACGACATCCCAGACTGTGGCGTGTCTGCGCAGGGTAGCTATCGGTGAAGTTTGGCAATAGATATCACCGATCCAAAATTCAGTTTATTTAATTTTTTTTACTTTGGCAAATCACTAATTAGGGATATCTTAACTATTACTCTAATTTCATTACTATCCTGGAATCTTCTAGTTTCCAAGAGGTCGGATGATTTTTTTTTCTCCCTTTTGAAATCCTAAATTAACGCCGTCTCTAACCTTCCGGAGGATTTCGGGGTCTGCAAGGGTGTTGACCGGATACGGTGAGTGGTGGGATTTCCCTAAAGCCTTTGTCTTTCCGAAAATCCCATTGTGGACACAGACTTGTCTCATCTTCGCAGACAGTTTTATCGGCTATTTATTTGGTAAGCCGAACCCTTTTTGGCATGTTAAGAATATTTTGGCTATGGATTTTGTTGAGAGCGAAATTCGACTTCTAACTTTCTAGCGTTAGTTATTTCTCACTTAAGTCTTTGGCGCCCCTATTCTTCGTCTTCCTTCTTCTCTATCTCTCTCTCTCTGTCTTCATTTCTTCAAGTTTTTTTTAATTTTCAACCTCCCCCCCCCCCAAGATTTTGAACTTGTTGCTTACGATTTATTTAACGTACAACTCTGATCTGAAATTATCAGCTGAGACGTTGCAAGACACGATTCATGGATGAAGTAGATAGTGATTGGGTCCTCCATCACATTTTGACCTATCGCTGAAATGAACAAAGACTTAGTATTTGACGACACTTCGATTACGTTCTTTCACCGTCGTTCCTCTTAAGTTTCTTTTTAATCCATTGGTCATTTTCCTTTCTGTTTTGGTTTTCGATTACTTTGTAGTTAACCTGGGCCCAGAAATTGTATTTTGATTTACCTAGTTATATCTAGAAATGCTCTGTGTTACGTGCCTGCCTCACAAAGTTTTTTTTTTTTCCTCCTTCATGATTTAAACACGAATTGATTATATAAAAGTTAAAAATTTATAGATGCGCGGTATCAGGTAGAAAAGCGATTTTCTTTTTTCATATGTAATGTCGGAAGTCATTTGTTTTGGGACAATGTTTGCAACCTTGTAAAATTTTATTGTTGGGGATGATTAATTTAAATGTGTGCGCATTTATTATAAATATATATATATAGAGAGAGAGAAATAAATACTTCGAAATGTATGTGTAATTAGTATGTGAATATGATGTTAAAGTAAAAGTATGATATTAAATGTATTATGAATATATGTAAGAGCGCTCGTGTCTGTCCCCCTAGACGTGTATTGGTTGCTATAGTTTACCAGAAGTCTTCCGACGAATTTAAGAATGTAGATTTTGTTAAGAATACCGCCGTGCACTTAAGTAATTTTCCTTTTCTTCTGAATCAATGTAAGTGATAACCTCTGTAACTATATAATGGCATGCATTGAAAAAATATCGGCAGGTCTAAACGTAACCCCCATCATAACAAATATTATCCCTGGACAATTAACCTAAAACCATTGTGGAAAGTGCACCTTGAATCCTTCTCACCTACATGTGTATCCTGTGACTTGACCAGTTTTTTTTTTATCCTCAATTTGAACCATCATACTCCGTACACCTGTGGAAGATCATTTTTTTTTAATCCGAACCATGTATAAACATATACGAAAGTGATCCTAATGAAAGGTCTCGTGAAGTGTCCCAGTGTTGGATAAATAACTTGAAATTATTCGATTAATAAATTTGGAAATAGACCGTCTAAGAGGAGAAACTTCCTCTAGTGAAAGTTATTTTCTCGAAATCCCTAGATGGGTATAGACGTAGCAGTGTGCGATTGCAGATATAAACTGTTACCAGTTACAAACCAAATATAGACGACGAATGGTTTTGTAAACCAATAGATATATATATATACATATAGAGATATATATAAATGACCACAAACTAAGTTAAATGGAGCGAAACGTTTTGGACACTACGACTAGTGCGTGAGTTGTGATTTGGACGCTCGAAATTATTAATATTTTAATATCTCGACGTGAGGTAGAGACTCATATAAGTTCTAATACACCAAAAAGTTTTTTTTTTCTTTCCTCTTTGTCCAATTTTTTTTAAGTGAAATAAGTTTTTTTCTTTTGCGTATGTCGCAAATCATCATTTTGCTTTAGCATGCCTAAGATATGATACGTGTAATTATTTTTTTTCCTTTCTTTTTCGTTTGTCAATATGATTGAATATATAAAAAATTACTAAAATATAACACTATGTACTCTATTAATATATAACCAAGAACTTGTGCTTTTAATATTTTCTTCATAATTATTTGTTTTGTCCTTTTTTTTCACTATGAATGTAATAAACTATTTGTACCTTTGTAGTTAGTTGGTTTCCTTTAAACATATATACACTGTCCTGAGTGAGTGAGCGTGTGAATGCATGATAGATTTAATATAAGTAATTTTAGTGATATCATTTGTCATATTAACATCTGTAATATATGTGTCATGTTTTAATATATGTGTTAAGGTAAATAACCTAGGTCATGAAGGACCGTCACTAATGGTTTAAATCGGCTCGAGGAGTGAAGCAAAAATAGCAGGATAAGCCTAAATACGACATCTTTCTTCCAGGAAGTGGAGACTTTTATTGATGCGATACATAAATTTATATTGAGTTGATAAGTGTGATTTTTTTTTTTTCCTCGGCTAATTCATATGTGTGGTCGATCCTAGAGGACAGAGTTCAGATGCTGGATAGTTATCAATCACCGGTCGGAATAACTTTACAAAGAATTAAATTTCACTTTTCTCATTTCCAGGTCTAGGTCTGGGCAACCCCATGATCGTGGTGCCTGGAGCTAGGTCTGGGTGGTATGAGGGAACATGTGTCTATTCCGAAGCATTCCAAAATTGATTAGTTGTTAATAACATTTAGAATGATTCATCTTTCAACGACTTTCCCGACCTTTTACTATATTTCCGGAATTATCCAGTAATCTGTTTCTCATTAAAATACCCTATTTCTTTTCTTTCTTCTTTACCTACCTCCTTCTTTTACCCTTCTACTTTCTTCCCTTTCTTTCCTATTTCTAAATGAAAGAAAACGGAGTCATGATTGAGAGTAGTCGCTATTGGCACGGTCAATAAGTTGTTTCGATGAGTTTTCTTCGGGAGTCCGATATGGAATAATTAACAATAACAAAAGGTTTATTGGAAGTTACTCTATTGGAAAATAATCTGGATTTCAATCAGTAAGTGATCTTTCGTAATCGTCCTCGTTAAGAAAATTAATTTTAGCGACTCCTCTCCAACCTCTACATTAGCTCTTTTATCTTCGTTAATTTTTGTTTTCTTCAATATTGGCTAACTGTGACAGGATCTGTTGCCCTGGAAACGGTGGTTTCTATGGCAACGGACAGAAGTTTTCTTTCAAATATCTTATGGAAATGATGATAGAAATTCGTCTTTTTAAATCGTACTATTGGATTTTTGTATGCAGAATCAACACAAGCTACTGTAGCCCTATATACTATTATTACATACTATTAATACTAAAATGAAACTACATAATGAAATCGCTTTTTTATAATTTCATTTAACATTGCATTTATTTATTACTTTTATGTAAAGCTTACCATATTTTAGGTTTATTTTGTCCTGTCGCCTGCAAGCTAAAATCCATTTCTGGAGACATTCCCCCTCTTTTTGAGGAAATCTAAAGTATTTTACATTAGTTCCCTTAGTTTTTCTATAATAATTACTACAGCCGTACACTGCACAGTTGGACATTCTCGATATCATTTAAAAGAACAAAGTAACAAAGAATTTCCATTTGTCACTTAAAGCCGCGCCTTTTCCCGCTGTCTCTTGCAAACCAGATGACGTCACAGCCACGACAGCGCTCCAGGCGACATGCGCATGCAACCATCTTGTAGTCTTTCCACCATGACCGAGGCTATATGAGGCGCGAACCTACAGTTGAACCTTTTATTTGACAGTGCTGCGTACAAGCAGCATCCTTTCAATTGCATTATACTCATGAATGATAATTTCGGCGGTCGTTTATTTGGCATTATTGCCTTTTTATATTCATATACGTTATTTGCAGTTCACTTGTTTAGATAGTTGTAATCTTCGCCAACAAGGAACAGTAAAATTAAGTACAACGGAAGCTTTGTGTTTCAAGTTCCGCGATTATTTTAATCTGTAGAGGGAAGATATTTCAACGAAACTGCTACTTATTTCTTCTTCTGAGAAATAGTTCTAATTATAATTGACTATATTACGAACGATGTTGATCACGTGCAACACATGATTAGCCATTTTAAGTCAAAGTTACTTGGAAATAAACATCCTGTATTTTGTATCCAAAATACAAAAATACCTTAAAAATTGCGAAATCATGGTCAGGAAGACCAAACATTTTTAGGAAAATTTATTAAAGCTTGCCAATTAGAGTGTTACGGTGGGTTTTACGGTGGGTTCTGAAGCACTGTAATCTTTTCTAATTTAATGCTCTCCCACCGGGAACCGAACTTTTGATTACGTGCACCAAAGACGTATGTGTTATCCTCTGGCACTAGATCACGGGTCGTGGCGGCTCTAGCCCAGAGCCTGGGGGGCTAGGCCCCCAGTTTTTGAGTGTCGAAAATAATTGAAGCTGCTATTTATATATTTTTGAAAGTTTATAGTAAACTTATAATATTCCTATCATAGTCTGGGGTCTGGTTGCCCCCCCCCCCAGTTTCTACCTTCAAGATCCGCCTCTGATCACGGGACAGCCCCAATAACTGTATGCATTGTGCATCACTATGTTAGCAGAGATAAAATCACTCACATATTGCTAATGTTATGGCCCCCTCTCCATATTCACCATCTTTTGCCACATGTAGAAGTCATTGAAGACCATCGGCGGATCTGAAGTTGTTGTTGTGATGAGCGATGACGGATAATAACCCCCGTTGAGTTGTAATATGTCCTATGCAATGATTCTCTCGTTCACGCAAAGTGTTTATAATCCCACAGACTCCCCATTGCCAGCAATGAAGGAGATTCTTTTTGGCAGTCAAGAGCGTCACTTCTCTCATTGTTTGCAAAACAATCTGTGTGTTTGTCAATTGGTACAATTGCTTTTAGAATTTGGTTTTATTTCAGAATATGTCAATATTAGACATGACTTACCACCTGTCGTACAAATATAGCATGATGCAGTGTGACCTCTTTAACGTCATACGCCATAATGAGCATTCATTTGAACAGAGCGAGTTTTCTTTGGATGAAATGAACTGACATGCTTCCACACAGTTGTTTACCACTCAACCCCTGGTTCTTACGAACAGGCCCAATTTTTATTCATTATAATGAACTCTTTATATCCTCTCTGTGATAAAGTTTCAGTAAATTCTGTGCAAGTGGGTTATGGTGCTATTGTTGCAACTCAGATATTCCATGCGGTATTCAACGTGGTGCAATTTTCCGCATCCAAGAACTTATGTAGTATGTGAAGCACGTCGCGACTACATCACGTGCAAACTATCTCGTTGAACATCAAGGGGTTAGCAAAGAGCTCAATTGTGTTATATACAGAAAGCTGTCTTGAACACAGGTTATCCTGAAAGGCATTCTTGTCTTTATGGAACACTTTCAATCTATCGTATTTCCAATATCCTATGCTTGAGTGATGAAATGTGATCTTGAACCCTTACATTAATTTGTTTGGATTGGAGCTTCGACTATATGAGACGTTGACTTATAATTTAAGGTAGAATGCAAAGCGTTTAAAGTTTTTCATCCATCAGGTATCGAACCCGGAACACCGTGTACCAAAGCTAGCCACTACACCAGTGATGAGGACTATTTACATTCGAGATTACCTTAAATTTCTCCAGTTCACGAAAATTATCTAAAGATAACAACGTTGCGAATAGTGACTCCAGAGGTGATCAAGTTACTCTAATTATTTGCTTGCCTGTCTGAATTAATGCATTTGCCTAAGTACAAGGCGCAATGAAAATTCGAAAGGGTGTGCACGGTATGTTTTCGACTACATTTGTCTTCGTGTCTTCCCATAATACATTTGAAAGTCGTCTAATCAGATACAAATAATTAATTAGAATAATTTGCCAAGTTAGATTATAGTAAATATATTTCTAACAAAGAAAATAAGTAGCAAACATTGAACTTTTTTAAAAAATTATCGATAGGAGCACAATCTTTCAGATAAACAGATGGATCTATTTAATTTATTCTGTTCTAATTTTCTATAGTAGAAACAAGGGGTGTCCAGTAAGTTATCTACCTAGATAGGAAGGAATGCAGATAGGCTCAACTGGTCATCGCTTTGATGTAGTTCCCATGGAGGTCTAAGCACGGTCGCCACTTTGTAGGCATCGAAGAACTCCTAGAAAAAAAGTAGACTCTTTCATTGTGGTGTTTCCACTGCATGGACTCCTGCTTGCTCTCAGGATCCCAATGGTAGATCCAGGTTTGGTCCCCTGTCAGCAGTTGAGCCAGGAATTTGTTCTTGTCCTTCTCAAAGAAGTCCCAACAAGTCTTGGGACAAGTGATGCTCCAATTTCTGCAAATCCATTGTTCGCGGCGTCACACAAACATTCGCTCCGCGGCGTAACACAAACACTGTGTTGCTCATGGCCACTGTGTTGCTCCGACTGACTTCAAATTGCGCAGCGGGGTACCTCACAGTGATCTTGGCGTGACTATGCTCCGCTAGGTAGATAACTTATTGGACGCTTCTCGTAGCTACTTTTGTTCTTGTAAAATATTCTTGAAACATTTTCTCTTTAAAGGAAAAATACAATTTAGCCGAGAATTATGACAATACCTTATATGCTTTCGCTGCAAATGTGTTGCTTGCTTTAGCCATAGCAAATTCATCATCTCCTGACGAATAAGCTGTGTTATGGTTTTTAATTAACATTAGTGTAAGACCTAAAATAGACAAAGAATAGTTATGAATATCAAAGAGCACAACTGAGAAACACAAGTTGACAAACCCATTATATCATGCATCTATATGCGAATCATATTTTTATATTGTCATATTTAATACGTAAAAATAACAGAATAAGCATCTAGCTAGTTTCGTATGAAACATCTGAATATGTTAAAATATTAGATTTCAGCAAATGAAATGTTCGCTTCAGATGCATCGTTTCCAGAAGCCAAAAAAGTGGTAACTTGAATATCTGGTTAATCAAAATAGCCGTCGTCTGCAACCACACTGCTCAGCCAACGATTGGATTTTGTGGCGAAATAAGTCTGAAGTTTGCGATGCGAAGAAATCCTCAACTGCACGTTGCACCGCTCAATCATCAGGGAGGATCTTTCCTTTCTGGATGTGATTGAGATGCCGGAAGAAGTTAGTTAGTGGGACAGATATTGAAGGTATACGATGAATGGAGAAGGGTTTCAAACTGGAATTCCTGGAGAATATACACCGACGTTTGCGCAACACATGACGATATCATATCTATTGACCATTTTCTGGATGCTTTCGAATGAATTTCCGGTGCATTTCGTGGAGCTCAACAGTATAACAATCTACATCGATAGCTTCACCTTGCCTGCGAAAGACATGGATGAATCACTCCCAGCACAGACTATCACAGCAGAAATAAGGCTTTCTGTGGGTGGAGAGGTGGCTTAGAGACCGTCATGGACGTTGATCATTCTTCTGACTTGTACAATCGTCATATTAGATATATTTTTCATTTCAAGTTAGAATCCGATGCAGAACACTTTCCCAGGTATTCATTACATTCAGAGAAATGCTACCTCCAGACGAAAACTCTTATTGGCAACTTATGTAGCACTCATAAGCCCAACTTTTTCACGTACCAATTGTACGGAGCCGCCAAATGAAAGTGATACGGTATATGCCTAATTCGTCTCCAGTGGATCGAATACTTTTACAAGATGTACTTCTACGATGTTCCAGAGCAGCTTATCCGAACGTTTCGGTACTCACGGGGCTCATTTCGCAATGTTGTGTCGCCGGAACGAAATTTGATAAACCAATGGTAAATGGTGAATTCATTCGCTATTCGTGGCACAAATATACTATTAATGTTTATGATGATTTGCTGTGATGAACGCCCTAGTTTGAATCGTAAAGAAAAACAAGTGTGTGTTATCCATAGTGTACTTTCATACGACCATGTTCAACAACGCACTGTCTCCTGATTATCTGGGTACTCGGCCTGTTTTGTTGAACGTATACTGTACAAATTTGGACTTAGACACATGACCTTAACCCATGCTTGTGCTGTGTTGCTGAGATTAGTTTCCCACCAGATCTCAACGCATAGTACATTTTATTCGCTCCAACTTAATATCACACTGGCCATGTAACCGGAGATGTAGTAGTGTAGTGGTGTGTGTATGTCATACATTTGATTCAAGAAATTAATGAATGGATTTTGATTAAATATACGTGTTCCCAACACCAGCGGTTTCCCGGTAAAACTGGCAGGTTGACTATCGTTTGTAGCTGTGAAAATTGGTTACAAGTGAGTTGGCGGGAAATCTGGAAAATGCAAAAACTATTCGCAACGCATTACAAAGGTAAGTAACATTTCGAAGACACATGTCTTTGTGCATCTTTCTCTCCATCTAAGAATGTTATGACATATGTACTACAAATGATTGTGTATGTATAAGAAAAGTAGCACAAAGTAGTTATAACACATGGTAACCGTTAATGTATCGTTAATGTTGATGTATCGTCGCTGCGCCTCGAAGAACCGCTATGTGTTGAAATCACAACTTTTCAGGAGAAGCAAAAAACATTCCGAATTCTTAAAAGTTTGCCAAATATACATGGAAACACTTGAAAAATAAAATAAAATTGGTTCTGCGTATATTATGCACTGGGCATTTGTTGTAGCTTGCTTCGACAATATTATATTACTATTTTTGTGTTTCCGTAGCACTTTTTGCGCCTTTATAAGCACATAGAGAATTTGTATACATTAATCAATATGTACTTGCTGAGAATCTTAAACCATAATTTCAATCTATAATTTTTCATTGTTGTGACGAAACAATTGAATATTAATTTATCACGTTATAAGAGGCTTTCTGACAGCTTTCAGGTTTATTTGCACGACATAACTCATTTTCGACAAAAATATCACATAGCGGTTCTTTGAGGCACAGCGACGATATGTCTTTTGCTCTTTCCACACGTGTGTGTGCTTTTTTTTTTTTTTTTTTTGTTTGTTTGTTTGTTTCATATATTTCCGTGTTTGGTGGCGTATTTGCGACTAAATAAGTGAGTTTCGTTTCACGTCTGTAAAACTACGGTAGACTTCCAAATAGTACGAATTCAAGATTCAAACTGGAAGCAGTCGTTGATCTGACAGTGAATTAAATCGAAAACAATTTCTTCCTATCTCTTACAACTATTATTAAATAGAAATCGATACTGAAAGCAAAAAGGGGATTCTGTTTTTCGTTACCACTTCATGTTTCAGCAATACAGCCAAGTTGAAATCTATTCTTTCCTGAATAAACTGAATCCGTATAAAAAAAATCCTCCTCCTCCTTCATTATCTATTTTCTCTATGGGAATCAGTATAATAATAATAATATATATATATATATATATATATATATATATATATATATATATATATATATATATATATATATATATATATATATATATATATATATATATATATAATATTCCCGTTTACAATAGAGGAGCAAAATGGAAATAAAACCTATTTTTGCAGTACTGTATCCATATCAAAAACCTGTTTCTTGCTATTACCAGTTTTCAACGTGGAGATCAGCGTTGAAATTGGAAATCGTAGATTTCCACTACTTCTGGTTTAAATAGAGAGATAAAGGTGGAGATAAAACTTAATCTTGGGACACTGAATCCGTATCAGAAACCTGTTTCTTGCTATTGCCATTTTTCAACGTGGAGATCAGTGTTGAAACTGGAAATATCTGATTTCCACCACTTACGGTTTGAATAGAGGAATAAGGTGGAGATAATACTTAATCTTGGGATACAGAATTCATATCAGAAACCTGTTTCTCACTATTTATTACAATTTTTCAGCGTGTGATCAGCGTTGAAACTGGAAATCGTAGGTTTCCACCACTTATGGTTTAAATAGATGGATAAAGGTAGACATAAAACTTAAATTTGAGGCACTGAACCCATATCAGAAACCTGATTCTTGCTATTACCACTGTTCAGCGTAGAGAGCAGTGTTGAAACTGGAAATGGTAGATTTACACCACTTCTGGTTTGAATAGAGGGATAAAGGTTGAGATAATACTTAACCTTGAGGCACTGAATCCATATCAGAAACCTGTTTCTTGCTATTACCATTTTTCAGCGTGGAGATCAGTGTTGAAACTTTATATCGGAGATTTCCACTACTTCTGCTTTGAATAGTGATATAATGGTGGAGATAAGATCTAGTCTTGGGACACTGAGTCCATATTAGAAATCTGATTCTTGCTATTACCATTTTTCAGCGTGGAGATCAACGTTGAAACTGGAAATATCTGATTTCCACCACTTACGGTTTGAATAGAGATAAAGGTGGAGATAAAAATTAATCTTGGGACAATGAATCTATATTAGAAACCTGTTTCACGTTATCTATTACCATTTCTCTGCATGGTGATGAACATTCAAAATGGAAATCTTTGATTTCCACCACTTATGGTTTGAATAGAGGGATAAATGTTGAGATAAATACTTAATCTTGGGACACTGAATTCATGTCAGAAACGTATTTCTCGCTACTTATTACCATTTCTCAGTGTGGTGATGATTAAAACTGGAAATCGTAGATTTCCATCATTTCTGGGTTGAATAGAGAGATAAAGGTGGAGATAAAACTTCTTGCTATTACCATTATTCTGGATGCTGATCAGCGTTGAAACTTGTAGATTTCCACCACTTATGGTTTGAATAGAGGGATAAAGGTGGATAAAAACTTAATGTTGGGTCACTGAATTCACATCAGAAACCTGTTTCTCGCTATCTATTACCATTTCTCAGCGTCTAAACTGGAAATAATAAATTTCAATCACTTCTGGTTTGAATAGAGGAATAATGATTATTTGCCACCATTGTCCAAGAACTTGTTAATTCTGTGTACTAGCTTCTATATTCCGCAATCATAGAATTAGAGCGCCTGCTTCTAGAACCACACTTCCACTTTGTTATTGATATCTTCGCCGTTGTTTAAGTGTTGTCCAGCAAGATGTTTCCATAAACGAGAACAAGTGAATTATGAATATCCGGTTGACTGTTATCTTGTGCTTGGAGAAGACGTATGAATTTAGCACACTTCACATTTGGCTAGATTCTGAATCGGTGCAGCCATTACAGGGAAGGCCGGGAATAATGCAGACATTTTTATTTATTTATCTATAACGTTTTAATTATAGGTTCAGGAAAAATATTTGAAATTTTATAAGCGGTGTTGGACTTCTCTCTCTCTCTCTCTCTCTCTCTATATATATATATATATATATATATATATATATATATATATATATATATATAATAAAATAAGTAAAACTTGAATATACTTTGTATTAATTAGTGATTAGCCCGAAAGGTGTCACCATGTAAAGTAATTTAACATTGCCCCACCACTGGGGCTAGTTTTGACATTACATAAGACAGGTTGAGACTGTTTACTTCTCAATGGAAAATTGGACTTTACGCTTTTAATTTTTGTTTTGTTTTATTAAATATCCACTCCTGTTCCTCAGAAAAAATTTACTGATACAGTCTTCAATCCTTAAAACATTATTCTGAAATTACAACTAGTATACAAAATTATATACAAAAATATTATATAATCCTACAATTAAAAGTATATAAGCTTTCGAAAATACTTCAGTCCGACATATCATCCAGGGAGTCATAGATCTGATGTGTAGAGAACTCCCAACCATTAGTGCAGGTGGCATGAGCCCAATCATTGGAGTGGAACATTGAATCCTTTTCTCTTTTAGTTGATGTTAGTAAAGTTATCAGAACAAACGAGACGCAAAACCCATCATCACTTGAGTCTTCTTCTTAAAGTTTTCTTTCATATTTTCCTGTACGAGAGGATCATAATGATCGTTTCGGTTTTTCGTCTCTCTTCTATTGTTTCGTCATCGACTTCTTTACAGGTGTGTCAGCTTGGATGTTGTGATCTGTTGCAGCTTGGGTGAAGTGACTTTCATTAACTTAGGGATATCATAGATTGTCATTGTTCTACCAGAATTCCTCACAATCCTTGCATTAGCAGCCAAATTGATGAACCTCTTAGAAGAACCAAACTCAGATAGATTCTGAAGTCGTATCATGAAGGAGCAGTGCGATAGAAATGACAACACAGGTACCCCGTTATTGTTACAGTAATCTAAAGGTTCTATTGAGAGGCATAATTCATGTTGTCTAATAAAAGTCTTTCATTAGAAGTCCAGTAAAGATTCATGGGTTTACTAGACTTCTCTTCCCTCACAAAATGCATCATAAATTTATGTTTTTTTCTTTGTATTCCATTCAGATAAATTTGAACCTCCTATACTTCCAACGTGAGCACTGGTAACAAAATGTGCCATGTAATCACTCGAGGGAAAACAAAATACGAAGAACACTTATTACTAGTGACGGTAGTTTAGCAGATCTTATTTTGTAAACTTGTTCTCATCCTTTTAACACTCGGTCTGGTTTCTAAACTGTAGTTACTTCGCCTTGTTCATGTTCTAAGTGTATCCAGTTGTAAATCCAGAGAGTCAACACAATTCTCAGATTATTAAAGAACACATTAACATTATTTTTACTAAAACTGGTAGGTCAAGGCAGATTAGTGAATTCCGGTCATTTATAGAATGAATCTTGTGCCGTTTATTAAAGTTAGTCAATCGATATGCTCCAATCTGCTTGTTCTTATACCGTGTCTGTAGCATTTTTACATTAAATGCTTTTGATATGCAACTCACGCACTTCTCGTAGAGTAAAAAATACATATCTGATGATTTCTTTAACCCTTTCCGAATCCTGGCTTTTTGGGCTATTTTTTAGACTTTCAGTCAAGCAGCTATTGTATCGTCACTGTTTATCCTAGGATCATGGTTCATACCTCATTCTCTTCAGAATAGAGCTGGCTTTCAAATGGTACCACTTGCATGCTCATACCATATACCAGAAGCGGGAAAAAATGTCAAAGTGAAAGTTTCGGAGGGAATTTTTTCTCGAACTTTGGCCCTCCCTGGACCCCCCTGTGTGAACGTAGCATCTAAAAAAAATCCGAGAAATAGTACTTGGCATACTGAACGTGTGTGCCAAATTTCAAGTTTCTATCTTGAATAGTAAGGGAGGGAGAAATTTTATCAAAATTTCCCACAATGCCCCAAATTACCACAAAACACTATGATCTCAGGGAAAAATCCTGAGACATCCCTAATTACCCTAGGGTCATGTGTCGCCCATATTCTCTTCTGAATAGAACTGCCTTTCAGGCGGTACCTTTCACATGTCTCCATCATGTATCTAAGGCGGGAAATTGCAGAAAAAGGGATTTTTTGGTCTAAAAATCCCTTTTTTCAACTTTTAGCCCCTCTGGACCCCTCCCTGTTTTAACGCAGAAATCTGAAAAAATCCGTTAAATACCACTCGGTGGACTGAATGTTTGTGCACAATTTCAATCTTCTAGGTGCAAAAATAGACCCGCCAGAAAAAAAATCAGAAATTTCCCCATGTTACCCTATACAGAAGTATATTTTGAAAAAATCACTGAGACGTCCCTAATTACCCTAGAATAATAATTCGACCGTCATTCTCTTCAGAATGGAACTGCCTTTCAGACGGTATGACTCACGTGTCTCCATCGTGTATGTGAGGCGGGAAAATCCTGAAAAACGAGATTTTTTGGTCTAAAAATCCCTTTTTTCAGTTTTTCCCCCTCTGGACCCCCTCTGTTTTAATGCAGAGATTGAAAAAATCTGATAAATACTACTAGGTAGGCTGAATGTTTGTGCACAATTTCAATCTTCTAGGTGCAAAAGTAAGCCCGCCAAAAAAATATACCCACCATGTCCCATTTTTCCCTATATAGAAGTATATTTTTCAAAAAAATCCCTGAGACGTCCTTAATTACCCTAGGACAATGATTCGACCGTCATTCTCTGCAGAATGGAACTGCCTTTCAGACGGTATGACTCTAGTGTACCCATCATGTATGTAAGAAGGGAAAATGACGAAAAACGGGATTTTGGGGGTAAAAATATCCCTTTTTTCACCCCTTTGCCCCTCTGGTTCCCCCCTGTTTTAGCACTGACATCGGAACAAAAAATCTGGTAAATACTACTCGGTGGACTGAATGTTTGTGCAAAATTTCAATCTTTTACGTAGAAAAATAAGCCCGCCAAAAAATATTGAACACGCTTAGAAAATAAGAAAAGAAATTTTTGACTTATGACGTCATCTCCTCCTATGTCTGGACGCAGGACGGTCTGAAACCATACGTAATGTCTTTTACAAGGCCTCTGGACTTCGAAAACAAAAAAAAAAAAAAAAAAACCGGACGAAAAAGCTCAAATAGAAGAGAAATTACGCAATGTACCATGAAAAATGCGTATGGTACAAATTATACCATAGGATCCGGAAGGGGTTAAATAGTACTCAGGACGTTACTCTTGTGTATCAGAGAACACCATTCTGTTTATCAAGTAGCCAACACTGCAGGAAGGTTGTGGATTGTTACCGACACATTCTTCTTCTATCAGTTGTAAATAGTATCGTGGTAGGTTTTGAAATGGTAGTCCATAATCTCTGGTAATGCCACGGATACATTTCTTTCCATTCTATGCTTCCCTTGCAGTCCGTAGCATGACGTCCGGCAGAGTCATTTCTCTAGCCCAGAGTTTTTCAACCTGAGGGTCGCGACTTCTAGAAGGTCACGAAAAAGTTTCATGGGGTTGCTAAGATAAGCGAGAGAGATAAATATAATTGGAATCTAATACCAGAAAATATTTGTAAATATTATTTTGAATTTTGTTGTAATAGGCACGTTTTTAATTTATACATACTGTTAAGAACAATAAAAATAGGTCTACTAAAGATTTTCAACAGGGCCAGAGTTGTTTAAAAATCAAACCAGAAATTATAAGGGAATCGCTGGTAAGAGGATGTGGTAAAATGGGAATGGTGATAGGAATTAGGTTGAGAACCACTGCTCTAGCCAAATGCCTTTGGTAGTTGCGTACCATTTTCCTATGTTGCCCACAAATGAATGTACAACTAATTATCAAAACGTTAACCTTTATATAAGATTCATGCATATATTTATATTCGGAATATCTTTAAAATATTTACAGTTTTTCCTCTAGTCATTTAAAATATAGCCTCTAGCATATTAATGATAGTCTCTAGCATATTAATTACCTTTTTCAGCATACATATTTTGAATTTGGAAAAAAAAGGGTATGAACCTTTTCTTAATGTTCCCTCGTAGCTAAACGTTTAGCGTATTCGCCTTTCAAGTGGGAGGTCCGGGTTTAATTTCAGGCGGGATCTCATGTGATTCGGATCTCACAATAAGCTTTAGGCCCACGTCTCATAGCCTCGCAGCTGAAAGGGATGCTAAACTCAAAAGCAAATCATTTTCTTAATGTTAGAAAGTAGTATCTAATTAACTGGCTACAAAAAGTATTACTTGTATTCAATTTTAGAATAATTTAATTTCAAGAGATAAAATATAATAATGCAAATTCACTATTTAAAAATGACAAGACAGACAATCTGTATGCAATACTCATAAAGCTCATGCTACGCTTATACCAGCTCTTTTTAAAAAAAATAAATTATGTGTTTTTTTTCAGTAAGTAATACCTAGGTACCATGTGTCCACAATAATACGCCCTGATTTGAATTGATTGTATACACGACTCCAAAAGTGCATTACCACCTGTAATTCTCCCTTTCCTGCAATAGTGGGCAATAGGGTGGGCCGAAAAACTTTTTATTTTTTTAAAGTCGGTATAGCGCGGAAAAGTTTCGTTTGGTACTGATTAGAAAAATTAAGAAAAAAGTTTGAAATGGGTTATCATCTACCGTTGGCGCATCACAGTTAAAGTTTACCAAAAATGACGAAAATCTTGTGATTTTTAATTTCTTTTGTCTTATAAATAAATAATATTTAATCGATTCCATTATATATTTTCGTTAATATAAATTGTAGTAAAGTATAAAAATAGTTACAGTGTGTTGTTTTGTTTTATGTTTTCCAATTGCACAACTTTACTGAAAACTTTTTTTTTTTACAAAAAAGAAAGACTTTTTCATACTTTATGTCTGGGGTAATTTTGCACATATGAGTTAAATGATTGGTTTAAAAACAAGCAGATTGACAGGGAAATATTTCACCGCAGTCCTACAATTTACTGGATTTAATTCCACTTCCCCTTCCCTTCTGCAGGATAGCTTGACTTTGAAAGTGTTCGAGCATTGTTGCTGAATGCTGAACGCTGCAAGTTTTGACACGCATTCCGTGTCCGTCACGTCCTCGTCATTTCCTCACTTAGTGATTAAGTCTGGCGTTCTGCAGAAGTTCTCTTCAGTGTTAGCTGTCTATAGTTCTTTATAATCTTGGATTATAGTGCTTAGTATTTTTGTTGTATTCCGTGCGGTGATCTTTCGTAGCACTACAATGGAGGCAAAACTTTGAGTGTCCTCTTTTTGGTCATCCCAGAGATTTGCCACTAACTAAACTGCCTACATATGAAGATGTACTTCGGTGTTGTTTTCACGAAAGACTAAAATTGTACCCACAAACAAACAATGCAAAAGTAAGTTTTTCAAAAGTTGCTGGGAAGTGTGGTTTGGGCAAAATTGGATCAATAGATCTTCAAGAAACGAAAAGGCTAACTTCAAGACTGAGAAGAAGGAACTACAAACATAAACGTGTTTTTAATGATAGGCCTTCGAGTTCATCAACCATTTTTGAAAACGTTTCTACAGATTGTTTCAGTTCAAGACTTCAACAAGACAATTCGGGCTCTTCCGAGTTCTGTGAAAGTGAAAATAATGAGTTCGTCCCAGATATCCCCACCAAAACTCCGTCAGAATGGCAAATGAGAATAAAACTAAAGACAACGGCACTAAATAGTGATAGGTTTGGTGTATCTGACCGTGCTACTGCTGCAATTGCTTCCAGCGTTCTACAAGATATTGGAATGCTGACAGACACGGACTATTCTCATGTGGTCGATAAAAATAAAATACGGAGAGAGAAAAGTCATATCAGGAGATCTTTGCAGTGTAAACCTGATACTTTGCTTCGTGGTCTATACTTTGATGAGCGCAAAGATGATACCTTGGTAGTTGAAGAACGTGATTCTAAGTTATTTCGTAGACTTCAAAAAGAGGAGCACTACACTATCATTCAAGAACCTGGGTCGACATATATTGGCCACGTTTCTCCATCACCGAGATCTTCTACTGATATCGCTTCCAGCATAATTTCCTACTTGACTAAAGTTGACATTTCTTTGGTCGAATTAGATGTTGTTGGATGTGATGGTACTGTTACCAATACAGGATGGAGGAATGGTGTAATTCGGCAAATTGAACTTGTAACGATTAGAGATTTAAATCTCTATTCCGTAGTTTAAAAAAAAAACGAAAAGTCTCTCGAGAGTCCCGATAATTTGGTTTAGTTTCCTACCCTGTAGTGCTTTCAGCTACTGTCGAGAGGAAGCTTAGTATCGTTCTCCGTATGCTTGGTTGTCAGCGCCAACGGTGATTTTTGGAACTACTCGTTCTACGTTTGAATAGCTCCGGGTTGGGCTAAATATAATAGTTCGGAATTGCTAAGGTGCAACATCACCTAATAAGTGAAGTAAAAATCGGCGGAGAAAATGTCTTTACAATGTTTGAAAATTCCAAGTATAATTAATCATGAAGTTATTACCAGAATTGTTATATAGAGTAAATCCTAATATGAAGTTAATATATATATCTTCTTATCGTGAAGTGTGTTTGAGTAAGAAAAAGGATTTCGAAGTAAGTTTCATTACTAGTGACCATTTTGATTGTGATCAACATGTGATAATCGGTTATTTAAGGTGGTGTATTTCGTTGTTGAATTTTGGAAGATCTCCTATTATTCAATTTATACAGTAAATTGGTAAGTTCTTTAAATATATATATATTTAACGTTAATATTTTTGTATCTATTTTGAAGGTTGTTGTAATTCTATTCCTATCAGTTGTATCGAAAAGTCACTTGCTTAGATTTTTGTATTCAACTCTATTTGACCATATATAAATCATACAGTATGAATTACCTTCTTTTCTTATATAATTAATCACTATATAAACCTTAGTTAGCACATTTGTATTTGACATTTTGAACTTTAGATGAGTAATTATTTACTTTTTCGATGTGATATAAATTCATGTCATTTTTAAAATAATAATACTAAAAATAATTCTCCCCGATTTTGCTGAGCTAGATTCCTATTCTGAACAATTATCCTGAATTAAAGGACCTGAAGCTAATATTCTATTTTGTGCAACTGCATTTTTGTTTAGAATTTTTATTTGCTAATGTACGTTACACAGTTAAATTCCGAACTATTATCTTTCCTTACAAGCATCAAAGTTTTGGATAGACCTTGTATAAGTGCTATAAGAGTAGTTTTCTTAAATGTATTTAAGAGAATGATCGTAAGGATAAATGATATTAGCAATCAGTGTCCTTGTTAAGATAGAGCAGTCAGAAGGTCAGTTAGGAGGTGTTTCTATTTGTATATTTACATAGAAGAGACATATTTTTAAATCACGTAAACTTCAAGTTAATAATTTAGTGTCTAAGCAAGTGAAAAGTACAAAACGTTGCATTCTACATCATAGTTTTGTTGTTGTTAAGTACGCATCGAATCCAAAAGCTGTGCCTTATTAATTGTAATCCTTCTGATAGCAGGAGTATATTAAAAAAAAAACTCAATAAAATGTACAGGAGTTCTTCCAGTAATAGTCGTCCTGAAGGCTTGTGGTTAAACGGTTTTTCCAATGGTGACCATGGCCTCTTTATTAGGAGTCATAGACCACGAACAGAAAGTAACAGTTCGAGTGAATTTTCAACTCCCGATCCTTTCTTGCATACCTATAGCGATTCTTGGTTAGTTACGTCTGGTAGCTATTCTTCATCGCGTGGTGACAGACAAGCAGGAACTAACGTGATGCAAAATGTAAACAAGGACGATACGACTCGATCAGCCGTATCTTGTGTAAGTCCACATAATCCTTTCGTCATGGAACAAAATTCATTGATGAGACAAGAACCAGTTTCTGTTCCGATTGAACCAGGGTTTCATAAGTTTGTAGAAAAAGAAGGAAATAAAAACACAAATCCTTTTATTTCTCATAACGCTAATCAGCCAACAGGATTGGAAAATAGTAGACTTATAAATATTGGAGTACCTTTTTCTACCAATATTGACAAGTTAACAGTAGATATAACTAGTAACAACTTCACAGATATATGTAGATCCATACCAGTATGTGACGGGAGTGACGACCTATTAATTTTTGAATTTTTGTTATCAGTTTATCGGATTGTCAAGCAAGGCATATATCCGATAGAGGCAATACTCATGGCATCTATTGGGAAAACTCGTGGTGGTTTTCATACTGAATTGTTAAGAGAAATAGGGTTATCACATGATTGGATATACATAGCAAATGTTATTTTTACAAATGTAGTCACACCCATAGGCCAGAGACATATTTTTGATAAATATATTTACTGTTTACAACAGACTACAGAAAGTGTGTTGGAATACGTAAACAAAGTGATAGACAGTTTTACGATTTGTTATGGCGGTATGCAGGACGATAAATTGAGAGACATATTGTTGCGGGGTTTGAACCCAGTAGTCAGACATGAGGTTTTTCGATATAATACACCCTCATCTTTACCAGTATTTGTGCAAGAATTAAAGAAATACAGCATTCACCAGCGTAATGTTGACATGTATAATTCGTTGGTAAGTGCCAGGCGTGAAAGGTCGAACTTTACAATTCGAGGGAAGAAAACAACACCGAGGTGTTTTGAATGTTTAGGTCCGCATCTGGTAGCTCAGTGTGATCTACGACGTAGATTCGTTAGTGTTAATAGAGCTACGACTAATAGTAGTGATAGACAGAAATTTGCGAGTGGGCAAGGTTCTAGCTTCAAAACTGACAGGACCTCAGTTCGATCTCAATCCTTGAGAATAGAGCCAGAAGTTAGTACAGAGAACTATATAAGCCAAAAACATAATGCAAATTGTGTCCTGTCATCGCACTCAAGAAAACTAGTGGCGGCTTTTATAACAGGCTACATTTTAGGTGCGCAGAATTGTGGCGCCATCGATAGTTGTGCTTCCGCTTCGCTAGTAAATAAAGAGAGCTTTTTAAAATGGAATAGATCTTTGAAAAGACCGGTTAAGATTTTCACAGAAAAATTTATTGGTGTTGGTGTAGGAAATACGAAAATCAAGTTAGACAGTGTGGTATGGTTACCAGTGAGATTATATCAGAAAGTATATAGACTCAAATTTTATTTAGTACCTGAACTTAAACCTATATTTTTGATAGGCATAAATGAATTGAAAATGTTAAAGGCGCGAGTAGATATTGAAAACAATCAGTTATATCTTGGAATAGAAAAAGTGAATATACCTTTACGGTATGAGTGTAAGGAAAACTCGTCTTCGGACAATTTACATGACATTAATAGTGTTTCTCAAAGTGCGGAACAAGTAACATTCAGTGACAGTGTTAATATTTCAAATATATTTTTGAATTCTGAGTTAATGAATATTCAAGATAAATATGTGTGTTTAGGGAAGGAAGATGATGTAAGGGGCACCGTTAAGGTAGGTTCCTCTGAGTGCACCCCTACGAGGGAGATGGAGCCGAATGGACAGCAGATACATATTGCATCCAGAGATCTTCAATCCTCAAATCCCTTTAATAAAGATATTTCTCATCCCTCTAATCTTTATTATGGTCGCGTTGATAGGTCTATGGAGCACAGGGTTGCCACATCAGATAGAGAATCACGAGTGTCTCATATAAAGAAGAAGATCTTGCGTAATCATGATGCGATCAGTGGTCCATCACATCTCCACACCAGTAGTGATCTAACTTCATCAGTGGCCCATCCAGCATCCAACCATCAACAGATGAGAGGACAGCATCCTTCATTAGATGAACCGAGAACATCTTCTAGTAGTTGGGGGTTACCTTCTCCAAGTGGACATAGTGTTCATCAATCAAGGGGATGCACAAGTTTATGGGAGAGAAGAGATGCTACATCTGGAGTTACAGTTCAGAGTGACAGCAGTGTTGCCAGTTCTATAGTGAATACAACATTAGTTGAGAATGGTACAAATAATTTTCGGACTTCTTTTACTCATCGAACTTCTTCGAAGGTTGGGGACTTAGACCATACCTTAGGTTCGGTACACAGTGCTGCCAGACTTAATCCTTTTCTTAGTGACAATGAAAATCCACGTTTACATTTGGAACTTAAACAATCCAGAGATGTGAATGAACATGAGTTAACATCCGAACATGATGTTTTGCCATCATGTTCAAAGAGTAACAGTGTTGCCATCTTCATGTAAGAAAACACCAGTGATAATGATTCAAGAGAAGAACATAAAACTTCTTTGTGTAATGAAAATCTGATGGATTTTAATCAACTTTCTGCTACTCGGAAGTGTAGTGTTGCCAACTCTAAATATTTGAAGCATTCTTTATTAGATAATGATGGTGATTTGGAACTTCAATCTCTTATCAAACATGCATCTTTTTCGAACTCAGTATCGTGTATTGACAATAATAATGATCCATTTACTTTAAATCTTCATCATCCGAGATTCCAATTTAGGTCCAATGATAATAGATGTCTCGATCCTACTAATGATAGCAGAACTAGTGGTGGAAATGGAGGAGCGGCTTTCCATGATGGTGCCAGTCCAGTCCAAGGTTCCAGTCAGCTATTTGGAAGTCAGGAAATATGGATGGAGGCTAAGCCAAGCAGTGTTCCCGGTATTCCAGCCAAGCTGAACTTAGGTACTTCTGCCAGTACAAATGATTCTGAGTGTTCATCCCGAATGTTCCAGATCCTGAAGGACGATGATCGACCACCAGATATGACAGTGGATCCAATTCTCCTAGAACAAGATCCTAGTTTGGATGAATATATAAAAAAGTTAAGTATAAAGTATCCTAGTGTATTTTGTAATAGAGTAGGAGAAGTTCCTAATTTTCAATATAATATTCAACTTAAAGATTATAAACCAATTAGACATAAGGCATATCCGATGTCCAGGGTTGCACAAAGAGAGTTAGACAAAATATTAGATTCACTATTGGAACAAAATATTATTCAACCTAGTTCAAGTGAGTATGCTTTCCCATGCTTTTTAGTGGGAAATAGGGATGGTTCTAAGAGGCTAGTTGTAAACTATACTGATCTGAATAAAGAACTAATAGTTAATACTCAATATACACCACGTATTGAAGATGTCTTAGCAGAATTATCAGAAGGTGTTGTGCTATCTAGAATAGATATAAAGAAAGCTTATCACACTATAAGATTAGCTCCAGACTCATATAAATATACTGCATTCCTCACGCATAGAGGATTATTTGAGTTTAAGTATGTTCCATTTGGCATTGCCTCTGGATCTTTTCTACTTAGTAAATTGATAACAGATATTTTGTATCCTCTAAAAGATCTAGGGGTAAGTTGGTATGCAGATGATGTAGTAATTGCCAGTTCCGATATTCATTCACATATGAAAACATTAAATTTAGTCCTGAGTAAACTTGCTCAGAGTGGATTAACGTTGTCAGTAGATAAGTATTGTTTCTTTCAACGACGAATTTCTTATTTAGGTCAAATAATAGAAAATGGTAAAATGTATTTAGATCCAGCTCGATTAGAAGTAATAAGGAAACTACCAAGACCTAAAAATAGGCGCGCTGTAATTGCCTTGTGTAGTTTTGCTCAATATTATAGTAGGTATATACCAGATTTTCAAGAAATTTTAGAGCCAATTAGTCGTCTACGTTCTCCTAAGGTTCCCTTTGAGTGGAAAGAAGAACAAGATTTAGCTCTTAAGAGATTAAAAGAATGTTTTGAAAGTCATGTAATATTGAAATTACCGGATCTAAATAAGCCTTTCGTTATCTCAAGTGATGCCTCAAGTCATTCAATTGGAGGCGCTATCTCACAATTAGATGCTGAAAATAGACTAGTTCCTGTAAGTTTTTATTCTAGGAAGCTTAAAAAGTATGATGTAAACAAGCCAATCTTTGTTCTTGAACTCATTGCAGCTTTAGAAACCATGGAACGTTTTCGTACATTTTTACATCAACCCTTTGAGTTGAGAATCGATAATTTCGGTCTAGCTTATGCTCTTAGAAACTTGAAAAGAGTTAAGAGATATGGTAGTTTATTATATAGGCTTTTTGAATTTAACTTTACAGTTAAGAGTGTACCTTCGTCCTTAAATGTACCTGCAGATTTCTTATCACGTTTACACAATATAGAAGATTTCGAAGATTTTAATGAAGACCCCTCATTAGATGAAGAGGTCATTAACTTATTTATGGTTAATATATGGAATATGCCTTATGCACAACTTTCTATTAAGGATCATCAAGAAAAGGATCCCGAATTGAGCCCTATAATTACTAGGTTGAAAAACAGAGAGGAGGTTCAGGGATATAAACTTGTAAAGGATATCCTATGCAAGCGTACTAAAGCTTTGAAGAAACCTTATAAGATTTGTTTGCCCAGGAGTTTATCAAGAAACATCATTGAATTCTACCACTCTTATATTCTTCCAGGGGCGCACTTGGGTTTTTCCAAATGTGCTTCTAAGATCTGTGCAAGATATACGTGGCCAGAAATGATAGCAGAAATTCGAGATTATGTGACTTCTTGTATTGAGTGCCAGAAGTCCAAAAGTAAGAATACTAAACCTATGGGACAGTTGGTATCAACCTATGAGACGTTTCCAAACGGAAGGTGGTCCTGTGACGTCATTGGACCACTCGTACAGTCCAGTTCGGGCCGATTTTGTTTAATTGTATTGTTGTAGATTCTTTTACAAAAAGAATTTTCTTAGAACCTTTTAGAACTTTATCTAGCCAAGTAATCATAAATAAGCTATATAAGTTGATGTGTCGTCATGGATTTATCCACGCCTTATGCCATGACAATCACTCTGTTTTCGTATCAGCAAGATTCCAGGATTTCTTGTATGCAAACGGTATCAGGGATATTAGAATCGCACCGTACCACAGTGGAAGTAACGCAAGTGAACGTTACATACGAGTGATCAAGGACTCTTTGAAAGCATACTTTGCAACGAAGCAACATCATTGGGACAAAGGCATTCATGAAATTGAATTTTCTCTGAATACATCTGTCCACTCAGAACATAAACACAGTCCGATGGAATTAGTATATACATATCCAGTGTTTGATCCACTAGATGTGAAATGGAATGTTGATTCACTTGATGTTCGACACAGGGATCCAGATATCTGGTTGAATGCCTTGCGGAATATGGAACGAGCATGGCTGCGTAGAAAGAAACTATACGACAAAAACAGAGTAGTGTCATCATATCGAGTGGGAGATAAATTATTAATTAAGTCCCAATTCCAATCTTCCCTTGCAGATAAGGTTACGAAAAGCTTATGTCATCGATGGCTAGGGCCATACACTGTTATTAAGCTCTTAACGAAAAATACAGTCCAGGTACAAAATGATTCGGACGAGCGTGATATTAGGAAATGTCACGTCTCTTTAACAAAGAAATTTAGGGTACCACGATCATAAAGATATGTGTTTACAATTCTGTAAATTGTTATAGTGGGATAACTTAGTGTAAAAGTGATGGTATTGGTAGATATTTCTATATGAAAACATCATAATTTCATAGTTCATTTTTGCATATGTATATAGTAAAATCATTGATATCATTCTTGTATAAATGTTATTTATTTCTATTGTTCCGAAACTCAGTCATTAGGTATTGTAGTATGATTGTTATCATTTGTATGTTTTTATCTTGTAAAAAAAATTTAAATTAATGTGTACACATATACTAAAGTACTTTTATTTTCAGGAATAACAAAGACCTTAATGTAAATTGGAAGATGTAAAGTCGCTGATTCGACTATTCCATAATTATGTATTTGGCCTTATTATGTGGATGTTATGGAATGAATGAGCTCATCACTCTCATAATTTATCATCTAGTCATTGAGAAATTGGAAATACCTGAAGAAATCTACCATCAAGATAACTATTAATACTCACACATATATAGATTTGAAATAAATGAAAGAATTAAATTTGTCAACTGTTAATAAGACAAATATATGTACTTATATTTGAAGTTATATATGATGATAAAATTCTATATATTTATATTCCATATTATTCAGCTTATTATTTATTGTAAAATAGGAGATCAATATATATCTATATATATATATATATATATATATATATATATATGTATGTATAGAGCAGATTTTGTATAATTTTGGATATGTAGTTTGGTTATGTATTTATAATTTATGAATGTATATTGTTGTCATACAGTAGATTATTTTTACTTTACGTATTTATTTGGGAATTTTCTTTAGTTCTATTCTGTTTAAGTTTTGCATTTAATTTTATTTAATTTCCTTTGGTTTTCTTATTTTGGGTTAGTTTATAGTAGTAAATAGTAATTAACAATTATTCGACAACAATATAACTTCATAATAGCATTTAGCTTACAGGTTGTTATACATTAGTGACATTAGACTTAAGAAACTAGATTATTATTATAAAAAAATTATTGCATTTTTTTAAATGGACGAAGGGATGTGTGTAACGATTAGAGATTTAAATCTCTATTCCGTAGTTTAAAAAAAAACGAAAAGTCTCTCGAGAGTCCCGATAATTTGGTTTAGTTCCTACCCTGTAGTGCTTTCAGCTACTGTCGAGAGGAAGCTTAGTATCGTTCTCCGTATGCTTGGTTGTCAGCGCCAACGGTGATTTTTGGAACTACTCGTTCTACGTTTGAATAGCTCCGGGTTGGGCTAAATATAATAGTTCGGAATTGCTAAGGTGCAACATCACCTAATAAGTGAAGTAAAAATCGGCGGAGAAAATGTCTTTACAATGTTTGAAAATTCCAAGTATAATTAATCATGAAGTTATTACCAGAATTGTTATATAGAGTAAATCCTAATATGAAGTTAATATATATATCTTCTTATCGTGAAGTGTGTTTGAGTAAGAAAAAGGATTTCGAAGTAAGTTTCATTACTAGTGACCATTTTGATTGTGATCAACATGTGATAATCGGTTATTTAAGGTGGTGTATTTCGTTGTTGAATTTTGGAAGATCTCCTATTATTCAATTTATACAGTAAATTGGTAAGTTCTTTAAATATATATATATTTAACGTTAATATTTTTGTATCTATTTTGAAGGTTGTTGTAATTCTATTCCTATCAGTTGTATCGAAAAGTTACTTGCTTAGATTTTTGTATTCAACTCTATTTGACCATATATAAATCATACAGTATGAATTACCTTCTTTTCTTATATAATTAATCACTATATAAACCTTAGTTAGCACATTTGTATTTGACATTTTGAACTTTAGATGAGTAATTATTTACTTTTACGATGTGATATAAATTCATGTCATTTTTAAAATAATAATACTAAAAATAATTCTCCCCGATTTTGCTGAGCTAGATTCCTATTCTGAACAATTATCCTGAATTAAAGGACCTGAAGCTAATATTCTATTCTGTGCAACTGCATTTTTGTTTAGAATTTTTATTTGCTAATGTACGTTACAAACTTCATATAGGTAGACCGTTGCAGTGGGGTGTATGTCTTCTCCATTTTAATAAGTTGCCCCTCCGCCACTTATTTCAACACGTTGATAGGAAACAACAGGTCCTAAAACCTTTAGTGATCCGATCGTTCAACTGCTTAATGGCTGTGAAGATTACCTGTAGTTGAATTTGAAAGAGTTGACTGCATAATCCCTGAAGTAGACAGTCAAATTCTCAGCAAAGACCAACAGTACCTTTTGGATATTTCAAAATCAGTAAATGCAGGGGAATGTCCAAAAGACTTGTCCTATAGAGACCCTAGCCCTATGTCGCACTCAAAATGGCTGATAACCGCGAACGGAATTCTTAGATTGTACATCAGTACTGAAAATCCCTCAGAAGGTCTTAAAGAATTGGTACTTTTTGTGGTTTAAAATCAAAACAAGGCATTCTTTTTCAGATGGTTCGAAACATCTTTTTGAAGCAATTGCTACAACAAGATACCTCCCTTTGGGAAGTGGTAGAGCCTGTAATTGAGAGAAACGCATTTTTTGCCCATCCAGAAAACTTGCTCTTGGCTATGATAACGGATGAAAGGAAATATATTAGAGAACTTGCTCTTAGACGAATAATAAAGGCAAGACAGGCAAAAACTAAAGGAAAGACAATCAGGAACTTCATACCACCCAAACTCAATTTTGGTGCTAAAGATTATACTGAAATGATTGACTGGTCGACCTGCAAAGTATCTTCTCCTCCATTGTTGCGTCGAATCAATGATGATGAAATCACACTCCTTATACAGAGTGGCACGGTACCCGATTGGGAAGTTGTAAGAGGATTCCCTTGCCACACACAAGCTGTCGAGAGACATGTAAAACTGGTAACAGAAGCAGCTGGCAAAGTATGTGGTGCTCAGTCAAGAGATGGATATATCAAGGCAACTCTGCAATCCAGAGCTATTATGCCACACTTCAGCCAAAAATCTCATTTCGAAGGGAATCCTCATTGCTAAAACAAGTGAAAAAATCCACAAAAATCAAGGATTAATTAAAAATATGTAAAACACATCTGCATTGGATGGTTGGTTATGAAGAGTGTGGGTGGAACTCGAACTGCAGCCTCGTAGTGAGTTCTGGGTCATTCCTGTTTACGAATGGGCGAAGAGCTGCAGTTGAAATTATTTAAATTTTAAGTACAATTTTAAAAAATAAAAAAAGTTGCATGAACGGTTTTACAATGTTCATTTTGCTTTTTGAACCAGTGATTTAACTGAAATAATCCAAACTATGTTATACAAATGAAAAATGTTATTTTTTGGAAAATAATTTTCAGTTTTGTTGTGAATTTAAAAAATACAATAACTATTCTTTATAGTTTAATACAATTTATATTACAAAAATAAATCATGGAATCGATTAACTATTATTTATTTATAAAACAAAAGAAAATAAAAATCACAAGTTTTTCGTCTTTAAAAAACACAAACTTTAACTGCTATGCGCGAACGGAAGATGTTAACCGATTTCAGTTTTTTTCTTAATTTTTCTAATCAGTACCAAAGGCAACTTTTCCTCTCTATAGCGACTTAAAAAAATAAAAAGTTTTTTTCGTCCCACCCTAGTAGGCAACCCAAAAATCTTGGACATTGAGATGGTTGAGTATTAGAAAGGCGTTGAACCAAACCTCAATTTTGTTACAAATATATCAGTGTGGTAAATTGCAAATAAGAGAATAAAATAAATTGTTAAGAATGACGATTTTATTATTGTGAAGGCAATGGATGACATAAAAAGTTACAAAATAATCTTACTTAAGGAGTTCAAAGAAGATGAATGGTAAAAAATACATATCAGAGGAAAGAATTTCTCTCCTTTTTCCAAAAAAAAAATTTCGTTCAAAAAGAAAAAATTCATAAAGTACAGGTTTAATATAAAAGCCTAACCGCACAAAAACAAATATCCACACGAAAAGGAAAGAGAGACAAACACAGAATAAGAGACACGAGTGGCGTAGCAGACTTCCGGGCCTCTCATGCAACATAAAGCGAAAGAACCATAGTTTTAAACACAATTGTTATAATAATAATAATAATTATTATTATTATTATTATTATTATTATTATTATTATTATTATTATTATTATTATTATTATTATTATTCCGTCTCCTTTAGCCTAGCTGGCCTAAACGTGGGAAGTAAAACTTAAAGATTTTATTTATTATTATTGTTATAACAACTGAGTTTACAACTAGGGTTCCCTCTCTTTATCTTGCATGCGAGGCCCTCACTGGTGTCCCTTATTCTGTGTTTGTCTCTTTCCGTTTCGTGCGGATGTTTGTTTTTGTGCTGTTAGGCTTTTTTTAAATTAAACTTTTACATTACGTAGCCTTTTTCTGTTCTTGCGAAGTTATTTTTTGGGGGGAGGAGAGAAACTGCTTTCCTCTTATGTCTATTTCTTACCATTCACCTTGCTTAAACTACTTAAGTACGATCATTTGGTAACTTTTTATGTCATACATTGCACTCACGATAAGAAAACCGTTATTAACAATTTATTTTATTCTCTTATTTGCAGTTTGCCACACTGATATATTTGAACGGAATTCAGGTTTGGTCCGACGCCTTTCTAATTCTCAACCAACACAACGACCAAGTTGTTTGGGTTGCCTACTATTGCAGGAAAGGGAGAATTGCAAGTGGTAATGGACTTTTGGAGTTATCCATGTAATGAAAACTTTTACAATGTTTGTAAGTAAGAAGTCAGAAGGTGTAGTAACTCAAAATATTTTTGTTTCTTCCCTACAGGTTGTCATGTTTACCCATTTTCCCGCTAGAGGGCAGTAAATCCAAGATGGCACTCTCCAAACAGCAACGCAGCTGGTGTGTGTTAGAATTTCACGCAACGAAGAGTGTTGTGTCTGTTCAACGTGCGTTCAGGCACAAATTTGATGTGGAATCACCTTCAAACAAGTCAATTTTGAAGTGGTTCAAGGATTTCGTCCATGAAGATTCTGCAGGACAGAGTCACAGAAGCTGTAAACACAATCACGCCGGATATGCTTTCCAGAATATGGAATGAGCTCGATTATCGCCTAGATGTTTGTCGTATGACAGGTGGGACACATATTGGATCCCTCTAATGAACATACAGCACATGAAACTTTAGTAGTTGTTGCACGTCTACCTAAAAAATGAACACAATATTCCACAAGGTTTGCATTTTATAACCAAATAGCATCGAGGAGTGTTTTGTGGACACACTAAGTAACTTAACAGAATTAACGGGATTGGTTGAGACATGTCCCAACCATCTCTAATAAGTTTGTCCCAACCTACCCCAAACACGCTATATTGCAGATTTCTTTCTCTACAGAAACTACCGTTAACAGGAATCCTTTAATACAAGTAGATGAACATAAGATCATGAAAATTTACTTACGATCCCCAATAAACTATTTTTTATTCCTAGAAAAGTGTTGGATGGTCCAACCGATACGAAACTACACCAACTAGTAGTCTCGACAGCCCTTCTTTAATGGAAACGTTAGGGTTGCCAACATTAAGGAATATAGTTTATTAGCACTGTATCAACCAACCTGCGATTCAATTAGCCCCAGTCTGTCCTATACGTATGTTACTCGCACTAAACTCCACGTTACAATGAGAAACAGTCACAAGAGGGAATCGAAAGGCTGACATGGCAGTCAGGGTAGCTAACATATGCACAAAATATTACTTGTCAGCATACAGGGCTTTTAACCTTACTTTCCAGGTATGCCTTGGCCATCAAAATATTCCTCACTCTTTTGTAACATTAATAACAGAAAGACATATTCGTTTTCTTAAAATGTTAAATATATAGAAATTTTGTATTCTGATTTATATAAATATGATTCATACATGTTTTCTTTGCTATTACTTTATTTTCATTTTTATTATTTAGATAACAACTGTAAAGCTGAAATTCTTTCTACGACAAAAAAAAAGAAAGAAAGAAAGAAAAGAAAAAAGAAAGAAGGATATGACGTCAACATTATAGTTTTAACTGCCTTTTACGGATAACTGAAGACATAACATTTTTATATTGTATTAAATTGAAGTGAATAACGACTTCTATTAAATATTTATTTTTCTTTAACTCTCTTACGGAAGAAATTAAATAAAAGAAGTGTAAAGTTTTAATATTTACTGAAGGCAATGGCAAAGTATATATTATAAAGATTATTTTATTTCCTGTGAATACACTGGTATACGAGGTATGTATGCTAGTATCTAAGCCCATTCTTAAATTGAGAATACACAATTGAAGTGTCGATCAATACAATGTACAGTTTGTTCTATAGTATTGTACAAGGGCCGTTATAACTTAAGGGGTAATTGGCCTTGATACATATAATGGGGGTTATTATTATTTTTGCAAGAGATATTGGAGAATTTGATCTTACGAATAAAAAATATATAATTCATGCTCAACAGAGATTAAACATATAACAAAATTGTTGCATTATAATAATTGCATATATCGGTATATAAAACAAAAGTAAATCCACCGACTGAGTCAGTGGATTTATTCTCCGAAACTATCTGACGTAAGACTTTGAAGTTTTCAATAAATCTTCTCCTTGTTTTTCTAAGCTGTAAATAAGACAAAATGTATCGAAATGATGCTCCCTAAGAAGGGAGAAGAGACTTAAATGTTTTTTAAACCAATTACAAATCTCCAAATCTAGTAGGCGTGGAAACTTGACACCTACTTTTAAAGATAAAAGGACGTTGTCTGTAACATCATAACAAAGGGGAAAGCTAAATCATTTCAAATTGTTTTTCTTTTAATTTTGAATCTTCATTTTTTTTAATTTTTGAACATATCTTGAACTGGATTTTATAAATCATGCCCAGTGCCAGATTTAGATTTCATGGGGCCCTAATCTATTGAAAGGGGCCCTTTATACGTCAAGCTTTCTTTTTCAGCGACAAAATATCGCCTTTTTTAGGTTTGTTTGTATGCTATGTGCTAATTTATGGACCTAACGATATTTAAATGGAAGCAAAGGCCCATTACAAGCAGGACTGGAAAACAGAGGCTCCATTATAAGTAGGGCTGGATAACAGGGGTCTCATTACAAGTGGGCCTGAGAAATGGAGCACTATTATTTGCTTCATAAAAAATTAATACATGACAATACAAAACAGCATTGTTGTATGTGCGTTTTATCTTATTTGATTTTTCTCGTTATTTGGAAATTACATTACAATCAGTTTTTCTTTGATTTTTTGGGGCCCCCAAGCGAGTGGGGCCCTAAGTCATAGCTTGTTTAGCTTTCACGTAAATCCGGCACTGATCATGCCACTTTCATTAAAATGCGTACCTAAAGAGGAGAGGGGGTTTACAATGTACTATGCCAGAAAGACAGTATATCATGAGCCCCTTATGTTATACGCAGATGAAACTTGGTATATAAATTCCTTATTAAACACAGGTGCGAATCTGTCGTAGCTTTTTACAGAAATTCTGGTTTTAAGAGGGAGGGGGAAATTTGCATGATTGTTTTTTTTTTTTTTTTTAATAGTGACAGTTACATTCTGTTTCATCATCAGTTGAAAACTGGCGAACAGTTTGAAATGAATTTTTGAAAATACTCAGGTTGCGTTCTTATCATGCTATTTTAATTAAAACTTAGATGCTAAGAGAAGAAGGATTTAAAATCTACCACAAAAATGGAATATCTCATGAACTTTTTATCTTAGGAAGATAAAACTTGGTAGGGCCTATATAAGCCTCTGATTTAAAGTAAATGGCCACATCCCCTTCCCTCAGCATTTTCGAAAATTTCTCTTTTAGTATGGATGGGAGCTATTTCTATAATAATATAATTCCCACTACGTATTCTTAAAATGAGCAAACCGAGAAAACATTTCAACAATTTAACATGAACTTTTGAACGTAGTTAACATTTGGGTCGATTTGAGCTTTTTTATAACTCATCTTGATTGAAATGTTTAAATTCCTAAAGGGATAAAATGTTTAAATTCACACATTTTTTTGTGAATAATTGAAGACTTTGGGGCATAAAGGAGATAACTTCACAAGGGTTTCTCCTCATCCGATTTTCTACAAATTTGGCACATATATAGTACACCGAAAATAAATCGACACGTATTTTTTGTTTCTTTCGGAAAATAGATTAAGGGGGTAAAAGGCCCCATTTTCAAAAAAAGGGCCCCCTTAATTAAAAGGGCCAATTTAAAGAAACGAAACTCTGCAGATGCAAAGATGACTTCAAAGTAGGAAATACGGGTTTTGTGGTTGTTAAATTTTGTTGAACTTTGTATATACATTGTATGTTTTATTAATGTCAATCAATAGATGACACTATGCTGAACACAGTGGCGTACTTAAGGGAAAATTATCATGTATAGTTTCTGAGAAAATCGAAAAAAAATCATATTTATTGCTCTAAAATATTTGCCGTTCATTACCATTAATAATAATGCTCATTCTAGTTTTGAACCTTTTTTCGTGTAAATTAAAAAATAAGTTAAATAATTCAGTTTAACGTCTCCCATATATGCCCTTTAGGCTAAGGGAGACAGATGATTAAAGTAAGTGAATGATGATAGAAGAATCAGTGGAATCAAAATGTAGGAGGAAACGAGAGTACCCCCCGAGAAAGCCTACGAACACGATGTTCTCCATCACAAATTTACTTAGTCGGAGATTGAATCAGGGAGCCCAAGCATCAGAGGTAAACCTACGAATGAGTCACCGTGCCCTCTTAAAATAAAAATGAAACCTGCGCAGGCCAAAAACTGATGTTGCTAATTCGTGATGTATTTTCTGTAATATGAGGCGGTAACACAGATACATTATCAAGGTCAGATTACTCAGATTTCTATTACAATTTCATTCTGCTGGAATAAATTGTTTGTTTGTTTGTTTGTTTGTTTGTTTGTTTATGGGCTATATATGAAGAGTCACTGTCAAACCATCAGATTGTTTACTTTTACTTAACGATGACTTCCACATACTGCTTGCAATGAAATCTTTCAGTTTAACGTCCAACGATTATGCCCTTTACGATACTCCTTGCAGTGACCCACGTAGTCCAAATAGTGATATACACTCATGTCCAAAATTATTGTCGCGTGTAGGAATATAATTTGATAACGAAACTGCCCGGCATTTCTTATAATGTTAGTATGTGTATAATCGGCACAGACATGTATGTGGCAAATTTCATGTCAAAAGAGCAGTAAATAAAAACAATAAAACGAAAATAGAACTTTCTTGTCCATTTAGCAACATTTTGTTTTATTGATTCTAATTTTCGTATTTATAGTTCTTTTCCTATGAAATTTGCCGCAAATCTACATTTTCCGATTATACAATAGTATCAGTATTAAAAATACCCTGCAAAATCATTATCAAATTATATTCTTACAAGACGACTGTTATAGATATGCAACAGTCATTTTGGACATGAGTGTACGTGTAAAAACAGTCATAACTCTGAGGCATCGAAAATAATTGAAAGTAGCATAAGCGACCTTCTACCATTTAACGGAACATTAATAACTAATAGCATTTCATACTTTTAATAGTTTTACTCAAGCTTTATTCTTAAAACGCTAAATCGATTACAGGAGACCATTCCCCGCTATTTACTATCGTTTTTGTTCTCTATGTAGAGCAATATTGAAATCTGAAGTTCTAGTGAATTTCTATCACTTCCAATTTTATTGTAGAACTAGCATATATTACCCGCTTCGCTGGGTGTAAATGAAACTTTAAATACACAACGCCGTATCTCATGTGTTTAGTACCCGTGAAATATGCTGTTTTCGTTTTCAATGGCATCGATTTAAACAGCAGCGGAAAGATCATTGATCATCTCAATGACCCTGAAAACCATGGATTCGACTCTAATAGTGGCCATTTTTGATCATTTATATATATCCCTCTCCTCCAAGTGGCGAGGCTGATTTGGATTTAAACTGGATCGTAAATGTCACTGTTCATCTGAATGATCCCGAAAATAATGGATTAGACACTAATATTGGCCATTTTCGATTATTATTATTATATATAGCTCACCCTCACCCTCCTTCGTGCTGCGGCACACAGCATCAGAATTTGGGGGCGGGGTGGCTCAGTGGTAGAGCGTTCAGTGGCTCAGTGGTAGAGGGATCCCTGGTTCCATCCCTGCTCGCGCCGTATGGACTTTGTGGTGGACAAACACCGTGCTCGTAGTTTTTCCCGGGGTTCTCCCGCTTCCTTCCACTCTCTTCATTCCATCATTTCTTCATCTCTCATCATCACCGTCTCCTTTAGCCTAACCGGCATAACAGTGGGACGTAAAACTTAAGGATTTCATTTCATTTCATTTCAAGGCATCAAAATTACCACTGTTAATCTCAGCCACTCCTAAAACTATGGATTTGACACTAATATCAGTCACTTTCGATCATTTTTAAATGTTTATCCCCCTCTCCTAAGTTACACCCTCCCCCTCCCCAACAATCAGGGCTGAACTTGGATTGAAACAGCATCAGAGGAGTCACTGTTTCTCTCATCGACCCCGAAAACTATGGATTCAACACTAATAGCGATCATTTTTAATCATTTTTAAATTTCTCTCCCCTCCCCTACGTTGCATCGTCGAAGCTAATAGCCTAAAGTAACCCCTGCCTCCAAACTCATATATGTTGAACATTTGATTGAGATCGGTTGGGTGATTCAGGACTGATGAAGTCACAAAGCAGCCATTTTAATTATTTTTTTTACATATATATCTCCCTCCTCCTCCTTCCCTAGGTTGACTCATCAAAGTGAAACGATAAAAAACACTTAAGGCCCGATCCTCATATATGTTGAAAATTTGATCGAGATTGGTTGAGTGATTCAAAAGTTATTAAGTTTTATTAGTTTTTATTTATACGTCCCCCTCTCCTAGAATCTACCGTTAGAGTGAAACTACAGAAATGTTTCCAGAATCCGAACCTCATGTATATTGAAAATTTGATTGAAATTGGTCGGATAGTTCAAGACTTATTAAGTTATAAAAATAGTTACTTTCCGTCTTATATAAATTGATTTTTATATATCTCCCCCTTCTTCTCTCCCATACGTTGCTCCGTCAAAATTAAATCACAAAAACGATTCCAGGCCTGAACCTCATCTATGTTGAAAATTTGATCAAGATCGATTGAGTGGTTCAGGAGTTATTAAGTTTTATTTATATTTTATACCCCCTCCCCTTCCCCCAAACTCTCAGTTCTACCATCAAAGTGAATAGCCTAAAACCAGCCCAGCCTTGAACCTCATCCATGTTACAAAGTTGATCAAGATCGGTGGGGCGGTTCAGGAGATTTAGGAGTAGCAGCGAAGGGAGAACGGAGTAATGAATTATGAATTGGTCAAACGTGGTCAAACGAAGCTAAAAACAGAAAGCCACATCAGCTGTACCGAATAAAGAAGTATTTGTTCTAAAAATGTTTTATGAAATGAATATAATCTTATTTATTTACTTCTTGTAATAAAAATACCAGCATTTTTCTGGTGGATCATCTGGGCAATTGGGGATGGCAGCTTGCCACTGGAAAATTTGTAGTAATTTCTTTGTTAAAAGAAAACAAAGAAAAGTATACCCATTTAAACTGGCTCGATTTCTTTATATGCAATTTAGTATGGTTTGGTATTTGGATTTCATTTGTTATGTCTGCAGGCATTGTCTACAATAACTAGATGTAAAACTAAAAATGTTTAATAAATCGTCATGTTGTTTTACGATAATCCAGAAGAAATAATAGAGAGTATTTTTAAAAGTTATTTTCTTTGGTATAACTTAAAATCCACCCAATTAGTAGAAATATGTTAACAAGTTCGAACAACTGATAGCAGTATTTGCCAAATGTTGGATACATTGTTCTACAGTACTGAAATTTCACCTGAAATATCCGTTGTGTTAAAAGATTTATAGGTTACAGGAATTTTTCGGCGAAATCACCCGAAATTTTAATAGTGTACATACGGAAATGTTTAGAAGGCATATAGTTACATATGCATATAGCGCAAAAATGCTTAGCTACAGTTACTGAATTATTTTGTTTACTATCCTGTAAGGTCATAGATTTCCTACAAGAGAAATATTGAACAATTTACGAGATAACTTATTCCAAAAGATTTTCACAATATAGGTAGCTATTTAATGTGGAAACTTTTAAAATTCAGTATTATGGCAATAGTTGATAGAAACATACCATTTCTAAGTTTCTCCAATACATACATTTTTCTACTTTCTAATATGTCCTAATGTGCAAAATGAATATAATAGAACATTTCCAGATAGCGTGTCTGGTAATTCGTTATAATGCGAAAGCGTTTAGTGTACATTATCGCCTTTAACGCAAACTGACAACACCGCGCGACTACGAAAGCACAAAGTCCTCTCCAAGACCATATAATTTCTCATTTGAAAAGAGCTTGAGTTTGAAAATTAGGTTTCGACTCATTTGGCCTCCCTACTTAAAAAAGAATTTCAGTACAAATAATAATTTGCGACACTCATATACAAATTATTATGAAGAAATAAATAAAATCCTGTCCAAATGCACTTCATACTGTTAACTAAAGATCTTTCGCACGGGAGACACGGGTTCGATTCCTGACAGGAGCTCATGTGGTTCGGCTCCCACGTAAGCTTGAGATACACATCTCTTATAGCCTCGGTGTTGAAAAGAATGCTGTACTCAAATCCAACCAACCAATCGCCGTACACTGAACCCAAGATATCATTCACCGAAAACATGCGCTGCTTTTTTTTTTTTTTTTTTTTTTTTTTTTTTTTTTACTTTACAAGAGTGGAAAGAATTAATCATTGTTCCAATTCACAAGAAAGGCGACAAAACTGACTGTAATAATTATCGAGGCATTTCTCTTCTGTCAACATCCTATAAAATCCTTTCAAATATTCTATTAGCAAGACTGACCCCATACGCAGATGAAATTATTGGAGATTATCAGTGCGGATTTAGACGGAATCGATCAACTATCGACCAAATACTTACCATTCGCCAAATACTCGAAAAAAAAAAGTGGAAATACAATTCCCCGGTACATAAACGATTTATTGATTTTAGAAAGGCGTACGACTCGGTTAGGAGAGAAACATTATACAACGTTCTTACAGAACTTGGAATATCGAGAAAGCTAATTAATTAATATATGTTTAAATTAATCCCAAAGTAAAGTCCGAGGAGGAAAATTTTTGTCCACAAACTTTCACGTCGAAAATGACCTGAAACAAGGAGATGCGTTGTCGCCATTATTATTTAACTTCGTTCTGGAATACGCTATAAGGAAAATCAAAGATAGCAACCAGGGCTTAGAGTTGAACGGTATTCACCAGGTTATGGCATATGCTGATGATGTAAATTTAATAGGGAATGATAGGAGAACAATAGAAAGAAATGCAGAGATCTTATTAAACGCTTGCAGGGACATGGGTTTAGAAGTAAATGCAGAGAAAACTAAATACATGGAAGTGCGTCGGGACCGGAATACAACAAATTATGGATGCGTTAAAATATTAAATAATACTTTTGATAAAGTGGATAGTTTCAAATATCTAGGATCAATATTAACAGAGGAAAATCATATTCACGGAGAAATTAAATGTCGACTAAAACCAGGGAATTCGTGTTACTATTCGGTTCAAAATCTCTTGTCGTCGGGACTGTCGAGGAATTTGAAGCTTAAAATATACAAAACGATAATCATGCCTGTTGTTTTGTATGGCAGCGAAACATGGTCACTTACTCTGAGGGAAGAACATAGACTGAAAGTATTTGAGAACAAGATCCTCAGACGAATATTCGGACCTAAGACGAACGGGAATGCGGAATGGCGGAAACTTCATAACGAGGAACTACGAGGCTTAGGTGGGCGGGTCATGTAGCCAGAATGGAAGAAAGAAGAAACACTTTCAAAGTCTTGACTGGAAGACCAATCGGAAAACGACCATTAGGAAGACCTAGGCGCAGATGGGAGGACAATATTAAGATGGATCTCGCAGAGATTGGAATACAAAGTAGAAACTGGATGCAGTTAGCTAAGGATAGAAGTCCTTGCAGAGCTTTTGTGAACTCGGCATTGAACCTCCGGGTTCCATAGGCAATAGAGTTATATATATATATATATATATATATATATATATATATATATATATATATATTAACAATTTCCAATTGTTGTGTTTAATTTGCATGGGGATGATGTTATGATGTTAAGATAGTTATGATGATGTTATGATGACCATAACAAGATGGTTATTATACTAGGATCGCTACCAAAACCAGCAAATCTCCACCATAACAATTTCCAATTGTTGTGTTTAATTTGCATGGGGATGACGTTATGATTGATGCTTGGAGATTGTTATTATTTACCATTTAAAATGAGTAGGTTTGAAGTGGGAGCAGAGAAAAACCACATAAATTTTAATTTTTATTTAAATAACTGTATTATTTGAAATATTAAGTGTGAATGTATGTTAGTGTTGAGTGCGGATAACACGTTAGATTATATATTGATAGCATTTAAGAATTTAGTTATGAATAATTTGTATATAGTTGAGATACATATACTTTGTTGATTGATGATTGTTTGGATTGGATGTTGATGTTGTATGATACAGGATTTTTTTATTGCAGATAGTTGGCGAACTGTAGAGTCTGACTAGAACCCAACCATACTTTAAGTTAATGGTTGAATAGGAAATAATAGATTTTTTTAGATTTATATTGCTGAATTGGACTTGCAATTGATTACTTAACTGAGATGAGCTTTTAAGTGGTTTTTTTAAATGATTTTTTACTTTTGATTTAAATTTTTTTTGACTAGAGGTTTTTATTTTTTTTAGATATTTTGGAATTTTTTTGTTGATTTTTTGTTTATTTTAGCTATTGGTAAAACATTGGTTTTACCCGAACTACATTGTGATTAAATTTTTAGACTAATAATTTTTTGTAAGTTTGACGGTTATGTTACAGTTAAAGTGTGTTACTGTTATGTATAGAGTTTTATATTGATGACCTTTTATTATTTTTAAACATAACATTGCAAATTATAATAAACATGTAAACTGATGACTTAGCGTTTAGCTATAACACAATAATTACATTTAATGCATTTATAAATTATTGACATACGTTAACAAATAAACACAAGCACGTGTCTATACTATATAACAACATTTTATTATTATAATTTAGTATTTTGATACAATTTTTAATAATTGTGATTTTTTGTTACCAAAATAATATGACTTAAAACTATATATTTTTACAATATATATATATATTTCGGTGGAACGTCATGAGCAATATCAAGATGGATACTGTCAAAAAATACAGGATTATCGGAACTCATGCGCTTGGTGATATATTTAGTGCGTAAAGACTTTATGTGTTGTAGAATAATAGGAACGGTTATGCGGTGGTAGAGTAGAGCCGTAGGGTAAGGCAGGCGAATACGAAATGCAAGGCGGATGACGTGGCTTTCAATCATTTTGAGGCGTTGATAGAAGGAGACTGGTGCTGATATCCACGAATTGTGTCCAAGGGTGAGAAGGGAGCGTAAGAATATTTTGTACGTAGTAAGAATGGTATTAGAGTGCAATCCACAAGATGTGCCAATTAACTTTCGAATAAGTTTGAGTCTGTGTGTACTTTGTAATTGAAGTTTCCGCTCGTGTGGTTTCCAGGTAAGTTTGCTGTCAAACACTGAGCCTAGATAAGTAACCTGTTTCGAGGAAGGTACGGCAGTACCATCGATGGTAAGGTCGAGACGATTTGGGTTTCGTCTAATACGTGAGCGTCTTTGTGGAGACTGAAAGACAATTGCTTGTGTTTTGTCAGGCTTGACAGTGAGTTTCCGATAAGTGCACCAGTCAAGGAATTAATATATAGCAGGCTGTAGAGTTCGATTGATATGCTGTACGGTAGTTCCCAGGCAAAGAAACGCTGCAGCAAACTGGAAAACTTTTACGTTTGGTGGCAAAGAGGGTATATCTGCTATGTACAGAAGGAATAACAGAAGTGACAGAACGGAGCCCTGAGGTACACCAGAGTTTAGAAAGATTGGATATGATAGAGCACTATTGATAGTAATGTTGACAAGCCTAGAGGTATGAAACGACAGGATGAGTCCTATGTAGCACATTGGAAGACGGAAACGGTGAAGTTTATACAGAAGCCCAATATGCCATACCTTATCGAAAGCATTTTCCAAGTCAAAGAGTAAGAGACATTAGGGGCGAGATGAATTGTAATGATTGCTAATAGTAGTGATGAGCCGAAGAAGTTTATCGAAGAGGCTGATGGCAGGTCTGAAGCCGGCTGGTGAATTGACAATAGGTTATATGTAGTGAGATGGACATGAAGGCGGTTACTAAAGTAAGAAGTAAGTTGAATTGGACGATAGGACGAGAGCGTCTGAGGGGGTTTATTGGGCTTAGAAAACAAGGGTATTTTAGGGACTTTCCATTGAGGAGGGTAAAAGCCGGCACGAAGAATGAAATTACAAATGGAAGCAAGGAAAGTATGGAAGGAAGGAGGTGTAGCTTTGATGAGGCGATGCAGTATTTCGCTCAGATTGGAGTACAGTGACAATGTCGGAAGAAATGATTGGCTGAGTGAGAGGTTGTGCATAGTGATGTCAACCGGCTCGGCACGAGCCCTGAATCACCGGCTCAGCTCGAGCTCCAGCTCAACCTCGGCTCAGTTCAACTGAACCAACAGCTCGAGCCTGCTCGATTACAATGAGCCACCGGTTCGATTCGGCTCAGCTCAAGTGAGCCATCGGCTCAAACCGGTTCGATTGGGGTGAGCCATCGGCTCGGCTCGGTTGAGTGAGTTGTTGATTCTGTTAACTTCTCGGTTCGGCTCGGCTCGGTGGTGACTGTGTTGTGAGCCGAGCCGTTCCTTACCTGTATATATATATATATATATATATATATATATATATATATATATATATATAATGTATGTATGTGTGTGTGTTTCAGTATGAGTCTGGAATACTTGGAGCTATTTTAACCAAATGTCCTACACATATTACAATCTGGAAAAGAGTTCTGTTGAGAAAAATCCCCTTAGCTAGTGATGTCAAAAGGCTCTGCTCAGCTTGTGCTCCGGTTCGGCTCGGCTCGATTGGAATGAGCCATTGGCTCGGTTCGGCTCGGCTCAGGTGAATCATCGGTTCGAGCCGGCTCGCTTGTGCTGAGCCACCAATTCGGTTCGGCTCAGCTCAAGTGAACCATCGGTTCTAGCCCGCACGATTGCGATGAGCCACCGGCTCGGTTCGGTTCGGTTCATGTGATCCATCGGCTCAAGCCGGCTTGATTGAAATGAGCCATAGGCTTGGTTCGGCCCAACTGAGCCAAGGGCTCGAGCCGGCTCTGTTGGGTCAGCAGTTGGCTCGGCTCACTTCTCGGTTCGGCTCGGTGGTGACAGAGCCGTGACCCGAGCTACTCGAGCCGTTGACTACACTAGTTGTGCAGTATCAATGGTATGATCGCAATGAGGGCGTAATTGCTGATGTGTTGGATCTGTTAGGCGTTCAATATGTCGGTAAAGCTGAGTGGCAAAATGATGAGGAGAAGGTGTAAAGATATCCTGAAAATAGTTAGCGAAAGCATGTCCTTTCTCGACATCTGTTTGAAGGGCATGGCCATGCTCGACAATGGGGTAAGTAGTGCGAGCCTTAGTGCCAGTAAGTTGATAGAATTTTTGCTAATAAACGGAAGATTTGGATGTTTCTGCAAGGCTGTTGCACATATTGGCCCAGCGTCGCCGTTTATAGGCTGCTAGATAGTTTCGTACCATTCTATTCCATCGACGATGCTTACGTAGAGCTTCAGGATTTTGAGTGTGTAAATAGTCTAGAAACGCCTGTCGAGATGCACTAGTAATGGAGTGATATTGAGGTGGTACTGGAGGTTTATGGGGATACATGCTTTTTAGAGGGATATTGGCTTGTGCTGCTTGTGTAATGATATCTGAAAGATTATCGGCTACGTGGAGAAGGTCGTCATCCATGTTGGGAGGAGAAACTCCTCTTAGGACGTGCTCGATGTCAGATTGGTATGATTGCCAATTAGATCTCTCATAATCATAATAGCGAATGGGCTCTCGAGAAATTTTTGGTAGTGCCGCACAAGTAACATCGAGAAAAATCGGTGCATGATCGCTACCAAAACGAGGCAGAATTCGTATGTTTGATATAGTAAGACAAAAAGATGCTATGACGATATCTGGTGGTCTTACTAATTGGCCATGTTGCAGAAGGAAGATCTAAGATTTCTGCTGCAATGGATTGATTAATAAAATCTATGAAGCGTTGTTTTTCGCCCAACGATCGACTATGGAGATTGATATCAGCCATGATCAGGTAGTGACGAAAGTTGTTGACAAAAGATTGAAAAAAGTAGTGTGGTATTCTTTGGCCTGATCGTTCATAATTAGTGCAGAATGTGATAGTTCTATTGCGTAAGTAAATTGTAACAACGTTATGTTCAGGAAGACGCATGTGAGGAGGAAGCACATGTGTGCGAATTGGCAGATGGTTGTAAGTACCAATGGCAGTACCAGTGGAGTTGAAGATTGAAAAGAAGTTTTGTAGCAGCTGTAACTTGTGATAAAATGTGAGTGTGCAAGAAGGGACGAATATTTTGAAGAACAGCTGTTGTGAAGCGTAGAAAATCTTCCACCGTGAGAGGTGTACGTAAAGAATTGTTCGGAAGCGTTGAGGAATCTATTGTACGAATGGGAACTGTAAGCCCTGGATTTGCAGGCTGTGGTGCTGGTCTGGCGCGGCACTTATAGCTATAGGTGGGATGATCAACAGAACAGGTAAGGCAGCGTAGAGCTTGGTTGTGATTGCTGCAAGATGTGGAACGTGGTCCAGAACAATAGTCACACTTCGGAGTATTTGGACATTGAGATTTAGGGTGCTGGTTGTAAGTTTGACAGCGCTCACACCTGATGGGCAGAGGAGGAGGTGAGCGAGATGGTTCAACCCTGTGTCGGCAAAGATAGATGTGTATACTATGCTGTAACAGATCGCCAATCGTGTCCTTAGAATCTGTTAGAAGACGAATCATGTAGTTTGGTCTGTTATTGTTTTTAATACGGAGGCACTTCTTAAAGAGTATTCCTAGAGACGTAACTCTGCTTCTATCTCTTCGGTGTATTCTGGCGGAACACCTCGAATTACAACTGAGAGCATTGATGCTCAGCGTGGTGAAGGTTGCGTCTTTTTGGTACTACTGGGCAGCGATTGGAGCTTTGCATTTGGGCCTATTATGTCGTAGGAAGCTTTATTGCGCAAAGTAGTGCCAAACTGGGTATTAGAAGGTTTTATGATTACCCCGTATTTGATCTTGACAATTTGATGGATATTCACCCTTGGAAGATATTTGACTATTTGAAGATAAATATGCTTTTCTGTTTAGAAATGGGTGTCAAACCCAGTAAGCAGAAAGTTATATAACGGAGAACTGACAGTGGTGTGTGTAGTATCTGTACCAGAAGCAGCAGTAGCAGACGCGTTGTTTGTGCCTGGATGTGAAGTGGATGGATCGGCATCAGCAGGGTGGACAACGTCCATAGCACCTGTGTCTATAAGTAAAGCTTCAGCCCACTTAGATGGTGGTGATCGTGAACGGTTACTTTCAGTATCAGAATGATGATGTGCATTTTGGGTGGTAGGGCGTTTCCGCGAAGGAGTAGGAGCTGCAGAGTCTCTTCGTGGAGGTTTGAGATCACCCCCTTTGGCCGGTTGCGATTGCTCTCAGGGCATAGAAACCCTCACACTCTTGTGTACAGCCGATCAGGTAAAGTTAATAGGTAGAAAACACGCCGTCTGGATAGGTGCTTGAGTGAGTAAACACAGCAATACAGAAAGCTAGCATCGTAGGCGTTGTCCTAGCTCAGACCTGTTTACGTTGCGTCGATTCCTTCTCGCCGTGAAAGCAGGAAACCCGAACAAATCGGGGGATCAAGGTAGTTACAAAAGATAGCTGTTTTGACGTGTGGTACATCACAGCTGGTAAGAAAGATGCCGCAGCTGTCGTCGCCTTCCGAGCATATCAGAAGTAACTAGTAATTGTCAGTGAGAATTTTAATTGTATTTTATTGTTTGCAATAAGCAAATCTTTGAGCAGTATATTTGACATTCTTGCCAAGTATTAAATAACGTAACATGTTCTGATGTAATCTGTCACGAAAATAGTTTTGTTAGGCTATGAACTGTCTGACAACAGTTACATGAGTGGCTGTGCTGCTACCTGTTGTTCTTATATCTTAGCAGCGGACGTTACCAAGTTCTCACAATCATTCAGCGGTCATTCCTCGAAAAGTCCCTAAAACACCGCCTGACGAAAAAACGACAACTGTCGTCTAACTTTACGACGACGGCAGCCACTTCGCTTTCGCTTCGGTGGCTTTTCGTTTGGAACCGGACCGATGCCAACAGCCATTTTTCCTTCACGTCAGCGACTATCTGTCAAAAGGCGACAGCGGATCGATGAGAATTGGCGGCAATTTGCACAGGGGTCCGTGATAGAACACTCCCCTCTGGTACGAGGGGTTTCTGATTCTGATTGACTTTCTATGTCCGTGCCAGATATCGTTGGTGTAGCTTGAACTTTCCTCTTTTATTTGCAGCTTGTCCCGTTGTTCTGCGGTAGTTAGCACCAGCATAGGAGTTTTCCAAAATAGAGCCTGATATGGACGTGCGTATAAAACAACGATGTGTGATTGAATTCCCCACTGCTGAAGGAATTTCGCCTATTGAAATCCATCGATGCTTCGTAAAGGTTTATGGAGACCATACAATAGACGTGAGCAGTACATTCATTTTCAAAATGGTAAGAAGGGTGTTCATGACAAGCCACGACCCGGTCGACCCTCCACAGCTGCCATCCATCTCAGTGAGAGCATCTTGATTATCTGAGCGTCTTGATCAACTCATCTGTGCTGATCACCGGATAACGACCAGAGAATTGTGTGCAAAGCTTAATGTCGGCTGTAATGCCTCGGAAAAAAATGCTCGAACCTGAAATCAAAGCTGTAAGGAAGTGGTTAACCTCAGCTGGTTCCGATTTTTACAAGCGCGACATGCAGGCTCTGGTTCATCGTTGGCGAAAGTACATAACGAATGGTTTGAACTATGTGGAAAAATTACAGTCTGTAGCTGAAATAATGCTCTGTTGGCTGTGCTATTGTTATTTATGTACCTCCATTACCTGCCATGAAAAAATTAGAGTCATTACTTTCGGAAGACACTCGTATATGTTATTACCTTCGTAAAGGCATGAATTCTATATCACCCAGTAAACCAGATTTTGATTTAATTTCCCTTTTCCGTCATATTTTATGACTTTTCGTATATGGCAAACACATATTTACTCGGCCGCAGCGTCCAGATAGTCAATATCTCTGCTCCAAATAGTTGTTACTCTATAGCAAAATGAAGGGAAAATATATTTCCCTGTAAGCACAGATCTGAGGGACGTAAGGATCTAGGGTATTTTTTTAACTTAGTTTCTTTTGCCCTCTATGTTTCTATGACCAGAAGTCAGGGCCGTAACTTTTGGGGGGCAGGAAACAAATGCCCCCCTCCCCAAGGGAAGCTCCCCGCCGTTAGAGGCAGCCCACTTTAAGACAAAATTTTCTTACTCCATATACGATACGAACATGAAATTATAAATGAAGCATCATACAAAAGGTAAACAGGATAAGAATGAGTCGTAGGACCATTTCAGTAAAAAATGTCTACTATTAGGGGCCCTAGAAATAATAATTATTCGTATGGCTTTGAGATTTGTCAATATTGTCCCTTGATTAATTTGTCATGTATGGAACGTAACCAGGAGCGTAACTGACAGCTCCGCAGACCTTGCCGTGCGGGAGGGCCCACAGGCTTCGGGGGGCATAAAGAGTAAGAGAAAGATGGAAGAGGGGCCCAAGAATTTGAAAAACTACTTTTTCTAGGGGGCCAAATAGGCGTATTGATCCTTGTCCCTCCTGAAAAAAATTAATTTACGGCGCTGCCAGAAGTGTACAATAAAAGATATGGTTTTACTGCACTAAAATGTCTCACTTCGATTTCTCAATCTAAATTATATTATGCTGCAGTTATAACTGAAATATTAATTTGTGAAATACGAACTAAATTATAAAGTATTCCCACAAAACTTCGTTAGGAAAGAAGTCACCTTCACATGTAAACTACTCTTTGTGTATTTTTTATGAGAAAAGATGAGCCGTTCACATATTATGTAATGTTATTTTTGACCAATTTTTACCCCTTCCACCCGCTTATGTTTTGTAACGCAAGGCCGAACCCCTTTTAAAAACTAATTTTAATGGCAGATTTTTTTATTACAAAATGCTTGTATTCTGAATAAATTTGTCGTGTTTTTTCGCCAATCTATCAAAATAGGAATGGAATAGAAAATGGAAGTACCGTAAAATATTTGAACCCCATAATGTTGTTTAATTAACCAAGTCTTCATTCTTCGAAATTGTATACTGTCGTTTTCCCAATTAGACTGCATCCATTCTTTTAGGTCACCGATGATTGGCAAAAAAGAAAGTACTGTCGGAAGATCCAGGTGAAACAGGATCTAAAGAACTGACATCGACCACTTCTTCTGGGATCTAGGATGCTTCTTGTATTTGAAGTTTCGCCAGTGTCGTCAATGCAAAGAAGTTCTCTTCCTCGTTTACCACAGATTCGAAGTGGCTGCACACGTGGAGGAGCAGGGACATCTCTTTCGTGAACAAGCTTTCGAGCATCTCCTTAGGACTTTGGACTTCAGTTTATTCATTTTCAAATTCTTTCTGTCCTAAATCCCTATCAGAATGTAAATAAACTCGATCTCTCCAGAAAAATTCAAATCCAAAGAAAAAAAATGATTACAAAATGAATATCCGACGAATTCGGTTTTTTAAAATCTTATTTTGATATGTAAATCGTGGATCGTTTTGTCGCGCAAAATATTATTTCATGAAATAGAGTTTCTTCTGTTACACATGTGAAACTCTTTAGAAGAATAGGAGTAATGATTCAAATTAAAGGTTTTGAATCATATTCTTAGAAATAGTGTTAATATGAGTGGGAACGCGAGGGCATTTTTAAGCGGTGGTTACGATCGCTAACAACTAACTTCAGAAAAGCTTCGTGTGCCGTAAATGCAATGAGGCGATAGCCACAAAACGGGAGTTTAATTGTATTGTAATACATGCAGGGTTCGTTACCAGTCATCTTGGCGTCTAGCAGCGTCTTCGAATCCCTTCTGCATGGTTCATTTTATATAAGCTATATGTTCGTAATTTCTCAAATCAATAGAAATATTAGTTATTTATATAAAAAAGCAAGGAACTAAATAAAGTTATTTGTTTAAAAGATTGCATATAAATCTGAAAATAAAAATTAAATTGAATCGGTGAGTGGAAAACAGTACGAGTCCAAAGAGTTGATTTTGAGATATTTGCAAAAAACAGCTTTTGTTTACAAATGTCATATATACAATCGATATTATGATAATGGGAACTTTTTAAGACTGTTATTCTAACCCATAAGAATGTCCGTATTTGCCTGTAAAAGGTCACTGTAAAAGGTTTGGTTTTTACTAGCAGTGATCATGTCTGCATATTCCTGAAGGAAATACATTCAATCCTGTTTCCTTATGTTATTTTTGATAGTTCCAAAATCTCTATCACAAGGTAGGTAGGAATGTCCTCGATCAGGGAAATAATGATATGTATCGTTGAAGTGTTTGCTAGCCTGCAAAGCAGGGGCGATCGGACCGATTACCCCCCCCCCTTTGAAGAGGAAACTTTCTCTTTTTATGTGTAAATAAAACCCATCCCAGAGTTTGAAGCTCTTAAAAGTAGCTCTAAGCAGGAGTATCACAAGCCCCCCCCCCCCACCAGAAGTTCGTCCTGGATCCACTGCTGTTATAAAGCCATTAAAAATAGCACAAGGGTGTGATTTTGTTTTTATCCTGGGCTCGCATCTAAAAATAGTTGTAGTTCTTGGATGGAGTCAGTTGTTTTCGTTGTAAGCTGGATTATATATGAGAGGAACAGCAGTACTAGTCCAGGGCAGATACTGCTTTTCCACTCATTCAGCACCATGACTAGCAGTTATAACGTGCGAGGGCTTGCAAATTGTACTGCTCTTCATTTCAACTTGTAGTTCTGTGCTTTAATGTTACTTTTCGCAGTTATCTCCAAATTCCTGATTTTGGACTAGTACTGTTTTTCTACTCACCGATTCAATTATAGCGAAATAAAACCTGCCCTACGTAACGAACCCCTTCCTCCCTCTTGTCACATTTCGTAACGCAAGGCCGCCTGCCCATTACGTAATTTGTGGCGATCCTTATGCCAGCGTTCCCCAATCTTTCTAATATCGCTGACCTTTGTAACAACAGCTAATTCTCCGCGGGTCTCCATATCAAAAATGCTTTTAAAAATACATTTTACGTGTTATAAAAGTGAAGTAATAAATTACAATTTTACAACACTGAGTGTACAATTTTACACTCTAATGTGGTGAGTGATAATGTTTTCTAAACGTCAGGTCTCGCATGTCGGGATCAAAACTAAATTTCAGACGTAGATCTGACTCCACGTTAAGCATGTTTCTATATTTGTTTTTCATACGAGATAAGAGAGGTATTTAGGATTTGGATTTCTGGGCTTTCGGCATCTAAGGCAATTTAGCCCTTCACGGTTGAGAGATGACGTCCCTCGGCGAATACACTATCCAGGGAAAGGGAAGGAAGGAACCTATTAGTTAAGTACCATCCCGGCGTTTGCCTGGTGTGAATGAGGAAAACCTCATACAGGGTGGCTGGCGAGAGCGTTAGCGACTACGCTACGCGGGACCAATACGAGATAAGAAAATGTCTCACAAAGATATGTAGTGACAAATGGCAGTAAATGTCTTGCAGCCCTTAGGAAACTTTCAGGATAAACAGCTTTAATCTAGAATCAGGCAAAAGCATAATGAAGGAAACAATATTTTGCAATAGTGTTAAGTGCTATGAGACATTGAACCCTTTCAAAGTAAAAGAACATTACTTTTTAGTAAGAATCAATATGCATTTCATGTTGTAGAAAAATATAGAAATAATAGGGTAAGCGATAGCTTGTTTAATAGCAATAGTGGTAGAGCCAAATTTGTAAATAATTTTATTTTTCAAAACGGGGGAAAGAAAAGTTATGCTTTCGTGAAACAGGCTAATAAGTCTCAACGTGGCTGAAACAAATCGGTGAAGCTCGCACTTGGACGTGACGTGCACATATAGTAATATGGGCTTCTCACTCTCTGAAATAACCTGGTAAAGAGACATTTCGAAAAATATTTCAGCAGCAGTAATACATTTTGCGAAATGATACTATTTTAAACACCCATACTCTTCACTTTTCCTTTTATATATTCAATCATATTTCAAGGGTTATATGAATTATTACAAAATAGAAGAAAAACTAACTTCAGGTTTGCTAAAAGTGTTATGGATACTAAATCGTCCATAATCTAGGTTTGGCTTCTGTTTAACTACAATGCAAGAGTGTGTCAACGCTCCAAAAGGCAAAAGAGAATGCAGGAGGTTTTGTAGTCTGTTGTTTTGTTGTTGCTTTTAAAATCGTTTGATGTGTGTACTTGGATGTGTGTGTGTGTTAAGTATGTATTACGCAAATCAATATAGATTCATTGCATCATTTGTTATTAAATGTCATGTCTAAACAGTCATATATAAAAATTCATATCGTTTTAAAAATAGACAATTTATGAGCTTACTCTTTGAATCAAGGATCATGCAAATGCTTCCGATAAGGAATCGTTTATTTCAAATTACTTTTCAGAGGCAAAGCAAGTAGGGTGACTATACATAGGAAGTAAATTATTAATTCAATTTAATGTATTTAGTGTAATATACCAAGATTAGTCAGAATGAATTAATATCGATATATTGGTTTCTTTTAATCGTTAAGGCCTTCGTTGATCCATATGTTACATACAGTAGGGCATCATACACTTACAGTTTAATGTTGGCTCCGAGCAGAGGCATTCAAACTGGGACTAAACTCAGTGCTCCTGAATTGAATTGAGTTCAGCAGCAAGGCTATATGAGACGTGGACTTACAGCTTAACGTGGGATCCAAACCACATAAGCTCCATCCGGGAATTGAACCCGGATATCCCACGCTAAAGGTGCGCACGTTATCCAAATAGCCACAAGGGAGTTCCCCAGCGGTCCTGTACTAAAAGCAAAAATGCTGACATGATTATCCCTGTTGACTAACTGTCACGAAAGAACCCATGGAAATGAAATTATTGCCTTTAAGTCAAGTCTGCTATTGTTAGGACTATCTGTGGCTTACTTTTATGGCATAGGTCATCGACTATCGCATCAAACCTAAGAAGCATTAACACTCATGCCTGTAAAGTAATTTTATGAAATAATGAGTTACGATTTTCGATCTTAATGTGTGTTTTGGAAAGTCTACGTAAGTTCAAAGTCGTAAGTAATGTGCGACGTAAAGAAAGTAAATAGTTCCTGAGAAGAAAGATCGTAGCGTTGAGCAGATATATGTATATAGGATTGTAAACGCTCGCTCACTTCGGAAACGAACTTAGCTCAGCTCAAATTCAGAGTGTAAAAAGTGGGTTAACTCACGCTCAAACTCAAGTTTTTTGAAAGTAGCACGCTCAACTCACGCTCATTTTTTTGAGCTATTCTCAAGATACGAAAAATAGACTCTGATGAAACAATGATGCATATTGCGAACTATCTGGATTACAACTGGAAATATTGGAGTAAAATATATTACTTTACAAACAAAGAATATGTCTAAGGAATTCATTTATACAAACGTCAAATTTGTAACTATAGTAATAAGGTAGAACGGGACCTCCATATTTGTCGCTTTAAGAGAAGTATTCCAACATCTTACGTACTCCGATACCTAATAAGTCTGATGTATTGAAAATTTGTATAACTTTGAATAGTGCTCGTCCCTGCACATTTGACGCCTTTACATTATAGCACTCGCTTGCCTTCGTTCCCTCAGCCCTTACACCTCCCTGGGTGTTAAGTAAATATCCTTGCCCAGCATATTTAGCGAAATCGCAATATGCTAACATAATAAATGTATTTAAAGCATCAATTGATTTGTTTGGCCAAAAATAAACACTATTTTTCAGCCATTTTATGTATGCTGGGCAGTTCTTAATCTGTACGAAAATATTAAATCCATATACGTATAGTATGCAAGGCTTCAAGTACAGAATAAATGCTTTAAAATGGATCAATCTATATGAAGTTCCTTGGCGTCAATAAGGTTTGCTTCACCATTTTAATTTTTAAAGATTTTTTTTAAATACATACACTATTACCATGTACAGTATATTGGGAACACTAAATTCAAAAAAATTAAATTCCAACCACTTCGTGAGTGGTGGCCATTTTTGTTGAGTACTGCGTGACAATAAATGAATCTGTGGGCGTTAGCGTAAACTTGTATATCTTAGAATTGGGCATTTAAAAACGTAAAAAACAATTTTATTCAGCACTTTCACTTCTTTAATTTTGTCTCAGCCTGAAAATCAAGATTGAACTCTAATAGATGAAAATTACTTTAAGTTTAGTACCGAAATTTAACAAATTCTACTTTTTAGAGTTGAGGTTTGTAATGAAAGGGTGAAATATCAAAACTGACTTTTTAGCATAATTTCATATGGTACCAACACTGATACTATTTATGCCTCAATTTTTATGATTTTAAAACTTTGAAATTTTTTACACATCACTAGTTCACTGAAATCGATAAAATCACTCAATGTGTGAAAGGAATGCTATTTTTCTTTCTTTAAACAGTTACATCACAAATTTAACTTTTCCATTGTTGCTTCTATCTTATAGAGTTAGAGGATGTGCCCTAATATAAATGACAGTTTGTACTGTCTCGTCAAGAAATGATTTCATTTAGGAGGGCATATGGTGTGTGGCTAGTCTAGTTTAATAATCCAAATAAATGTTCGACGTATTAATAGCTGAAGTTCTTGATGTTAAGATGTGTTTTACATATATCCTTCAGTCTTGGCTGTTAAATTTATTGTGTCTTGTTTTATTTTATTTATTTATTTATTTATTTATTTATTTATTTTTCTATTATATTCTTCTCAATTGGTTGGAACCTAGATAATGCACATTACAAATAGCTCAGGGGTGAGCAACGTAATGAAATGAAGTATAATGGAAATAAAATGTCCCATGGGCCTTCTTTAAACCTATCACAACCCCCCCTGCCCCCGCCCTGAGGGTCCACGGACCAAAGATTGGGAAACAACGACTCATCTATTATATAAAAGAGAACGCACAAATCCTTTGTTAGCTCATCACGCTAATACGGCTGAACCAATTTCTTTCATTTTTGGGGGGTTATTAGGATTTGGACCCTAGATGGTTTTTATCATATCACTTTAATTTTTAATTACCAGTGTCTTGAGATAATTGACCATTCAAGTGTCCATAACGTACAAATCCTTTGTTAGTTCATCATAGGTATAAAAATAAACGTATTTATATGCAACCCGCATGACCGTGTCACTCGGCGGGTTAACATAAATGACAGGCGCTATAATGTTAACATTTACTGCAATTTGAAAGCGAAAAAGTAAAAATTATCTAAGTAACAAAGTTTATTGCGTTCCGGGGTGACCGCAGCGAAGCGGGGTGAACGCTGCTAGTTCCCTATATTAAAGTTATTAATGAAATGTTTATTTATGAAATAAGAACAAAATTGCCTAAGTAGGTTTTGAGAAATCATCCGACATAAACACTCTCGAGAGTAAATTACCCATTATATGTTTTTTTTTTTTTTTTTTTTTAGATCAATCACTTTTCTGATATTCTCAGGTTATTAATGAAATATTCAGAAAGGAATGAAATATTCAGAAATATTCAGAAAGATTTTTGAGTTGGAGTTAGGCTATAATATTATGCAAATGAATAGCCCTTGGAACATAGAAGCCGAGGAATAAAAGAAACTGAAAATAGGGGGGGGATTTGGGATATTTTTCAATTCAGGTCCTCAGCTGTAAATGGAAAATGAAATCTTTCAGTTTTACGTTTTGTGATTATGTCCTGTAGGCTAAAGAAAACGCAACGGATTTATTGTAAAAGTAATTCATGGATTGAGAATGTGGAAGACAGTGGCGTATTTAGGGGGGATAACGGGCTCAAGCCCCCCTCGAAATATATTAGTTAGTTTTTCACATTCCACGTACATCACCAATTCTTCTTACCATTTCTAAGAATTTCATTCACTTTTCATTTTCTTATGCTCTCCGTTCAGAAATAATGTATTTATCAAATTTCATTCCATGTAAGAACTACGTTTTTTTTTTCGTCCATTCTATTCTTCTGTTTCTTTTTCTTAGCTGTTACTTTCTTTCGTTTCTTCTATCATACTTTTGACCGTCGTTAGTTGTGTTTCAATTCGGCAGTCGTCAGTAACACCAAAACTAAGAGGAGCTGATGAGCGAAACTGGTGTTCCACGCCAACTTGCACGGATATCAACATAACGGGACTTTAGTTATTATAGCAAAAGAATCGTTTAGTTATAAAGAAAGGTAAATGTTTGAACTAAAGAAAATCAAGAAGGGGGAATAAGTAGCCCGAGAAATTAGGTAGACCAAGAGGGTGTTTTCTTTTTCTTCTATGAGTAGAATAAAAGGTTAGATTCACTGCTAAATGTTTATGTGTATCGTATCGCATAAGACTCACCAGTCTGCAATTCTTGTCATTAAAACTGCGATCAGTATATTTCAGCTTCAACTTGTCTCAACATTTTCTTTCAAGTAAAAACGTACACAGATAAAACTAAATATTTCCATTTTCTTTTTCTAAGATGAAATCAGTTAAGTTGAAATAGGGTTACAAATATTCAACGTGTATTTGCAGGACCATCATTTAAGATTTGTGGGAGATAAGATCCTCCAGCGACATACGAGTTTCACGTTTTTTTCTTAGTATATTAGTAGAATTCTCAAACTTAGATGGGCAATTGCCCCCTAGCTTCCCCATGTTGTCCATAGAACCCCCGAAACAAAATCCCTAAATACGCCACTGGTGGGAAGAAACGGGAGAATCTACGAATATGATGTCCACCACAAATTTACATAGTCTGGGATCGAACCAGGGACTTCTTACACTGAAGACGAATGGTCTACAATTAATCCACTAATCGTAGTTAATATCGTCGTATCACAAACCACACACAACTAGATATAGGGCATATACAATATTTTCATGTATGCGTACTTATGTGCAATTTACTGCTTTTATATAGTTATTAAATAAAATTAATTGGAAAACCTATTGTTAGTTCATAAGTATATGTAATAAGAAAAACTGAATTATGCAAGGTATTACTGCATTTTGCATAACACTTTTAAAAAAGAGTAAATACCGAACTATTTCACACAATTTAGTCTCACTTTTGTATTATATACGGTTTATAGAATATAATTGTGGTGCTACTTACCTATATAATGGACAAACCAAAATTGTATCATCCCTAACCTATTTTAGTCGTGTTAAGTGCGATTCTCCAAGTTAAAAACATAAAATATATTATATTGAGTTACACTGGTTCTATGCCGCCACATAACAAACGATTAATAAACGACCTGCTTCCACCTCTCTAGTGAAATGGACTGAGTCGATGTGTTTTTCAACTCAAAAGACGAGAATTCCATACACAGTCAATAAGAAATTTTACAACCTCATAATCAGAAAACAATAAGATTGTTACGCCTAAAAATATACATACATACATATTTATTTATTCTTTTTACATACCTTGAATTTCGAATCTGTGCATGATTTTTTTTAAGTTAGAAATTTCCTTTTTTATTGCTTAAAATCTTGTATTAAAACAAACAATAGTATAAAAGTATGCAAGTAGCTGCGGTAAACACTTAACACCCTAGCAGAGTAATTATAATGATTTCATGTGATGTGTATAGTTGTATACGTGAACACGACGTACACATTCGTTTCCTTATAGACGTTCCATGCCATTCTAGCGTCAAATTCATATGTATGTTTTTTTTTTTTTTTTTTAAGTGTTTAATAACTTTATAAATCACGACAGGCAGTTTAAGCTCTTTGTAAATATTAGATATATTATGTAAACGTTTGTTAGTTGTGCGAGGAAAAAGACATAAGCAACTGTGGTATTTCTGTAAAGAAATATTCTTACAATCCCCAATAATTTCCAATACACTTTTCCGGCAAAATATAGTATAGGTTTAAGAGTTACCATCACAGCGAAATTAAAATACCGCTTATTTTACAGTAATTATGCAATATATTCTAAAAGATGAAAGATAATCGAAAAGTGGAACAAGAGCTCCCTAGACAATATTATTTTACATGAGATATGCTTATCATGACTCACTTATCTGCTTTCGATTTCCAACCATTTAGAAAATCGGCATTTATTTTCGCGTTTCTAAATAACTACAACCGAAAAGCTACTAGATGACTCGTGATAACGGTACATCATGCAAAATAACATTGTCTAGGGAGCTCGTGTTGCACTTTTCGATTATATTTTATCTATTTGAAGAAATCACTTAGTTACTGTAAAAATAGCGGTATTTTAATTTCGCAGTGATTAGGCATCTTAAAGAGTAATATCGGAAATAAAACAAACCACCAGAATTACTAGTGGCACAAAACTATACAAGAAAAATTTGGGTTGATTTTGAGTTTAATGTCCCTTTCAGCAGCTAGGCTATACGAGACGGGACCTACTGATTAACGTGGAATCCGAACCACATGAGCTCCTGCCGGGTCTCTCACACCAAAGGTGCGTGCACTAACCGCTTAGCCACGAAGGATCTTGATACAAGAAAAGAATTTCACGTCTTATACAAAAGACAAATATAAGAATAGTGGACTATAATGTATATAAACAAATATATTTATACAGTAAAACCGCTGTAAACTACACTAAACTCGCTAATCCAGCCATTTCTTGCAAAGAGGGGTGCTGGATTAGCGAGACTGTCGGATTATTGAAAGTGTCTGAAATTGAATTTAACACATACTGTGCTATACTTTATTAAATATAAGGTTATATAGACTATCATACAAAAAAACAGAAACTTAGTACTTGAGATTGTTCACTAAGAAGATTGTACGTAGATTATCACTCACTAAGAAACATGTCCCAAATTTCCAGTTGAAGCACTGAACTCGACAGCTACATGCTTTATCACGCAACCGCTTCACAAGTACAATAAACGGAAGCCACAATAGTAGTGTATGCATTTTTCGGCAACTACAGTATAAACAAATGCAATCGTTGATAAGAGTGTAGCAACGTTATGCAGCAGATGCCAGATGTTGGAATCGGATTATTGAGAAAACGGACTACTGAAAGCTGGATTAGCAGAAGTCTACTATAGATAGAAAAGTTTCAGAATTTTCCAAACTCAGAAAGTGTACAACAAGTTTATCGAAAAGGGTACTTCTGATTTTACGGTTACACTCTAGAAACAATTTAAGAATCTTCATCAACCTAAATGTCGGTCAAGGTTTTTTTAATTATTTTTTAAAAAGAAGTTTCGAGTGACGATAGCAGACAAGAAAGTAATATGATGACCATGAAAACAAATATAGTTCGAAATTTCAACGGATTTACACGTTTCATGGTCCCTATGAGACGGTATATATATATATATATATATATATATATATATATATATATATATATATATATATATATATATATATATATATATATTAGTCCACCAGCGAACGAGTGCGGGCGGCCGATTTTGGAACTAAAATACAAACAACAGTGTTTCTAACCGGATCACTTGTAATTAATCTATCACAGTTGTTTTTTCCCTGTTCATAATAAACCACTTCACGCATATGTTCAAGTTAAGACAAACACAATTTCAGAAGTTATGGAAGTTATTTTCAGAACATTTTAAGGGACTGCAAAAAAAAAGTACATACACCCTCCATATTAATATGACAATAACTTGCGAATAAACTAACCTCAGTGTTGTACAAAGGAACACTGAGAACTTCGTAGCATTAGAGTGTAAGGAATTCCTAATTCATCTGTTAACGAAACCTCGAAGTTCATCTTTGTGAATCAAAGTTATACTTTGGCAACTGCGCTTTCATTGTTTAAAGCAAGTTCTATTGTGTAGTTTTGAGATAAGGCGTCTTCGAAATTGTTACCAATTTGGACCATGTGATCGATCGATTGACAGTACCTTCAGTAACAAATTTGCATTGAGATCATTTTCGGATGTGCTGCAAAAGACTGGTGAGAGAGAAACTGATAATCTAACCGCCTCCGAAGATTTGGATCCGCCCCTAATTAAGAAGGTAGATAAAGATAACTTTCTCTGATATCTAATCTGTCATTATTTATCATGGTTTGGTAATTTAAAAATCCAGTATTTCTACCATATTTTGAAAAAAAAAATATTAAAAAGAAATAAACCCAATGTTACATTGAGGCGGTAGGGGAGCGATTAAAATTTAAAGTGGGGAGCCTGACAATCGATTTCTTATAGCTCGTGAAATTCAGAAAAAATGAATTTCATATTAAAAAAGAAATACAAAATAAATTTTCAGGGTAACTCTTACATTCATTATGTTATTATAAAGTTAATGGTACTTTTGAAATTGATTAAAGTGAATAGATATGTATTTAAGTAACAAAACCTCTTGCGTAAGTTTTTCAAAATATCAAGTTAGAAGAACGAAGTTTGTCTTCCACTGCTATTTCATTGCTCAAAGATACCGGCGATGAAACAATTGGCCGGAAATCTACGTAGCACATTTTAGTACTTACACTTGAAATAAAAATACAGCTGTTTAAAGACGATTGATTACCTTTGTCTTTGAATTTTATATGTGCACACAGGATTTGTTAAACAAGACCGTACATCTGATATGTTTGAACTGTATGCAACTTATGCTCACGGGCTAAACTCAGTCTTCTGAAGTCAATCGACAAATGATTACGTATTACAGACACAAAGACAACACTAGGCTCCCAAGTTTCAAAATTATGTGTATGAAAACAGATAATAGAATTAATTCTTTGTCACAAGAGACCTAGGGTCTGAAAGAAATTCAGAGGGAGTTCAAAGGGAATTTCTATACTCATAAATAAAAGTTGTGAATTTATTGTGTATTGAACCAATGATATTTATGCTTACATTACCCATACGCTGATGTTTTATCGATACTTTTATTTCACATTTACCAAAAGGCTGGATTACGATTATAATCCTAAAAGAAAGATACTGTACATTGTAATCAGGTTTTACAAGGCAATCCCGAAAGACAAGCTATCCAATCCCGTAGCCCTTTAAAAAATTAAGGAAAATTTATTCTTCACTTCCTTTTCCCCCAAAGGGTTCACATTAATCGAAACAATGAAATGAAATTTCTTTAGTTTAACGTCCCATGATTATGCTCTTTATGCTAGAGGAGACAGATGATTAATGAAAATGAAACATTATAAAATTAATTGTTGGGCTCTCACAGAACCACGTACAACAATGACACATGCGCTAGCCAATAGACCAACGGAGAGTGGGAGAGAACTTCCACAGTTCTCGAGTGGAAACGTATCGGAATTATTTCTTGGCTACAACTCAAGAAAATAATTTAGTTGTCAATCAATAGACCTACATTAAAACAAATACAAGCATCGCGAGCCTTAACTTGATTTAACCTTTTCAGGACGAACGGCTCAACCCTTGAGCCAGCAATTCAAATCTCTCTAGCTCAGCTCCTAATTAACCTAGAGATATGATTTTGGTATGTATCTCTTCAGAAAGGATTGAACTTTCTAATCCTGTGTATATCATTCATGTAATGGGTCCCTCCGTGAAGGAGGAGGGGGGCAAAGTTGGGTGTTTATAGTGTTCCCTCTCTCCCTTCAGAATTTGGGGGGAGGTACTCCCCCTGATGGAGCTACAAGGATAAAAAATGGCATCCATAGAGACAAATGAACATACTAACTAGCCATACCCAGTCCATGACTTTTGGGTTTGAGAGGGGTGAATAGGAGGGGTATTGAATTTACCCTTTTTCTTATTGTATATTTTCTTATAAAGACAAAAAAATATATTTCAAATTTGAGGAACTCTGGCAACATTGTTATTCATCGTACGCAAGAAAAAAAAATCTCACATTTACGACAGATATTTGGGACAATGATACACAAAAGTCAAACCCATCGGTTCAATACAAATGGAAAAAGAAATTCAGAACCCCACACCTACGTGACACATCCTGTATATTATTCAATATCCACTGTAATGTACTCTAACGTTGACAGCCCTAGCGACATTCGTAATTATCACAGACACACAAACCATACCTCGTTGAAAACCTTATAGATTAGCCATTCCAACAATGTAACTTTTGTGTGTCTCGGGCCAAACCAGTAAAAGAAGAAGAAGACGAAAATCAAAATTTTGGGTGGAAAATCAAATTTTTCGAAATTTGTCGGACTATGGCAACTCTGTTATTTTTCGTACGCAAGGAAAAAAAATCTCACATTTAGGCCAGACATTGGGAACAACGATATAAAAAAAATGAATGGTGTAAGTGCAATAGGAGTGAAGAAAAAAATTCGGAACCTCGAACCTACGTGAATCATCCTCTATTTTTTTCGATAGATTGTGGTATACGCTAATATCGGCAGGCTTGGCCACGCTCCTAATTGTCACAAACATATCAGCTATACCTCGTTGGAAAGCTTATGGAACAAACATTTGAACAAGGTAACTTTTGTGTGTCTCGGGCCAAACCAGTAAAAGAAGAAGAAGACGAAAGTCAAAATTTTGGGTGAAAAATCAAATTTTTCGAAATTTGTCAGACTTTGGCAACGCTGTTATTTGTCGTACGCAAGGAAAAAAAATCTCACATTTACGCCAGACATTGGGAACAATGATATAAAAAAATGAATGGTGTAGGTGGAATAGGAGTGAAGAAAAAAATTCGGAACCTCGAACATACGTGAATCATCCTGTATTTTTTTCGATAGATTGTGGTATACGCTAATATCGGCAGGCTTGGCCACGCTCCTAATTGTCACAAGCATATCAGCTATACCTCGTTGGAAAGCTTATGGAACAAACATTCCAACAAGGTAACTTTTGTGTGTCTCGGGCCAAACCAGTAAAAGAAGAAGAAGACGAAAGTCAAAATTTTTGGGGGAAATTAAAATTTTTCGAAATTTGTCTTACTATGGCAACACTGTTATTTGTCGTACGCAAGGAAAATAATTCTCACATTTGCGCCAGACATTGGAAACAACGATGTAGAAAAATGAAGGGTTTAGGTGGAATAGGAGTGAAGAAAAAAATTCGGAACGCCGACCCTACGTGAATCATCCTGTATGTTTTCGAGAGATTGTGGTATAAGCTAACATTGGCAGACTTGGCCACGGTCCTAATTGTCAAAAACATATCAGCTATACCTCGTTGGAAAGCTTATAGAACAGCCATTCCAACAAGATAACTTATTGAACAGACATACACACAGAGAGAGAGAGAGAGAGCGAAAGGAAAACAGTTATCACCTCAGAACTAGTGCTCTCAAACGGGTCGGGTTGACCCGACCCGACCCGTGACCCGACCCGACCCGAGTCGGGTCGGGTCAGCTCGGGTCGGGTTACGGATCGGGTCGGGTCAGGTCAACTCGGGTCGGGTTATCGGGTCGGGTCAGTCGGGTCAGCTCGGGTCGGGTTGTCGGGTCAGGCTACTCGGGTCGGGTTATCGGGTCGGGTCAGTCGGGTCAGCTCGGGTCGGGTTGTCGGGTCGGGTTATTCGGGTCGGGTTGTCGGGTCGGGTCAATCGGGTCAGGTCGGGTCGGGTTGTCGGGTCGGGTTATTCGGGTCGGGTTGTCGGGTCGGGTCAATCGGGTCAGGTCGGGTCGGGTTGTCGGGTCGGGTTATTCGGGTCGGGTTGTCGGGTCGGGTCACTCGGGTCGGGTTATCGGGTCGGGTCAATCGGGCCGGGTTGTCGGGTCGGGTTATCGGGTCGGGTTATCGGGTCGGGTTATCGGGTCGGGTTGTCGGGTCGGGTTATCGGGTCGGGTTATCGGGTCGGGTTATTCGGGTCAGTTCACTTTGGTCAACTGAGTTTAGGTTGAGTTTAAACTCGGCTGGAGTCGAAAGCTGCTGTTTTTCACTAGCTGCCTAATTACAAATAGCAATTTTCAATTGATTTTATAGAAACCATAAATCTATTTTGAACACTTGCAGCTAGTGTTTTTATGATAAATGCTTATTTTTCTACTTGTGTGTACTTTAATTTTTAAATGTGGAAGATTGATTTTACCAATCGACTGTAGGCTCTAATATTAATATCTATGCCAATATGGAGTCTGGATTTAGAAGAAAACTAGAAGTTGTTTAAGCAACGCCAAAAGAGATATTGGATATGGACGACCAAGCCCAAGCAGGGCCGCGGTGGCTCAGTGGTAGAGAATTCATCTCTGGTGCATGGTGTTCAGTAGCGTAGCTAGAGTTTTTTCAGGGGGGGGGCAATGAAGGGCCCAAGAGGATTTTGAGAGGGACATCTCCAATATATATATATATATATATATATATATATATATATATGTGTGTGTGTGTGTGTGTGTGTATTCAAGGTGAATGTTTCCATCTTTATTGTTCATGATTTTACTCTTTGGAAATAGTGAAAATATAAGAATTTAGTACCTCAAACAACTAGGATTCATTAATGCAATTGATTTCTAATAGAAGTAAATAGTTATTTAATCATGGCGTTTAAAATATGTGTAGCTAGTTGACTTAAGTGGAAGCAAATACACTTTTACAGGTAAAGAAAATAACTTATAGGTTTATGCCTCTACTTGAAGAGGATCTTTCTATTCGTGTGGGCAGCAGCAAACATATCCACAACTTGTTAAAGATCTAACGATTTAGCAATTTTCTTCTCAAAATAATGTAACACTAAGTTTTTCAATCTATCATGAGTCATTGAATTGCGTATACAAGTCTTCAATCTTTTCAAAGAAGAGAATGACCTTTCACATGTAGCACTAGAAACTGATATAATCACAGAGATGATACCTAGCTTGTAGGTTTCTAGGAATGCGTTTTTGTAGACACAAAGAAGATCAACGAAATTCGTTAAGGAATCAGCTTTCGTTTTCTTCTCGTCTTCATACAACTTAATTGTTAGAGCAACCCACATTATGCTTTATTTCTTGTTTAATTATGCTTTTTTTTAAAATTATGCTTTATTGTTAATTTCAATGATTATTTTACATTAATCGTGTATAATGTATATTTATTATACATTAAATATTCTAAATATCTTGATCTATTTATTGATATTTTTTTTGCAACTAGTTTCTCTCATATTTAATGAACTTTCTACTTAATCCATTGTAAAGAGATGTGCTTTGCTCGAATAATTTTTTTCTATCATTTGTGTGCGCCTTACAGGTACATATATACAGAAAGGGAAAGTAAAAGATGCCACCAAAAAGTACAGAAAGTGCTTAAGTTCAAAAAGTAAACATAACAATACAGTGACGACGCCAGAGGGGGGCAAGAGGGGCGAGCGACTCCTAGTAGCTACTTCTGCCCCCCTGACTGCCACTTAGACTGCCCCTCCAGACTCGTACAATCTTTAAACATTCTTCACGTAGTATTTTATATCAGTATCATAACCAATCTCATTGACAAATTGTAGTCTACTTTCCATGAATTTACTATGTGGCAGATTAATCCTCAAGCTTTCTTCTTTGAGCGTCTGGGTATGCACGCATATTTCTGTTTTCTAATTTAGCCCCTTTTGAGGTAAATTTTAGTTATACTTCTTTCTTATGATTTTTAATAATTGTGCCTAGCGAACAATAGTAGATTTGGTCGACTTGTTTTCTTCTCATTGGATCAACTTCGATTGGAAACAAAAGAAAGGTAAAACCAGTTACGTAACTTGTTTGTATTTATCCAGGTTTGAAGTTTTCAGTTTCATATTTTGTTTTATTTAAAACTTCTTTTTTCTGAAACATTATTCTCGGCTTCCAATATTCAGAGGATGTGCTTATAACAGCTTAGTTTGCAACTACCAGGGCTTAATTTTTTGAAGGAGATAAAAAGAGTTGTGTTTTCCCTTCCTGCAAATGATAATAATAAAATTATGGAAGAAATTGATTCCCAATAAAATGTATTGTCAGAGTGCTGATCTTTAGTTAGTAATTGGTTTATACTAGTGCTCCTTTACTTATTTTGTTTCAAAGTACTGACGTGACGTCTACCATATTGACTAGGAACTGCTGAAAAATTCGTAGCCCAACCCAGAAGGAGTGCACGTGGATTGGTGAAGTTTTACTTCTTCTTCTCTTCCCCCGAGAGTCAATATACTACCTTGTACAGTGCTCCAGCTTTTGCAGAAAAGTTTAAAAAATCTAGATTTCCTCGCACCACTGTTCGTAGCACTACCCCTATCAGATCTAAAATGGCATCTTTCAAGTGTTATTTAAGTTTGGGAAATAAGTACACGTAATAGTTACACGGAGCTAAATCTGCGGAATAAGAATGATGATCTAGACATTGAAATCCTAGATTATGCAATGTCAGTTATGTTCGCAGGGGCTTGATGGACAGGTGTATTCTTCTGAAGGAACAGAATTCCTTTCTTTTCATTTTCCGCAGCGTTGAACTTTGAATTTTTCTTTCAGTTTTGAAAGTAATGTATAGATTCTGGATTAAATATCTGACCATTGAGGAGGTAGTCTACCACTCCATACTTATACCAGAAAAATGTTCCAAACAGTTTCTCAACCTACTTCTGTGTCTTGAACTTTTTGGGGCGATGGAGAAATGAGTGCTACTACTCCATTGACTGTTGTTCCGATTCAGGATCATAGTGGTACAACCATATTTCATCTATGGTTACTATTCGTCAGCGAAATTGATCAGCATTACAGTCAAATTGGAAGAAGACTTCTCTTAATGCCGTTACCCTTTTATTCTCCTGACATATATTTTGGGAACCCATTATGCCGAGAACTTGCACATACCCAAGCCATTCTGAATTATGCTACCGACGAGTACCAAAGAAATGCCCAGAATCTCTGACACAAGTTTTGCTGAAAAGGTAAAAACTGAGAAAGCGGGGTGCAGACCTCAGACTATAATAAATATATCGTGAGTTTACTATACACTTTAAAAACTATATAAATAATAGCTTAAATTATTTTTGTCACACAAAAACTGGGGGTGGCCTAGGATCTCCGGCCCCGGGCTATATCCACCACTGGGTGAAATGCTGCAATTTTCAAGAATAATGTCACAAATTGCATCCATGATTCCAGGAAGAGTCACTGCTTTTAATCATCCTGGATGTAAAGCATAATTTGTTGAGAAATTGCTACGTTTATACTAAGCCACTTACTTCTTCACCACTGTATATAACGGAGGAGAGTCCCGTGATGTTTCACTGATTTCCTAATTAATTTACTTCGGTGACTTTCCTTGGTGGAACAAAAATGTTATAACAGTAAGGATCTGGATGTTCGTGAAATTATCTGTTTGGGCACACATAATCACTTCAGAGGCCTGAGAAACAATAAGAATTTCATTATTAACCTTTTGTCACTCGCGCTGTTGGAAAAAAGCAAACAGGTGAATAGAAACTAATGCTTTTTACGAACGGTCGCATTAGCGGAGTCACCCCCACTGCTATTCCTCAAGTGGTTCCTCCCTCTCTTCTACCTCAAAGCTTGCTGACGTGTTACAATTGTAGCAGCTTCCAGCGTAGGTTGAGGAAATAGTTTCGTCTGTGTTTGCTTTTTTCAAACGCGCGAGTAGTTTCGTAATACAAGTAGCAACCATATATTTTTATGGAGTTTGAAATTTTCCAACGCGCGATCTTTAATGTGATAATTACTGTTTATGAGAGAAGTTTTGTGTTTCTAAGCAATGCCTTGCTTCTTGAATACCAGTGAGATACAGAAGTGTTTAGACAATATTGATGATGAGTCTGATGTTAACTATCGAAAATTATTGGCTGCTGAAAGTGATGCGGATTTAAGTAATGAAAAAGTAAATGAAGATGATATTGATCATGATAGTGTTAGTGAAGCAGATAAGAGCAGTGTAGATGCAGACTCAAATGCAAACGATGTGGATGTGAGTTACAGTTGCAGTGAAAGTAGTGAAGATTGTTACATTAGGAAAGAGAGAAATAAAATGGAACAAGTAACTGGTACCATCCGCAAAGACAAAGTGTAAAAACATTGTGGAAAAGATGCCAGGGCTGAAACTTAGTGCTAAGGGTATCTCTGAAGAAATTGATGCTTTTTTGAAATTTATCGATATAGCCCTGATTGATGAAATTGTAAAATGTACTAACAACAATTTCTACAAATCACCAACAAGTTTCGACAGAGAACGCGACTGTACAGCAACAACAAGAGTGGAATTAATGGCTTTATTTAAACTTCTTTATTTGATTGCCACAAAGAAAGGAGCACATGATGATGTAAGATCACTATGGGCATGTGAAGGAACAAAAATTCCAATCTTAAGAGCAGCCAATGAGTTACACGAGATTTTGATGCCCGACCTCATAGAAGAGAGATTGACAAGCTATAGATATACCACATTGTCTTGACAGCTTGTCAAGTTCTACTATCACCTAGTGGAATTCCACTCCCTTTCGTCAAGACTCTCTCGGATAGCAACAGCTAAACCCTTATTGGCTCAACGCGTGGGTCTGTCGATGGTGTGAGCTTTGGTTCGCATTTTTACCACGGAACAAGACATTTTGGCAGCACTGTAGCAGCAATACGAAATGCCTAAGTAATTTAGTCAACAATGGCATGCATTACTACAAATAAATATTACAAAAAATATATTGTTTGTATCCCAAAATATCAATGTTGGAAAAAAGCAAACGTGCGAGCACTTATGTTACTAAATCTGGCGCGAGTGACAAAAGGTTAATATGAAAATTTATATTTGTACATACAGAGATATGTTTCTCTAAACTACGGTTTCATTTTTCTACCTAGTACCTACACTCCTTCTGGATTGGACTACGACATTTTCAGCAGCTCCTCGTAAATTCTCTCTCTGGCTATATATATATATATATATATATATATATATATATATATATATATATATATAGAGAGAGAGAGAGAGAGAGAGAGAGAGAGAGAGACGTAGCATATAGACGAATGTGTTACTTCTAGCATACGCGAAAGTAATTCAATTTATGTTTAGGCTTCAAAAGTTTCATTGAAAAATATTTCATGTGTAGACGTTACTTATTTGTTAGTTACAAATTTTATTTGAAATAAGTTTAATTTATAATCATATAGATCTAACATAAAAACAGCAACGAAATACACAATGTAATGTAAAATAAGTCAAACGTAATAAATATGTCATTTTTGGTATGGCAAATAGCCCCCCCCCCCCCGAAAATGTATCTGCCTCTCCTTTGCCCACCTAAGAACTTAAAGCTGGCGTCGTCACTGTAACAATATAGTATGGAGTTCTTGCATACTATTCATTGTTGGCAGAAAAATTTCTTCTTTTACTTTTTTCTTTTCTCCACATCAAAGGATTTCACCGAAAAGTTTACAGAAATAAAATTAAGCTTTTCATTGTTTGCATTGTTATGTTCTCAATGATTTTGCATTGTAAATATTGGCTTTAAAGATATTAACACAGTATGTTAAACTTTCAGTTAAAGAGAATTTTCCAAGAATTGTGCTATATATTTTAAATTATGCTTTATGCTTTATTTTCTAAAATTATGCTTTTAAAACTAGTTCCCCAATGTGAGTGCATTTTGGTGTTCACCCAGTGTCGTAACCATAGTGCTCTCAAACGGGTCGGGTTGACCCGACCCGACCAGTGACCCGACCCGACCCGACTCGGATCGGGTCAGTTCGAGTCGGGTTATCGGGTCGGGTCGGGTCGGGTCAACTCGGGTCGGGTTGTCGGGTCGGGTCAGTCGGGTCAACTCGGGTCGGGTTGTCGGGTCGGGTTATTCGGGTCGGGTTGTCGGGTCGGGTCAATCGGGTCAGCTCGGGTCGGGTTGTCGGGTCGGGTTATTCGGGTCGGGTTGTCGGGTCGGGTCAATCGGGTCAGCTCGGATCGGGTTGTCGGGTCGGGTTATTCGGGTCGGGTTGTCGGGTCGGGTCAATCGGGTCAGGTCGGGTCGGGTTATCGGGTCGGGTTATTCGGGTCGGGTTGTCGGGTCGGGTCAACCGGGTCAGCTCGGGTCGGGTTATCGGGTCAGGTCAATCAGATCGGATCACGGTTCGGGTCAGTCGGGTCGGGTCGGGTCATCGGGTCGGGTCAGTCAATTCGGGTCACGGGTCGGGTCGGGTCGGTCTTCAACCCGACCCGACCCGACCCGTTGAGAGCACTACTCAGAACACACCGTTCTATTTTTAGCCTGGTCAGAGTCAGCTGTAGCTATCAGTTGAATCTAAGAGTCGTAAATATGCATTTCTTTCAACTCCCTCCTTTGACAAGTTATTTAGTTTTAGAAAAAAATCTTCCTGACGAAGCAAAAGGAAAGAAGAGCAATGATCTTGCGACGAACAATATTAGGTGAACCAATGCGTGTTTATTCTCTGCTGTTAGTAAGAGTGCATTCCTACTGCACTTACACGGTTTATTTTTTGCACAATTGTTCACAATAACGGGAGTAAATGTGAGAATTATTTTTCTTGCATACGACAAACAACAGTGTTGCCATAGTAAGACAAATTTCGAAAAACTTGATTTTCCACCCAAAATTTTCATTTTTGTCTTCTTTTTCCTTTACTAGTTTGGCCCAACAGACACGAAAGTTATCTTGTTGGAATGTTTGTTCCATAAGCTTTCCAACGAGGTACAGCTGATATGTTTGTGACAATTAGGAGCGTGGCCAAGCCTGCCGATATTAGCGTATACCACAATCTATCGAAAAAAAATATAGGATGATCCACGCAGATTCGGTGCTCCGAATTTTTTCCTCCATTTCTATTACACCTACACCATTCATTTTTTTATATCATTGTCCCCAATGTCTGGCGTAAATGTGAGATTTTTTTTCTTGCGTACGAGAAATAACAGCGTTGCCATAGTACGACAATTTTTTTAAAAATGGATTTTCCAACCAAAATTTTGATTTTCGTCTTCTTCTTCTTTTACTAATTTAGCCCAAGAGACACGAAACTTGCCTTGTTGGAATGTGTGTGTTATACGGATTCCAACGAGGTATAGCTGATATGTTTGTGACAATTAGGAGCGTGGCCAAGCCTGCCAATGTTAGCGTATACCACAATCTCTCGAACAAAATACAGGATGATTCACGTAGGTTCGGGGTTCCGAATTTTTCCCTCCATTCTTATTGTACCTAAACCCTTCATTTTTTAATATCATTGTTCCCAATGTCTGGCGTAAATGTAAGAATTTTTTTCCTTGCGTATGACAGATACCAGTGTTGCCATAGTCGGACAAATTTGGAAAAAATAGATTTTTTCGCAAAATTTTGACTTTCGTCTTCTTCTTCTTTTACTAGTTTGGTCCGAGAGACACGAAAGTTACCCTGTTGAAATGGGTGTCTCATAAGGTTTCCAACGAGGTATAGATGATATGCTTGTGACAATTAGGGGCATCACCAGACTTGCCAATGTTAGCGTATATCACAATCTATCGAAAAAATACAGGATGATTCACGTAGGCTCGGTGTTCAGAATTTTTCCCTCCATTCCTATTGAATCTAAACCCTTCATTTTTTGATATCATTGTTTCCAGTGTCTGGCGTAAATCTGAGATTTTTTTTTGCTTGCGTACGGTATATATCAGCGTTGCCACAGTCTGACAAAATCTGAAGAATTGTATTTTTGAAAAAAAAAATGATTTTCGTCTTCTTCTTCTTTTAGTAATTTGGTCCGAGAGACACGAAAGTTACTTTGCTGAAATGTCTGTTCTATAAGGTTTCCAACGAGGTATGGTTTGTTTATGTGTGACATTTAGGGGCGTCGCCAAGCCTGCCAACGTAAGGGTAGACGAAAATTTATCGGGAAAATAGGAACAGGATGATTCACCTAGATTCTATCTTCCGATTTTTTTTTACCTAGCTATTGTACCTTTGCCCTTCATTTTTTGGTATAATTATTATCAATGTCTGGCCTACAGGTCAGAATATTTTTTCTAGCGTACGACTAGAAACAGTGTTGCCAGACTCTCTCAAATTTCAAAAAAAATATTTTTTTCACTTTTTCTCTTTGTTTCTTCTTCTTCTTCTTCTACGGGTTGGGTACGGTAGCCTCAAAGGTTATCTTACTAGAATCTTTGTTTCATAAGCTTTCCAACAAGGTATAATTCATACCCATGGAAGAATTAGGAGGGGTGCTAGGGCCGCCAAAGTAAAGGTCTACGATTATCTTGAAATCCCTGCCCGTCCTGAAAAGGTTAAACTTACAGTTACAAATATTGCGCAAGTATCTAAGCTACCAACCCATAATTAATATTTTAGTCATTACATCTTATTACTGAGTTTTAGAGGTTTCTACTGTTTTATAATGAAATCAAATAAAACGTAATCATTTTTTATATATATAATCTGCTTAATACACGGTAGAAACTCACTTGTATGCTATCTTGTTCTTAAATTATTAATTTCCATGCATATGCCATTATCCACAATACATCTGCATTACTGCAGGAATAACCATTACTGCATTCAATAACAACTATATAATTTATGGAGTTCTTTATTAAGCGAAACAGATTAGGCTACTTATAACATGTAAACTGCAACTTTTGAAAATCGTTGGATACACTGCAGAGTGACGCTCTCCGTTCCCCTGTCCCACCGCGCTTACCTAGAAACTGATGTAAACACTACACTAGCGCCCTCCACGAAAAACCGCACTAATATCCTGGTCAGGTAATATATATATATATATATATATATATATATATATATATATATATATATATATATATATATATATATTTGGTCTAGGAATTAATTCGTGCGGTTGGTACGCACACATTGAAGCTGTAGTACAAACACAAAATACATAAATACCTTAAGAAAAATATTGTCCATCGCTAGCCACCACTTTCGCCCATCTGTCAGGCAATGTACGGATTCCGTGGCGAAAGAAGTCCTCATCCTTGGAAGCGATCCAGTCAGAGACCCATGTTTCGATATCTTCTGAAGAAGTAAACCGCTGTCCAATCAAATCGTTGTTCATGCAATCGAACAAGTAGTAGTCCGAAGGAGCAACGTCTGGTGAATACGGCGGGTGGGGTAAAACTTCCCATCCGACATTTTCTAAATAGGTTTTGACCGGTTTTGCGACATGTGGGCGAGCGTTATCATGTTGAACAATAAGTTTATCATGTCTGTTCTCCCATTCTGGTCGTGTTCTGGCCAGAGCTTGCTTCAAACGCATTAATTGTCGTCGATAACGTTCTTCATTCATAGTTTCACCCGGTTGCAGCAGCTCATAGTACACCACACCTTTCATATCCCACCATATCCACAGCATAACCTTTGCACAGTGAATATCTCGTTTTGGTTGTGATGGACCTGGTTTACCTGGTTTCACCCAGGCCTTTTTTCGTTTAGGGTTCTCGTAATGGATCCACTTCTCATCACCCGTAATAATTCGATGCAGAAACCCCTTTCTGCTCTGTCGTTGAAGCAGCAATTCGCAAATGGTTTTTCGTCTTTCAACGTCTCTGTCTTTCAATTCATGTGGAACCCAATGTGACATCTTTTGAATCATTCCCATGGCTTTCAAGCGTTTGGAGACTGTTGTTTGATCAACGCCTAATGCTGCTGCAAGTTGTTCCTGCGTTTGACACGAATCCTGCTCGAGCAATGCTGTCAATTCTTCGTCTTGAAATTTTTTTGGCTGTGCAGCTCGCTCTTGGTCTGCCAAGCCGAAATCACCACTTCTAAACCGTGCAAACCACTTCTGACACGTTCGCTCAGCTAGAGCATGGTCACCATACACTTCCACCAAAATACGATGACTTTCAGTCGCACTTTTCTGCATGTTAAAGTAATGCAGCAGGACACCCCGCAAAAACACTTTATCAGGCACAAATTGCGCCATGTTCACTTAACTACAAACTGGTGTTGTTGACGCTTTAATCCACTGCCCTATACTACGAACGATACGCGATGACAGGGGTTTGCATCACATGTGTGGATACACGGAACTGTGGGACGCTCCGTTCGTTGCGCCATCTCTTGTCCACCCGCACGAATTAATTCCTAGACCAAATATATATATATATATATATATATATATATATATATATATATATATATATATATATATATATATATATATATATATATATATGCCTGTTCGTCCGTCCGTCCCAATGCAAATGTGTTCACTTGCCTAGAGGTCGTACCACTTAACGTATCCACACCAAATTTCAAATTTAAGGTTGTTATAAGATTCTTCAGGAGGAAGTTTACGAATTTTCTTCCTATCCCCATAAACAAGGGTAGCTTACTGCAGTGTTTCTTTCAGAAAAAATGTTCCGGGGGCACACTTAGTATTCCGTGGAACACTGATGCTACTATTCTATTTATTATTATTCTATATTATGGACATATTATTTTGGCCTCCTCCGGGGAGGCACTCTTAGAGCTCCGGGGGTCAGTGCCCTCCCCCCAAGAAACATGTCTGGAGAAGCACTGGTTTACTGATGAATAAAATTTTTAAAATGCTATTTTCTCGAAAACGGCTCTAACGATTTTGTTTATGTGTACCGTATTTCCTAAATCAATATTTCATTAACAACCCTATAAGTCAAATCTCTTGAAAAAATCCTGAAAGAGTTGGTGGTGAGATATTTTCGGAAGGTTTTCTCAAAACTGGTTCAGACAATTTTGTTCATATTTCATAAATAAATCTTTAATTACATAATATAAGTTGTTTCTCATTAAACATATATACAAAGAGTAGTTTATCTTAGTGAAGTCACATTTTTTCTGGCGAAGTTTTTTTTTTAAAAAGTATATCTTAGGATTTAGTTCATATTTTACAGATTAATGTTTCAGTAAAAACTGTAGCGTACATATGATTTAGTTTGAGAAATTAGAGCGAGAAAGTTTAGTGCGGTAGCCCTGTACCTTTAATTGTAAATTTTAACTTGAAACAGGTCTAAGAAATTTCACATAATGTGGTAAGTCTAACGTTTGCGAATAATATTCATATTTGATTATTATCTCAGGTGAGATCAGTATTCCTTGAAGAATTTCCATTGAGGTTGGAAACACTGTACAAGTAAAGCAAACACTAACACCAACGAACAAAACAAAATACGAGTTTGCATTCCTTCTCGGCAGGACATGTATCGTGCGTTCCATAATTTGATATTTAAAATTCTCATCTATTGTCGAATAGAAGAGTAGATTATAGATCATTCTCTCAATTGTAGAGTGACAATAATAAGATCTTTATTCAAAAAATTAACTGACAGGTTGATACCAAACACGAAGCTTTCCAAAAAAAATTCTTTAAAAAAATTTTAAAAAGTGATCAATATTGACGTTTCAGTGTCTGACGAACACATGGTTATCAGAAATACATTCAGAATCTCTGATTAGCACGTAGTAGTTGACTAACATGGAACATCCGTAATGAAACTTTGCAGGTAGATACTAGACACAAAATAAAGTGACCCGTATTTTTTCGTTTCTGCGGAAAAACGGTTTGAAGGGGCCTAAGTCCCTCCCGAAGTATTTTCAAAAAAGCTTGAAATCTCCAAAAGAACATGAGCAATTTGCAGAAAAAGGCGTATACACATACTAGATAGAAAATTAAGGAATACGGGTTTTTGTTTTGTGTGAAAAAACGGTTGCAGGGGAAACAGCGACCCCCATTTAAATATCTCCAAAAATAATGACAAAGGCCAAATTCGACAAAAGGGTACAAGCAATTCCGAGGAAACTATGCATGCAGATACTAGACTTAAAAGTAAGAAATACGTATTTTTTCGTTTCTGCGGAGAAAAGGTTTGAAGGGACCTAGGCCCCTCCCGAAATATTTTCAAAAAGCTTGAAATCTCCAAAAGAACATGAGCAATTTGCAAAAAAAGGCGTATACACATACTAGATAGAAAATTAAGGAATACGGGTTTTTCCTTTTGTGTGAAAAAACGGTTGCAGGGGGAACAGCGACCCCCATTTAAATATCTCCAAAAATAATGACAAAGGCCAAATTCGACAAAAGGGCACAAGCGATTGAAGAAAACTACGCATGCAGGTACTAGACTTAAAGTAAGGAGCACGTATTGTTTCGTTTCTGCGGAAAAACGGTATGAAGGGGCCTAAGCCCCTCCCGGAATATTTTTTTTTTAAAAACTCGAAATCTCCAAAAGGACAGGAATAATTTGCAGAAAAATGCGTATGTACATACTAGATATACAAGTAAAATATACGTATTTGCTATTTCCTTCGGAAAAACTGTTGCAAGGAGAGCCACATCCCCACCAAATTCATCCAAATAGTTTACAAAGGTCACAATCCACAAATAATCACAAACAATTCGGATGAAAGTATATAGGCATTTGTCAGACGTGCAAATACATATGAAGAAATACATATTGCAAGTACTATCCACCACTTTATAACACAGACCAACAGTTTTTTTAAGCACAATATCTTACGCAACAAATATGTCACAGTAATGATATTCCACAAAAAAAAAAAATGCTTTAAACAAAGTGATCTCTTACACCAACCACAACGAATCACAGCAACCTGTCCACAAATGTCACATGTCGGGATGTGATTCGTGGAAAAGGATAACTCTGCTGGGGTCTGAAATTGTGCCGGTTTGTCTGTTGTATAGCCAATGTGATACCCGCGTATTTGATGACATCTTTGTATCTTGGAGAGGAGAATTGATTATGTGTCAGAGATTGTAGTTTGATCGTGTTATCCCGTAGATGCAAATTAATATCAGTCTGTTGTAAGATAACAGTGTCCGAAAAGCGGCGCACAAATGTCTTCCACAAGCGAAAAAAGTACACATCTAGTGGTTGCAGCTTCCAAGTTAAACCTTGAGATATTGTAGTATTTTTCTCTTCCGGTTCAATGGAGTGTAGGGTATTTTCACAATGTCCACTCCAAGCGTCCAATACAAGAACTGTTTGATGCTGTGTTGTAGGAAAATAGCCAACGACGATAAAGTTCCTTTGTGAGTTTTCCTGATTTTGAGGCGGCAAGATATACGTTACGGGGGCGAAACACAGTGTTGTGCACGCGTGGGCCGAACTCACCAGTTGGCTCCTTCAGAACAATGAGTAATGGTGCTAGCAAAGCACCATCGGCAGAGATGGTCGGTTGTATTGTATAACTGTGTGTTGTCGCACTCACGGATTGGACAACTGTTTCCACTTTCTTCATTCCCTGAGCAGCCAAGGTTCGACCGCCATGCATTTCTAGTTGAAAACCACTTTGATCGGAGTTGTACACATTACCTGGGCCGAATTGGATAATATGGTGTTTTACATTGTCAATAAAGGCATTTACGGTTCTCAATATGTCCTCTTTAGCTTCAGACGTATGTGTCGTAGATATAAATTTCGTCACCTTTCGCGATACGACTTTGTGTGTTGTTTTAAACTCCCACAGCCAGGTATTTGATGCCTTAAATGATGGAAGGAGAAATCTATTGCTGGCCTGCAGAGCCCATCGTCGTAGATCAACATCGTGTACTAGAAAGTGTGCCTCATGAGCGTCTTGGAATTGCCGAAGAACGTATTGAGATACCTGCGATATCTTATCCTTCCGTGTTCCTCCACCAATGACGCTTTTCCCAGCGTTCTAGTTGCTGCCTTGAGATTACCTTTCAAAATTTTGCTTGTACGGATCGAAGGGATCTTTTAATACCACTTCTCCAGTCGTTGAGTGCCTTTTGTTTGTATGCAAAGGTGATGTCTGCTTGATCATGTATGGTTATGCCGCCATCGCATTCTTCTATGTCGTCATCCACAGGAGAATATTGGGCGGTATTCTCTTCCCTGTCGTCCTTCTCAATTGCTAATGTTAATATTTCTTCTGTGTCCAACGTAACCATATCGTCCATCCAGTATTCCAGCAAGCATTGCAATATGCGTGCTGTATCCCTTTCCTGTGCTGTTATTGGCGACTCTGGCCGATGTATCACTTCAAAAGCAACAAACAGTAAATGCAGGATGTTAGCGGGATTCATGTTGGATTTCTCTTCTTTAACACGCTGATGGAACAACGAATTTATATCATACACATATGAGTATCTGACACAATGTACTTAACTTTTTGATTACTTATTATGTACACAAGGTAGATATTGATATCTCATTTTGCACGTGTGGCTCATTATCTTGAAGTGTTCTTTTGTGGCATTCATGTATCATTATCACAAGTAAACAAGTTATTGCACAAGCCAAGGGCCAGATAAGTATAATTGCACACCGCCTTGTCAATTATCGGTCATATATTTTGCAAACACAGATAAAATTACTATCGCTCGAACTTATCATATGCAGCGATGAGCATGACCACCTCGTAGGCTTGCTACTGCAAGATAACATTATACATATTTCATAATACAGTTTGATATCTTCTGCTGCCCAATTATATGCACTCAACCTTTGAAACCGTTCTTCAGAATACATATATCTCGCATTGTTTGTTCAGTAAATGACACTTTAACAGCTTCCTGTCTATGAGACTAACACGTAAGATATTCGTATGTCGTTTCAGAAGTTATTTCTTTTACGTGTAGTTTCTCCATGAGTGGAACATATACATTGGCTCGTAAGAGAAAAATATACGGACCCCAGAAATATATGTTGGGTATGTGAAATATATGTTGGAAATTTCGGCAAATTGTTTGTGAGGTTTTGGAGATTTAGAGCTTTTTTGGAAAATACTTCGGAAGGGGCTTACTCCCCTTCAAAGAGTTTTTTCCGCACAAAAGAAAAATAAGTATTTCTCACTTTTAAGTCTACTATCTGCATGCATAGTTTCCTCGGAATCGCTTGTACCCTTTTGTCGAATTTGGCCTTTGTCATTATTTTAGGAGATATTTGAATAGAGGCCGTTCCTCCCCCTGCAACCATTTCCTCACACAAAAGAAAAATCCCGTATTCCTTAATTTTCTATCTGGTATGTGTATACGCCTTTTTCTGCAAATTGCTCATGTTCTTTTGGAAATTTCAAGCTTTTTTGAAAATACTTCGGGAAGGGCTTAGGCCCCTTCAAAACGTTTTTTCCGCAGAAACGAAAAATACGGGACACTTTATTTTGTGTCTAGTATCTACCCGCAAAATTTCGTTGAAATCGGCGTGCAACACTTTACGGATGTTCCATGTAAGTTAATCACATGTAACTAATTAATTTAAAGCATATGTTGCCCCTGTTAACGACGGTTTAGCCACAATAAACTTATATTATGAGAATACAAAGGCAATTAATTGCATGTCTTTATTTAATTTCACATCGTCCAGTGAGTTACCTATGAATCAGCTATTAAGCTATGTCCCCTACAATACCACAACTGTTTCTTATGATGAATAGTGAGAGATCCGTAGAAAATTTCCAGTTTTCTAAGGGTTACATACAACTGATTGATAAATTATCTTACAACATAATATTTCTATTGTCGCTAAAATTATTTGGCTTCTGTTTATTCCTGCCATAAATACATCCCTCGGAAATGAATAAGTTAATTAGAATTTCATTTCGTAACTATTTATAAGTTATTGTGATGTAAAACCACAAAGAAAACATTTTCGTTCGTATTTCATATATTTTCATTTTTACAGATTACTCATGCACACATGTAGATTTCCGTAGTTACCAATTTTTCTCACCGATGTATAGGGATTATATTAGTAAATCATGCCCAAATCAACGTATTAGCTGATTCCAAGCAGATTCTGAATACCAAAAAATACATTGTATTTGGTACAGAACTAAGATGGCACTAACTAATCGCGTGACGAACACTTGATTAACACTTCTTTCTGAATACCTCCCTTGATGTTTCGAAAAACTGCTTTAAGGTGATGGAAGAAACCATGCAAGACGTTAAAATATATTGAGATAAGTCATAGTTAGTGCTCGCAGATGTTCTAGTTTAACCTGAAAGTTCCGAATTTAAAACATCCATCCCCCTGGAATTGTTTCGAATTCCAAATTTCCCGGTTTTCCTCTAAAAACATAAGTTAATATCATTCGTGCAATACTTATTAAAATCCTTCTTTTATTTGTCATCAAAACATTCAACTGATAGGAATAATCTACTCTTTTATTAGTCATCAATACTCGACTGATAGGAATAATCTACTCTTTCATTAGCCATCAAACTTAGCTGATAGGTATAATCTACTCTTTTATTAGTCATCAATACTCGACTGATAGGAATAATCTACTCTTTTATTAGTCATCAATAATCGACTGACAGGAATAATCTACTCTTTTATTAGTCATCTAACTCAGCTGATAGGAATAATCTACTCTTTTATTAAATCAATACTTGACTGATAGGAATAATCTACTCTTTTATTAATCAATACTCAACTGATATGAATAATCTACTCTTTTATTAGTCATCAATACTCGACTGATAGGAATAATCTACTCTTTTATTAGCCATCGATAGTCGACTGACAGGAATAATCTACTTTTTTATTAGTCATCCAACTCAGCTGATAGGAATAATCTACTCTTTTATTAAGTCATCAATACTTGACTGATAGAAATAATCTACTCTTTTATTAATCAATACTCAACTGATATGAATAATCTACTCTTTTATTAGTCATCAATACTCGACTGATAGGAATAATCTACTCTTTTATTAGCCATCGATACTCGACTGATAAGAATAATCTACTCTTTTATTAGTCATCGATACTCAACAGATAGGAATAATCTACTATTTTATTAGTCATCAATACTCGACTGATAAGAATAATCTATTCTTTTATTAGTCATCGAAACTCAACTGATTCGGAATAATGTACTCTTTTATTAGTCATCAATACTGGACTGATAGGAATAATCTAGTTTTATTAGTCATCAATACTGGACTCTTAGGAATAATCTACTTTTTATTAGTCATCGATACTCAATTCATAGGAATAATCTTCTCTCTTTTTTTCACTTTATGTGAGTTTTTGGCCAATTATTTACTTCATTCTGATATTTTGGCAAGAAACAAGCGCATAACAATGAACATATTGTAAATTTTCATAGGTTTTCCCAATTTTTTTAAGTCTAGAAATATAGAATCCGTAATAATATTTAATATATGGAAAATGTTTTATGACGAAAAGGTATGTAAAAATTAACGAAATAAATTAGCACATATATAAGCATCTATTTTATTTCTTGAAGAATATATTACGACAATGAACAAATAATATAAAATCATATACCAGGAGTATCCTGCTTTCGAAAATCCATCTATTTTTTTCATCGGCCTCAAAACAATGTGTGTGTGTATGCATATTTCTAAAGTTTGTGCTTTATAGGCCTTTCACAAAATTACAACTTATCAACATGAAAATTATAATTACATGCGCTCATACAATCAAGAAAGCAAAAATAACTCCATTCAAAATAAACAATCAATTTAACGTGTTTTCCTTACTTATTATTTGCTTAGCGTTTTAGTTTTTTTTTTTAATCACTTTTCGTCCTCTAAATATTAAACATGTAACAACTTACTGTTCAGTGAATAACAACTGTTCATCTATTTATAACTGTTTATACTGAACCTTGAATATAAAGAATCAATTATGTAAAAGAAACTGTATTATTATTCTATTTTTCTATTGTTCTAAGAACAATGAATCACATTAACAGCTCTTCTTGTGATTTATCGTTCTGTTTGTTGCCATTTTCATTTGAACCCTCAGCTTCTTGTTTCCTGAAATTAAAAGAGGAATGTTAAATCAGAAAATATAATAGTTTTAATAAAATATACTCTGTTTTTCTCTTAATTGAAAATTACAATAAACACCCAGCTACTTTCTTTTCTTCTTCACTTTCTTTGAAGTAATTGGATCCAGCCACAGACTAAGGATGGCCAATATTTTCCGGAATCCGGATTCCAGAAAGGAAATTTCGCTTTCCGGATTTCGGAAAAATTCCAGAATTTTGAAAAATTCTGGAATTTGAAAATAATCGAAACTTAGAAAATGTCGGAACTCACAAAAATTCCGGAATTTTTCCGAAATCGGAAGTTTTAAATTCCGGATTTTTCCGAATTCCGAATTTTCCAATTTTACTTTCCGGGCCGGATTCCGGAGAGTAAACATTCCGGAATTGGCTATCTCTACTACAGACCTAAATCTATGTCTGCTGTATCGTAATTGGGGCATTCAGAGCACAAGGGAATCAAGTCCAATTACGGAAGTTCTGAGAGAAAAATTCAAAAAGTTTCGGTGTGCTTAAGTACATGGAAAAGTTTTTCTTGACATTGTAAGAGTTATTAACAATATCTGGACACGCGTCTATTAAGCTCTAAAAGGAGTTTCATATAGAGATCTTAAAGATGAATGTGTCCACAATGACCTAAAGTAAGCTTGATTCCCATTGCTCTGAAGACGCCAACTGTTAATTACATTCTTAGTATTGTTCGATGTATCATAAGCTGCAACATAATAATTTGATGACTTTGTAAAATATACAAGATGTTTGAAAACAACAATAAAATAAATTTAGGATGATTTCTCACAAATAAGGTATATATGCAAGGTATACGTGGGTCGTAAGTCACGAAATGATTTCAAAACAGTATAACTCCTCGCGTATGTTAGCAATATGTATTGAAATGGTATATATTGTTTTTGTCATCTATGTGTGAAAAATAATTTCATGTAAATATCCACCATAATGCAAATCGCGCGTATAAGCTCTTGTCACAACATTCGTTATTACATTTCTCAAAGTTCCTGGAGTTATCGCTTTGAATTCCGCGCGAATGTTCTCCTGCAGTTTCTGTATTGTTTGAAATTTATTGGCATATACAGAAGGTTGTTCGTTTTATATCTGATCATTTTTCATGGGTACTCACCTTAAGAGATACCACGCCGCTAAAACCAATCATGTTCTAGTGAACCATCAGAATTATGGAATATCATACGGCATCGCAGTTTTCATTGCAGCAAACTCCGGCGCAAGACAGGCATGGGTATTCTGTCCCACTCCTCCCTGCACGCTTTCCATAGACCATCCAGAATACTCGGACGGCAATGTTGAAGACGTCGTTTCAACAGTTCGAATGAGCAAACATCCATTGGATTGGATCTGGGATTTTCACAGAAATGTCTTTAAATGGAATGACACGAATTTCTAATTCCTCTACCATTTCCTGGTAAAAAAAAACGTAGTGATGGTCTGGTGATATTCCTCGAAGCCTTGTCCAATTGAATCATCACCTGGTTTGCATACCGGTACATTCCATACAATTGTGAGATGTGTCTCCGATAGATAGATATCAGAATGGATTCTTGGAAGTATCTGGCATTCACTTTCACGTTTTTGTCCACCTTGCATATCACCAAATTATCCTCATATCTGAATCTCGTAACAACCAAAGAGCCACGAGGGAAACTATCCTGCACTGACGAACAAATTTGCTATGCCCTTGTCGTCAATGTTACGGTATGTGATCAACCGAATGTGACCACCAGCAGTGAGTTGGACTTATGATTCATCCATTGTAACAAATTTCTGCCATTTTGAACCCGCTAGATATTTTCATAAAGTTTATCTTACGTTCGGCAATGTGATGCGGTAGCAAGTGATGTTCACGGACCTTCCGCGCACACTTCAACCTGAGGCGCTTGTGAATTGTTTTGTTCACAGTTGACGGTACGAGTTGGAATGTGGCCTCTATCACCTTGCGCCGAGGGATTTTCTTGGCACGTTAATCGACAGATCCTCGTTAACACTATGGGTGTCACTTTGCTTTTAGCCCTTTCCCTGGTGGTTTTCGTGGGTGAATGTTTCGCAAGGGGAGCCTGTTGTGTGTAAGGGGGTACAATAGCTTTCGTAGTAACCACCCCGAGTGTTAATCCATTCTCTCGCCACTGTTTCACAATGCATACGTACGAAAACTTATATCATGGAAAAAACCATTACATAGCCATTAAAATACCAGTTGATTTTCGGCGTCATTTCATAACACTCAAGCACCTACAAGGTTAGACACGACACTGCTCCCGCCATCAAACCCATATTTCCAGCATGATACGCCAGGTGGCAACACCGAATCGAGAATGGTCGGATATACAGCGAACAACCTTCTTTACCTGCTCTTTGAGTTGGTCCAAAAGGTAGGAGTGTGGTGCCAACAAATTCTTAGATTTGCTGTGTATATATAAAATTGTACAAGAATATTTCATAAATAGGCGTATAAGAATATTTCATATATTTCATAAAAAATAATTCATCAAATATTTGAACATGAGGTTATGTCATGACATTATTATAATTTTTCTCCTAATTCGAAAAACATAAGTACTTTTTAATTTACTATTTATTACATGCTAATGCTAATACATAGTTTATACAATATAGAACAGACCAAGATATGGCAGTAGTAATTTTAACATTAATGTCTTTTTCTCATAACTTTAATGAAGTGTTATATATTCAGGTACAGATACCTAAGTCACATATTTTGATAATTATCTTGTAATAATATACATTGATATTTTTTATTTTTATTGATATTTATCCAATTTCTCACAGTGCTAACTTCAAAACTCCCACTTTCATAAATCTGAAGACTGTTCTAATATGAGATTTTTTTTCCATTGTATACTGGGTGTATCAAAAGCCCAGAATCATAGGCTCATGATTAAAGATAGAGGAAAACGTTGGAAACAGATGATTTTCAATCTAAAATGATGGAATTCTTCCAATCGCATCAGCCGTTTGGGCTCTACATTGATAAGTTGCCCTACATTAAATGAGAAATCAAGGTTGCCAGTTCAACAGGCTCTTCCCTTGGGCGCTCACCATAGCAATAATACAGCATTGCTGGGAAACGGATTCAAGATGTTCTACGTTCCCTCACAGAGGAATGTGTACGTTTACTGTGCCAGTTTTGCGTGCCTTTGCATTTTGTTGGCTTGGAACAACCTGTTAAACTCGAAATGTTGCCTTACCAGTGTGAATTCCAAGCGTCTGATGTGGTCGAAAAAAATAATCCAACATTTTACGAGATTGAAATCCAACTATTTCCAAGAAGTTTTTTCTCTTTTATTATTATTATTTATTTTATTTTATTTTATTTTATTTATTTTTTTACCCATAACGGAGTGGGCCTATGGCTTTTGACTTTTGAAATATACCTGTTCTATGCATATATATATTTCAGGGTGTTAATGAACTATACCGACAAACTGTAAGAGGTGATTCCTCACATCAAAATAAGAGAAAAAGTTCATATGAACCTACTGCGGGAAGTGCCTAGTTTCAGAGCTAGGGCTGTCTAAAGTCGGAAAAAAGCTAAATTCCAACAGGCCCTATTTCGAATTCCAGAAACTATGGATGGTGGTCCTTATTAGCGTAAAGGAAGTCACGCGTACACAATCCAAAAATGCATATTACATCAATTTTCAATGGGTGTGCAGGCTATTCTGTACAGGGTATAATTCTCAAATATGATCTCAATAGAGCTTTCATATATACCCTGATTTCAAGGAGGGTTCAAAGTAGGCAGGAGGTAAACCTTGACAACAATGGACATCCAGTGCTTCGAAGGGAAGTCGGAAGTGTTAGGTACAGGCAGCCCCATGTTTTTCTTTTTTTTTTTTTTTTTCGGAATAACGTATGATTCGATGTATTTCTTCACGGTATATTTCACGTTTGCTTCACTTATAAGCGTGAAAGAGAACATCGCAGCATGGTTTTTGCCGAGTACGAGAGACCATGCTGTTGACGATCCTTGACACTTCAGGCATAAGTATTCACTGCTGTCAAAGTTTATCGCTTGCCTCTTTGGACCAATCATAAAGTCAGATATCTCAAAATTCTGGGAATTTCATAATGTAGGAAATAGTCGGTACACCTATTGAACATTCATGAGATATGCAGTTTTGGATTATGTATACAAGATTTCCTTTACGCTGATAAGGATCACCACTCCATGCTTTCTCGAATTCGAAATAGTGCCCCTTGAAATTTGGCGCTTTTCTGCGATTTTGGACAGCCCTACCTATGAAACTATGCACTTTTTCCCATAGGTCGATAGGAACTTTTTGACTTATTTTGATGTGACGAATCACCTTTTACAGTTTGTCGGTATATACGGGGTGAAACTGAAAGATGTGCACAAACTCCGGGAGGTGATTCGTGACTCACAAGAAGACAAAAAGCCCTCTTGGATATTATCGAATTCCGTGTCGTGTAACAGTGACAAGGGTGCCAACTTGGAATCGAAAATCGAATCCAGACAATTGGAACGAAATAGAAACATGTGCACAGCGTACACGGCGCAGAATTCGACGACAAGCAAGAGGACTTTTTGTCTTTTTTTGATGTCATGAATCATCTCCTGGATTTTGTGCACATCTTTCAGGTTCACGTTGTGTATTCATTATTTCTTGTTGCAAGAGCCCTCGATAAGGTAAATAATGTTCTTCATACTTAAAATTTGTTTATATTGTGCTATTGTTAAACTTGTTATAGTAAGCATTGCTATAAGGATTACAGTAAAACTCCAGTCATCTCGATTGTCAATATCCGAATCGATATCAGAAATTCCTTTTTTCTAAAAACAAAGTACACTTTAAACTGTATTTATTCATTCATTAAAATATAATTTCCCTGAAATTCCTATTTTTTTAAAACGAACCTTAAAGAACTAATGATCATCCCAGTAATAAAAAATGCCCACGCTTGGATAAAGTTTTAATTACGCTTTTTATATTAACTTGAGGATGCTAAATCCAATAAAACTATTTTTAAGTATATCGCTTCACGAAGTTAAGAGAAAAATTACCTCGAATTTGGGAAATTAATATTTATTTATTTACTAGAAGAATACTCGTTCTTCGCAACGGGGAAAATGAGATTCATTCTGGACATAAATGACTGAATTTGGATTTAAACTGCATCGGAAGTATCACTGTTCATCTCAGCGAGCCCGAAACTTAAGGATTCGACACTAATATCGGTCATTTTCGATCATTTTTATATATCTCCTCCACCCCCTCCCCCAACTTGCGGCATGAATTTGAAGTCGGCATCGGAAGTGTCACTGTTCATCTCAGCGACCCCGAAAACTATTGATTCCGCACTAATATTCGTCATTTTCGATCATTTTAAAATATCTTCCCCCTCCTCCGCCCCTAAGACATACCGTCAAAGTGAAATGACAAAAAACATCCCAGGCCCGAACTTCATCTATGTGGCAAATTTGGTCGAGATCGGTGTCTGGCTCAGTAGTTAAGTTTTATTTATTTTTACATATCTCCCCCTCCCTTACATTGTACCGTCAAAGGAAATGATAAAAAACATTTTAGGCCCGAACCTCATCTATGTTGAAAATTTGATCGAGATCGGTCGGATGGTTCAACAGGTACGAAGTCACAAGATAGATAGATAGATATAGATAAGCTTATACCAAATTTGAGACTTTTCTAGACACCCCATGGACGAATTTGTTTAAAAAATACAGTAAATAACAATAATGATGATGAACATAGAAGTTCTACGTACACTTTTGGCCATCGTTTCTTATTATGATACTGCTTGATATGCTCCCTTTCATGATACGTGATTCTCTTACAGCTGTCTGGGAATTTTGGTTCTTCTTCTTCGTCAGAAAATGGATCGGAATCTTCACAACTCTCCTTCTCCTCCTCCATTGTTATTGTTGGGAACATCGTTAAGAACTATTTAAAATGTAAAGAGAAAAATAACAGAATACTACATATAATAAGTAGCAGAAAAATTAGGAAAAAGGCAGTTTCAGTTGAATAGCTTACTGATCTAGAGATTTTTTTTTTCTATTTTCACCATACAGAACTAACTACTGTACATTAGGGTGGAACGAAAAAACTCGAATATTTAAATTTTATTTCTTGTAATGCGAAAAAGTTACCTTTTGATGTTAAAAACAGAAAAATAAAATTTTAGGGTAAATGAAGTATGTTTTGAGGTGCCTCAAGGACGATAAAGTTTCACAAATATGGCATTTTTATTCCATTTCAACCTCTTTCACTTTTCCTTTATTTGCGCTATAAAACCATTGATTGCACTTGTTATTTCTCATTACTGAAGAAACAAACTTTTTGAGGAGAGAAGGAGGAATAATGAGTAATAATTATCTCTTTGAATACAGTAATTTTTCGTTTAAATAATATATTGCTGCTCGTTTTTGGCTTATGTTTTAACTTCTATAACTTCATCATAAATTTAAATCTCTTCACCTGCCCCACCCCAGAAGTTTGTTCCATCAATAAATAGATATAACAATTACAATAAAGGTTTTTATAGTCCAAATAAAAGAGCGAAAGAAGCTGAAATAGTACAGGAAATTTTAAATTTGTGGAACATTATAGTATTTGCGGCACCTCAAGGTATGCTCCGATTAATCTAAAATTTTATTTTTGTCTTTTCCGCATCAAATGTAACCTTTCAACACTATTAGAAATAAAATTTAAAAATTCGAGTTTTTTCGTTCCACCTTACTATACACCCATGTCCAAATCTAGTGTCGCATATTTGTAACTGTCTTCTTCTAAGAATATAATTTGATAATGACTTTACAGGGCACTTTTAATACTGATACTATGTGTATAATCGGGAAATGTATACTTGTGGTAAATTTCATAGCAAAAGAATTATAAATACGAAAATTCCCCATCAGGAAATCGCGGTCGGCAAGAGAGATTGCCGCCGTCGACGGTGGCAGGCAGCCGGTACCTGTCCGCGACGGCACAACAGTCTACTTGTTCAAAGTTGCCGACCTTTTGCCGAGGCGGCAAGCGGTCTAAAGTCGTAAAAAATGCCCTTTGCCGACTGTTGTCGACCGTCAGAGTCAGCAAAACAGTCGGATCGCACTCTTTCCGACCCTCTGCCGACCCCTTATGCCGGCCTCTTTTCGGCGGCGGCGCCGGCGTATTTATTGCGCCTTTACGGCTGTCTGCCGACTGCTCGGCAAGGCAACTATTCAACGGCGTCGCCGGCGCATTTTATGCACCTTTTCTGCTGTTTGCCGACTGCTCGGAAAGGCTATATTTTAATTGAATTAGATTACTTCGATTACGTTACATTAGGTTAGGGCCATAAAAACTACAGTGCAGAAAACACAAACCAAACTGTGCTAGGTGGCCACTAAAAAGCACGAATGCTATATAAATGAATCAGGGCAGGGCGACGCTGTTGGGCCCTCGCGGTATCGCGGGGGGTGTCCGAAGCGAGCAGGTGCGTCAGCGACGGTGGGTATATGCGTAAGCGAGGGTAGTGAAAACATGTGGGCTTTGGTAATCATACATATTTCAATATCACTTGTTATGGTTTCATAGTAGTAACGCTTCAATTCTAACATAAAATACAGCTTTCGCACACTGTGCAAAAATACATTGCTGTTGAGTTAGAAGCTACTTACCTTCAAAACTAAGGCTTGTAAACTTTCGCAATTTCTAGAAGAAAATCGTGTACTACAGTTTCTTAAATGTCGCTCGTTATTTTTTTTTAATAAAAATGAGATGAAATCTTTAAGTTTTACGTCCCACAGTTATACCGGTTAGGCTAAAGGAGACAGTGAGGATAAGAAATGAATGAAATGATGGAATGAAGAAAGTGGGAGGAAACGGGAGAACTCCCAGAAAACCCACGAGCACGGTGTTTGTCCACCACAAATCCCACATGGCGCAAGGTTGGATCGAACCAGAGATCCCAAGCACCGGAGGTGAACGCTTTACCACTGAGCCACCGCGCCCCCCTATTTTTTTAATAGTTCTATATACCTCACACATGATATGTCATTCCCTCGACATACACGCATCATTTCCACACTGCCTTTCGCGCCACTACATCGTAACAAGTTTACCTCACCGCGAAATAGTCTATCCACCTCCACATACAGTGAAGTTTACATCGAAAACAACCACTTTCTTCACTTTTATTATTCCCATGACCTGACTTTCACTCATTTTTCCTCACAAACTTAAACAAATTCTCCAATTCACCCGGTAAATTTCCTAAAATAGGTCCGTCGATACGGCAATTAACCCAAATTTAGTATCTTGAGTCGTAGTCTTACCAATTATTCTCATTGCCCGTCTTGTTCGGGCGTAGAATCAACAACACTCTTTGTTTGAGGCAGTCCACCCACACTGCATCACCATGTGACAAATGAAGAACGCAAACCGAACATGCTGGCAGCGCGACCAGACGACGATTTCTCCAATCAGGCCCTTCAGCCTCAAAGGTGTTATCATAGCTAGCGGGCCGCCATCGGGAAAGAGCTGCAAAACGACATAAGCAGAAAATGCCCACATCCCGCCTTGACACCGCCTGTGGTGGCGGCCTTGCCGCTAAAGTAGGAGGCGGTCCGCCATCGACGGCAGGAAATTGTCAATGAGGAACGCATATGCGAGCATTAACTGCAGCAATCCTTTCGTCCACTGTCTGCCGACCCTTTTCCGACTCCTTTTAAATGGATCATCAACTTACTGTATTAGCTGTGAAACTTACTTTCCATATACTGTTCCGCTTGCAGGTCATATAGTACAAGAGTTATCTTACTAGTCGGTGAACCGCCAGCGTTTCGGCGCCTGTCCGAGTATCTTTGTCGCGGTCGGTCCGTCCGCTGTTTGCCGACCTTCTTTCGGCTCCTTTACTTGTCGACACGCCGCCAGCGTTTCGGCGTCTTTCCTAGATCATTTTTCGCGGTCGGCCCGTCCGCTATTTGCCGTCTCCTTTCAAAATGTTTGCCAAAGATCCTCTCGTACTTGTAATTTAATTTTAAAAATTTACTTCTCATATACCCTTTGCGCGCAGTCCCTTTACTACATTTATTTTCATACATTTGCCTTTTTTATGGTCAGCACGTCGTCAGCGTTTCGACGTCTTTACAACCATCATTTGCCGAGGTTGTTCCATCCGCTGTATGTCGACTTTCTGCCGACTCCGTTTTCACAAAACATACTTAATGAAATTAGTGTCCATCCACAAGAAAAACCTTCGGACAGTTTGAATTTTTACTGCATCATTAAAGAAGATACAGGCTCTATTCATTTTCCAAAATTCGACTCGTTGCCGCTGGTACGTGATATTGAAATTTTCGCCGACGTCATTTTTCAAGAAATTGCGGGCAGTGTCTTTTTGCAGTCGTCCTCCGATTGTCTGCCGACTGTTTCGAGAAAGCTTTATACAAGAGAAATATAAGCCATAATTCGTATTTTAAAGCAACAAATTACCTTCCCACTCTCTTTGTTTTCTTTCGGTGAACGTCTCTGTTTTTGCTCGTCGCGGTCGAAAATCGCACGGAAAGACGCCGGTATCCGGCGCCGGCAATCCGACCGTGGCATCTGATTGGCTTGGACAAATTGTCCGACTGTAGGCGGCAGGATCCTGATGGGGTTAGAATGAGTAAAATAAAATGTTGCTAAATGGACGAGAAATTGTTTTATTGTTCTTATTTACTGCTCTTTTGACATGAAATTTGCAACATGAAATTTGCTCGTAAATGTCTTTGCCGATTATACACATACTAATATTATAAGAAATACCGGGCGAATTCGTTATCAAATTATATTCCTACAACAATATATTTATAGACATGCGACAATAATTTTGGACATGAGTGTACATAGCACCAAAGAAATGAGAAAAACGTAAAGTAATAAATATATAAATAAATAAATAAAGTTAAACAGATCTGAACCTTGGAACACAAGATGAATGTGCGCTTGTTAGCATTGAGACCAAAATAAATCAGTATGCTAATTATGTGAAGTACACATTTCCTATTAGTTTTCTTACCCTTCAAAACAATTCAACATGCTCTTGTATATACATTACAGTGTGTATGTATACAAGTGTTCTCGAACTATAAGAAGATGTTTCTATAAGATGGAACCAAGACAAAAAGGCCCTATTAGCCCATGCCCGACAATCAGTAGATCGAGAATGATGGGCTTCCGAAATTGGAAAATTAATTTTTTAGTTGAATATTGGCAAATATGTGCAAAATACTATAACAACAACTTCTATACTACTATTATTACTACTACTACTACAACTAATAATAATAATAATAATAATAATAATAATAATAATAATAATAATAATAATAATAATAATAATAATAATAATAATAATAATAGGAAATCAGAATAAACTTTGATAATGAGTTTTGACATATCTATCTTCTGTGTTCTTGCTTTCGTATCTTTGCTTGGAATTTAAGATGAAATATTGGAATATGAACCACACTGAATAGAACATGGACACCCTACACAGAAAATAAAACTAACCAATCATAGATTTAAAAACAAAGCAAATTTTCACATTTCCTTCATTATTATATTAATCTAAGATGTATTCATTAAATGAATTTTCCGTTACTTACAATATAGGGGAGAGAGGGGGACATTGACACGACTTTTACTTACCTGAGATTTTAGAAGATATCGTCACCTTGAGAAACATGATTTTTTTCCTACTTAAACTGTGATTCTTTAGCTACATTTACTATGTACAATATTGTTTCTACTAATGTCCTACCTGGAGTAAATTACATTTTACGAAAGGTCTCCAATCTGTACCAATCTTCCCCATGTGGGGGCAGATTGGTACTGGCTTGGGGCAGATTGGTACGAGAAAAGTCTAATGCTTGCTTGTGTTCTATTCAAAATTTAAAAGTTCCGCAAGCTATTTACAAAGATAAAAACGTAATATAAATGAGGTTCTGTCTCTATAAGGAAAAATAGAAGTAAATAATCCAACGGCTACCTACAGTTTACAAAATTTTGAAATCTTTCATACCACAACTACAAACTAGAAAAGATGTTATACTTTTCTTTCGAGCGTACCCCTTGCCTCCATAGGAAGCGGAGCTTTGTTATTATAAAGGTGACCAAGAAAGTTCTGTCGCTTTTTCACCCACAACCTTCGAACATCGATCTGTCACCTAAGACGTACCTGGAAGATTAAAAATAGCCCATCAGCATCGACGAACTTCTTCCAACGTTCTGGAAGCCCATAGATTCCATCGCGGTAGAACAGATGATAATCGGATGGTGCAATGTCCGGAGAATATGGTGAATGCAGTAGTGTTTCCTATCCAAGGTATAGAATGGTGTCCCTGGTTATCCTAGCCACGTGGGGCTTAGCGTTGTCCTATAACAGGAGGACCGCTTTGCGATTCAGATGTGCTGGCTCCAGAGTTTTGAGTAGTTCTTGAACACGGCTCAACTGCTGACAGTACACAGTTACGTTAATGCTCTGACAAGCTGGTAGCAGTTCCCGATGCACGATACCACGAGCATTCCACCAAATACACAGGAGGATCTTCTTTTGGTGCAGTGCTGGTTTTGGCTGTTTTGGATCCGGTTCACGGGATGTTAACCAATGATGACGGCGCTTGGAGCTTCGTACAGCATCCACTTCTCATTATATGGCAACATCCTGTCCAGAAATGACTCCTTCCTTAGATAAAACAGCAAAGAAACACAGGTATCTGCTCGCGTTGCCTTCTGGCCCGGATCCAATCATGTGGAACCCATCGACCCACTTGTAGTGCTTCCCAAGTTGATGGAGGTGCTGCCGAACGGTTTCTTCACTCACACTAAATTGTAGTCTCAGTTCCTTATATGTCTGGCCACTGTTCGCCTTAATTGCTGCCTGAAGATCATTTTGTACATGTGTTGGTCTTCCGGCACATGGTGCGTCTTCGAGTGTTTTGTCACCGTCTTTAAGCTTGTTAAACTGTCGTTGCACTGTCCGCGTATTCACGACACCCTCACCAAAGGTCTAGCATATCTTCTTTCTTGCTACAGCGGCGTTTGACCTCAGTTTGAACTCGTACACCATACTTGGCCTTAGGGCTCTGTGGAGATCCCATTTTTACTGTCATTAAGCAAGTTCACTGTGTAACTGAACTGCCACAATCAGGTAGTATGTTGTTGTATCCACACCAACAACTGACCTTCGTCTTATCTCCATTGACATTCAACTCACGATGTGAGGGCCAACTGAACACAGACCTCTACAAAAAGCGACAGAACTTTCTTGGTTACCTTTATAATATTCAAGTTTTAAGAACTTCACCTAATAACTTTCAAATAGGTTACTGAAATTCAAATAAATATGATGCTTACTATGCCCTGGCTTTTAGCGTCCATGTACAATCCGCGGCAAAAAACCTGCAACATGAGCATATAAATTTATTGTGAAGTAGCGAAGTCTTTTGCTCCAAAATAAGTGTGCACGGGAGGAGGCCGAGGTTTATACTGGCGTGATCCGTTCCACTTAGACATTATGTTCATTCCCTGTGCTGTTAGGCGTAGTTTCAAAATAAACTCACATCCTCATGTTGCAGGTTTTTTGCCGCGGATTGTACAAATATATATTTGAGGTTGATGTTGTTAGACATGTGCCTATTAAAATAATTCGCATGTTATGACCTGGGGAGAAGAATCTTCACATTTTTGCTATCACAGCTCATAAATGGTTAAACAATTTTCCATTCGAAAGTTTTTGTATATCGGCTATACCTATAGTTCCGGAAGGTCGAAAATATAATAATAGAAAAGTTTTCCGTATTATTTTGGTTAATTTATTTTTATGCTTTGATTATGGAATCAAGCGATCACACAAGAGATAGTCTATATTATTAGTAAGTTTTTCTACTTGATGTTAATCACATTGAAAACTGTGATACATTGGAAATGCACAAAGAGTAGTCTACTCTTACAATTACAAATGGAACGGGTAGGTTGGTACAGAGCAGTGGGGGCACATTGGTCCGTACCAATCCACCCCACATGCGTGTGTACTAATGCCCCAACCGAACTTCAGGATCATTAATTCCTATAACTGAAAAATTACTCCACGCGGGGCAATTGAACATAAATAAAATTATTTGTAAAGAATTACACTTTCATGCAACATACATAAGTTTTCAAAAACCCAGTGCTTATTACAAATATAAGCTTACAAAGACATAAGTGAATACTTACTTTTGGTCTAAGAAATCAAGTTTATTTTTCTGCACAGAGAAAAGAACACTGTGACCATCCATCAACTGTGCCTCACGATGTTCGTTTGTCACCAATGTTGTCAACACCAAACTGTTGTCCATTTACCTTTTTACAGTGGAAAAATCTCTACCTTCTACCTATGTGCCCCGTGTACCAATGTCCCCCCTCTCCCCTACAAGGAGTTATATTTACAAATCATTTACAAATAAATTGTTTATTTCGGAAAATAATGAATGGGTATGTTATCCTAATTTAGTGCAAAGCTTTTGACAGAAAAGCATTGGTCAACAAGTGGAAACAAGAGGAATCTATCAGAAACGTGTTTATTTACGTGTTTATTTCCCTATACATCATTGAAATCATGCATTTAAATGGTTGAAAATCTAAATGTGTGTGAAGAATTGAGGAACTGACTTTATCAAAGTCTTATAAAATATAAAACCAGTATAACGAAGAAAGAAAATTAATTAATAAAACTTTTAATAATAGGTTATTTTCTTTTACGTAATTTTAGATGAAATAGTAGTTAATCTACAAGAAATGTTTACTAAACTACAACACAAACTAAACGCACAAAAGTTACTTTAAAAATTAAATTTGCAAATGTCTACTGAATTAATACAAACTAGAATTTTTTTTTTTATATATTTCAAAATCAAATCGTATCAGTACCTTCTGCACTTCCGATTGTGGTTTCGATAGATACTCCGAGGAAAGATTCAAAGGATTTATTCCTCTTATTGAGAGAAACTCTTTCATTATTCTCATACCATTACTCTCGGTCTGTAAATAGAAACAAAAATACACTTTTACTAAAATTAAACCAAACTAACTCAAGCTTAATTTGATATAATCCAGATCTTCAAGCTTTAGTGAACACTCTTTGTACAAACTATTTCTCAACTGAAAAAAAAAATAGAAAAATTGGATTTTGAATTTATATGATTCCTTAGAATATTTCAGTTATGGTATGAAAGCTATTGAATAATGTATTTTTGTTATGGCTTCTTTCTGATATTCATGTAAAACTTTATTCATTATTACTTTATCTTTATATTCAATAAAGTTGTTTGTGTTCATAATAAATAAATAAACTATTTTCAGTGGAGGTTCTTGAGGGAAGTCACATCAGTAAAAATTAAAATGTTATCGCCACAAACTAAGGGAAAACTTAATTAATGTGACTTCCCTTAGAGCCGTCACTGACTATTTTGAACTTTACGTATATTAACTGTGTTTTGATATATAAAAAAAGTTATAACTAATATGTTTCAACTCACAAGTATAATGCTGATTCAAAGATATCAATGCCAATGGCAATTATCTGTAGGTGTCATGTTACAAAGTAGTTGTATTTAACATATTCTGTAATAAATAAAACCATGGTTCTCCTTTTCATTAGGGCATACCTTATAATATAATTACAAGTTATAGAAATAGTTTCCCTGATAATTCCCTTTCGTTTCTGATACTATATCGTCCCTCTCGAGACAAAAGGGCGTATCTCATTTTCTTAACTTTTCCAGGAGAGAAGTTTAAACCTTTTCTCAGTATTTATTCTGTTATCTTCTTTTAAAATTTCGTTGGCTATCATTCGTGTCAGATATGTAACTTACGAAATCAAAAAGTTAAATTTTGACAGAACAAGATAAAATTAACTTATGATAACATCTTTAAACTTGTATCCTGGAAAAGTTGAAAAAATGAGATACGCCCCTTTGTCTCGAGAGAGACGTTATGATATGTGAATCAGGAGTTTAACGAGAGATCCAAATCACATGATCTCTCGGGAACTTCTCACACTTAAAAGAGAAATGCAAACTAGTTGGCCACTAAGGTGTGCGTTTGGAAAGGAAAGTGTTCAAATTAAAATGTATTCCGTCTTTCCTAAAATAGATCAAGTTGTGATTGTATTTTTTAAAAAAAAAATTAAGAGAAAAAATCATAAAGACCAAACCCTAAGGTATATCTCCTAGAAACTGAACACAGCACTATTATTAATTCTATGTTAATATTCGGAGTTTTATTTCATACTAGCTGAATATACCCATTCTTCGCATGGGAGCTGTATTTGGAACGCCTGTGGAAGTGTCACCTTTCATTTCAGCGACCGCGAAACCTATGGATTTGACACTAATATCGGTCATTTTGGGCTATTTTTACCCCCCCCCCCCACTGACCCGCGGCCTGCATGCAATGGTAGCTGAATTTGCAAGTCATCTCTAATGAAAGTGTCACATTGATCTTAGCGACCGCGAAAACTATGGATTTTACACTAATATTGGTCATTTTGAATTACTTTTGCATGTCTCGGTATCCCCCTTCCCCGGTGACCCCCGGCCCAGAACCGAATAGGGTGAATTTGGAAGTTAATGCGATCGTAGTTTCACTATTGATCTCAGCGACCGCGAAAACTGTGAATTCGACACTACTATCGATCATTTTCTACTACTTTTAGTGTCCCGGTAAACCCCTCCTGAGACCCCCTTGCTTCGAATTTTGATAAAAACACTTCGTGTTGATCTGGGTCCTGGACCGAGGTATCCGTGACCAAAATTTGGTAACTCTCGGTCAACTTGTCTGGTCCCCAGGCCGGTCCCAGTAAACGCCCTTCCTGAGACCCCCTGGTTCGAAATTTTAAAAAAAAAAAAAAACGCTTCGTCTTGATCTGGGGTCTGGACCAAGGTACCCGTGACCAAATGTTGGTAGCTCTCGGTCCATTCGTCTGGTCCCCAGGCCGCACACAGATAGACAGACAAACACACAAACTCTTTATTTTATTTATACTAGATTAGATTCAAAACCATAGTCACATTCAATTTTCTTCTCGTTTTACCCTCGTACTAATACAGCTCAGAGTTTCTCATGATTCTTTAAAGCAGGAATCTGGTTCATCCTCAGGAAGTGAAGGACCGGAACGAAATTCGTACATCACCTCCACGAGTGCTGAAGTCAAGAAAATACGGAGCTTTTACCTTCACACACAGCCTGTGCTTTCATGACTTGTCCGAAAAAGGAGGATGATCTTTATTTTACTTGTATAGCCATATTCAATGCGTTTATTGAATATCAAACAAGAAAACCGTAATACACATGAAGATCATGTATACTCTAATTATAAACTAGTTAAATTTTCAGAAAAGAGGCAAAATAAAAATGGTAACGGCATTTTTGGGAAATTAAATGCAACCATTTTTTAAAAGACTATTGACATGTTTGCATGTGAAAAAAAGGGTTGCCAAATTTTCTGACATGTAGGAACACTTTTACAGTGTTTTTTATGAAGTGAATATTTAATTATTATTCAGTATTATTATTAGAAAATTGTTGTGAAATCGTAGTTGGTTGTTTCTTTCATTAATATATGAGTTATGTTTAAATTGTCAAATGTCAATTTTTGACATGTTCATGATGCTTTATCAGAAGCATCAATGTTGTCAGTCGGTTCTACTATGTACTGTAAAAACTTTTCTACAGTAGATACTTTTTCTTAGTATTATTTCAAACACTTTCCCCTATGAATCTTTGAATTATAACAACTTGCTTTCCAATATATTTTTCAGGTAGTTTTGAAGATCATCATAGTACCTATATTGCCACTGTAAATTATAAATTAGCTATATTGCCATTGTAAATTATAAATAACATAATAGTGCCTGTAGCATCGATAAAACGTAAATTTCCAGATACATATGATCCGGATAAATGTAGATTTTGTCAGGTAACAAATAATAATAAACATGTAAGAGAGGCCAGCGACGATGGAATATTGAAAGTGAAGGAGTGTGCTGTGCGTAGATCAAAGATTCGGGATGCATCAAATGAAAATGTTATTGAACGCATTCAGAACGTAGTTGCAGAAAATACGTATGTTAGTGTTCTATGGTATTATTCTTGTTATTCTGACTTTACTCATAAACAGCAAATTGATCGTATGGAGAGTAGGTTTGATTTGCTTCACTGAGGATCATCAACAAGTTACAAGGGGAGACAACTGGGAAAAAATAATAGTGAAAGTGTGGGTAACAGTTATAGTGCACCTTCATCTTCACGAACGTTAAGAAGTGATGTGCAGCCTTTAGATTTTAGAAAGTGTTTATTTTGCTCGAAAGAAAAGGACAAGCTTATTCAATATTATCACATTTTCAGTTAGTGACAAGGTCCTACAGAAAGCAAAGACTCATAAAACACTGTCAGTTGAGTTAGGAGGAGTAAATGATCTAATTACCACAGAGGGAAAATATCATTCCACTTGCCTTGGCATACTAGAGGGAAGCTCAGAGAACTAATGAAAAATCAGTCATGTGATATACCAATGGTGTGGATTCTTCATAAAATACAATTCCACATAAACAGAGGAGATATTTTGGAACTAAACGATGTATGGGGTCGTTACATTGATTGGCGAAAAACTTTTCAACTTCAATACCCGTTAGCTATATAAACCGACGCTCAACATTTAAAGATCATCTGCAGTCAGAACTTTTGGATACGTACTCTTCATACCCAGAGGAGAAAAACTGGCGTCGAAACAATGTTTATGCTTCTGATTCCATTTCAATATGCTTGTATGTTTTATAATGTATCCAAAGAATTGAACAATGAAGACGAGGGATTCATTCCCACTACTAAACCTGATGATAACTGGTTTCTTCCTCTCATTCATGCAGCCTTGAAAATACCAACAGACATAAAAAAAAAAAAAAAAAAAAAAAAAAAAAAAAAAAAAAACATTGAAAGTCACAGTGTGTTCATGTTAGCCGAGAAAGTGCTTCCGATTTAGTCTCTGAAAGTCTTGTAATGTTTCTCCGAATCATATTTAGAGGAATAGATGTACTGTATCGTGAAAGTGGTAATGATGAGTGTGGCATTTGTGCATGATATTGATCGCATGCTAAACATTGCCCAAAATATTGTTTATTGTGTAAGTAACGAAAGCAACTGACACCAAAGCATATTGGTCTTGCGTCTACTCTTCACCAAGCTACCAGAAATGAAGGGTAAGGGGAAAAAGAAGGAATGTCACAAAATTGCATTTTCGAGTAAACGGCGTTTTAATATTGGAAACAGTGTAAAGAGAATAGGGTTAGTAAAATTTGTTGCCCCTTTTTACATGGATATTTCTACATCTACGTATGCATGGCATATACAATCAAATAGAACCAAGAGTCACCAACAGATAGGACAAAGCACCCGCCAAATCATGCACATGGACATTCCTTGTTTCTTCCCCTTACCCCTCAAATAAGCTCCTAGTGAAGCTTTCCCACAAAGCAGGCCATGTAATCAGCTATTATCAGCTACAAAAGCTGGATATAGCATTAGCAGAAAGGGCACTGCAATCTATGGGTGAAATTATAGGAGCCGTCATACCTTCCAATCTTCAAGCAAAGAAATTTGTTCATTTCACTTTCGATAACATACTGTAGATATCCTAGACGAAACATTACTTTACAGGCGACTCAAATGGCATGTTAGAAGAGGAATGACACTCCAGTACCATTTACAGAGATTTCTCTATGGAAAAATATTTATTGCTTCCGGTGCCCTCAACACAGTAAAGTGAAATTGACTATTCTGATATTCTTAAACCGATCCTAATGACGTTGAATCCAATCTCAGAAGGTTGTTTTGAACTTTATTTATTGTCCATGTAAGAAAGGATGTTTAACAAAGAGATGTAACTATAAAAGTAACACCAATGTATGTACTAGTAACTGTAAATGTGGACGTGCTACTATTAACTGTAACAACAAAGTTCATAGTTAAGTGTGAGCTGTGTGGTTTTAATCCTTCTATTCATTATATTTTCGGTTTCATTATTCTATTTATCAAAACGTGTCACCTTTTACATTTTTACAATTTTCAAAATGTGACAAAAACTTATTAGTAAGGGTATAGAAATTGTAAGCTTATCTAATTATGTATTCAATTCACTTTATGTTCTGCGTTTTAAGATTACTTTTAAATATGGTTCTCTTCTGCAACCACTATTACAAAAATTCACATAAATCATAAGTAATCTTATTTAAAGCTAAAAAGAGTTCAACAGCGTTTAGTGTATAAATTTGTATGGTACAATCCATTATTACGTTATACGTTATTACTTAAATTTCGTGTGCTTTAAGAAGAAATCATTCTACATTTTTGTACTAAATTAATGGATGATACCCAATTTTATATTAAAATACTGAGGACATATATATAAAAAATAGTTCTTGTTTTCAGTTTACAACACTGCCAAGCAAAGTTATTGTACTATATAATAAAATATTATGTTTTAATATAATTAACAGGTGAGGAATTTATATCATTTCATAAGACAATTTGTCATGTTCAAGATCTGGTAATATAGCAGTAGTTGGCACCACTGATAGTTTCAAAACCACGCATTAGAAAATTTGGCAATCATGATTTTTTTTTTCTTTTTCTTCAGAACACTCAACTCCTTCAAGTTGCATAGGTTGCTTTAAATTCCACTTAAATGCCGTAAGGTGTCTTTATTTGAAATTTTGACTAATCTATTATGCGTTCAATTTTCTCATCATTGAATTAATGTCTAGAAACGATTAACAAATTACTACTGATAATGGACTTATTTGTACTCACCTCTTCCTCTGTTTCTTTCTTTCTGCCATAACACCTAACCTCTCCCTTCTTAAGATAATAAATCCTCTGGCATTTATCCAAAAGCTCTGATTCTTTCCTTACTCGCGTAAAATGTGCAAGATCAGCTAATCGTGATATATCTTCCAGCAACATTTTGGAAGTCAGTTTGGACAATCGCTTCGCCGGCTCTCCACATAAGAGAAAATATAAAAATTCGTACAACTCCTTGTAATTCACTCCTCCACAACTTTCCGGATTAGGATGTTTTTCCAGTCTTGAAATTAACAACATAGTTTTGGCAAGGAGTCCTGACATATCAGAGGATTCTGTAATATTCGCTGTCTTTCGAGCGCGTTCCATTTTCAGAAGCCATGAATCAATTGGTGCTACATAGTGGTCCTGATGTCGCTTAAAGCTACTCCCACTAGACAAAACTGTATTCCTATGCCTGCGCCTTTGCCTTTGCATGTAGCTCGCATAAACATTATTACGTGCAGATTTCATTCTCATATCAATGAAAACCCTAATTTGTTCTTTTGTTTTGGTAGGTATAGTCTCTGATAATTTGTTTATATCACGATAACCATACCGCTTCAAAGCATACAGGAGAACCCTTTTCTCATAATCGCTCCAATCCGACTTGGGAATCCTCTTCATTCTGACTTGGTACAAGCCATCTGTACGTCGAGTTTTGATCATCTTACCCTGAACAAAATGGCAAAAACACTTTTCAGTTATAGAGCAAGATCTTTTAACTTCGGTCCCGCTTAATAAATATATTTGTAAAAATAGTTATATACATACTGACGTTACTTTTTATAGGGCTCCTTCGTGGTTAAGCGGTTTAGCATATGCGCCTTTGGCGTGGAAGACCCGGGTTCGATTTCCGGCTGGAGCTTATGTGGTTCGGATCCCACGTTAATCAGTAGGTCCCGTCTCATATAGCCTCGCTGCTGCAAGGGACGTTAAACTGATAATCAACTCAACTCAACTCATTACTTTTTATAAATAAAAGTGAATTTATGCTAATTAAATGACAATATAGAAAGAAGTTTCTTCTACTAAGTAGTAAACATATACACATTGCTATTGCTTTGTTATTTTGGAAATGCATATACATTGTCTCATGGTATGCACTTAATTATAAACTACACTAAATATTTAGAGGAGAGAAACATTTCTTACTTGGCATCCTGAAAATAATAGAACCATAACAGACTGTTTCAAGGCTGCACTGCTCCTTTTTTCAGTGTATCTTGTTTTGCTATATTCCTTGTCTTTCCTTGCCTTTTCATGTGATGCAATTTTTACTTCTTTCATCAACATATTTTGAAAGTTGGATTGAAATTACTTATTTTCTCACTGCAAAGGTCTTCTATTTAAGCATGGGTTTCAACGGAGGGAAAGAACCCATCACCATGCCTTAGTTGGTAGCATGGAGGAAGAGGCCAATGAAGCCTTGAAACTGTCTGTTATGATATTGTTATTTTCGGGCTAAGATATGTTTCTTTCTTCTCTAGATATTCAATATCTATCCTAAGGCTTCAGTAAGTAAATACAGTAAATAATCTTCAAGTTTTTGGTACAGAGAAAAGAAGTCTATTTCATTTCCACAATTTTATAATTAAGGAATGGAAATTCTTCTTTAGCTACGTCTTTTTTTTTTCAGTGAATTATATGTTTGAAGTTTTCTTCAACAATAACCCAATCTTTTAAATGTGGCTATGTAGCATATAGCACTACTTTCACACTGTACTTACAAACATTAATATTACAAGTATATAAATAATCATCTATTCATAATTATTATAATCTACTATAGTCACATACATAAATTTTATTTCTGAAACGAAGCAGAAATGCATACTTTGCGAGATAAAATTTTGTCAGAAGTAAACGAGATTTGTTTAGTTTAAAACCTTTTTAATTATTTGATAGGATCTTCATAATAAAGACACTTAATCTCTAGATAGAATCAGAGATAAAAGCATGCTGAAATATCAGTACAGATTTTTTATTAGTAAATAAGAAGGAATATACGTACATTTCTTGTAAACACTGTATAATTGATTAGTTTACACTGAGCAGACAAATTAAATACTTGTGACTCCTGTGATTATTGTATGAAATAATTTTGGGGAATTTTTAACAGGAAAGGCTCTTAAAATATGAATTTTCTTAATTTAAAAGTATTATTAAATGTTTGCATAGTTTGCATATTGATGCTGTAAGTTACGATTCTAATGTAAGTTTCAGTGTGGTCAATAAAGATTTTGATAAATCATCATCTTATATTCCAAGTGGAAGTCAGGAGTTGAATTGTAAGCATATATTTTAAGTATTTAGTTTTAAAAAAAGCAACTTACATATGAATTTATCATTATTGAAACTTACCATCTCGAATGAAATAGCTCTTTTTGTGTAGATATGTATAAAGGAAGTTTGTGTTTAATACCTGGAAATAAGAAAAAAAATTAGTTATCACTGTAATACGAGCGGTGATAATATTCAGAAAAACTGTAAGCAAAAGGCTAATACTCACCACGGAAAACAAACCATTCCTCTAGGAAGTACTTTCGGAGAACATTATCTCCATCTTCAGCCTGGACACAATTTGAAAAGGATTTAAAACATGAGGAGAAAATGTGGATGGGCAAAAATGGTTTAAAAGGATTTGAAATACGCGCGAAGCATAAATCTTCTTGTCAGAAATAAAAAAATATTAATATTATGTCAGACAAGAAGATTTATGCATTGCGTATTTTAAATTCTTTTAAACCATTTTTGCCCATCCACATATCTCCTCATGTTTTAAATCCTTTTCAAATTGTGTCCAGGCTGAAGATGGAGATAATGTTCTCCGAAAGTACTTCCTAGAGGAGTGGTTTGTTTCTTACGCTAACTATTAGCCTTTTGCTTACATTAAAAAAAAAAAAAAAAAAAAAAAAAAAATTAGCTTTCCAATTAAGAAACATTTTTCTCTCATATTGTGAACAAATAGAACATTTCATTCTATTCTCAATATCTTCTAGGAGAATAGTAAGCACTGAATAATAAAAATTTGCAAAGTAAATCTGAATAATTGTTTCTTACTCATATTCAGATTCTAGTAACTAATTCCCTCAGTGCAGAAAGTACAAAAGACTATTTTAATTTAATAGTCAAGATAATATATTAACATATTCCATAAGCTTCCTTCTACTACTAATACTTACTCTAACAAATAAGGATGTTGAATTCGAGGTCCAGCTGGAAGTCAAATTATGAATTTACTTTCAATTTATATAATAGAATATTAGTAAAAAGTTTTCCGTATATACAGATTTTTTAATCTACATAAGATATTTCTCTTATTTCTTGATCAATCGAAACTCTATCTTAAGAAACATCTTGTTACTTGAAAAATTATAGAGTAAGTTACGGATTAATAGGATGTTTAAATACATTTGCTTTGAAAGTGCATCAAAGTAGTTTGCATGTTCGAAGAATAAATAAATAAATCTAAATGTTGATTCTTATTTAGTACTCTTACTGTCGAACCAGTTTATATTGAGTGATGCCATCAGGCCAACATCAATAGTACAACTCATTTTCAGCGTAGCAATAATCATATTTTTCCCCCAAGCAGCATGAATGTTTCATGGAAAGGCCATTCTTACTAGGATCTACCCTCAACTTTATTGAATTCATGTGCACTGGCTGACAGATCATGCAGCTCAGAAGAATAATAGGTGTACACTACGAGTGGTACATGCGGCTCTCACATACAAGTTTGGCGAATTCACTGGTAGTAAACGCGACAGTGAAAGTGTCAATCATATGACCATACAAGCATTAAGTTATATTTTCTATAATGTTTACTATTTTTGCCCATATTATTTTGGAAGCATAATTGTTTATAATAGTTGTAACATGGAATATTTCAACATTTCATTACCGAATAATCAAATAATTACTGATTAACTATACCAGAAAATATTAAATAGCAAATTAAACTATTTAGTTCTTCCTCCAAATCTACCTTTACGTTATTTATAAGAGGTTAAGATGTTAAGTATTCCCTTCACAAAAATATGTAGAGAAACACTTAGACCAAAAATATAAAATATTTTAAATGTTACTAGTTTGTTCATTAAAAAAAAAAAAAAAAAAAAAAAAAAAAAAAAAAAAAAACAATGGTAACAATTATATAAACTGAGGTAATGAAAGTATAGTATTATTCCAGTTTGTTGTTAATTAGAATTAAAAAATCTAAATATTAAACCTACATCATAACAAAAGTTTGTATTTGAAGTATGAGCAAAATTTCACCCTTGTAGCATTACCGTCACAAAAGGGGAAAAATTTTAAATTTTAAAAATAATACTTTGAAATACTTAAATTTCGATAATTCAATAATCGTACATATTTTGATCGTGCAACTTCACAGTACTTTTTGAGTTAAAATCAAGCAAGTTATGAAACAGAAAGAAAGATGATAAAATAGTACTCTTGTCAATAGAAGTGCCATAATCGTCGTATCTCAAATGCTGGAATGGATTATTTTCAAGTATTTTTATTTGTGCGTACATTCTTATTGCATTTTATAAAGCTGTTTATTATGAAACTATATAATTTGAACAGATCACTTTGACTTTTGAGTAATTTTTTTATCATATAGAATGATTCAAATATATTCTTATCTGTAACACTTTTAAATTTATGCAAAATTTTATGTCTATTGAAAATATGCTCTTATGTCGGTGCTCTTCACTTATTATTAAAAAAGGAAAGTGTTATTATTCCTATTGTTGAAACTTTGGACATATTAACCGACAGAAAGCAAGATCGGATCAAAATAGCTCACTCACTCAGAAATGTTATTATTTATTTTATTTATTTTTTATTTTTTTATTTTTATTTTTATTATTTTGCGTCTTAGCTATTAAACGCATGTCAGATCTTTCAAGCATTCGTCGATGTAATCATGTTGTATTGTCTAAAACGTTTGTGTTGTAATGGTGTATTTGATAAACAACTTTATTTTTTTTACGATCCGATCGTAGTAACCCGGCATATTAATATTGATTTTATTGTTTATTTTATGTGTACTTTCTAAATGACGTATTATATTGTAGTGAGAATGTATACATAATAATTGTGTAACCTGTAAATAACTTTCCCTTCTCTAATTTTAAACCGTTTCCCTCACTTAGATTAATTTAAATTATATCTAGTGTTCAGTAAGTAAGACTTTTGATATTTTATCTGAATTTAATATTGTTAGAATTAAAGTCATTAACAAAGCCACAGATGAATATAAAAGATTTTTAAGGAGAGCACTGGAAATAACGATAATAATAATCAAAAATGGAAAATTATAATCATTTTACTTACGTGAAGTTGTGATGTCTGAAAATATAATTTCTAGTTTTCGGCCCTTGCCTACAGTCTTGTTCACGGAGGAAAAAAGAGGGGGAAAACCAATAAAAACACCGGGAAAAATTAAAAACGAAAGGAGTTACCGGGGTAGAACAGTGCGCAAAATACTCTGTCTTAGCTGCTAGACACCCATCGAATGGTGGCACACATACTGTAGAATGACAGGTTCAATTTGTCTATTCTTTCGTTCATGTAGTGAAGGTTGCCAACTCATGCTGATGTTTTTGCTTTGGTGTCAATGTTGTATGTACTTTTTAACTGCTTTCTCCCATTTATGTTAACCTTTGGATTTTTTAAGAAAATAAAGACATTTTCAAAGACAAACCTTTCTAATTCATTCTTAGCTCCAAATAAAATTTTTCAAGAAACAATGTTATCTTCTTTTTAAAAAAAATCCGTATGAGATGGGGATTCAAATTAACAAAAAATTGGTTACTTACCAATATATCTTCCCGTGTGAAAGCTAAATATTCTCCAGATGTATCAGAACAACAAACTAGTTCCGTCTTTAGTGGTAAAGTAACAAAAAATAAAAACGGATCAGGAAAATATGGCATGGGAACAGGAATATATACCACCAAATGAACGTAACGTAAAAAATGGGTACTAAAAAAAACGATCAGAGCACAGTGAAAGAGTTGAGTTTGAAAGAAGCGTAGTGTCTATGTTTCATCACTGTTACCAGAATTAAAATACACATCAAAGGTAGTTAGCCAGACTTTATCAATGTTACCAGAATCCAGAGTTAAGTTCGGTTTACGTTTGTAAATAAAGAATGACCCTTTAATCTCTCGTTGCTTTCTTGTTTTTTTCTGAATCCTTTACATTAACCTATTTTATATTATGTATATGTAGGTGAAGTGACAATCCCGACATACCCACTTCTCATGACTTTTTTGATTGTCTAATGTGTTCTTTAATTCAGGTGTTAATATTGCGCTTGGTTTCATCTATATATTAAGAATCACATTCACACTGAGCACGATAAATACTTGACTTATTTAGAGGATCAACGAAGTAACTTCTAAAGCTGGTGGGATGCTTTTCTAAATTTGGGGGGAGGGGATACTGAAAGCAGATATGCTTTACAAGATTACGTTGAATTCTTGTCGATGATTTTGCAAAGTAAGGAACTTCTATCCAAGTTTTTACTTCTTTGGGAATAGCTCTTTGAAGAACTTGCAGTGATCCACTTGTTTGATTAAATAATTTTGGAAATTACGTAACTTAAACCGGTTTTTTTTTTTTTTTTTTTTTTTTTTTTTGGTCCTATTTGATATAAAAACTGTATTTCATCATTGAGATCACTTGGATAATCACAACTTAGTAATACAATACGAAAAAAATTTTTCCAAATATTGGCCTTGTACAGTGGTAGAGGGGCTGATTGTTGATGTATGTAAGTAGCGTCTCCAGTGAATTTTCGAGATGCACTTGTTATAAATTTCTTATACGATCGGGTAGTCAGTAAATCTAAAAATGGAAGACAGTTATCAGATTCACAGCCAAAAATGATCTTATCTGATAATAAGTTAGGTGGCTACTTACTTAGTATCCAAGTGCCTATACAAAAACTTAATGATTACAACAGTGGTTTCAAATACGTTGTAAAAAATAGGCGTGACGTCAAACAACTTTAAACAAAAGTTGTCATTTGTAATGCTAATGCTATTTTGCTTGCATCCATAGATGTTGTCGATATGTAACCGTTCATACCGTTGAAACTTACCATCAATAGACACGATCTCGATTATTACAAAATGGTGCATTTGCCTATGAAACTCATTACAACTGCTTGAAGTCTGTTTAACAACCAATGTATTTCAATTTGAAAATCATTACTTTTCCCAGAATGACAGTCTGGCCATGGGTAATACATTATCTCCGATACTGTCAAATGTTGTTTCAAATCAGATAGAAACGTCTGTTTTACAACAGGATACATTTAAGTATATTAGATTTTACCGTTATGTCGATGACGATTTATTACTTGTGCGTGATGAAAATAACTCTTTCATAAATATTTGAACGGCTCAATAATCAGCATCCTAGATTTAAGTTTACTCTTTGGCGTGAATCTGATAACTGTCTTCCTTTTTTTTAGATTTACTGACTACGCGATCGCTAGAGACGAAACTTTTTCGCAACAATTTTGATATTTTGTAGCTTTAATTATCACAATTTTCACATTTATGTCGCATTTATTTTTTTTAATATAACACAAATTTCCTTAAAAAAATTATGCAACTTATAAACAGTATATTTTTTGGAAGTAAGATGCATATTTAACACAAAAATGAGGATAAACCTTGATTCGGTGCATATTCTAACTAATGTATTCACTGAAAAATAGAAATGAATGCAAAAAATTAAACGCTTCCTCTAACGTCATCCTTAGTTAAAGGATAACACGCAGCAAGACATTACCAATCTTCTTTTAAGTTTGTTTTCCTGCCAGTAATAATCATATTATACTTGAAAAAGAATCTCTCGGCATTAACACTCGAGACTGGCAACCACATTGAACGTAATGAGCTGACAGCAAAAGACCTGTGGTTAACTTTTAAACTGTTTAACAATGATACAGTGTCAACTTCCTTATCCTCACTGTTGAGAAGTTCAATAATCTTAGTTTTAAATTCATGGTAAGCAACCAAAGATCATGAACATTTTCACCACAAAAAACAGTCAAGGATTTAAACAACAGTTCAGTTTTGTTAATGCCTACATCTTTATGAAGTGAAACAGTTTCTGGATCAAATAACTCACAGAGCTTTTTCGTAAATGCAACGTTTTTCAAGTTAAATAACATTGGAAATGCGCTTTTTAGTTATTATTAGCAATAATTAACAAGAATTCCACGTTTTTGCTTTTATTCGCATTTATCGCAAGTAATGCCGAATTTTGCAAAAATTCGCGATAATATAAACGTAATTTCTGGCTCTGAAACAAAAATTTTGATACTTCCTGAAGCATATACGCATTTTTTTTTTTTTTTTTTTTTTAACGTTTTGCACATATCACATTAACCAAAACGTTTTCTCTCTACCGATCGCATAAGAAATTTATAACAAAAGCATATCGAAAATCCACTGCAGACGCTACTTACAAATATCAACATTCAGCCCATCCACCACTGTACAAGGCCAATATTTGGAAGAATTTCTTTAGTAGGGTATTACTAATTTGTGATTGTCCAAGTGAGTATACCAACTAAGGCATAGCACCATGAATTTATATTTTATTTTCATTTTTACTTTCTCACCTAAAATACAGAGACAGTACATGTTAAAATTTATTAAATATTTCGTAGTTCAATACTATTTTTAAATACATATATTTACCTTCTGCTCCTATATTCTTCTGTATTGTTATTGATTATTTATTTTGTAATTATTTTAAATCAATTGCAATATTATTCTTAAGATGATTTGTGCAATAATATGATATTCTTTATGACGACGATAATAAACTTATTTACTTTCACATGAAATAAACCATCTATTTTGTTTATTTTCTTTCAGGACATACTCTTATATTTTTATGTTTGAAAATCACAATAAATGTATAGATGTGTTCTAATATTACGTTGCATTTATACAATATTATTGCTAGTGTATGTCCATTTTTAGAGGGAATTGTTGTTTCACATGTCTAGACAGATAAAAAAATAAATCACGTATTATAAGATGTCGATTTATATTTAAGGCGTTGAGAATGTTTTATGATTATATTTGCCTATTGCTCTATAAAAAAGCATAAAATTATTTTAAACTCTTTTACTTGCGGAGGCAGTCAAATATAGTTTGTGTAAGAACAACCCGTTTTTGTGTAATTAAATATATCAATTAGAACTGCGTAGTATTTAATTTGTTCAGACACACAAATGAAATTCAAAACTGCATTTCTTTTTTCACTTCCAAACTCAGTTTATCTTACAGGATTTTCATCTCTGTTTTATATTCGTTTCTCTGTGATTCCGGAAAAATATTAAAGTTTTACTCATTGGAGCTGTTAAAACTAATTAAATTATTCAAACAACATGTTGTTAACATCAAGAAAAAGTGTTTTCGTTGATATCTACTTCTTATTATTTACATATTGTACTTACTTGAAATTTTGATTTCTTGAAAATATTGACCTGAGTAGAACAGTACTTGTACAAAATAAGAAAATGAAAAGGAATAATCGTTTTATTGACCTAAAATCAACCTCGCTACAAGAGGACGAATATATTCAATTATTGTGTACTTGCTATTTTTCTCATTCATCTTTTCTTAAGAAAACAAAAGAGAGACAATAATACAAGTTTAATATTATGCCGTAATTACTCATCTGGTAACACATAATTTCATCATCTCCCGTTCTAGATTCTACTTCAAGAAAATGAACGATAAAGTAAGCTCTTTTTTCAATAAACCTGATATGTTTTGGGAGGCAATACATGCTTTTCTAAGTCAACTATTATGTCACGAACACCGGCTAAGTCAACTATTATGTCACGAACACCGGCTAAGGGATAGAGTTCCGAATATATTCTACTTCGATAGAAGATTCAAAGAAGAAGAACTGAGGCCACGACCAGGGTTGGACTTCAATTGGAAATCAATCGATATCAAATCGTAGTTAAAGCGATAGGAAATTGACATCTTTCAGTTGGTGAACTGAGAACTCGAATTTGGTTCTGTGGACTGCCGTATTTCTGCAAAGTGTATGGTAAATTTTCTAAGAACTAAGCATGAATGCTAAAATGAATTAAATCTAATCAAGTACGAAAACCACGAGTTTCGAGTGCTAACTACTCATTGTTATCAAGGACTATTAAATGTGAACAATTTTATCAAAATTTGGACTCAAGTAAAGTGACAGTGTTCTCATTGAATGTTAGCTTAGTGGATATAGAACTGTTTTCAGTGATAATGTGAACTTTCTCCAGGTAGGTATCATCTCGAACAACCTAATGGATCTTGAATAAGAGATCTTGAATCAAGTAAAATTTCTGCAGTACTGTTGCAATATGTCTTAGGGCAAGTCTATTGGTGCTCATATTTGCCTTGCGTAATATTAGGTTTGTTGTCTCATAAAAATGCGTTTCCTTGTTTCTTTTACCATTGCTGTTTACAGCTCTATCGTTTTATTTACCTCTCTAGTCGATGAGAATAGAAAATAGAATCATAATCATATTAGTTTGACAGATAATAGATGTCAGCTGTGCATGAAAGTCCTGTCAATCATAGAGAACTACAAACCTATCACAGTATCTTGAATTTTCAAACTTCCGGCTCTCCTCTCGAACTTTGTTAATGGAACATAAAAATAGGAGAGAAAGTAATAAAACCATCAAGGAAACGAAAAGAAATGGAAGCTAGGACAAAAAGTAGAATAGTGCAAAAAAATACCTTGCCGATAGCTGCCTTTCACACGACATATAAGACCAAATGATAAGTATATATTTAAAATTTACTAAACTTCCATAAACAAGGCACCAGGGGTGTTCCGAAAGGTTTAAAATGTAAGATATTTTCAGAAATTACAATTTCAACTAAGTAAAATGATTGTTACTAAACTATGTAAAGTTCACGAAACTATGAAATACAGTATGACTTAATAATTTTGAATATATGGTGTCTCTGTATCTTTTATTTTCTTAATGCATTTATTACTTTCTCTCATATTTTTATCCTGTGTGAACAAGACTCCAGTAGTGACCCGAAGCTTGAGAATGTAAGATATTTTCATAAATTAATATTTCAAGTAAGTAAAAAGATTTTTACTAAACTATGAAAAGTTTACTAAGATATTAAATATAACCTAATTATTTTAAATAAATGCTGTCCCTGTATCTTTTATTTTCTTGAATATTTCAAAAATTTTCTCCTACTTTTATCTTCCGTGAATAAAGCTCCAGGAGAGAGCCGAAAGCTTAAAAATGTAAGAGATTTTTTTAGAAATTAGAATTTCTGTTAAGTATAATGATCGTTATTATATTATGAACATGTTATTATATTATCTGAAGTTGCACAATTTGATTAACTTTAATAGCTCCAGTGACAAGATTTTTCTTTTTCTTTTTCTTTTTTTCTTAACGTCAGCAAAGTGGATAAAACAACAAAGCAAAATACTGATGAAAATGAAGACTTTAGTCTTTTCCAACGAACTAAACTAATTTGACTTCTAACAGAATCTCTGAAATTATATAATTTTTGTACAATATTTGGTTTTAATTCGGAAACATTAAGAAACGTTCTAGTACTTTCAAATTTAATTTTAATATTAGAATTTCAAAAATAGAAAATCGTTGAATTCTTTCAAATTTCTCTTACTTATAACAAAATTCACATTCATTTTTACAATTTATATAAAATTTGCAATAAATGATCATATTACACGTTTTCAAAAACGCATAGTTATATATTTCGTACATACCAAGTATGATAATCAAATTCATTCTAGTGTTACATTAATAACAAAAACTTTACTGTTTTTTTTTTTTAAATAGGACATTTAAAATTTTAATTTTTTTTAAATAAATTAGCACAAATATCATTTAGTTTCTCATAATAATCTGTAACAATGATTTGCAATTTCAATTTATTTCATTGCACTCAAGACTGTGATAAATAAAGATTAGACAAATGAAGCATATATTCAGAATTAATTCCATACTTATTGTCTTATAAGAAACTTGAGAAGATATAAGCATCAACAGAGAAAGCAATTATATTTATATTGTGTTATTTCGAAATGTGTGATGTGTTAAGAACATGTAACTACTGCAATGCTTACACTGTCTATACAGAATGGACTATTTATCGTGATTCGTCCTTGTAACTTTCAAGCTAATAAACAAAAAACTGCTGAAATTTTGTACAATACAAACATCAGTAAGGGAACACTGTTTGGCATATTTTGTGATGCCACCAAGTTAACAATGTTGCCAACCCAACATAGAGTTATATTTTTTCAAATGGCACTACGTCAGATTATTACATGTTTCAAATTTACATGTTAAATAAAAATTTAAATTATCACATTTGTTATTCAGTGTTGTAAACTAAGAACGTTACAAAATCGCAAACATACAAACATACAAATTCTACAGCAGTAATAACTCAAGTGAGATGGACAGGGCAATGCATATCCAAAGAAATACTTTAGTATCTGATACTATGATTATGATATGGTGAACTTAAGAATGAATAGGAAGAAAAGTTACGAGGATAGAAAGTTTGATTCTTCAAAACCTTTATTTCGAAAAACTGTTTGGATAAGTACCTCACTCAAATGCATAGATGGTTTTCAATAGATGTGAAGATCATAATGCCGTTTACATCAGTTCAATACCTCAAACCGTTCTGGAGATATAGTACACACTATTAAAGATTGCAACACTACTTAAAAATTATGCATTAATTTCGAGAACTTGTAATTACACCTACCATAGAGAATGATTATAAAGTTATTGAAGCAAAGTAAACAAAAAGTTGCTTTCAAAAGTTCCCACAAATACGTCATTTTAAGCAATACATCAAATTTTACGATTTCTTCCATATCTCCAGATGCTTTACGATGTCAAATTGCCGTAGATGGCATTGTGATCTTTATATCTATTGAAAACTATTTACATAATTGGATGCGGTACTTATTTAAGCATTTTTTAAAAAACAAAATCCTTTTCGGAAAACAAATAATTTTCAATTCCTTGTAAATTTGTTTCTACTTGTTCGAAATGCACTATATGATGACCATGGTATTTGACACTGAAGTTCTTTGGATGCCCATTACCTCGCTGTTACTACTGTGTAGAACTACTGTAGTTCTACTTCTGTTGTAGAACTCTCCAAAATGTATTTATTTTCCATATTTGTGATACTATAACGTCCTTAGTTTCCAACACTGCATAACAAGTGTGGTATTCTAAGTTTCGTTTTACACGCAGATTCAATATATATAATAATCTGAAGTAGCACTATTAGAAAAAATATAACTATGTTAGGTTAGCAACACTGTTAACCTTATGGTATCACAGAGTGTGCCAAACAATATTTCCCTGCTGATAGTTGCATGGTACGAAGTTTCAGCTTTATGCATCAATTAGATTAAAAGTTACAAGGGGGTATCAAGATAAATGGTCCACCCTGCTTATACGTTTACCAACTAAACGAAACACAATCATGTACATTTCGGGTTTCACTCAAGTAGATACGAGTATGTGGCATGAAATATGTGAATCGGACTACTTCGAAAAAAATACTTTGAACCAACCTATATATTTACAAAATTTTAATACATTTACAATGACTTATTAGTTTGATTATTGTTTAAAAGTAGTTGATGATTCAAACTTATTGATGTATTGAGTTCATTTTGCTTTAATAAACAAACAAACGGAGGTATTGTTTGTTCTTCTAAATAGGAAGGTCTGTATTCCGTTATTATTATCTATTGTGTTAAGTACAAAATAGATATGCTATAGCAGTATGTACTTTTTTTGTTTAAAGTATAGGAGATGATACCATGTTCAAAATTATCAGTTTTGTAGAAAAATCTATATAATTGTTGTTCCTTTTGCATGTGGGAAAGCAAGAATAAGTCCATTATGATTTGTTTGAAGAGTTACACCTATAGTTAAAAAGAAGATAAAAATCCAGGTGCATGATATTGCTTTTAAGAGAAACGAAACATGTCCTTGTTATGTCTTTGTCTAAAAGCAAATTAATGAAATGAGAAGTGATTACTTGTACCAAATGTAGCAGCGGTTCAAGTTCTAATAAGATGGGTCAAACTATACCATATACTCACCACATAATCACACAATGAATGAAGATATGAAAAATCATTGATAAACGGATCTCACTATTTTTAAGTCGCTTCTGTAAGACAAAAAATATTCAGCCATTCCTGGAATCGTAATGGAAACAAGCAACTTCTAAATTTTTAATAGCAAAAGTGCTGAGTAATATCATGAGTATATTGTTTTAAAGGCCATGATAAAAGAACTATTTTACTGCAACTTACAGAGAATCGATATGTTGTTTGTATCCAAAATGTTAATCAATATCAAAACAGTTTTATTTTATGAATATTTCTCAAAATACCCTTATTACTTAAAAATCTAAAAATCACTAGCTTTAAACAAGCTTCTAGGGGATTCAGTAATTTTTTCAGTTCGTAAAGTTGTTCCCTTACAATACTGAGATAGATATCTCAGTGATTCTCATATTATTAATAATTACTGAAATTCTGGGGTTGGTATAAGCTTTATGGATACTGTTTTCTAGTGAGAATTTTTTATTTCGTTTGCTTATTCATTCTTATTAGAATGTTTTCTGCTTCATTTGGTATATGAAATCGCCTTACAAAATGTGTTTCTGTCTTTCTTGTATGAAGATTGTATTCACTGTACATATAGTAGGAGAAAATATATTCATGGTACATGCACAAAATATTGTGACTTTATATTATCTATTATCAAAGAGCCTAATTATTTTTTCCTCAAAAATTCATTGAATACGGAAGTAACAGCAAACATATGATGACTGGAAGTCTCACTAGTTACGCAAAACTGTAATGGACTATTAATATAAATGAAGATACGCGAGTTTTAGTTACCCAGTAAAAGAAGTTAATAAACATGTCTAACTGACTATACTGTTCCATAATATCAACCTGTCTGAAGTACATAATATCTTGAATATCTTAAACAATTAAAACAAACACTTTTCAAACATTTTTGTGGTCTAATACTACTCTTTAACATTCACTTTGATAATACAATATAGATTACATTGTATACAAAAGAAAATTACTACAATTTGTAATTTTTGCCCAGTCTCATGTCCGCACAAGTATATAGAAAAAATGTTCATGCGAACTTAAATTTTTAACATTCTTTAAACAGAACATGCGAACTCAAAATTCACTAACATTTTTTAAACAGAGCATGCTAATAGTGAACTACTGCATTGAAAGAGCGTGTTTCTGAGTAACTACATAGTTATTATATTGCATATGAATGGTCTTTCATAATGAGCATTTACTGTTCTCATATTTCTGAAATATACGATATTTCGAACCTACAGGGTATTTATTTGGGGTTTTAGAAAGTGTAATAAAGAAATTAAAAGAAAAGTATACATAGATCCATCCCACGTGTAGGTAATTCTGCCCAAGTAAATTTCTTCGAACATTTTGTATTCACATTCTCCTATAGTATCGCAATATCTTGGTGGCGTCTATGAATATAAGAGATTGTGAATACGAATTCTCCCGCAAAATTATTTGAATGGAATTTCCTACATGTGAAATGGATCTATGCGGGATTTTCCGAGACTTTAAATTTCGATTTTAAATATCAATCCCTTTTACTTCCTTATTCCTTCTAAACCCCGAAGATGAACCACGTGTAGGTTCTAAACGTTATTTTCTCGGAATCATACGAGTGTTACGTGCATGGATAATTGTATATTTGACTACACGGTTGTTAATTTCCATTTACATTCAGTTTAGTAAAGTAGATCCCACTGAAAATAAATCATTCTACTGCAGTAGCCGTCCAAGGTTTGTAAATTATGACTTGTAGCATTGGATTCAATGAACTGCCATCAAGTACGAGGGTCATTCGGAAAGTAAAGAACGTTTTTGTATAAACACTGATATACAAAGGCGAAATTTGTGTTACATACTATGTGATACTTAAGTTACTTTTCGACATAGTCGCCGTGTAAATTTAAACACTTGTCATACCGTGGTACAAGTTTTTCTATGCCTTCGGCATACACAGTTGCCGCCAAACTGTTGAACCAATCACTAACAGCTTCCCTAAGTTCATAATCACTGCCGTAGTGGCTTCCACCCAAAAAGTCTTTCAACTTTGGGAATAGGTGGAAGTCACTGGGGGCTAAGTCTGGACTATAGGGTGGATGCTCCCAAACTTCCCACTTAAACTGCTGAAGCAAGTCCCTCGTCAATGCCGCGGAGTGAGGACGGGCATTGTCGTGGAAGAGGATGACGCCGCTGGTCAGCAATCCGCGCCTTTTGTTTTGAATCGCGCGGCGAAGTCGACGTAACGTCTAACAGTAGGCAGCTGCATTTATGGTCTCACCTCTCTGCATGTAGTCAACGAGCAAAACTCCCTTACGATCCCAAAAGACCGTAGCTATAACCTTTCTGGTGCTCAAAATTTGTTTGGCTTTTTTCGGCTTTTTCGGAGAATTTGAATGGTGCCATTCCATGGATTGGCGCTTTGTTTCTGGAGTGATGTGCGAAATCCACGTCTCATCTCAAGTAACAATACGATTTAAAAGTTCATCGCCATCCTTATGGTAACGGCTGAGAAAAGTCAATGCGGCTCCCATTCGCTTGGTTTTGTGTTCCTCCGATAACAGTCGAGGCACCCACCTTGCACTAATTTTTTTGTAACCAAGTTCACCACTGACAATTTCGTACAACAAAGTTCTTGAAATTTCAGGAAAGAATTCGTGCAGCAACCTCAATAGTGAATCGCCTATCCTCTTGAATTTTCCGCTCAATTCTTCCTTTGAGTTCGTCAGTCACAACAGAAGGCCGGCCCGAGCGTTCCTCATCGTGCACATTCGTCTGTCCGTCATTAAACATAATGCACCACTTACGAACTGATGCTTCATTCATTACATTTCCATACACCTCAGTGATTTGTCTATAAATTTCTATCGGACGCACTTTTCTTGCATTCAAAAATCTTATCACACTACGAACCTCACACTTGGCGGGATCAGTAATTGTATCGCACATTTTACAGTCGCACAGCGAAGCAATAACGGACCGTAGCGGATCGCAGCTGGTGCCAGACTGAGGCTAAAGCATGCCCAGGTCAATAACCCAGCGGCAACGGGGGTGGGGGAACACGCGCACGCGCTAGCGCAAAACGTTCTTTACTTTCCGAATGACCCTCGTACTATTTTTTAGTTAGTAAGAAGATCATGCATATACAGATATTTGACATGGAGCAAGCTAACTTTGCACTTTGAAACTGTCACTTTCTGAGTGAATCAGACGAAAAAGAGAGAAGACCGTTTTGAATACTACGCATGCGCAAGAAATGTTGCCAACCGCGATTATCCAAACTTGTCAGTAGTAAGTCTTTTATATGCCTGCTGTCGAAAGAACAAAAAATTTCGTGTGTTCAGTTTCTCTTTCGAAGTTCGTGGCTAGTGATGCCACGTTGGTTTTGAATAGGCGAAATAAACGGTTCATTTCATTCTTCTCAACAGAGAGAGAGAGAGAGAAGGAAAAGTACTCCGTAATTACAAAGATGCTATCGCAAACAATATGAATTAAGGTCAGCTTCCTCTTTTTTTTTTTTTTTTTTTTTTTTATCATCATGGACATTACCATTATCATTTCAGTATGAACAAAATATTTTATCTGCCGTAGTCACAGTTTTAATTTCAAAGTACAAGAGAATTTGAAATCTATTTTTAAAATAAATAAATAACTAAATGTATCACATATGTGAACATGACAGCATTAAAAAAGTAAAGAAGTATTCATACAAATATCTTCGCACCATCCCAGACATTTACAAATAAACTAATAGATACACATGAAATTTTAAAATAATTTTACAGAACACATAAGATTCAGTATTATATTTACCACCAATACAACGTTAAACAATATTGAATGGGAAACATTCTTTCACCTTTTTAATTTTTGACTTTTTTTAAAGAAGAAGGAATCCTCCCACACATCTCTTGGTCAACAGAAAACATAGTACATTTTGGCAATTCCTGCTATTCTTATGGTAAAAGAATTCGCATAAAACAGATATGTGACCCACTCACCCCTCAAAATAAGATATTTGCGATGCTTGCCGAGATTTGTTCTTTGACCTGGTATCGTATAATGTATCGGTAGATTGAAAATTAGGTGTTTATTTTTACACTCTACATATACATGGATGGAAATATACAATAACCGAATTATGAATGATACTGAACATTTCAAATTCATAACTAATATTTATTTAAGTTGGTAACGCTAAGGAGTTCACTTCCTTGCCTGTAAAATCTTAGTAACGTGGCAGCCAAATCATAAAGGACATTACGTCACCCAAGTGCAAAGTTGTGGTGCGCTATGTCTACTTGAAAAGACTATGCATCATCACGCTTTCGACTTTTGACATGAAAAATGGAATTTATAATAATAAATTCAAAAATTATATTCAAAAATTTATATAATGAAGAAGACTAATAAATTAAGCAGGAGTAATTTCTATTTAATAAGAAATACAATGCAATACATTATTCATGCAATACATTATTCATCATTTGTACTACTGATAGTTTAATTAATGGAAACAAACTAGCGCATCAAATGCATTTATACATAACCATTCTCAAATGAAAGTTCTGAAAATTTTTAATTCATGATGGCGTACCCATTTTATGCTGTGTGGCTACAAGGAGAGAAATACGTATTATCATTCATATAACATAAAGAATAAAAGTCTAGGTATTACCCTCTCTTGTAATGTGGAAAACAAGAGCTAATTTTGCCTTGAATCTTTTTTCAAATAGAACTTAAACTTCAGTAATTTTAAGTCTTCAAGTGCATTCTTATAGGCCTAATCTAGAATCTCACTAAGGTTTAAGTTCTTTATAACTTTTAACGATATTTTCAACAACTGCAAAGGATTCCACGAATTCCTCTTCGGATACATCATATTTTTTATACTGATGCAAATACGCTTTATTTACAAACATTCCCCAACCTTTCTTGACTATTCTTTCTAAAGGAAGATACAAATTATGATTATTTGATGCCAAACCAACAAATTTCTCGTGACCCAACAACTTTCTACTTTGATGAAAATTTACGAATCGATAGTATTTAGGAACGAAAGAAGGGTATAATTTACTATCAGCCAAGAATGAAAAGTCTGCATCTTTGTCTAAATTTGATCCTCTTGTAATAAGTAAATTTGACATACATGTCGCATATTGCAATACTGGATGTTTTGATATTGTTTGTATTGGTCTGAATTGCGAATGACACACGTCTTCGGAACTGGAAGTAATCCGCAACAAGCGTTTCAAATAATTAAATAATGGCATCCATTTTGATACGATCTCAAAATTTTGTGCTGCTGAACTTGTATGAGGAGCAGTCAGGATGTTTACTAACTTGAAATTGGGATCAGGTGTCAAATGATTCACTATATCTGTCACATCTATTGGTATGTTATTTGTTATTTCTACTGGTTGAAGGATACACATCAACTTCTTAGCAATAATGCAATTCAAGTCAGCCATTGTCACAGCTTTTATTTTCAGAAAATTACTGCATACACTGTTCAAGTAATCATTTTCAAATAGGAAAAATGTATCAGAAACGTCATACAACTTTGCAAGTGTCAGGACTGAGTTGTAATTCTGTGTTATGATTTCACCTGAATCATATGGAAGAACTATAGCATTCACGATAGCTTTGGTTGGATATTCATAATGCAGCTTCTCAATCACGTAACTTCCAACACCTGCACCGGTTCCGCCAGCAATACTTAAAATGTTTAGGAAACTTGTCACGTGATCACTTTTTTCAACCAGTCTCCTAATAGTTCCTAAAATTTCCTCCCGCATCAATTTGGCTTTCACCTGATAACCAAATCCCCAGTTGTTTGCTGCGCCACCTTTAGAGTAGACAACATTTCGTGGATCATACTGGTACGCACTTCCACAAGGTATGTTATGCAGACTTTCCACAACTTTGTTTTCGGTATCAATAAGCACAGCACGTGGAACATGTTCGCCATTTCTTCCTGTAGCATTATGAGCAAAAAATCTGAACAAACTGTCTTGCACATAGCAGTCACTTTGACTGTCTGATATTCCTTGATTACTGTAACTGATATCATCTGTCAACAATTTGAAGAAATCTCTTCCAACTTGGTTTCCACATTGACCAAATTGAATAGTTATTATTGTCATCTTGAACCAGGGAATAGCTGAAAAAAGATTTTTTAAGTGTCTCCTTATAGTACATTTTCAAAGCAATAAAACAAATGTAAACATATGTTAAAATTTAGGAAGTAATTGAATGTAGTTAAAGTATTCATGATTTAAGGACATTGTACAAACATTAACACTTCTTTATTATAAATAAATGTTAAATTAAGCATTACGGTTTCAATACGTACTGTAAGCACGGATTTGGATATATGAAGTTTTGATGCAACTATGTGTAACTTTTTACTTGAGTTTTAGATCTTATATGAGGTGCGGCCAGAAACTAAGCTTTCCTAGGGCGGCAAATATAAAGAGTGCATGTTGATCTTGTGACTTTTTTTTTTTTTTTTTTTTTTTGCTACAGATACAACACACACGACACTAGTTTCTAACATATTCGCCACTGTAATTCAGACAGTTGTCATATCAAGGGATTACGTTTTGTATTCTGATGTCGTAAAACTCAACAGCCTGGAAGTGAACGCAGTATATAACTGCTGTATTCAATTGCTCACTATCAAATTGCTTACCTGACAGGAATTTCTTGAAGTATAAGAAGATATGAAAATTGCACGGAGCAAGATCTGGGCTATACGGCAAGTGACAACGTGTTTGACCACCTTTGCTTTGAGCGATTTACATGTCTTGTTGCCGTTTAAGAAATTTCTGTCCGGTAAGCACTTTGATGGCGACTAATACTTACAGACAGTTGTCATACACTGGTTCCACTTCCCGGCAACTGACGTTTTCGACATCGAAATACAAAAGTTGATCCCACAGTATGGTAAGTGTCTGAATTCCTATAGCGAATATGTAGAAAAGTATTGTCACATGTGATGTATCTGCAGTAATAAAGTTTCAAGATCATTGTGTCTATTTTAAGTTTACTACCCTAAGGAAACATAATTTCTGGACGCACCTCGTTATTTCTTATTTGGAGTTTATAGTCCCATTTCAACACCGCGGCTATATGAAATGTGGATCTACAGTTTAACGTGGGACCGAAACCTTATAAGCTCGCGCCGGGAATCGAATCCTAGTCTATTACACAGAAGTCAATGAGAACGTTAACTTTGGTTTTACGTCTTAAACAGTCATTGTGCAATCGACCATTGGGAGTCCTACGAGTCAGTGGTAAGAGTTGATTAGGAAGATACCGTACTATGAAAATAGTCACGTTTAAACTCACCTCTCTTATCGAAGGTTTGTACCTTTGTTTATGGGTAGAATTACAGCAAACAAAAGACATATGTTTTACGTCCCTCCGAGCTTTTTCTTCCAAGCCTACGTTAATATAAGTTACCTCGTAGTAAAGTCGTCGGCAAGGAGTTAATCAGCTCTAACCCTCGTAATCTGGTTACTATCACCTTCATGAAAATATAACTACAGGAAGTCCATGAAATTTTGCAGCAAATTAAAACTCTGCAGCTTGAAATTGCAGCAAATTGAAACTGTAACTTGAAAAATTAAGTTTATTTACACTAATATGTGTATGTTCTTAGAGTATGGTTCAAGAATTTTCCTACTTGTTAAGGTTCATCACCAAATCTCCAGGTCTATCATTCATGTCCAAACACTGTTGGAGTTTTTTTCTAAAACCGAAAATTTCGTGTTGATGGTGCTCGTTCGGGAAATTCAGTATCACATTACTTATCTTGTCTTTCAAGTTGTCCAGATTAATTGGTTTCTATGCATACACCTCGATCTTTACAACAAAGTTACGAAGGGGCTGTTGTGACTCTTGGGGTTCCTGGTTTGATCACAGCTCGTACCAAGTGAATTTTGTGGTAGCCAAACACCGTGTGCGAGGTTTTCCTTGGGTACTTCTGTTTCTTCCCACGCTATTCATTCAATATTATCATCCATCTTATTAGCACCGTCTTCCTAACCCTTGGTGCATAATCGTGAGACGTTAAGCTAAAAGAAAAGAAACTTAAAAAGTTGGTTCTCTTGCAGACCAAGGTGGGGTTCCTCTTCGACCAACTCACCTCCTCTGAAATTGTTTTCAATAAACTGCCAAACCTCAAGGGCAAAGTATGATATGTCCTATCTTATTGTACGTTGATCTCATTCATAAGGAGTAACTTCTTAAATTCTGATGTCAGGCATGCCTGTAGCATACTCAGATACTTGTCACTACTCATCATGTCTTCCTTGAAGAAAAATGGACCGATAATGTTCATTGAAACTTCGCTCACACATTGACTTTCTTACTTTTATGCGTATGCACATTAAACTCATGTGAATTTTCAAACCCCCAAATTCGGTAGTTGTGCATATTCACTCTTCTCGATAGATGAAACGTGGCCTTATCTGAGAACACAATCCAATTCAAAAGGTATCGTCATCTTGTAAACGGGTAAACATGGATTCACAAAAGTCCATTCTCATATCAGCAACTCCTTCCCAACAACTGAGGCACGATTCATATACTCGTAGTCTTGGTGATGAATGGAACACTGAATTATATATTGCAAAGAGAGCTTTGCAATATGGAAAATGTAAGTTGCGTAATGAGTAATGCAAGTGTTGTACTGCTTTCCAACCACGCTTCAGTATCCACCGAAAGCTTCCGCACCCCGTAACGTGGGGTCCGTAAGGTATAAGTTATGCAAATGTCACACTCTTCGTCTATCAGGTTGTGTACAAATTTTAACGTGTAGGGGCGGGCCTTCACTTTCTTACGTACGGTCATGTGTAACGTTGACCTTGGTATTCCAGTTAGTGGGGATTTTAGGAGGTTGTCTGGGGGTAGAATCCCCTCCTTCCGAGCTTCGTAATTTTCCCCGGAACATCTCTCCGATCATGCTCTACGTGAGTTACTAGTACTTTCCCAATATTACTTTCACCCCTGTGCGTTGGAAACCACTCCCAGCGGAAATCTGAAATCATCATTGTTCGCAGCTCCAAAGTTTTAAGCGATTTCATTGGACTCCTTTCCATGCTCTCCTCACTGAATCACATTATCGCTTGTTTCTGGCCTTCCGCTAAAGTCAAATCTAAACATTTCACGTTCCCTTGAACTTTTTTTACTTTTATTACACGTACTTTATACAGATTTATTACTTGATATTTGTCGCACTGATGGTATCCCATCTCTGTTCTAACTTTTTTTGTACATCGAAAGCAAGATTTAAACTTCGCAAACTGCAGCACACATTGTGCCTCTTCTTTTATGGATGCCATTTTGAGTTACGTAATTACCAGTGCAAGTCTGTTTTCTCTTTCTTCATAGATTTTCAAGGTTCCATTGATTCTACACAAACACCTCCACCTGTAGAGGCCTATTGGAGCTAACGACGTAAGAAAGTTTTTTTCGAAAATCTGTCTATGTTTCTTTCAAGTGAGAGAAGTGTTCATTTATAAAAGTAGTTTTGAACTGTATAGTGTAGAGTAAACTAGCTTATTTGTCGCTTCAACTGACAAACGTTTACACAGAGATCGAAAAGGATTTATGCTGTTGTGATGTATAACGAGCTGAAAAATAGTTAATATATGTGTAAGAAGAAAACGACCGAGAACTATTTTTCGATATATCATATCGTTTAGGGCGATTCTCAGCGTTACGCACGGGACATTTGTACACAAAACTGCTTTTTTTTTAAAAAACAAAAATGTATTTTCCAATAAAATAAAAAGTATGTCGAAATTAGGGTAAAAATTATTAGTGCATAGTTAAATAAAATGAAACACCCAAAACAATTGCAAATTTGAGTTATAAGCCAAAATTAAGCGTTACACACGGGACTCAGACAAAAAGCTCATTTGACAACCTCAATTTCGTTGGACATTCTCTGCGATTTATGGCAGCATTTTCATTTTGTGTGCCATTACTTATGTTCTACATTCATTCTCCTTACTGTGCATTATATTTTTAAATTAGAAAGTAGAATTTAATTAGCTTCACATTATGTTTTCTTTTTCGATTCACCGTTACGCACGGGACAGAAAAGTAACTATCCATTTTTTTGGTTGTTCTAAGACTGTTATTATGCAATATCCTTACTAAAGGGATTGATATTTTAAGATTAACATTTGGACATTAACAAGCACAAAAAAATTGCATCCATAATTTAATTTAAATGAATTAAATTACATTCCAAAGTATCAAAGTCGAACTTTGCTAGGCAACTCGGTTAGTGTTATTACCATGTCTTTGGGGTATTTGTCTGAGTGCTGATTGATGGCAATCAAACCACATAATGTTGTACAGCGGTGGACACTTCTAAATGGTACACCTTAGCCGTAAATCTCCATATGGCTGTACCATTTAGAAGTGTCCGCCGCTGTACAACTGTTGAACTGCTCGATCCTCTGTGCTACCTGCCAAACGCTGAGTCGTTTGAACGCTGCCATTGGCACGTGAAATGCGGGAAAGTAAATTGAAGGGAAACAGTTGGTTTTTGGTTATTTGGTATTATTGATTGTTATTTAACAGTGAAGATTTGTTTTAGTGAGAGTTTTTTAAGTAAGTAATATGGATTCACGAGCAAGTAACTCTGTTCCAAGTAATATTGTCAGGGATGAACTGAATCGATCAACAAAAAGCAATGAGTGGCTCTGAAAGGGCTAGAAAATATAGACTTAAACATAGGAACCAAGGCGAGACTGGAAAATAAAGCGAGGATGCAGCTTTATAGGTAAGTTAAAGGATTAACTCTTTTCTTCTCACGTTCCTTTTGTGAAACTCATTCCGCATTGTTTCGTTGTTGGCCATTTAGAAGAGGAAAACACTAACATGTGAAGAAGAACAAGGTAATCCAAGTTAGACTGGTTCAAGGAAAACGAAAAGAGTGCCAGCGTACAGAATGATATATTCATCAAGTGATGAGAGCAACATTAATTCAGAATACAACTTTGAAGACGGTGTTCATAATGATATTCCAACTCTCCAACTGTCGAGCCCAGAATAGGCAATATTAGAGCAGGTGTATTTCTCCTAGTGATATTTGATTGTAGTTCTTCCAAAACTAAGATTAAATATCGGTATGTATATGTGTCTGAAAGTGGTGTAGAAGAAAATAGTGACATTATAGAGTAACAAACCTGAAATGCACGGACAACAGTTGTATATACAAAGTTTTGTTTTGATGAAAAGCACAGATCTTATGCCTCATTCGATCAAGTTTTAAATATACTTCAAACACCTAATTTGCTGATAAAGGGTGAAAGAATATACTATAAAGTTCCAGAACCAATAGCCGTTTTTGTAAAGAACTAAAGAGTTTTGAAGCGAATCCATACGCCCCCTACAAGATTGTCAAAGCAACTTAGATACCTACCTTTCTAATGAAGTGTGATTTATCATGATAATTTGTTTTTAAGCCTCGTGGTAAATGTTTCTATGTAACTTAACGTAGACGTTTTTGGTAGTTATTTTTTTGGTTTAATTTCTCTCAGCAAATTCATGTTTCTTTGAGTTAATATAAAAGTATATTGTTCATTGCTTAACCTCAATAACAATAAATACGTATTGAAATCTTAATAACTTAATTTTATTCACTTCCTTGCATAAATCTGTAAATGTCCCGTGCGTAATGTTACGCACGGGACAACTTTCTATACCTTATGAAATGAATAAGGAGGATAATAAACAAATTTAATAAGTACCACTAACAGGCTAATAATAATTCTACTTTGGAGCAAAAGTTTCAATACTTTATCTTCTACAATTACAAAGGAAACACGAAAAACGCAAGTTTTCCGTTACGCACGGGACAGCAAAACATGACATGAGAAAACTACGATTTTTGCCTACCAGAATAAAACATTAATTAAAATGAAATTGTCAGATTTTTGCCAAAGGTCTACTTCATATTTTTTGCTATTGTTCATATAATTTCAGATTTAGAATTTAGTTTGAAAATTATTTGAAAATTGGGATATGCGAAAAACATTGAGCATGGTGTAGAACATGTAAAGTTTATGTGGTCAAAACCTAGTAAATATATTTTACAAAAAGATTTTAAATGTCTCAGCATATAGTTACACTTTTTCTTAATAGAAAAACATAAACATCATAGTTTCAAATTAATTTTGAAAATTTACTGACAATGGACCACTTGCCAGAGAATCGCCCTTTATGGTCTATGAACATCAATATTGAAACCGGAAATATTAGTAAATTTCTACTAGTTCCGGTTTTCAATAGAGAGATAGGGTTGGAGATGGTACATTTTCTAGAGACGTTGAATCAATTCCCTAAAACCGCTTGTCGCTAGGTAATATAGTTTTTCATTTATGGCTCGTAAGTGGTCCATCTCTATTACTTCCGATTTATATAGAAGATTGACGGCGGAGATGGAACCTATTCTTAGGACGCTAAATCGATTCCAGAAAACCCTTCTCGATATCTCTTGCCGCTTTTGGTGTGATACCTGTTAACAGACAAACGGGCATAGCCGTTCTATTAGTCTTTCGAAACCTTTACATAGAATAGTTTGGAAGTTTAGTAAACTCAGGTAGAAGAAATAGTATTCATCAAATCTATTTTCATGCAGATTAAAAATATGGGAATTTCAAAGATTCTTTTACATAAGTTATTATGCCCTAAAGAATAACGGGGACCGCGGTGGCTCAGTGGCAGAGTGCTCACCTCTGGTGTGTGTGTGCTCCCGGTTCGATCCCAGATCACACTAAGTGGTCTTCGTGGTGGATAAACATCATGTTCGTGAGTTTTCTCATTTTCTTCTCCACCATTTCATTCATTCTCATCATCACCGTCTCCTTTAGCCTAGTCGGCATAATCGTGGGACGTAAAACACAAAGATTTCACTTCATTTCTAAATAACCTAATGCATTCTACAGTGTTCTGTTCTTGGCTAATGCCCCAATAATAGCACCAGATTGATGAAACACATGCAGATTGATATGCCACAAAATCGATTATTATTCATGTCAAAAAATGTTGCACCAATATCTACCAGGTAATCACTACAAGCAAGAATCTATTTCGTTCAAATAGTGGTCCCCATGAGTTGAGATGAAAAGTAAGGTTTTCTCGTCTCGTCTCGTAAATTTAATAGGTTTCGTCACGTCCCGATCCTCGAAGACTTCTTTCGCTCTTGTCTCGACATTTTATTGTTCTGTTTTGGTAATTTACCCTTTTTTAAAAAAAAAAATATGCCCTATTTTTTTCTTAATTTCATCTGGAAGTATCACAACCGTTCCTCGTCACGGTTGGTCCACCAATAATGTGGTATAATAACATTTAAATCATACCTGTTATTGGTCTAAATTGTGAAACGACTTGCGTATTTTAAACGTAGATAAATGCTCTTTCTTGCTTTCGTATCATCATTTTACCAATTTGTAGGTTTTTTACATATGAACCATGTAACACTAAAACAGTGTTTGAGATCAAAACTTGGGAGAATCAGTGCTGCCCACGGGACTCGAGAAATTTCTCGTCTCGAAAACGAGACGATAATTGTTATATTTCTTGCGCCGTCTCGAATTTAAAAAGATACTTCTCGTGTGGTTCTCGAGATTATAATCCAGCGTTTCCCAACCGGTGTGCCGCGGCACACTGGTGTGCCGCGAATGGACCGCTATTGTGCCGCGAGGAAATCGAAACAAAATTATTAATTCTATAGCAACCAAATTGTAAGACAATAAAAAATGTATATTTTTGTATTTCACATTACTATGAATTTCTACCATGGAAAAAATTACTGTAATTGTAATATAGTATTCTACATGTATTACTGTGCAGCAGACAGTATTTCGTCTCGTACACATTTCCACGGTTAGCTGCTATGTTACGCTTCAATTGAGAGTCATACTAACACCGAGAAATGGAAGCACTTGTACGGTACGCGTCAAGTGAACGTTCGTAGAACACTCATTCGCACGTGAATGACAGAACAACACTTTGTTCAACAGGTGTGTTTTTAATTCGACGCATCGCAAGGTGTGTGATTGCAATAATATGCACCGGTTTTGGTTAAAACAGCAAAGTTAAAAGTACAAGACATTTGTTCGTTCGTTATTTAATGATCTTCGTTCTTAGTGAAAGGTTGAATACAGTTTTCGAAAAAGAAAGCGTATTTTTAAAAACCTGAGTCCTATATTTCATTGTAATTGTTTTCTATCTTAAAATTAGAATAAAAAATAAGCATAATGAACTAGCATAGGGGAAAACCAGTGATCGAGCTTTCATCTCTGTGGGAAGATCAGTAATCACACACACACACACACACACACACACATATATATATATATATATATATATATATATATATATATATATATATATATATATATATATATATATATATATATATATATATATATATATATACCATGGTATTTCATATTTGAAAATAATAATAATAATATCTATGAGTGTGCCGCGAGAATTCAAGTTACACCCGTAGTGTGCCGCAAGTTGAAAAAGGTTGGGAAACGCTGTTATAATCGATGAATTTCTGGTCTCGTGGCCAACAAACGTCCAGAACTGGTGGACTTGCGCGGGGGTGCGTCTGTAGGGAGCAGGTGCGTTAGCAACGGTGGGTATGCGCGTAAACTAGAAGTTTATCCAATCATTATGTGAATAGAAATAAAAAAAAAATACATACGTTTCGAATTGCTAAACTTTAAATACATCACAAATATCGACCAATATACAGTTTTTGTTTTTCTTATGCCATAGTGAAATATTAACCAGTATAAACTGCCAAAGCGCTTGTAGAGATGTACTTATAATATCGATCCAAATGTTATCATAACCAGTGGCGAATTTAGGATCTTGTTTCGGAGGGGGAGGCTTGAGAACCAGTAAGAAGCATTTGTGTTGTACGTATAATGTGAAAAAAATAACAATGAAATTATTCCGGGGAGCTCTTGAGCCCGATAGCCTCCTAAATGCGCCACTAACCAAAACATATTTGTTATCATTATTAGAGCATAAATGTAAATTATCCTTCATAATATTACTAATGGAGCAAACTTTTCAGTGCTGTATCTCAGGTACATAAGTTACACGTTATCCAGGTATTCGCCAGGCGAAATTGTAGGCCGCGAGATTTTGATTGAGATGTTTCACCTGCAAATCATCATCTTCTGATGGATGGTCAACTACAAATTAGAAGTAGACCAATGCGCGAATGTAGATATATGGACTAATATAGCTTTCTGTGGATATACTTTTATTGATTCAGTGCGATTTGTGATCATTCCAATTTGCGGCAAGGTTCATGTGTCGGCCAAATTTGATTGAAAATTCGATATTCCTCAGCTGAAAATAATAATTCTAGTTTGCGACCAACCGGTACTTCGTTCTTTAAATGATTCAGAAGAGTAGAAATAATACACGTTGCCAGATATTTTTCCCCTAAAATTATGAAGTGTTATGAACTACATAAGGGAAACAACGATAAACATCTCTTTGTTCAAAAGTGACGTAATTGTAAACTCATAAGATGTAACGTAACTTTAATCAGGAAACTGAGTCCAAATATACTATATAACACAACACACACACACACACGTAATATATATATAATTCTGTAAATCAAGTTTTCTGTCAAAATCAAGTGAAAAATATTTCACTTGCTTATCTTTGGAATACCACTATCGGATTCAAATGATCTAGATCCTAAGAAATAATGTAATATTTATTTATTTATTTATTTATTTATTTATTTATTTATTTATTTTGTATATCTCTATTAGTGTTATGCACACGCATGAAATGCCATGATTTGTTCTTTCATCTTCCCAGATATTTCTTTTAAAGTTTTATTTTTTAAAGTTATATTCCTTATTTTGGAAAGCAAAATATTGATATTAATGCTTTTAGTTTTGCGATTCCTCTGACGTGTCTCCTTTCTTCACCGCGCAAGAATCAAGATTTAGGATCAAAAATAGTTGAAATAGGAAAATAGGGAAAGCGCACGCTGTTTGACAAGAAGGCTTGTTACAAAATACAACTAAAAAAATATATAGATAGATAAGATTGTCTCATTTCTGACAGCAGCCAGTCTTGCCTCCTGCAACCTTTTGTTCTTCCGACCATATGGTCAGGTTGTCAACTAATATAACTTCGAACATATGCACTCTCCGCATTTTTAGATAAACGATCTTATTTCATTTCGTAACTTGTTTCCCTCCCCTACCAACTTTTTGAAGATCACTGAAGAACAATGGTGTGAATGGATCAGGTATCTGCACCTCCACGGACAGGAAAAGAAATCCTGCGTATATGCTTTCCAACGCTGCCATATTTATTTGCAAAAAGTAATATTAATGAACTATAAGAGCTAGGTTAAAAATAAAAAAGTGAACATGTAGTATTGGGGTAGGCTAACATCTGGAGAAATTTTGAATTGCATAAGACAAATATTTTTCATAATATTTTGGAAAGAAGTTCACCATGTTATTATATAGGGATTGATGGTCTCAGCTCAAAATGTTAGGCACGGCCTTAATCATATCCTGGATCCGCGGCTATATATATATCGCAGATATATGTATCCTAGAAGGAAACAAAAAGAACTTGGGAAAAGTATGGGGATATAATTTTTATAGTTAAATAGTCATATATCGAAATTCGTTGAGGTTAAAGACATGAAATTTGGTATTTAGACCTTTCATTTAAAGTAACTAAAGACGTATTTCAGGTGTTTCTTGATATTTCCTCTACAAAGGAAAGGAAATAAAGTGATACAAGAAAAAAGTCGGGGTTGCAATTATTAAAATAAGATGGCCATATCTCGAAATCCCGTAAGGTTAGAGGTCTCAAAATTGGTATTTAGGCTTTTACTTTAAAATAATTAACGACGTGTTTCAGCGTGTTTTTTTAAAAAAAATGTTTCTATTAGAAGGTAGGAAAAAGGTTGGAAGAAATAGGGTGATACTTGCAATTGTTAAAAAAAGCATGGCCATGTCTTGAAATACCTTGAAAGTAGAAACACGTTGATTTAAGATGTGTTTCAGCGTTTTTTGATATTTCCCTTAGATGGGAATAAAAATACGGGAAGAAAAGGGCTGGTAATCGCAATTGTTATAATAAAATGGCTATATCTCGAAGTCCCTTAAGGTTAGAGATACGAGGACTTAGGCCGATAAATACGAGGGCCTGGGAATGAAGGTAGCAGCTAGCCGAAGGCTAGTAAGTAGTATCTGGGCGGCTCTGTTCACGACTCGTCAGCGAACTGTGCTCTTTCGGTTGCAGACAGATATTTTCTCATATATTACATGTTTCAGGTTTCATACACGTATCTATACATAGATCCCCTGTCGATGACCTGCCCCAATTTCAAACAGTAACTTCATTCACTTATATTGTGGGTCCAGGTTAATGGCAACGTTGCATTTTCATTTAACATTGGTCGCATAAACAGCGTACAGCTCAAACGTCTCGTTCGATTTTTTTTAATTCATCCACTTTAGATTGAAAGCATCATATTTGAATATGTTTTTTTCTCTTACATTTTGTTGTAACTCTGATAATAACAGAGTTACCCTTGTCAGGAGACTTTTAAGACACCCTGTATTTTGTCTCACTTTATCATATAGTGAAGAGTGGCATAGGCTTCTTAATGCTCCATATGAACTTTCTGAAAATATGCCACTCCTTCCAAATAAAAATTAAACTTTATGTACAGTTTTACCGTAGATGTCTGATACCAGATTTCTGCGATTTACCAATATTCATGAACCATAGATTAAGAATCGCCGCTCTGTCATTTGAATTAATTGATTAAAGAAGATATATTATACGAATAAAAATAAGCCAAAGATACAAATGCCTTAAAATTTAAGTTATGTACAGCACATTCATTTCTATTCAATAATAGGAAGTTCAATACACAAAACGACAGATTTATTGTTCTACTACGTGTAATGACACTTTCTGAAAGTATACGGAATTATCGGGAATTCAGTTGATACTGTCAGCATAAGTGACGACTAACGAAAAAAAATACTTGACATTACAACACACCAGTATCGGTTCGTGGTCTGCAGAAGCAGCGGTTGTAATATTAAAGATATGTGCGCACGCGCGAGTGATACCCTTCCCTGGTGTTCTTATCTAAATAAAGTTCAGGAAATATGAAAAGGAAAGTTCCTTCAAGCTCTATTTTTATATTTATTGATTTAAGGTTATTCAGAACGTCCAAACAGTTTGTGTCTAAAACGATAGATGGCGCCACCGTCACCAATGTTAACATATACAACTAATAAAATTAAAACAATCAAGTATAAAATAAACAGTTCAAAAATTAAGCAAAAACGGACATAATCTGGTTAATGGACGTTACAAAATCTAGGGAATGGTACGTGTCGATTTCAGATATTGTTATTAGTTTCATTGTTAGAGGCCACCATTGTTAAGTAAACAATCAACTTTATCTGCCGTACTTTCTACCAGAAACTGACCAAACTTTGCACACCCATTTAAGATTGAAATATCTAGGGAATGGTACGTGTCGATTTCAGATATTGTTATTAGTTTCATTGTTAGAGGCCACCATTGTTAAGTAAACAATCAACTTTATCTGCCGTACTTTCTACCAGAAACTGACCAAACTTTGCACACCCATTTAAGATTGAAATATCTAGGGAATGGTACGTGTGGATTCCACATATTGTTGTTAGTTTCATTGTTAGAGGCCACCATTGTTAAATAAACAATCAACTTTATCTGCCACACTTTCTACCACAAACTGACCAAACTTGGCATACCCATCGGATTACAACTGAGATATCTACTGAATGGTACCAGTCGATTTCACATATTGTTGTTAGTTTCATTGTTCGAGGCCGCCATTGTTAAATAAACAATCGTTGGATTTCTCCATTGTTAGATAAACAATCAACTTTATCTGCCATACTTTCTATCAGAAACTAACCAAGCTTGGCACACTCATTTACGATTGAGATATCAATGGAGTGGTACGTGTCGATTTCACCTATTGTTGTTACTTTCATTGTTAGAGGCCGCCATTGTTAAATGAACAATCAACTTTATCTGCCATACTTCCTACCAGAAACTGGCCAAACCTTGCACACACATTTAAGATTAAAATATCTAGGGAAAGATATGTGTCGTTTTCTCATATTGTTGTTAGTTTCATTGTTGAAGATCACCATTGTTAAATAAACATTCGTTGGATTTCTCTATTGTTAAATAAACGATTAACTTTATCTGTCATAATTTCTACCACAAACTAAGCAAACTTTGCACACCTATTTAAGATTGAAATATCTAGGGAATGGTATGTGTCGATTTCACATATTGTTGTTAGTTTCATTGTTGAAGGCCACCATTGTTAAAGAAACAATCAAGTTTTTCTGCCACACTTTCTACAACAACCTAAACAAAATTTGCAGACTCATTTAAGATTAAGATATCTATGGAACGATATGGGTCGATTTCACATATTGCTGATAGTTTCATTGTTAGAGGCCACCATTGTTAAATAAACAATCAACTTTAACGGCCATACGTTCTACCACAAACTGACCAAACTTTGCACACCCATTTAAAGTTGAAATATCTAGGGAATGCTATGTGTCGATTTCACATATTGTTGTTAGTTTCATTATTGAAGGCCACCATTGTTATATAAACAATGGTTGGATTTCTCCATTATTAAATATACAGTCAACTTTATCTGTAATATTTTCTACCACAAACTAACCAAACTTGGCACACTCATTTACGATTGAGATATCTATGGAATGGTGCGTGTTGATTTCACTTATTGTTGTTACTTTCATTGTTAGAGGCCACCATTGTTAAATGAACAATCAACTTTATCTGCCATACTTTCTACCACAAACTGGCCAAACTTGGCACACCCATTTAAGATTGAAATATCTAGGCAATGGTACGTGTGGATTCCACATATTGTTGTTAGTTTCATTGTTGAAGACCACCATTGTTAAATACACAATCGTTGGATTTCTCCATTATTAAATATACAGTCAACTTTATCTGTCATATTTTCTGCCACAAACTAACCAAACTTGGCACACTCATTTACGATTGAGATATCAATGGAATGGTTCGTGCCGATTTCACACATTGTTGTTAGTTTCATTGTTAGAGGCCACCGTTGTTAAGTAAACAATCAACTTTATCTGCCGTACTTTCTACCAGGAAGTGAAGAAACTTTGCACACCCATTTAAGATTGAGATATCTAGGGAATGGTACGTGTGGATTCCACATAGTGTTGTTAGTTTCATTGTTGAAGGCCACTATTGTTAAATATACAATCAACTTTATCTGCCACACTTTCTACCACCAACTGACAAAACTTGGCATACCCATCGGATTACAACTGAGATATCTAGGGAATGGTGCTTGCCGATTTCACAAATTGTTGTTAGTTTCATTGTTATAGGCTACCATTGTTAAATAAACAATCAACTTTGTCATACGTTCTACCAGAAACTGACGAAATTTTGCACACAAGTTTAAGTTTTAAATATCTAGGGAATGCTACGTGTCGATTTCATGTATTGTTGTTAGTTTCGTTGCTGAAAACCACCATTGTTAAATACACAATCGATGGATTTCTAAATTGTTAAATAAACAATCAACTTTATCTTACATACTTTCTACCACAAACTAACCAAACTTTGCACACCCATTTAAGATTGAAATATCTAGGAAATAGTACGTGTTGATTCCAGTTAGTTGTTGTTAGTTGTTAGTTTCATTGTTGAAGGCCACCATCGTTAAACAAAGAATCAACTTTGCTATATTTTGTACCAGAAACTGACCAAACTTGGCACACCCATCGGATTACCACTGAGTTATCTATGAAATGGTACTTGTCGATTTCAGTTGTTGTTGTTAGTTTCATTGTTAGAGGCCACCATTGTTAAATAAACAATCAACTTTATCTGTCATACTTTCTACCAGAAACTAACGAAACTTTGCTTACCTATTTACGATTGAAATGTCTATGGAATGGTACATGCCGATTATCAAGGGCTAACAAGGCCGAGCCAAATTGTGTGTAATACGTCATTATGCTTGGGATCAAACGATAATTATTCGTGATCAAACGAGCTGGCCAAATTCCGATTGAATTTGTTTTCATGGTGGCTGTGGTGGAGGGGCTAACAAGTCATCGGTAAATGTTATTGTTCGGAAAATGGAATAGTGCAAAAAAATAAACATATTTCATTCAGAACTTTGTTGTGCCTGCTTTGTAACCAGTGTGAATTAGTTGTGTGCCGCCAGATTTCTTTTCATTCTTTTTTTTTTTTTTTTTTTGTCTCAGGTGGAGCGGGATGGCCCCCTACAGCGTTCCTAGAATTACACTCTAAAAGCCCACAGTGTTCCTAGAGCTGCACTCTAAAATCCCCTCCCATATAACTGACCTTTGTTTCACAGCAGACACCTCACATTTGAACTCTGTTGAGATTCTGTGTAAGTTTGTCGGTTGTACGCACAAATTGAGAGTATAAACATGTATTAGGGAATGAGAAGTTCTCGAAATAAATTTGCAAGCTGAATATTTTTTCGCGACATAAGTGAAGAGTAATTGTATATCCTTGAAGAGTACCCTGGAGAGTAAGAAAACTCTAAGCAAAATAATCATTGAATAAATAGCAATGTAATCACAGTAATGTACATATGGCATGTTGTATTTCTACCAGATTGTCAGAGCACTAATTCTCTCATTTTTTGATGTGAGCGGTCTCGCTATCGAATCTCCAGAAGAACATTAAAAAAAAGATGTATTTAGGTCTATTCCATTTTAAACAAACGAAATACGTTGCGTAAAAGAACTTTCCATGTTAAAATATTTGATGGGTAGAGTAGTTTGTGTGGGATTTGATTGTTATTGCATGTATCTATTGCATGCTGATTGGGTAGCTGGGAAGGCAGCCAAGATATTCATTCTGACGGTTGCAAGCCCGTGAAAATACAGAGCAACAGTTACTCCAAGGGAGTAGATAATAGATAAAAAAAAAAAAAAACTACCGTGAGGGAGAGAGCCGAAAAGAGTTTATAGTATGAAATTTTGTCCGAGGAACGCAGGATCACCTGTATATGGCTCTCATTGTTGAGACACTAAAATTTTTCAATTAATCGTATACGGAAGATAAACATTAATAAACTATTTTTATTTATTTACTTATTCCTCGGGGGGTAGTCTATCTCAGAAGATTACGATTAGCATAATTCTATGTTTCAGGGGTGCGCTTCCAATCCGCCTCCCAGAGGCGGTTTTTGGGTGGGCGAACCGGACCTTGCCCTTAGATCCACACATTAATTAAAGTATATGTAACACACATGTACGTATGTGTGTGTGTGTGCGTATGATATGTGTATATGTATGTATGCTAAATGTAAAATATTTTTGAACCAATGTTTCCAATCCAAATAATAGAGCCCCACGACTCCAACTCGCCAAAAACAAATTCCGCCTGTGTCACCTTCTACACATCAGCGGCTATGCCCATAGTATATTCTATGATAACAATTGACTGAATGTGCTTTTCAAGTTTCTAGCTCATTTTCTTGGAAAGATAATGCGTAAGACTCTCTTAGTGTTGCAACGAGACGAGACAGGACTCTTTGAAGCGAGACACGATACAATACGAAACGTTTCGTAAAACGTCTTGTCTCGTGTCTCGAAAAATACAAACACAGTTTCTGAATTTGCTTAAAAATTTATTAACTCGGAATAAATTATTTGCCTTCGAAATGTATACCATCTTTTATTATTTCAAATGATCCAAATGATTCAACGTTTCAAACCCTACAAAGAACAGGGAATACCTAAAGCACTTTTTAAAAATGATTCTTACAAACAGCTTTCACTTCCATTTTTCAATCGATTCAAGTTTAATTATTTTGTGATAGTGCTCCAGATTCAAATACAATGTAAAGCGTTCATTGAGATCAGTGTTTCAGAAGATTTTATTCCGGGGGCTGGTGGAGATATCTACGTATAAAAATCCTTTAATAGAAGTACAAGTATGCGTAGAAGTGGCAATTTTATCAGTAACTAACTATTGTTTCATGGTCTTTCTCGTTCCGAACCAAGACAGAAACGTGTCAGCCTTTCTCGACACTGAGTTTCGAAAAAGATTCTGATTTGACAATAAAATTTATCTTTTTTATCTTTTTATGCTGTTATTCGAAGATAAACCATTTTTTAAATGGGAAAGTTACATAGGCCTCCTTATTTGTTGAAGTGGCGCCAGGGGTTCTGAAAAAATGATATCAGAATAAATGGGGAAATCTTGCCTTTCGTCTGTACTGACGGTATTGACAAATGTTCCTATCGAAGTAATTACGGGTTCAGTCGAAACTAAGCAGTCGTTGCTGGACGATTGCAGTCGTGTTTTGTGTTGTGCTCTGTTAACCAAACTAGGTTAAAAGTTATAATTTTAACCACTTGGTTTAACAGCTCTTTTGTGGGCCTCAGCCTTTCTGGTGTTGCCACGAGACGAGACAGAACCATTCGATACGAGACGAGACGGACACATCTTTTCTAGACGAGACGACACAGGCAGAAGTCTCGTCTTGTCTCGTTTCGTCTCGTGGCAACACTAGACTCTCTAGATATATCAGTGCAAGGTATGACAACGTTCCTCACGGAGCACATGTTAGCTCTCAGCCTCTTTCTTTCACTGATGTTTGTTTACGTAGTAGATGAATATATAGAGAGTAACAAAAGGATGAGATATGCAGATTCTCCTGAAACCACATTAAAATTGTAGCAGTATTTGGAGCTTGTTATAAATGGATTTACCGGGGAACTAAAATAATTCTGGGAACTGATCATACAGTATTGATATAAATAAACATGGAAACAAGTAAATACAAAGAACTGAAATCGTGATTTGTTTTCAAAATACAGAAATCTCGAAGGAATATCTGTTTAGGCGGCTTTAATTGTAAAGGAATTTTGAATAAATTTGCATCCCCTGAATTCTTATACATAAAAAATAGAAATCTTTCTTTTAGCGTACGAATGAGATGCTTTAGGAAATTAGGTTAAGATAATTAAAATGATACTGTCCTTTGCAAAATTTAAGAGGAATACCATGATCGAAAAAGCATGAGTCAAACTATAAAGGTCAGTGGTAGCTTTTGCCATTTCTTACGACCACTATACGCACCTTATTGCGAAAAATTTATTCGTATTATAAAACCGATATCATTCAATAAATGTCAAATTTAACAGATCTTGAGAGATGAAATGACAAAAATTGTCATTACCTCTGTCGCATAAGATATTCTAGCTTTGTGACCCATGTTATTATATGACTTTCACGATAAGTGACAAGGAGAATATAAATCCCAAGTTCAAAACGTAAGGAAAGAAACCGGCTGTTCGCGCTTCAAATTATGAAAAATGTACCAAAATGGTTGGAATTATGATTTTGTATTTCTTTACGAGAAAGAAGAATAAAAATAAAAATTGGAGCAATTCTAATCATGTATGTATAAGTCCACTATCTTCTTCAAGTTACTAAACTAACTTCAAGTGTTTCAACCATTTTTGACACATAACTCGAAAACTTTTAGAGATATTAGAGGCAAGAATACGTGGTTGATAATGAGCTTTTTAATTATGTCACAATACTTTTGAACTTTACCTTATGAGAAATGGCATATTCCAAAATTAATTCAGCACCACCCTAACCTGAATTTTACCAAATGATTAGCGAAAGTGATACGGTGTGCATCGTCCAGGGATTAATTCCCGGTGTGGCACTCAAACATTTCTGTGTTGACCAAATATCGAGAGAAAAGTTGGGAAACTAAAAGATAGCGGACTTCAATCTAGACAGCCGGCGACGTTGGGTGTGGTTGTGCTTACTACTAACATAAGCCCGCTGCAGGCTCAGATCACAAGGGACTGTTGCGCCAGGATTATCTATCTATCTATCTATCTATCTATCTATCTATATATATATATATATATATATATATATATATATATATATATATATATATATATATATATTGGTGTTATTATTTTACCTTACATTCTCTCAGTAGCGTAAGTAAGGACGAATGGGCCTCCCCGCAAAAATGTTAAACGGACCCCCTCTTTCCACATTCATGAGTCACGTAAAATTTACAGAGAACAGTTTTGACTTTCTATGTTCTATCTAGTGAGTCACAACTTGCTCATATGCAAAAAAATGCACATTATTATTATTATTATTATTATTATTATTATTATTATTATTATATTGTGCTATAGTTTTCGTCTATTCTGCTATACCAAATTCGAGAGTCTACGACATCCGACATTTTTAATGAGGTGTGGTCGTCCCACTTTTTGTTGTTTGGTTCGATGCTGGTTTCACTGTTCTTTTCCCATCTTTGAAATACATAAGCACGGCAGATCGCGAAAACTCGACAAGTCGCGTTGTTTCCGAAATGAAGCTCCCAGCCACTTAGCCACCCTGATATATCGTCGTCCTTCCCCATTCAAGACACAAGCATCACACTGACTAATCGAGTGAGATTCTTGTCGTGTTTGGCGCGCGGTTGTGTTATGCCTTGTAGCTCTTATCTCAGCCCGACGATTTCGTTCAAAAAGTAGCGAGTGGTCATAATGTTTTCGCTGGTCAGTAAAAGTTTTGTTGGCATTTAATTTACTAAATAATCGCTCAGGTGTTACCGTCTTCATAGGTAAAAATGAGATATAGTTGGAACATCACATAATTTTTAACATCTTAACATTATAAAGTTTAACTTCGAAACTGAAATGGGCCTCTCAATGTTGCGGGCCCTGCAGGCCCTTTAGTTGCGCCACATCATTCTCTCTACTCAGAAGGATAGGGACAAATAGAAAAGTCAAAATTCATTTTGTCCATTTTTCATGCATCATACACTTCAGAAAAAAAAAATCATATAATACTGATATGTAAGAAAATATTAGTACTGTTTGTCTGTTTTCTGTATACAAAGAACCATTTAGGTTCTTTTTATCTCATATTCTGGTAATAATCAAAAAAAGAAAAGAGTTTCTATGTGATAAACGTACGAAAGATAATTTGTCAACGCGATGTGAATGACGTTCTCTGCAACCTAATTCCCGTTTTTCGTACAAAACTCTATTCCTACCTGCAAAAAGAAAAGATTTATGTTACTCATCAATGGTTGAGGTTTTGCCCTGCGGCTGAACAACACGGCTTGTATAAATAGACTCTGACTGACTGCAGGTGCACGAAAAAACAAAAAACTTTTGGATTCCTCTCCCCGCCCACTTCAAGTGTGGATATCCTGGACACATTCAAACTGAGCGGTACGATCTTTCAGTTCTTCCCAGTAGAGGTACCAGCAGTGATTGCTAAATGAAAAAGTGAGCATCTGGTGGCGAAAAGGCGAAGTGCTCGGACAAGGGGGAATTCACAGGAACCTTAAGTGCATTTGCTAATATTGATTTCATAGGTAACTTTCTTTTTCTTTTTAAACAAAATAAACAATCATTGCCAATGCACGTTATACGTGTTTTATACACAAAAGTCCTATACTAATGTCATTGAACAAGATATAGATAGTGTGGGAGACCCAAGTTCGATTCCCGGCGGGAGCTCATGTGGTTCGGATTCCCCATTAATCAGTAGGTCCGTCTCATATAGCCTCGGAGCTGAAAGAGGCGTTAAACCCAAAATCAACTCAAGAGATAAATAGAATAACATGTGCTGTAAGACATAAATAAGGGTGTTCCTTATTTCAGTTCTTAAATGTATAGACTTCTATAGACAGTAAGATTAATTATTAAAATCCCCAGTATCATTCTTTCACTGTCACAAATTATTTCCTAGATTAAAAGTTACTTGAAACCCCTGGTTCTATCCAAGCTCGCGTCAAATTTGCTTTGTAGTGGACAAACACTGTGTGCATGAGTATTCTCGGGATTCCCCTATTTCCTTCCTTTTTTCCCACCATTTCATTCCTTTTCGTCTTCACGTACAGGGTATAACCACGACACGTAAAACTGATATTTTTTTTCCTACCACCCAAGCTTCCTTGCAGAAAAGTTTGTCCCAGGGGCAGAATGAAAATGTCAGAGGACTGAACTAGATAGTTAGCTTCAGAAGGCGATTGTTTAACTCCGGAAGGGCAAAGCCCCTAAGAATATGTCTAGATCAAAGACTACTTCCACCAGACGCATATTAGTCTTTGCAACTTTGGCATTCACCAGTTTTTGGCACATAGCATGGAACTAATCATCGATACCAAGCTATACTAGAGATACCAGCTAAGTCCAGTACTTGGAAATGATAAATACAAACTCTAGCCTACTAAGATCAAGAAATCAGAACAGATGTAGGGGTGCCTGTAAACAGAACCACATCACTTTCACTATTATCATTAAAATGGACCAAAAAGTAACCCTCATAGATGTAGCAGTACCATTGACTCATAATTAGACTTCGGATTTTAGGGCAAATGCCTATTTTTTCCTTTCACAGTACGGCAATAAAACTTTGGACCTTTACGAATTATGAAAATTTAGGCCTATTGAAACTATGTTTTAGTGACCTAAAATGTACTAAAAGAGGTGTTAGCGCCTATTTTTGCCTTTTTTGCCCTTTAAAAGCCTAAAATAACTTAAAACAAGAAAATTAGCACTTTTTTACGTATTTTCTTAACAATTAATAAATAAACATTTTAATAAAAGTTTGCAACTCTTATATCTCGGTGGTGTAGATGATTCCAAAGTTCTCTTTCTCTGTACCGATGCTGCCTCCTACATAACTGCTGCCTCTAAACATCTGGAAACCTTCTACCCCAGCTTAATTCATGTTACTAAAGATATACCACATTGACTTGATCCCTAGTCTTCCGTAGCAAGCGCTGCTATCGGCTGAAGGAATTCCAATCCCTTTCTCTCGCTTAGCAACAGCTGAACCCTAATTGGCTCAACGCGTGGGTGTGTGAGGGTGTGAGCTTTAGTTCGCATTTTTTCCACGGCTCAAGACATTTTGGCAGCACAATAGTATGGCACATGCTTTTTCACAGGAATTCTGAAACCATTAGAAGTGATTTCTCTGAAGTAAATAACTTCATTTCAAACATGTAGAAAACAAAACCTTCTGTAGAGCTCCATCCAGAATTAGGCCCTACCTTTTTCAGGGAAAAACTTCCCGACATGCCTCTTCCTCCACAACCTGTTTCAACACACTGGGGAACACGGATTGAAGCAGCTCTGTACAACGCTGAAAACTTGGATGCTATTGCGCCTGTTGTTGAAGAACTTCCTGGGAAGGGTAGTAGTGCGTCTCTCACAGTTTTGAAGGAGCTTGTGAAGGATGCAGTAGTAGAGAGATGTTGTGTACATAAAGGCATTTTTTTTATTTTTGCATGTAACAATTGCCATATTGGAAGGTAAGGAAAGAAAACTTGGTGAGTAGGTGACAGTGGTAAAGGAGGGAGAAAGAAAACTTCAAAGTACTACGGGAAAGTTGGGGGAAAAGTGAAGTGTAAATGGGAAACTATGATTAAGAAAAACCGAAGATTTGATGTGTTGAATCGCACGGCATGAGTATTGACGGGGAAAAACGAGATGCCTCCGGAAGAAGTAAAATTATCAAATGCAAGCAAATTCAAATATGCACCTATAACAGCGTTTCCCAACCGGTGTGCCGCGGCACACTGGTGTGCCGCGAATGGGCCGCTGGTGTGCCGCGAGAAAATCGAAACAAATTATTAATTCTATACGAACCAAATTGCAAGACATAGGGGCAAATGTATATTTGTATTTCACATTACTATGAACATCTACTATAAATCTACAATTTTAAGTTTCATACTGTGTTACTTTTCTGTACATTCTGTAATGTTGAAAAACGCATTTATCATTGTCATGACCATTATTACTTCTTTATTGTTGCAGACTATTTCGTAACTTGAAATTTTAACATATCATTCAATAAATTCAACAGAGCAAACATGCATACAAATTACCTACATTTGTGTTTTAAAAGTATAGGAGATTTGTTTATTTGTTAGTTATTTAGTGATCTTCCCTTTTAGTTAGAGGTTAGATACAGTTTTCGAAAGAGAAAGTGGATTTTTAAAAACCCAAGTCCTATATTTCATTGCTATTGTTTTCTATTTTAAAATTAGAATGAAAAATAAGTATAATGATTTAGCACGGGGGAAAATCAGTGATCGAGCTTTCTTCTCTGTAAGAAGGAGATCAGTAATCACATTAAAATACCACGGTATTTTATATTTACAAATAATAATAGTAAATATATATATATATATATATATATATATATGGGTGTGCCGCGAGAATTCAAGTTACACCTGTAGTGTGCCGCAAGTTGAAAATGGTTGGGGAACGCTGACCTATAACATCGGTTTCAGTTGAGAGATCATTCTCTACAGTAAATCGTTTTAACAGAAAAAAAGACACAAATTGACTGTAGAAAATTTGGGAAGACTTTTTTGGTGATGTACTGTTCTGTGAACTATGAATAAAATCTTACTTTGTGATATGTGTATGTATTGTTGAAAGACACAACTAATGATGTTTGGAAAATTTAGTTGAAATTTTAGGGTCTATTCTTTAATTTTTAGCGCCCATTTTCCTATTTTTAGGGCCTATTTTGGGCACTTAAACGTACTTTGTCGTGCCTAAAACTCTGAAGTCTACTCATAACATAGGCCTACGTGCAACATTCAGTACAAAAATAAGCAAATAGGAAGACCTGGCTGACGAAATCAAAAAAGTTATGGAAATGTCAGAAAGTTACAGTAAGACCAATCATTATTTCAATTACAGCAATTGTCCCAAAAAGTACTGTGACACAACTTGAACAAATAAACCCAAAACATCTCATAACAAATCTGCCGAAATCAGTAATACTAGACACCTGTCATATAATCAGGAAATTCTTTGTTGAAGAAGAATTGTTCAAATAATCTGCACTTGCCAGAGGTAGACGTCACATTACTAAACGGAAACCGGTTTAAACCGAGATATAATAATAATAATAAATAATAATAATAATAATATGAAGAACTATCATTTTCTTCTACAATGATCGTCGACACTAGTAGTAAAACAAACATCAAGATTTCATGAAGTATCCAGAAAATGACTACAAAGTTGATCAATCTTAAAACCCAAAAAAGTACTTTTTCTTTAATGATTTGTCATCGTTTCCGTTACAGCTTGTGAGATTCGATAGCCTAGGTCTCAATCAGCATATTGCAAATGTCTCACTTCTTCCTTCTATTATTATTATTATTATTATTATTATTATTATTATTATTATTATTATTATTATTATTATTATTATTATTATTATTATTATTAAGTAGCTGTAATGCTTAATACTATTTTATAAAGCGCAAGACGAAGTTTAGTACGACGATTTAGCTGAACAAGTTTAGCACGACAATTAGTACTGAAGTGAATCTGACAACCAGTTCAGTGCATTCTGCTTTCCAAGTGTTTCGTTCAAGGGATCAGTAAATTTTTGGTCGCAAAATATAGTATGTTGTTATGGCTGACAAATCGAATCTACTTATTATTCAGAGTTGACTGCTAAACGGATGAAAATTGAAATGGTCGCAAACTAGATTGATCGTATAGTTGAATATATCTTTTTCTATGAGACTTTCCCACAATCCCACTGGCGCAAATCCCCGGGGGATGAGAGGGACATGTCCCCTCCAATTTTGGAACTGAGGGGGACTGTCCCCCAAAAAATCCGATTTGCAATGTGTTTTGGGGGGAGAAATTTGATTATTTTTGTCTGATTGCCACAAAAGAACTTGAGATAAAATTGATGTTTCCCAGAATAAGCCTCAAATCTGCCCACCTTCCAAAGTTGAAGACTTCTCTGCTCCTCTGATCCTGCACAACATTGTTTTTCAATTTCATAAAGATTTTGGACATCGCGAAAAGGAAAGAAAAAAGAAAGATTATGCGAACGGTCTTACCCCTCCCCTCCCATGTTGAAGAGAGATTTGTGCCGCTGCACAATCCCCAATGCTTGGGATTAAAATCAGTCAAAAATGAACGGTGAATTACCCCTTCCGCTCCCCAGATTTAACTAATATGTTCCACGATAACTTTCGTTTAAAAAATATGTTAGATTTTGATACAATATGGCGAATATTTTTTTAAGACTTAATATTACATGGATTTACAATCAGCCTAGAATGAGAGTGTGAACTTACAGCCCCCACTTCCTTTATTTAAAATTTAAAAAATCTATTTTGGTGGAATATGACGTATTTTTTTTCTGAGGATTCCCCAGTGGCGGAACTAGGCCAGGGCCGGGGGGCCTAGGCCCCCAGTTTTTTGAGTGACAAAAATATTAATTTAAGCTATAATTTATATATTTTCAAAAGTTTATAGTAAACTCATGATATACCTATCATAGTCTGGATTCTGGCTACCGCTCCCCCCAGTTTTTACCTTCTAGACCCGCCACTGGGATTCTCAGTCATCTTTACAGGTTGGAGTTGAAATGGCTGAAGGAATATTGAGTAGGCCTACACTAAACCCCATCTTCCGATTTGAAATGAAGTAAAAATTTCGTTGAAATTTTACAAACATATTCTTATTTCTATAAAACATTGTTCAACATTAGAGGTTTACCCCTATAGTTTGAAATTGAAATTAACGAGATCTTTTTCTAAATTACGGTACTATAAGATACTTTTCTTAAAGGAATTCCAACCACTACTCTATACACCCCCTTTAGGTTGGTTGGTTGACTTAGGATTCTGCTTCCCGTTCAGCAGCGAGGCTGTATGAGATATGGACCTACAACTTAAAGTAGGATCCGAACCACATGAGCTCCCACTGGGAATCTACCCTCCCTGTGCATTTCCCGTGCAAACGACGACACACTAATTCACTGTTATTAATAATATTATTGTCATTAGTAATAGTAAGAATAATTGGCCCGTATATGTTAATACAAATAAACAAATTATTTGAAATTAGTGCTTTCTAAGTCAGTCTATTTTATTTTGTTATGTGTAGCATTCGCAGAATTTCGTCAAGGGGGTGGAAGTTGAAACTCCTAGATTCATATCATTTCAGATATTTTAAGATGGTAAATGTTTATTTTTGCATAATATTTTGCTCACCTCAAGGTAGTTTAAAACCAAGAAATTCTTCTCTGACAAACACTTTATTTTATACTCAATATGTCTATGTCCATTAATCAACAATAGTGCAACACTTTCTTTTAGAGAACAAAATTATGCCTTAAAAGTGTTAAAATAGCAACATGAGAATATGATGAAGCATAACATTAAATAAATGATCAGAAATATGCTGTTTGTTGTTTACTATGGAATTTGAACACTTTTGATTAATGAGCAGTTTCGAATCGGGAGGAAAGTTCTTCAATAAAAACAAACCACATTCCCATAATCCTATTTGATCTCATGCATTCTTTTCTTCCTATAGTAAATAAAGGAAGCTTCAATATTCTGTTATAAAGCAAGAATTCTGACTTAATACATATTATCAAATATCCAAATTCATTCGTAGGAAATTTTTTATAGCGTTCTAAATCTTCAATTCACCCTCTCATTTTAATTAATGAATTCTTCAAATTCTCTGTGGAATTCCAGATTTTCCTAATCCGACATCTTAAATTTCAGCCAATTCTGTTCACTTATTTATTAATTATCCTAATAATTTTATTATCAATGGTCATGTAAATAATTTAGGTATGATGCGAATGTGTAGGCATTTGATAGTACATTTTATATACATTAAAGTACATATGTGAAAAAAATGTTATCAGTATCCAAGGAGCATTTACATAATCACAGATTTATTGAATGATAAACAATTATGGCTGATGATCTGCAATGTACTCAATAGGAAGATACACTATTGTTATCTATATGCCGAAAGCCATTGAGAACTACAGAATTAGAACTAATTAACTTACCGATATAAAGTTTATACTTTCTTTGGCGTTTCTTAACTTCAATTATTCTTTACAGTTAGATAAGTAATTCTTCATCCTCTAAGAAGACGCACACTTTAATATTGTTTAGTAACTATTGACGGTTACTATACACAGATTACAGATTAAATCTGATACAACAATAATCAAATTAAAGATGTGATAAAATCAGTGTTTGCATACATATTCACATTTTGATAAAGTTTGCTGATGCATCTGTCTGTCATTCTGTCCCTTTTCATAGTTTTTCCTTGTAACGAATAAATGTACATTATCGCAAATAATATTCACAATCTGTTTAACACCTGGGGCATAGCTATTTCTTTAGTTTAGAATGAAATTGTTTTATTGTAATAAAATAACTTACTTGTCAATGTCCATAAATGTTCGATTTAACATCAAAGCAAGCCTGATATCTTGACCACTAATGACTCAGTTTTCCCTTTCCAGTTTAAGCGCAACAAAGACATTTTATTCTTGATATTTTGCTAGTCTTTGGTTGTTTCGAGAGTAATATCCTCTTCCCAAGCTATGTGTCATGTCTAGCATGCAGGAGTACGCGAAAAATTTGGGAAGCGTCACTAAAATGACAGCCTTGGAAATGTCGCCAGTAAGACAGCAATTGTTTGGATTTTTTCACATCGACAGTTTGTCAAATGTTTTATGTGGAGAATTATTCGTATATTTAAAATATGTTTAATTGTTTTATGTATCTATACATCTATACCATTTATGCACGTACGTCTTAGGTCTATCTAGGCTCTAACTTCGAGAATCCTCGAATCAAAGGTATTATTTCAAGTTTTGTTTGGGAGGACAAGACCCCCCGCCGACATAGGCAGTTCCACGTTTTTCATATATAGGCCTATGTCAAACTCGTTGGGGAAAGTCAAGTGTTTCCTGGCTCCCCCTAAATGACGCGCCTGCCCTGAAAAATTATGAAAAGTAAAGCGTCCTTCCCCTCCCCACCGAGAAATCATAAAACAATTGGTAAAGAAGATATCGGTTTATTATGTACGTCATTTGGTGACCTAAGACCAAGATCCTGCAGATGACGTTATCGCAATGCTAGTAAAAAATTCGGATGAGCAGCTTATTCTGTGACTGGCAAGTATAGAGATTGGAACAAGCAATCCTCAGTAGTATTGTTGGACACTGACAAGATTGAAATGCGTTTTTCATTAAAAAAAACGGCCTGGCTTTCTGACATCTGGAGTTCTTCATTTGGACAATGCAAGACCACACCTGGCGGCAGAAATGGAAAATCATCTTGCCACCCACGGTTGGGAGCACATTGCTCATCTGCTGTACAATCTCAACCTCGCACCCGTGACCTATTCCTTTCTAGCATTGAAGAAGGCTTTCAGCGGAAGATACTTTGGAATCAATGACAAGGTATAAACAATCGAGGAGTTTTTCCGTATGCAAGACACGCATTTTCTCATTTTTTTAAAAAAGCAACCATTAAAGCAGTATGACAAATGCACAAACGTCATTGTTCACTGCTCGGGTCAAGGATTGTTTCAGACTGTCGACAGATGGATGCCCTTTATGGCAGACCTTTGCCTGAAGGACTGCCCAAAGTTTGTTGTCCAACAGGTTTAGGTCCGGGCTGCTAGAAGGCCAATCAGCGGTAGAAACTCCTCGATTGTTTTCGATTTGTGGCCTGGAGCGGAATCCTGCTGGAAAGTCCACCTTTCTCCAGGGAACATGGTAGCGGTTTCACCATAGGTGTTAGCACTGTGTCCTGTACACCTTGGCAGATGTTTTAACACCTTGTTCGCAAAAATGCAGCTGGCTTGTGCCTGAGTAGCTCACTCCCCACCAAACCATCACTGAGGCAGGATGATGTGCCCTCTGAATCCTTGGAGCTGCCTCAGCAGCTGCAGTAAATGACGTGGCATGCACACGGTCATTTTGGGCGTTGTAGACCTGCTCAATTGTGAACACCTTTTCGTCAGTGAATAGAATCTTTCTGTGCAGATTGTTGGCGTAACGCCGCAACAGTCTCTTTGATTTAAGGACCCTCTGCGACATTAATGTTTGGGTCACAAAGTGACCAGTCCGCCTCTTATACGCCCGTAGATGTAGGTCACTCCTGAGCACACGAGACATGGAATTTCTGCTTATGTTCATCTCAGCAGCCATCACACTTTGTTTTCGAACAGGATTTTTTCGAATTCTTGCTGCGACTGCTTTCTGGATCTGCGAAGTTCGTACCGTTCCTGGTCTGCCACTCCTTGCGCGGTCAGCTGCCTTTCCAGTCTCGGTATCTCTTTCTGATTTGTAGGGGTTTCAGGAGGTTGGAAATTTCACCTGCATTGTATGCTAATACAGTAATAAAAAACGTGAACCCTACTTATGTCAATGGAGAACCCTATACCCTGTTCCCCATCCTCCGAAAACAAAATCTGAAATGACGCTGTCGGATCGTACCCAGATTTCCCACAAAAAGGCAGAAATGTTTGTCTTTAGTCTCAAGATTTTCCGAAATAATTAACTCACATATATTAAGTGTAAATATTGGTATATAACAGCAACATTTTTAATCAAGGCCGAAAACAGGAAAGAGTATTGGACGAAATTTAAAATTAAAAGCTCCTTTTTTTTTTTTTTTTTTAGGGGGGAGATGGCATGTCAGGAAAGAATTTGAGGGAAAAGCAGCATAAATCGGTGCAGCGAGACCATTGATAAATCTTGTTATGTAGTTACTTAAAGCAAGATTTGAGAATATCTTGCGTTAATAACTTAAAATACGTACATGAATATCTATTCTGTTGATCTCTCGACATTTGAAATACGAAACAAATGATCTCATTGTTTAAATATTTATGCAACGTTCATCATGAATAAATTTAATATACAATAGTTTAATATCCTGTCAGTATTTCTCAAACATTTTTCGAGTGAGGATTACTTAATTATTATTAGTCAGAAGTTTTATGGACCACAGTACTGTTGAAATTATTATTCAACAGTAAATCATCTTCCATTTTTTAACTATACATACACACATACACACCCCTGTTTGTCTACCCTACAAAAGGCGTATGCGAGCTGGGCCATAGGAAAACCGAGTATGCATTCATATCTAATTTAGTATTGATGCTACTTTCCTGATACGTTTCCAAAAGTTGCGTCGAAGATAGAGCTACATTCCCAGAGGCATTAGAATGCAATATCTCGACCTTGACGCGTAGAAGTGAGTACCCAAACCAACTGGGCATTTGCAAACCGAGTAATTTTAACAAACGAAGATACTAACAAACAAACAAGAATATTGTGTGTAAAATGTGTATAATGCGAGTTCAGTGAGTAAATGTGAGCAGTGCGATTAGAGCAATTGCTTTAAACACTAGTTAACTTTGTAGCAAATGAAACATATGGATTAATGCTGTTGACTTTCTTGGGTCCTCAAATTTCCTTTCCACCAATTATTTCATAATCATTCACTCTCATTAATCACACGTCTATTATAAGCTATAGAGTATAACCATGGGGTGTAAAACTAGAAATTTCATTTGATTTCGAATGGAATAGCGCATTAATTCAATCCCCGGAGAAGCTAGTTTGTGGTGGACAACATCGTTTCCATGGGTTCTCTCGGAGTACTCCCATTTCCTTCCACATTCTCATTCCACTAATTCCTCCATCGTCACTCACTTGCCTTAATCATCGACTCCCTTAACGTAACGACACAATCGTGGGACGTTAACTGTAAGATTTCATTTCATTTTGAAATGGAATGGCGAGACTAAAGTAGGGTTATATCTGTTTGTTTGTTCGATGAAGGTTAGTGTTTCTTTTCAGCACCAAGGCTGTATGAGACAGAGACTTATATGTTAAGGTGGAATCCGAACCACTATAATAGTTTAGATTTTATTAATACTTCCATCAGACCATGTGACCAAAGAAGCACGTGCTCGCTACAAGACCAGCGGGAGAACAATATTATATGACTACAAGAAACACGAAACAAGATACATTATTCATACCAGGTGGGATACCCGCGTTCTATTCCCGGTGGGAGTTCATGCGGTTAGTATCCCATGTTAATTAGTAGGTCCCGTCTCATATAGCCTCGCTGCTGAAAGGGACGTTAACTCAATTATTCGTACCATCGAATTTAATATTTTTGTTATAACGTCGAAAATGAGGTACTAAATGGCAAGAATATTGGAAAACAAGATAGAAGATAAAACGAAAGAGGCAGTAAGTTTAAAATTGACAAGGAAGGGATTTTAAAAGGTTAAGACGTTATCAAGTTACTTGCATTAACACTTAGCAACAACACACAAATATACTATTAAACTATTGAATTAGTATACTATTAGTTCATTACTATAACTATTATACTATTGAACGTCGTAATCTTGTATCACTTAAAATTTATGATTCTCTGAAATATTATATTATATTTGTCTAACCGAATCAACAATATCTATTTTATTATTTTAGGCGTAGTAACTATGAAACAAACCATAGCTTATGCTAATATGCAATGTTTTCAATTTTAATGCGAATGGTTAGCAATAACTGTGCCTTCACTTTTTTGATAACTTTTTTTTTATGTTTGTCTTCACATATTTACAGTACTTTTAAATAATTTTTTACTTCTCCATACAATTGCTCCCAAAGGATTCGACTAAAAATTTAATGAGAGAATAGGGAGACCATTGGAATCCAAAATTAGTCACCAACAAAACTTGATCCGTGGCTTCTGCATGTGCAGCATTGTTTTCTCGATTTTCTGTCTTACCGGCATGCTTCAAAGACTCACTGCCTTTACGAAGTATTGCGAAACTCAAATGCTACACAGTGCTTCATATAGGCATTATATAGGCATTATATAACTACCCATGAGAATTTGTAGTTGACTTTCTCAACTTCAGGTAACAAAACCTAAATGTAACATTCTATTCAATATTAATATTATTATTATTATTAACAATAACAATAATAATAATAATAATAATAATAATAATAATAATAATAATAATAATAATAATAATAATAATAATAATAATAATAATAATGTGTAACTCTGTTACTGCTCGACTACTGACATTTGCGCAAGCCACTTGATATGCATATACTTTCAGTTGAGTTGATTTTGAGTTTCACATCCCTTTCAGCGCGAGGCTATATGAGACGGGACATACTGATTAAGGTGGAATCCAAAAAACGTGAGCTCCCGCCGGGAATCGAACCCGGGTGTCCCACTCCAAAGGCGCGCACAATAACCGCTTAGCCACGAAGCTCATAGACATCTGCTTTAGGTGCAGTTTTCATTTCTCTATTGCAAAAAAAAAAAAAAAAAAAAAACAATTCGGTATATTATTGTCCCACTGTACTTGTATATACATAAATGCACTACCTCAGTCTCTTGAATCATTACAGGATCAAGTTAATGTCAATTTAGCAGTCAAAATTATATTTTTCAATATAATCCTCCCGGTCCGACATTACATACTTCAATATCAGCACCACAACTAGAGAAAGAAGATCAGAAGTCTAACTTGAACGTCGTAGAATCTCCACACAAGCTGAAAACTACTGTTTAAAACGATTTTTCTTCCCTGGCTAATTAAACGGCAGAGCCCTATTTAATAGTTGCACAAACCAGTTTGCATAACCAAAATAGAAAGGGGAATTAAGGGAATAAGCGATTAAACAAAAAAAAAAAAACTATTAGAACTGGGTGAAGTATAGAGGAAAACGGGACACCACAAAACCTCCAATAAAATCCACAACAGAAGATTAAATACTGGACTTCGCAAAATGCAGAAAGCGTAGGTATTGTGCTTCTGCCTATTTTAAACGTCCAAAAAGCGAGTCGGGCCGTCCCTTGTTCAGGAGTCAAAGATCAAGCAATTCTAATAACAGAATAAAGCCCATAAATAATCACTAAATTTCACAGACGAACACTGCTAGTGGACACCGGATCTACCATTTCAATCTGGCCTTTCGAATATTTACTTCCTGATGTTCAATTAATACTACATAAAACGGAGGTTAAAGGGATATGAAATAAAATTAACTTCAAATATGTAGCAATGGTATCATTCAGCGTTGGGAAACGACATTCTCTCATTCCTTTTGTATGAGAAGGAAATCATGTATTCCAATTATTTTTGGTTTAGACTCGCTTAAAAGCTTATATGTTACAGTCGATTTAACAAAGAATCTTATCTCTCTATTTAAAAATCAGAAGAAGTCAACATTACCAGAAAACAGGAAAACATTTTATCACAACACACGACTCATACTTAGACAAAGACAAAAAGCTTTGTTTTTTATATCGACAAACACATTAAGTTAGTTCCACTTTTTCAAACATTTACTGCGGTAATAGCAAAAGACAGATTGATGATTTTGCATCTTTCTTCGTATCGTTTCTCCATGGCTTACTCGACAAATACAAACTATTGAGCAAAGGTTAGACGTAAACAACTGACTAGTAATTTCAAATCTAAATAGTTATCCTGTAACTTTAAAGAAAAATACACCATTGATGGATCTTGTAGCATGCCAGAATTAATCTTTTGCAACAATGGAAGCGAGCTCTATAGAAGAAAATAAAAATTGTACAGGAAAAGAGGTTCAAAATTCTTTGAAGTATAGATAAAAACTTTTCAAAATTGATGTTTTTGATATTAATCCTAATTTAGACCAGTCGCAGAAACAGGCCATTCACGAGTTATTATAAAAATATAAAATGCTTTTATACACTCCGGACGGCATTGGACATTATAGGGGCTACAATCACAAAACAAGAATCCCTAAGTCGGCAGTGTTCCAGAACAGATCTCCCTGTTCCAATGAATGTTCGAGATCAGGCAGATCAACAAATTCAAGAACTCAATAATGCTAGAATTATACGACACACAGACGATAATAGCTTCGCTTCGCCACAGATTATTGCCAAGAAATCAAATAGGAACGCATTTAGAATTGTTTTGAATTTACAGCAGTGCAAAACATACATTAAGTACCTGTGGGTGCCATTCCAGTCAACTGAGTATGTGTTAAACACTTTGAAAGGCAAAAAATACATAATGACTTTAGATATCTCCTCGAGCTAGCACCAAATCTTGCTCCATCCGAGAAGCCGCTGATACATGACCTTCGAGGTCAATCACAGAAGAAAATCTTACAAAATTCTCATATGCGTGATGGATCATAAAACTACCATGCAAGCTCTCTTAATTGGAACTAGGATGATTTTACATTGATAAACGAATAAGATCTTTTGCCGATGATATCTTGCTGGGAGTCATACTTTTCAACAATAGCTATAGAAATTTTATTTTTAAATTTAAGAAACTTTTGTGCTTCACCTAAGACAAATTAATTTAACTCAGAGCTTAATGTTCTCGCATATTTAATATCAGACAATTCTATTAAAATCTCAGCAATAATAGCCAAAAATACAGAATTCAAGATTCCACCAAAAGAAAATTTTGCAGTTTTACGGGCTTATGTTCCTTCTTACTGGCACATATCAAGGATTTTGCCATGGAAATAGAACCGTCTTAACAGATGTTTCTAGAGCAATATTTGTATTTTTCAAATAATCTTCTGGATTCTGTTTCTGTTGTGAGGGCTGTAAGGTTCCGTACGTCAGGTGTAAGCAAGTACTAGAAAGCGTTCTTCATTAACGAACACATGTTTTCTGTTCACAACATAATCACCAACAGACGGTGGAAGGAGGATACCAGAAAGACGCGAAGTTGGTTCCGAGGGAAATCGAATGCGGCCAACACTCTCCTCACGAACTTCCCCTTCAGAGGACAGCCATAAAAGAAGACCTCAAGTGGACAGAAGAATAAGTTCCAGTGCTGATCGCTAACCTTCCTAAACTATTTCTGAGATCCTTTTGTGTTACGGAGATTTCTTTAAATCCAACTTCTGTTGCCGTAATAGGCAAAAGAGTATTTCTATAACTACCTACTCCGGAGGCTGCAATAAGCAAAGAGATACAACTATAATATCTCCTGAAACTACGATGAGTAAGAAAGATATCCTTTAAATTACCATCCTAGGCCGCTGTGGGATAGAAGATTTTACCTTTTAATCTTAAGCTACTTATAACCATCGACTTCGGTAGAGGCAAAAGCATTGCAGCTAAGCCGCATAGTGTTGCTACTGTCGTTGCAACCATACCATCGATCTGAGAATAAGCTAGCAACTATTTATTTCAAACTAATTTACGGCTTTAAACTTTTTTTCAGAGGAATATTGAAACATGTGTCGCATGGATGTTGCTCTGAATAGATTCGAGTGCACCGGAATATATTCACTGAACCCTCAGATATTTTCAAGCTCGACTATCACTCTGTAAACTTGATTCGTGTTGTAAGATTACACATTAGGACTAATTGTGATGACCCACAATGTTCAACTTCGGTAGGGGTTGAGGAAAAGGATGATATTTCTTGTTCGTCGTCTGCAGCGAATCCATGTTCTCCACATATGACCGAGATATCAGAATCTTCTCGTCCATCAACTAGTAAAGAACTCTCCAGTAGTGAACAGTTATCATCATTGCCGGAAAATCGCGAGACGTTTAGCGTCACGCACCAAAAGAACTGTGTAGACTGCGATACCATATAAGAGGTAAATTGAAAGAAAAAGTGACTTCAGCAAACGAAGTAGCAAAGTCCGGACCTGACTCCGCTCGACTTTTTCTTTTTGGGATATGTCAAAGACCTGTTTTACCAAGACTGTCCTACTACATGGGAGGATATAATGGAGAGGATCCGTAAAGGCTGTCACGAACTAAGTGCAAATTAAGTGTTAAAAGAAGTCAACAATGTCCCGGTACACATTCGCATATGCATCGCACGTGCTGAACGATGCTTTGAACCTTTATTGTAAGTAATTTTGGTCCAAGTACGATATATTGGTAAGAATGTTCGGAATTTGCTGTTCACCTTATTTATTTATCCTCAGTTTGTTTATTTGTACTATTCCTGAAAAATGATTCGTGCAGTGAATTCCGAAAAGTGATTTCAATTAAAATGTAGTCTATACAAAAGTTAATTAGAACTTTAAGAAGATCGACAGAGTGGCAGAAGTTTCATAAGTCTGAAACTTTAGATTTCTTTTGATCTTTTATTGCTTTCACTTTACATCCAAATTTCTTTCATAAGTAGTTTTCTTATAATCAAAGAGTGTTTCTCTGTTTTAAATGGTTTCAACCCCGGAATTTAAACTACATACTGTCTTGTAATTTTGTTTTCGTTGATACGTGCACGAAATTTGTCGCAACGTTTGATACTAAATGCTGTAAAGAGTTTCCGCAGCAGAATATTTGATAGAAAATGAGTTATTTGGTGTTGTCTTGGAGTCATTGCCAAGTAAAACTGTTGTTCTGTAATTACAATTCAACAACAAATAATACAGATGCCAACAGAAATAAGACAGATTTCTTTGTCAACTATACTTCCAAAGAAATCGAAAAAGAAAATTTCACATTTGAAATTTTGGAGATGACGGACCGTATAGGTAATCCGCTACGTCATTGAATATGAAATCACCATTTCATTCTTCCCATACAATTTACTCATTCAATTTTTCGTTTAAAGTGTCTATGTGCATCAAGAGCCGAGGGAAATGCCTCGGACGTATGATCAGATAGTAACAATTCCACAAAAAAGAACAGACAATGCTAAACTGTATAATTTATCGAAAAGCGTTAACTGTAAAAGTTGTTTCTTTTTCAATAGCATTTCCAAAGAAATCGAAATTGATACTTTACATTTGAAACTTTCTAGTTGATCCCCGTAGAGGTATTCCCCCTACGCCACTAGACATAGATGCAACACCATTTGATTCTTCACATACGATTTGGTCATTCAGTTTTTTAGAAGTGTCTACGTTCACTACGCACAGAGAAAAATGCCTTTGCCGGGTGGACTGATAGTAGCAATTCAACTTCAAATAACAGACGTAAATCCCAAACCGCAGAATTTAACGATAAGTGTTTTCCGTTAAAGTTGTTTCTATTTCAATAATACATCCAAAGAAATCGAAATTGATACCATTTTCCATTTGAAATTTTGGAGTTGACCACCGTGGATGTATCCCCGCTACGCCAATTGATATAGAAGCATCACCATTGATTCTTCACGTACGATTTTGTCATTCGGTTTTTTGTTGTTGTTTGAAGTGTCTGTGTGCACTATGAACAAAGGAAAATGCCTGAGATGGCAATTGGTCTGAAGTGGTAATTCAACAACAAATAACTTAAGTAGATACCAAACCGTGGAATATGACGTAAAGTGTTTCCCGTAAAAGTTGTTTCTTTATCAGTAATACTTCCAAAGAAGTCGAAATTGATACCAGTTTCCATTTAAAATTTTGGAGTTGATCCCTTTGATGCATTCCCGCTACGCCATTGGATATGGGAGTATCACCATTTTATTCTTCAGATACGATTTACTCATTCATTTTCTGTTTGAAGTGTCTGCGTACACTACGAACAGAAAAATGAGTTTACCAGGTGGTCTGATAGTAGCAATACAACAAATAACAGACGTAAATCCGAAACCGTAGAATTTAACGAAGAGTGTTTCCCGTAAAAGTTAATTCTTTTTCAATATTACTTTTAAAAAATCTAAATTGATACCATTTTCCATTAAAAATTTTTGAGTTGACCCCCGTTGGTGTATTCCCGCTACGCCACTGGATATGGAAGTATCATCATTTGATTCTTCATGTACCATTTGGTCATTCATTTTTTGTTTCCAGCGTCTACGTGCACTAGAAGCTGAGAAAGATGCCTAAGGCTGGTGGTCTGATACACCCTCTCCCCCTCCCTACATTGCACCGTCAAACTAAAATGATAAAAGTCATCCCAGGTCCGAACTTCATCCATGTTGAAAATTTGAATGAGGTCGGTTTGGTGGTTCCAAAGTTATGAAATATGCTGTTTTCGTTTTTAATGGCATCGAATAAAATGGCATCGGAAAGATTATTGATCACCTCGGCGACCCCGAATATCACGTATTCGACGCTAATATTAATCATTTTCGATCATTTTATCTCTCCGTCTCCCAAGCTACGGGGCTGAGTTTGGTTTCAAACGGGATCGGAAGCGTCATTCTTCATCTCAGCGACCCTAAAAACTACGGATCAGACACTAGTATCGGATAATTTTGAACATTTATATATATATATATCTCCCCTCCCCTTCTTTCATGTTGTGCGGCACGGCATTGGATGTGTCACCGGTCATCTGAGTGACCCAGGAAACTATGGATTCGACACTATATGGGTTATTTTTTATTTTCCTCTCCCCCTCTCAGAAGACGCGCGGCTGAATTTGGAATTAACACCATAAGTGTCATTGTTCATCTCGGCGATATCAGAAACTATAGATTCAACTCTAATTTCGAATCATTATATCCCCCTCCCCCATGTTGCGGCTCATGTCATCGGAAGTGTCACCGTCCATCTGAGCGACCCCAAAAATGTGGATTCAGCACTAATATCTGTCATTTTCGATCACTTTTAAACCTTTTACTCCCCCTCAACCAAGTTGAAGGTTTGAATCTGAATTTAAACGGGATCGAAAGTATCACTGTTCATCTAAGCCACCCAGAAAACTATAAATTCTACTGATAGTGGACATATTCGACCATTTTTAATATATCTTTTTCTCCCTCTCCTTCAACTTGTGGAGCTGATTTTGGATTTAAACCGGATCGGAAATGTCTCTGTTCATCATAATGATCCCGAAAACTATGGATTAGACACTAATATTGGTCATTTTTAATCATTATTATATACAGCTCCTCCTCCCCTCATCCGTGCTGCAGCACACGGCATCAAAATTGTCACGGTTAATCTCAGCAAATCCTAAAACTATGGATTCGACACTAATATTAGCCATTTCCGATCATTTTTAATGTTTATTCCCCTCCCCTACGTTGCAACTTCCCCCTCTCCAACTATCAGGGCTGAACTTGGATTGTTACAGCATCAGAAGTAACACTGTTTTTCTCATCGATCCCGCAAACTATGGATTCAACACTAATATTGGTCATTTTGATCATTTTTTAATTTCTCCTCCTTCCCCCTCCCCTACGTTGCATCGTCAAAGTAAGTAGCCTTAATCCCTGCCCGAAAACTCATGTATGTTGAAAATTTGATTGAGATCGGTCGGATGGTTCAAGAGTGATAAAGTCACAAAGGTAGTCATTTTTATTTTTTTACATATGTCTCTCCCTCCCTCTCCCCTATGGTGGCTCGTCATAGTGAAACGATAAAAAGCACCCAAGGTCCGACCCTCATACCTGTTGAAAATTTGATCGAGATTGGTTGGGTGGTTCAAAAGTTATTAGTTTTTATTCATATGTTCCCCTCTCTTCCCCCTTCCCTAGGATCTACCGTTAAAGTGAAATTACAAAAATGTTTCCAGATCCGAAACTTATGCATGTTGAAAATTTGATTGAGATTGGTCGGGTGGTTCAAGAGTGATGAAGTCACAAAGACAGTCATTTTTATTTTTTTTACATATATCTCCCCTCCCCCTCCTCTATACTGGCTCGTCATAGTGAAACGATAAAAAGCACCCAAAGCCCGACCCTCATACATGTTGAAAATTTGATCGAGATTGGTTGTATGGTTCAAAAGTTATTAGTTTTATTAATTTTTATTCATGTCCCCCTCCCCACCCCCTTCCCTAGAATCTACCATTAAAGTGAAATTATAAAAATATTTCCAGATCCGAATCTCATGTATGTTGAAACTCTGAATGAGATCGGTCGGATAGTTCAAGATTTATTAAGTTACAAAAATAGTCACTTTCAGTCTTATATAAATTGATTTTTATATACCTCCCCCTCCTTCTCCTCCCATACGTTGCTCAGTCAATTTAAAATTATAGAAACAATCCCAGGCCTAAACCTCATCTATGTTGAAAATTTGATCAAGATCGGTTGAGTGGTTCGGGAGTTATTAAGTTTTATTTATTTTTATACCCATTCCCCCTCCCCTCCCTCACTTTTACCATCCAAGTGAATAGCCTAAAACCAGCCCGGTCTTGAACCTCATCCATGTTACAAATTTGATCGAGATCGATCAAGCGGTTCAGCAGATTTAAAGTCATAAACATAGTGATTTTCAATTTTATATATACAGATATATTTTTATATACACACGTCTCCCTCCCCTCTCCCTCTCCTCAGCTCTAGTAAAAAAAGCATTTTAGGCATAGGGTTATTTTTACGTAATATTCATATCCGAGGTCTTACTGTGAAAAATTCCTTGCTATAGTTGCTATTTTTCTTTAACGTTTCAACAAATACTTGATTGGCAACAATGGTGAACGCAGCCGTTGGGAGTTTGAATTGCTCTAGTTCCTGCTTGGAATACACACGTAGATGGCACTGCGTCGGAATACACACCGATCGAGAAACAAATTTTTTCAGTCTGAGCACACACTTTACACACACAAACCGGCTGTATCCGTATAAACGAGCGGAGTCAAAAGAACTCGCGGGGGGGGCCCTATAATGGTCCTGCACGCGTTAAAAGTAAAAAACTTTTCGAGCAACCACTAAAAAATGCTCGCTTTGCAAAAATTGCTCAGAGTGTTGCTCTGTAGCCGATCGACCTACAAAGATTGGCGGGTTCACCAACGCACGTACACACACACACACTATAGATAGATAGATAGATAGATAGATAGATAGATAGATAGATAGATAGATAGATAGATAGATAGATAGATAGATAGATAGATAGATAGATAGGGTGTTAATGAATTATACCGACAAACTGTAAGAGATGATTCCTCGCATCAAAATAAGAGAAAAAGTTCATGTAGACCTGTGGGAAAAAGCGCATAGTTTCAGAGCAAGGGCTGTCCAAAATCGCGAGAAAGGTAAATTTCAACTACAATTCACCCTCGGAAATGTCTTCTCTACTGTCAAAATAGCGTCCTCTGAATAGATGCTTCATTTCTGGGAAGAGAAAGAAGTCATTCACTGCATAAGGGATTGGGCAATATTTTATATCCTAATTCCATTGCCTCCATCATGGACGAAAAGAGCTGGTGTATTGTCTGCTAACAGCAGCACCCCTTTTGTGACCAACCCACGACGTTTCTTCAGTTCCTCTTGTAACTTAGAAGGAGGGAATAATAAGTACTAATAATAATTTTCCCTATGGTAGGCAATCTGTCATGATGACATCTTCACAGCCTCAGAAAACGGAAAGCATCATCTTGACGGCGGACTTCTGCATAAATGCCTTTTTAGGGGTGGGAAGGAGGGGGGTTCCATTTTTTGCACATTCCCTTGCTTTCTGAAGCATAAAGATAAACCTATTTTTTATTCATTGTCACTAATCTACCGAAAAAGTCCTCTTCGTCCACCTAACATTTCTCTTGCAGCATCCTCGCGATTTCTCTTTTGGAAAGGTATGAGCAGTCATGGCGAACACAGTGCTGACACTTTTTGAAGATGCAGGTGGCTATGAATGATATTCCAGGCAGACCCATAACTCATACCTATTGCTCACATAATACTTTCAATGGTTAATCTCCTATCTTCCATTATGATCTACTCAACTTTCTCTGTCAAGATGGCATCATCACTGAAGGATGGTCTTCCAGATGTAGAGGTGTTCGTGGTAGTCATATATCCAGTTTGGAATTGCTGTTTCCAGTTGGATACCATCTCATACGATGGGCTTTCATTCCCATATACTTCTTTAATCTCTTCGTATATCTACTTTGTTCATTTCCCCTGAAGATGGAGGAACTTAATGATGCTCCGTGCCTCAAGCTTGTCAATCATCGCATCTTCAGTGATTTACCTGCAAACAAGGAAACAAAGAGTTGCTCTAGCGAGTCCAGAATGTCCATGGTTAACAAACAATGACATAACTGTAAAATGTCTGTTCGAAGGGGTTCGTAGTTTGTCACCTTCTAGGTGATTGCACGAACTTTTTAACAAACCTCGTATGTAAAACTAATAGTAACAAAATTCTAATTTATCCTAGAACATTTGCAACGTATGCTACAAATTAAAGCATACTAAATTCGCAAGGAGTGTAACTCTAAGACATAGCCTACTTCTGTCTCTGCATTCTCGTTTCCAAAAAATGTTATAATCGTATACCCAACGTTAAATAAATATTTCTGATAGGGTTGAGATACGGTATAATAAACTCGACAGTTATTTCTAATATTCTCTTGTTAATATACGAAACAATTTTCTAGCTTAAATAGATCATTCAGGGTGTCTCAACAGTTCCCTGTCATAGGGAGAGTAACTTATTATCAGAGTTGCAACAAACTGTAAGAGGGAAAACCCTCTAAATATAACGTTATCAATCTAAAGTGAAGGATTTTTTTTTTTTAATCGGACGAGCCGTTTGGGCTGTACACTCTTTATGCGCCCAATGTTAAATGAAAATGCAACTTTGCCATTTATCTGGACCCACAACATAAAGTGAACGGGGGCATGTTTGAAATCGGGCTGGTTATCGACACGTTAGGGTAGAGGACAGTAGTTTCATTCACTTAAGTTGTGGGTGCAGGTAAATGGCAACGATGGCATTTTCATTTAACATTGGGCGCATAAAGAGTGTACAGCCCAAACGGCTCGTCCCATTTAAAAAAAATTCATTCACTTTAGATTGAAAACATCACATTTGGATATGGTTTCCCTTCTTACACTTTATTGTAACTCTAATAATAACAGAGTTACTCTATGTCAGGGGACCTTTGAGACACCCTGTATACGATTCAACAAGTTTAATCACAATGCCTGGGTAAAATAGTCAATAAAACAATATTTCATACTTCCATCTATAAACATTTTAATAATATATGTAGCATTCCAATTTATTTGATTAACATATTAAAGAATTGAATAGTATATTTAACAAAGTAAATTTTGATTCTTACCATCAATATTAATTAGTAGATTAGTATTAGTAGTAATCAAGATTAAGTATCGCTGTGCAAAGAGGGAACGTAGTAACGATGCTAGGATCGCTTCCACCGGGAAAAGCATTGGAAGAAATCTGTTCTGTAACCACCCTCCTCTCACCAACCTCACACAATTTCTGCTAATTAATAATATATAAAATTTATTTTTGGAACCTATGTTGCAATTTTTATAATAATGAAGTAATTTTCATTTAACATTCTACGTACAATGATATACCCATATGTATACTTATTTGCATGTAACTTTTTTTTAATTATGTATATCATGTATTGTAACACATTCAACAATACAGAGATGTTGCAAAAAAAATGTATATATGAGATTTTAAAATTGAAAATAGCTAGTTCTCACAAATAAAACATTGAACAAAAAAAAATCGTAACTAAACAAGAAAGCTAGTTGTCAAATTTCAATGACAAATTGATTATGCTAAAAGCAAGACAAAGAAAGTGAAGAAACAAATTGGTTCTTGGCGGAACGTATACATGAGAAACGAAAAACGGATTCCACATTATTGCATAATCGAATCTTAAATATCAAAACAAATATTAAACAAAGCTTGATTGTATACTACGTGCAAATTATTTAACACTTTAAAATAAATTCATTAATCAGATGATAAATTAACATGAAATTATAACATGTTCATAACATAGTAATTATTCTGTTTTAATCAGGGCCGTAACTTGTAGGGGAGCAGGGGGACAACTGCTCCTCCAAGGAAGCTGCCCGCCGTTCGAGGGGAAGCCATTTTAAGACCAAATTTTCTTACTCCATATGCGATACGAACATGAAATTATAAATGAAACGTCAAAAGGTTTACTGCATTATATAAACAAAACAGCACACAAAAGGTAAATAAAACAAAAGTGAGTCGTGGGCCCATTTCAGTAAAAGATGTCTACTATTAGGGACCCTGGAAATAATATTTATTCGTATGGCTATGAGATTTGTCAATATTGTCTCCTTAATTAATTTGTCACGTATGGAAAGGGCCCGGGGGTGTAACTAACGGCCCCGCAGACTTTGCCGTGCAGGAGGGCCCACAGGCTCTGGGAATCCATAAAGAGTAAGAGAAAGATGGAAAGAGGGGACCCAAGGATTAGAAAAACAACTTTTTCTAGGGGGCTCAAATACGCGTATTAAAGCCCCCCACCCCAGATAATAATCTAAGTTACTGCGCTGGTTTCAATAAATGTCATAAAAATGTTCATCATCATTCACATAATTGGAAAGCAGGATAGTAAATAGATTTTAATAAAGACAGATAATGACTTTAAAATAAATATAATCATTTTATAATATCTCAATAAATTTGTGAATCTTATTTTCGTAAATCAAACTAGAGTATACTCACATTATATCAAAGAGTTAAACAATCTCCTCGAAATTCTCCTAACTATAATGCTACTAGTGAGAAGTATGCAAAAAAAAAAAAGTAATACTTAATCCTACTTAGAAGTTGTTAAGAAAGTTTTAGTAACTTTTCCCAGTCTAGTAAAATATTAATACAAATCGTTCAATATTCCTTTCAGCATATTTAGTAGCGACTAAACAGCCGCAGATGGCGGCCTCGGATACAATCCACATAAATCTGTTTTCAACGTTGTATTACAACTTATCTGTTCTCACTTTCGTATAGGAGAAGGGGGCAAAGCTCCGCAGAGGGTAAAAGTTCGCAGAGGGGATTTTGTTGGGAAGATGATATGAGTTGGCAACGTTGTCGCGTCACTGGGAAGGTATCATGATCGCTAGTCGTCGTCAACTGCACCGATCTCCTCAGCGGAAATTATCTGAACTAATGAGGTAAGATATTTTTTGATAGTTTTGCTACTGCTTTCGGCATCAGTGGAAAACAGTGATATGTTTGTTATTAATTGCTACCAGAAAATTGCGACAATTACAACGGTTTGATCATTAGTAGTCAATTTGAAGTGAGACATATCGGACGGTATTCAGAGAGGATTCGTTAATCGATGGTTAGTCATAGACTAGTTAGTAAGAATACTAACTCTTTACTAAGGAAGGTGCACTTTTTGGTATTCAGAGTCAACTTTGAGTACAACTAAAATGATGATTTGAGTATGATTAACTTATATAACCCTAATGCATCGGGTGAGAAAAATAAATATGGCAACTACGGAAAAGTAGATGAGTGCATGCGTAGTCTGTAAAAATGAAAATACATGGATTACGAAATACGAAATTTATCGCACGCTAAACCGTGGGTAAAAGATTAGTCTCTGCTCTAGATTAATTAGTCACATGTAATTAACTTCGTCAAATACTACGTCCTAATCAGAGACTCTGAATACAATTTTGATAACCATCCGTTAGTCAACCCCGTAGTATGGTGTTAATCAAACGTCAAAACAACTCTGCGTAAGGCCCATTGTGTTGAAAATTCCGTGGGTAGATGACAGAAAAAAAGTGAGAATGTCTTAATCCGTTTTGGGGGTAAAAGTCCGAAACACGCAAGGGGCAAATGTCCGCACGCGGACTTTTACCCCCATAAAAAAAGAAAGAAAGAAAACTAATCGGGATGAATTCTTTCGATGTTGAGTTGAGTTGATTTTTAGTTTAGCGTCCCTTTCAGCAGCGAGGCTATATGAGACGTGGACCTACTGATTAACGTGGAATCCGAACCACATGAGCTCCCGCCGGGAATCGAACCCGGGTTTCCCACGCCAAATTCTTTCGATGTGTATGTTACATTTTGAATACCGCTATTAGTCGCACCCTACAATTTGGACTATAAATTTAGAAAACAAATTCTCGAGTATAAACCACATCCTAAAATTTCGATTACAATATCTAGTACAAAGCCACAGATTGTAAGGCTTTTTTTTTTTTTTTTTTTTTTTTTAGGTGTGAAAGTGGCTAAAATGTAATCAATATTAATACCCTACATACTCAGACAAAAGTTTTCTTTTCGGCGATTCAGCTAACAATGGATTTTAATACTCAATCGTTCAATACACGTTGCTGCGTTGCCACATATTTATATGTTTGTGATTTGTGATTTACATATTAAAATAATTGTTTTCTTTTAACAGAAGAGTCCAGTGAAAAAGGGAGGACTGTCAACAACTTTTCAGTAATGAGTTTTAAGTTGAATGTATCTTATGCTTCCATTCATTTTTTTTTCTTTTTCAAGCGGCTATAGCAAGGTAGTGTAAATATGAGCTTTTTTCTTTCTTTTTAATTTAGGATACATTGGAAAGTACGTATCAAGGCGTACTACAAGATAGCATAAAATCTCAATTTTTCAAGACTTGACTTCCCTCCTTTTCCCCTGGATTATTGTTCTTTCTGATTCAACTCATGCATTGTTTTCATGATTATATGAACGAAACTCTCATTAGGAAGAATACTGTAAGTGAAAATACAAATATTCAAGAAGTTTGGCAAAAAAAAAAAAATAGTTCGACATTTAGATGTTACCATCTATGTACAGTACAAATTTATGGAATGAACGATGGAGGTTTTCTCCTACAAATGAGTATCCGTCTCTGGTAAATGATTTTATTCGTAAATTTATCCTTAAAACAAAATTGAATCATAATATCTTATGCTCTCCTTCTGATAAAAACTTAATTCGAACTCTCACTACGTGGTTCTAACACGAGTACTCTTTTCTTTTGCAGAATTTATAACAGAAAAAAGGCGAGGAAGCCAATCACAGAGATGATGTTAAGCAAAGCCAAAACGGATATTGAAAGCGAACTTTCTATCAGGAGAACAGCAGCCAATTTCAATGTTGATGAATCATCCCTTACGAAAAGGTTGATAAAAGGTTTCGGTGTAAATTAGGTCGATTCAAAAGTGTTTTTGTTAGTGAACAGGAAGCGGAATTAGCTGATCAGTGCAGGGAACTAGACATGCGATATTATGGTTTGACAATGAAGGCATTGTGTCGATTAGGTTATGAGTTCCCTGTACGAAATAATATTCCACACAGATTCAACGACGGAACACAACTAGCAGGAGCTGACTGGGCTCGTTCATTCATGAAAAGACATAGACTTTCATTAAGAACACCTCAGAAGACAAGTTTATATCGAATGACTGGGTTTAATAAAGTTCAAACAAGTATCTTTTTTGATAATGTGGAAACTATTATGAGAGAGCGCAGTATCCAAGAAGTAATATTTTCAATGTGGATGAGATTAACATCACAATGGTGCCTAATAAAATTCCCAAGGTTGTTTCTGAGCAGGGTAAGAAAGTTGTTGGAGAAGTGTCATCTGGAGAGCGAGGTAACTCAATAACAGCTATTTGTTGTTTTTCTACTAGTGGTAACTATGAATCCGTTGCTTTAATATTTCCCAGAAAGCGTCAAAATCCCTCTCTCTTGTGTGGAGTTCCTCCAAAATCAGTGATGTTTATGTCGAACACAGGTTACAGTAATTGTACCAATTCCGTTCTTGGTTGAATCATTTTGTTGAGAAGGTCAGACCAACTGAAGAAAACCCAGTGTTACTAATATTAGACAATCATTCATCTCACATCAGTCTTGACGTTGTCCTGTTCAGTAGGAATAACAACGTTTAAACTATTGTCACTACAGCCGCATAGTAGCCGTAGATTACAACCGCTCGATGTGTGTTACTTTAATCCTTTGAAGAGCGACTACGCGGACCTTTGCAATCAGTGGTCAGTGAATAATCCCGGACGAGGTGTTACAGAACAAAATATTGCTGAACTGTCCGGTCTTGCTTATCTGAAAACTGCAACAATGGAATAGCTATTGAAGGTTTCAAAGTCTGTGGGATTGTTCCACTTAAGAGACATATTTTCACGGATGAGTACTTCCTTCTGTCTTCCATCATAGAGCGCAGTTTGGATACTTCTAGGGAGGAAGAGGCTGAAGAGGAAAGCGTAAAGTTAAAGGATTAAGAATATTTAACTGCAGAAGCCAGTACAACTGTGTCTGATTCCCCAGCTGCCCATAATGAAATTGTAACAGAAGACATCCCTGTATCATTAACTTCTGGATGCAAAACTGTGTCCGTTGCAGATATATTAACATTACCAAAAAGAACAGAACCAAGGAAAAGGAAGAGGAAGTGTATGAGTCCCAAATAAGAATTTTCTTGAGAGTCTGGAAGGGGAAAAAAGGTAAGCGTTCAGAAGCAGCAAGAAAAATCTATTTTCAAGAAAAGTAAGCACTAAAAGCGCTTCTAGGAAAGATGATATTTCTCGGAAAGAAGCTGTTATTTCTAGGAAAGATGGTCGTATAGAGTTATATAAGTGTCCTTCTTGTGAAGAGGTTTACGAAGACCCTCCCTATGAAGATAGGATACAGTGTAGCAAATGCTACAAGTGGTGGCATGAAATATGTACCTTTTATGAAAGAGAGGGTACCGGTACTTTTGTGTGTCACTTGTGTTAGAATGTATTGGTAATTCCAAATATCTAAAATTCTCACAGCCGTAATTTGAAAGTACATCTTTACGTGAATAATTGAGGAACTTATTTTCAAAAGGGAACATCTCCTCGTTAATCACTCAGTGAGCATGTTGCTGTTTTCTGGTTTATTTGTCAAAAGCCTCTAGATATGCATTGAGCGAACAAAGTGGAATACTCCTTTTGAAAATAAACTCCTTAAGTTTGCAAGTACGAGACATTAAGAAGTTTATGATCACGGTACGTAATGTGTTGTTTTCAAAAATGTATCGCTTCAAAATTATATCTTTGTAGAAAAAAACAATAGCACAGATCTCTATGTTCTAAGCGTTAAAATTCTTATTTTTAAAATTCAAATACAAACCCAATTTGTATTTAATAGAAACTATATAACTGTGAAATAAAAAGTTTATCAACATAGATTTCTCTTCTGTGTATGCGTCCTTTTACCCCTTAACTGAAGGACTTTTGCTCCCTATATGGGGTAAAAGTCACACATTGAGTTTGTTACTTTATCGCCGTCTAGAACATACATTACGAAATCCAGTTGTCATCTACCCAGTCTGTTTTATAGGCAAAAGAATAAGGTTTTTCAACTCGTGTGAATGATCTCGATATTGTTTATGGTATAGCAGCAATAACATGCTAAGCATTAAGTGCGGCCTTTTGCCCAGCTAACCACGACGTGCCATTTTTTTCTTCGTCTAAAGCACAGGATCACAAAAGAAGCAAATCCAACTAAAATCCTAATGTTACGCAAGTTGATTAGTTCATACAGAAAATAAAAAAAATCAATCTCTACATCTTACCTACAATTACCTCTGTTTCATTTCTGGCCTTTACTATTTACTATTAATCACAAATATTTCTTATTTTCATGCTTCTTTTGCTCTTTCCTACATCAGTATAGTATTACTGCGCAAAATTAGTACCTTGGAACTGTTAAGTGTTGCAAAGTACACACCAGTGGCGGTTTCTCTTAATGTTTGCATGTTTGTACAAACCTCCTTCCAATATTTTCATTTTTTATTTATCCTAAATCACTTTTCGTTTTATTGTCAACATCATCTTTCGTCAAAGAAGTGCGTTTGAAAGGGGGCTGGCTAATAGCTTTTTGCTTGGGAGTTTGACAAACTCCCCAGAGTGGCTACTGCGGGGGTTGCGAGGTGCGAGGATCATTATAGTGCCTCATAGGAATCTATATGTTTGCAGATCTTTTGCAAGCAAGTCTGCCAACAAAAATAACTTTTCCCAAACAAAACGCTTTGAAACTGGAAATTTTGTACGTTGTAAATTTTACGTAGTATTTAATCATAAATAAAAATGACCTATTATTATGTAATTATAATAAAAAATGATTTAACTTCGGTCAAGATCATAGCAAAAATCCGCATATAAGGCAACAACAGCCTTATATCAAAAAACGGTTAAAGAAGAAAAATGGTCGTAATTTTGCATGTCATAAAGTGGTGTTAATTTCTGCGCAATACACCGGTTGGGAAACAAGGTTTTCCATGAGAGAAGAAATTTGCGAACATATCTCCCACTTTCTATAATTTAAATGATTTTTTAGGCCTCTAAAACCGAGTGGGAAGTGTGCATGATGTTGATATGGATGTTTTCTCCTTTAGTTTTCAGTACAATGTTTCATCATCTCCTTGGTGTATAGCTTAAGCATTTTATGCTATATCGTTAGCTTTCTTTTACATTAGTGCTTTTAGCAACATCGCTTTCTAACACTTTCCGTCTACTGAAATATCAGAAACATACAGAAATTGAAATCACGGTAAAATATTAAGAACAAACTAAACTCCAAGCACTACACGCTTCACAGTACTGGGCACTTCTCGGCCTCTCATGCCACGGTGGTGGATATTCAGAGTCACAACTGCTAGCCCCACGGTGAAACAGACTGATGAAATCGTTACACCATAATAGAAACATGCGGCAAAAAAAGTAAACAATGCTCGGGCGTATCACAGGAAATGGCCATCACGTGGTCAACAGTGAGGAAAGTTGTATCCTACACTGGTATCCTTACAGGATTCACACAGTACAGCAACTGAAACCCCAACATCCGCCGCAACGCCTTGAGTTTCCGTTTAGTTTTTGGCACGGATGGAAGTGGATGACATGTTTGCGTGGGGTATTCTGTGTACTGATGAAACACTACAAAGGACATGTACACACAAAACACTCGGATATGGGACTCGGATAATCCGTATATTGTGCAGGAACAGCCATTACATTCTGCATACGTGACTGTGTGGTGTGGTTTCACAGGAACATTCATTATTAGCCCGTTTTACTTTGAGATGACACCCGAAGGAGTTGCCACCTGTACCGTGACATCAGCATGTCATAGGGACCTTTTAATGCAACACGTGATTCCTGCGTTACAGGCACAAACTGTTTGGAGGCAACTGTTTTCATACAAGATGGGACAACACCGCACATCGGCTGCCACCTGAAAGATCTGCTTTGTGAAACCTTCAGGATTTTCAGATGCGTGGCAAGGAAGATCCCCCGATCTACTAGTAAATTCGTGTGACTTCTTGCTGTCTGGATATCTGAAAGCTCGGGTCTACTAGAGAAATGTTCAGTTTCTGGTAGATCTTAAGAAAAGCATAAGGCGACATGTTGCAATAGTTCCACCTTAATTACTGCGAGCCATTTTGCGGATGCAACATGTCGTCGATGTGTCTGGTGGCCATATGGAACATATTATGTAAATTAGTCACTGTGACCGCAAATGTTAATTAAATTGCACCTTCTGTTAGCATTAAATAGAAATAAAATCTCACCTTTTGTTACCCTCACATTGTTCCTAAAGTTGTTCCTTTTCCACCTTTTCACCTGACCTTTACCTTGTTTGCATTACATTTATCTCTAGTGATGAGCGCAAGAGCCTTGGTCTTGCATGCAAGACCAAGACCAGGACCAAGACTCTTGCGCAAGAGTCTTGCACAAGTACCGGTACTACTAGAATTTTTTTATAGAATGTAAAAAGGAAAGGGAAAAATCATTACATCTTTCACTTGAATTTCTTGGCTTCAGTAAAAATGCCGTTGGAGTGAATGTGTACCCAGTAGTTCAGGGGGTAAAAGTGGGGGGGAACGCGGTGGGACGTCGTCCCTCTGTTTCCATAAAATATCTATGGCGTTCCCCCACTTCCTAAGAAAATTATAATGGGCAAAGATAGGCAAGGGGGACGGCGTGACGTCGTGCGTCCCCCTTCCTTTTCAGATCCACTTTTACTCCTGCAGTAGTTTATGTAATCCGTGTGAGTTTATCTGCCCTGTAGCATATACATAGCTACAGTATGTCGTTTTCTGAATCGGTTGTTCACGTTTTCTGTAGTTATTACTAGTTTTCAAGTGACACAGGTATCATCTTGCGCCATGTGAGCTTTTTGATGCACAAACACCGTGTGCGTGAGTTTTCTCGGGGTTCTTCCGTTTCCTCCTAATTTCTTCATTCCGCCATTTCAATCATTTCTGATCGTCACCGTCTCCCTTATTCTTGGTGCATAATCGTGGTAAGTTAAACTAGATATTTCATTTCATTTCAATCCATATTACTGGTGTTCTTCCAAAACTAAAGAGAAATGTAGTATTGAATTTCGGTAATTCCGTATACCATACGTGCCGACTACATGGGTATGGCATTAGCTCCGAGGTTCAAGCATCCGTTGCCAAGTTTTAGTGTATGCTCATAAAATTAATACCTATTGAAATAACATTTCCATGACATTGACAAAAACTTAGTTCGTGTGACCGCAAGTTTCATTTCATGGGAGAATGCTTATACGTTGAATAATTGTTTATCAATACAACTTTTAGCCTCCTTAGGTATAAGGCACCGAGAATTGAGGGAAATAACATTATACAACAATAAATAATCCATATTCACATGTGAGAGTGATTTTGTATTTATTTCAAATAACTTGGAGTTTGATTCCGTTATTTTGCATTTCTAATAGCTATAGCTCAAAAGTACAGGGTGTTTGAAAAACTCCATAGTATTAAGTATAAATTTAATTGGGAAATGAATGAGTACATAGCATGAAAGGGAATTCCTTTAAGTTTTGTTTAATGTTGGTAGACTTCAACGTGGGATCCAGTTGTGGCCCTGCACATGTTGAGACGATATTCCACTTCTCGCCACGTATTCACCGACATTTCAGGTGTAACTGTCCCAACTGCCGCGACGATTCTTTCCCGTAAATGATTGATGTCTAAAATTACGTTGCACTGTCATAACTGACTCAGTTTGTACAAGACAAATTACACACTGCGCTTTCTGTTGTGGAGTACACATTGTTGCTTAGTTGTTCTGCACTTCACGCCTGTCTGGACTGAACTAAGGAAACACAGAGGAAAAAAACAGAACTAGTGCTGTCTCAAGGTCAAGCAGACCTGCCAACTGCAGGGGAGCCAAACTTGGAGAATTGATGAGTCAAACACCACAAACTAGAATAATGTATATCACTTTGTACAGAGTCTAGGACACATTAAAACTAGGAAGTTCTTTTTCAAACACACTGTATTTATATAAATTAAGTTTACACAAAAGACATAGACAGTTGAATCATTTCTAGTTTTCACTCAAATTATTCTAAAATATTAAGATATTTGATTATAATAATTATTTTAATTTTTCTCTCTCTTTCGGCCAATATTGCTAAGTATATCATCATCATCATAATAGCTATTCTGCCATTATTGGCAGGTTACTTGCTGTAACTGAGAAGTTTCGATATACGGCAGTCCTCAGCTAGTCTTTTCGTCTTGACGTAACAATTTTCTACCTTCCTTCAACTACAGTCTCCCTCTCTTTCCTTCCACCATACCCTCAAGCACTTGCTCATAATACAGTTCCTCCTCAGCCAATATCCCAACCAATTCCTCTTATTCCTCTTCATTACATCAAAAATTTTTCTTTTCTTCCCTACTGCTACTATTTCTAACACCTTCTCATTCGTTTTCCGTTGAACCCAGCTAATTCTCTCTCTTTTTTTTTTCTCCATGCTCACGTTTCGAAAGCCTTCAATTTTTTCATCACTTTTGTGTAATGGCTATGTTTCTGCCCCATGGAGTACATATTGGAATCAGTTAAACAAAATCTCAATATTTAATTGGAAGTTTGTTCAGTACAAAGATTAGCTAATCGTGGTTAAAATAGAGTGTAAAAGTAATTTTGCAATTCATGGTATTTCAGTAGCCATCTTGATTTTCTTTCATGCATCTCAGGTGTAGCCTCCCCAGTTTGGGAACCAGTGGAGTGTTGGATCTGTTAAAAAGTATAAAAAGATTACGAAGCGTTGTGCTAGTGGCGTAGCAATAGGGTAGGCAAGGTAGGCATTGCCTACGGGAGCAGGGCATTTCGGCATATTAGAGGGCGTCTCAGATTTTTAATAAAAAAAAGAAGAAAATTATATAAATGAAGCCCCAAGTTTTCGCGATCTTCATTTCCGAACATGACAAGGATAAAAATCCCTGCTCACTTCACTTGCAGTTTCTTACATTTGCGTATCAAAATATTAGTATTACTGTAAAGTCGTCGAGGTTATAGTGCTGTATGATTAAGAAATTAATCCTCCTGTATTAATATGATATCAGTCCTACATTACGTGCACTAAGCTTACTAACTTTAAATAAAATTCCCCTGCGCAACAGGTTTCAACAATAAAGACAAATTCTATGATCTATAAGATTTGGATCAAAACGAGTTAAAAAGTGTTGCCATGATTATGATGCACACCATAATTGCCACGTACCGCGGCTACACAGAACCAAGCACAAACACCAACGGTCGGACAAACCGGGGAACTGCTCAGGGCAGCGTCAGGGGGAGCCCAAACGAACACCCCAAAATTAATTTTCGAACGTTATTATCTAATATCACTAGAATAAAATGTAAAATAGGCTAAGACTAAGTGTGTGTGTGGCTGGGGGGGGGGGGGAGGAAGACACTTTGACAGAGTGAAAATTTTGTTCATGAATTGGACATCTCTGATATGATAATATGTAGAAGAAAAGGTGAGAAGGAAACACTTCTGATTGTGTATACAATTTGTCGATTTAAAAAAAACTGAAAATAAAAACAATGCTTATAAGCGGTTTCACAAGGTTTATTATTTATATTATAATTATGTAAAATCATAACATATTATATATATTCATTTGGAATCCTTTTGGTAATACTGGTTGATATATTACTGTTTATTTAGCTACTACTGTAAAAAAAAAAAAAAAAAAAAAAAAAAGCCCGAATTTTACATGAGTATATTTTTAATGAACAGGGCACTCTGTCCAGTTTACTTAAAACGATATTTTGAAAAAAGAGTCAATACTCTCCCACTGATAATTTTCGATTTATGGCGTGAGTTATAGATGGTCATGCATGGCGCCTATTCGATGGATTAAGGGACGCCGCTAGGGATGTTTCCTAGGGGGCGTCAAGGGCCATTGTTACGCCACTGGTTGTGATTTATCTTATAATTAGTGAAGCGTGGACACTCATTAAAAAATAAAAGTCATCGCCTATGTTGTACACTACCATCATACTTATATGAAGGTAAAATATATTACATTTAGAAACGTATTTCCGTTACTGTTGGCGCATTGTAGAATTTATTATCCCTTATATCCAGAGTAAAATTTACCTATGAAAAGCATAAGATTTCTCAAAAGCAAGACTTGCAAGACTCTTTCAAGCAAGACCAAGACCAAGACCAAGCAAGGGTTCCACTCAGGAGCGTCATTTCAGATTTTGCTTGTGGGGGGGAAAGACCCCTTGATATAAGTAAAATTTTGCGTTTTTCACTGATTTACTACTATTCTATTGATAAAATCTATATACATCTCAAACTCAGGAGGGCAAATACTCCCCTGCCCCCCCCCTAAATGAAGCCCCTGGTTCCAGTGCAAGACCAAGACCAAGGGTTCCTGTGCAAGACCAAGACCAAAGGATTCCAGTGCAAGACCAAGACCAAGAGTGAATGTGCAAGACCAAGCACTATTTATCTCACATGTTTGATCTCTTCGACCTAGGTAATTGTCTTATACATTCAGGATCATTTCCACGTTCGTATTACTTTACAGCGCCACGGAAAGTGAAAGTAATATTTTTCTAGCGTAACTCGCTTCTGTATGGTCTCATTATCATATTTACCAATGCGTTGATCAATCAATTTAATGCGTTGATTACAGTCCGCGCTGGACAGCCATGAATAGCGGCACTTTAATTGTTAATCATCCTGTATGATTAAAGTAATTTGTACAAAATTCGATAATTAATTACCAAGAATAGAATAGAAAAGAATGTGTTTATCGTCATTAAACCCATTAGCGCCGTGCGTGATCATATGATCACAGCAATTAGTATTTACGAAAATAAGCGTTGTATAACATACTTTTAGTGCTTTCTTTACGCTTTACGTGTTGACTACTAGGAGAAGGTTCTGGTAACGATATTCAGACAAAACAAATTCCTCATTGCTGCGTGAATGTGTAACCTAGAGGCACAGATATCCGCAAGCATATTTTCGAAATACACTCAGCCCTAGCCAGAAGGCATTAGGTTTGGCAACATCGCACAGAAACGAATGCTGAATTGCATTCTAACCCGTTCCTATTATTATTATTATTATTATTATTATTATTATTATTATTATTATTATTATTATTATTATTATTATTATTACTACTACTACTACTAATAATAATAATAATAATAATAATAATAATAATAATAATAATAATAATAATAATAATAATAATACTTCTTTTGCTATGGATCTGTATAAGTACAAGGGCAAACTTATTTTAATGAAAGAAGTTTCATGAAAATTAAAAAAAAATAATCGTTAAATCACTTTTTGAATATTATTTTAATCTTATTTTAACCAAAGAAGTATTATTAAAAAATTTAAAAATAGTAAGAAAAAACTTCCTAACGCAGGATTTGAACCCACGCCAACAACGATTTTCCTTACTAGTATGTTGCGCTAGGCCACTTGGCTACCAGGGCCGACAACAGCTGGCGTTTACTTTGTGCTATGTGTAGGTCATGACTCGTGATCGCGATATAAACGTCATTCATTTTTCCTACATTGTTGCCAAGCGTAACCCCGTTCACAATGCCTTATGGCTAGAGTTCAGTGTATTTCGAAAATATGCTATCCGCAACGCGCCAGAAATACAAGGAAAATGGCATCGTATGGCCAGTAAGTATTGAAAAACAACTTTATATCTTATCCTTTCAAATTATTTTCTGCTTGGTTAAGTTTAAGAGATGTCTAAAGTTGTTACAGATTACATTTCACTAGTCTGAAAATATTTGGGTCATGATTATTGACGTTTTCCATCAGTGTGATTGTATGAACACGCAAGGCGTTTAAGTTGCTTTTTCTCTTTTACGTACGTACGCATAGGTGTCGATAATACAGTAAAATTTTGCAGGTATGTTAATTTAGAACAGTTTGTACATGCTTTCAGTTGACCCACTATTATTATTATTATTATTATTATTATTATTATTATTATTATTATTATTATTATTATTATTATTATTATTATTATTATTATTATTATTGACTTTTGCAACTCCTGTTACTGGTAATTGTATGTTTTCCCCTTTAGATACAGACGTTTTTCACTCCAACAAATTCTTGATATTTTAGAATCGGATGACGTGCAAGACATGCAAGACATATATCCTGAACCTCCGAGACCTAACGTCTTTTCGGATGTAGATTCAGGAGAAGGGGATGGAAATGGACTCGTTGACAACTTTACAGGACGCCAACTTCCCAGTCATGCTGAAGTTGTTTTTACAGATAATACTCGACTTGGTGAAGATAATGTGACAACTCTGTCTACTTGTAACGGGGTTAAGCCTGTTTTTAATGTCGAGCAATATTCCCAAAGTGAAAAGAGAAAGTACTCGTGCGTTTGAATTCGGAGAATATCACAGCAAGTACATGGAACGTACTGATCAAATGGACCAGGATATCTCATATTATAGAATTAGAATCAAGTCCAAAAAGTGGAGATGGGCGCCTCTCTCCTGGATGATTGATGTACCGTATGAAACGCATGGCTAATGTTGAGAAAAGCCAGAATAGGCATCTCACACTTAGAATTTGGAAGACATATAGTACAAACTTATTTGCAAAAGTATAAAGCCATTCTATTAGATGCAGGGTTTCCAGCCGTTTCTGAGTCCAGCAGTCAACAATACCAAGTAAGGGATGACGTTTGTCTTTATGGGAGAAACCTCTTAGTGGTTCGGTCTAAGCGTAAACGTTTTGCAAGTACACTGTGTTCAAACAATACCTACGAAATGTTTCAAATATAGCATGGGTTTGTGTGCCTACAGACTTTTTTTTTCATTTCCATAAAGTCCCATAGATAATGGGCTAACAATTCCATAGTCCAAATACTGTGTTTATTTTTGTCTTCTAAAGTGTAACAATTTCTAAGACAAATAAATGTCTCTTTTGTTTTCCGTATGTGTTAATAATTTAACAGGGCATCCACTTAATCATGATATACGAAAGTACTTCAAACGCCTAGCGTGTTCATATGATCACGGGGCACCCCAGCAAAACCGCTTACGTCACGAACTCAAAATTTCTCGTAAGTGGTTCTTACACCTAATAACTCAAAATTACAAATTTCACCGAAATTAAAAACAAAAAATAATTTCGGCGTTTTAAACAACGAACGTTGCAATAGATTACATCAATAATATACAAAAATCAGATTATTTGTTATAATTTACAGTTTTCTTCAAATTCATTAATACTATAAATATAATTATTTACAAGAAATGCTTTACAATATATATATATATATATATATATATATATATATATATATATATATATATATATATAGATAGATAGATAGATATATTTTTAAAATCAAGGTCTATTACGCATCCGTCGGAATGAAATGAAATTTATTGACTTTCTGTTGCTTCTCCCAAAAGCTACAAGATGAATATTGAATTTTCTAAGAAAGGTCACAATTCTTATAAACATACACAAATTATGTATCAAATAATGAATGTTTTTTCCTGTTTTTCTCAAAACAATCTAATTTTTTTCTTAGAAAAGATAACCTTTGATGCTTTAAATGTACACTACCTCACATTTCTTCTTTTTGTTTCTATTAACAATGTCCCTAATTTTTTCAACTCAATGAGTGTTTTTTCTCTATGTGCTACCAAGAGTACAATAAATATTTTGTCCAATCGGTCTTCAATAAAGGACTCTTTGCTGAAAAATCTCTTTTTCTTGTTACACTTCTAGAAAAAAAAACGTTGATCATTGTTATTCTATAAATATAATGGAAAAGAGATACACAACTGTCAGATATGACATTCATTTTTTCTTTGGCGCTTTCTGAAAAGGGTAAAAACTCTCTATCTGGTCCATTCTTTTAAGAGGGAAGTTCTTTCATGTAACTCTTTCTCTTTTTCTTCCTTCTCTCCTCCATTTTTTTTTTAAAAAAATAAACCCCCCAGTAGTTGTAGATAAGCATATTTCAAGTGACTTTAGTCGATTATTTACTATTTTAATACATTAATTTAATACATTAACGCTCTTAAGTCATCATTCTTTATTTCCTTTAACCAATTAGTTATTAGTATTTTTAATCTATGCATTTTTCCTTCTTCCCTAATTTCTTTTGGAGTATTATTATAAAGTTTCGGAGCCAAACAATATGTTTGATTTTGTGATATACCCTTATTTACTTTTACTGTTTCAAGATCTTTTTGAGTTACTTTTCTTGTTCCATACCCATGAGAAATTTTATTCCATTCATTTTCATGTTTTTTTTATATATAGAGTAGGACTGCTTTTATATATAATTTTTCAATAGTTAAGACTGAAAATTCTCTATACAGGTTTTCTAGACTGTCTTCTTTGTTTTTTAAAACATATTCTTATAATATTATTTTGCTGAACTTTTAAAGGTCTTATATGCGTCTCATAGGCAGATCCCCAACTTAAGATACCATACTGTAATATATTTTGTGTTAGTGCATAATATAATATCATACGTAAAACTTTTAATTCTAAACACGCTCTTAATTGTACAAATTTATACAGCAATTTTCTTAATGTCTTGGCTACATGTTGAATATGCGATGTCCACTTTAAATGTTTATCAATGTTCACTCCTAATTATTTTTGTTCAGTTACTTTATTTATTGTATTACAGTTACAGTCTAAACTATTAATACAGTTATGATATTTTAAGACAAAATTTTGTGGCTGTCCGGTTATTGTTGGTGAGAAAGCAATATAATTGGTTTTCGTTAAGTTTAATACCAAGGAATTTTGTTCAAGCCATTGTTTTACTTTTTTTCTGTTATTTCCGCTTTTTTTATAAGTTTCTTCCCACTTTTTCCCTGTTATTGTTATAGTGGTGTCGTCTGCAAAAGATTGAATATAGCCATCAATGCCTATATTGTACAAATCATTTATATAAATTATAAATAAAATTGGATCTAATACTGATCCTTGTGGCACTCCATAGCTAACCTGTGTTAAGTCACTCATAACATTTCCAATTTTAACAGCTTGCAATCTATTACTTAAATAACTAGTAAACCACGAGAGTACTACACCTCTTACTCCATAATGTTCTAGCTTAGTTAACAATATATTATGAGATATTCTATCGAATGCTTTGGTTAAATCCAAAAATATTGTTATTACTTTTTCATTATGATCCATGTAATTTATTATTATTTCCGTTAGTTATAAATTGCATCAGATGTACTTCTCTCTTTTCTGAAACCAAACTGATTTAATGCAAGTATGTTATTAGTTTCAAGAAAGGAAACTAATCTCTTTTTAATACATTTTTCTAATATTTTAGCACAATTACTAAGTAGCGATATTGGTCTATAGTTATTGAGATCCTTTCTTGATCCTTTTTTATATACTGGTTTCACGAGTGCTAGTTTAAATTGATTAGGGAAAATACCTGTTTCTAAACTCATATTATATATATGCAACAGTGGTTTAGTTATTTCTTCTTTTACATTTTTCAATATTTTAGCAGTTATTTCATCTAGTCCTGGAGCCGATTTTGCTTTTAGTTGGTTTATATAAAATGATATTTCTTGTTCAGTAATAGGCGTAAAAAAACATACTGTTTTTAGCTTTGTTTCCTAGATTTTCATTTATTTTGGTTAAATTTACATTTTTTACTAACCTTTCACCTATATTGCAGAAATATTTGTTGAATGTGTCAACTACTAGTTTAGGATATTGCTGAAAGTTAATGTTGCCCGTAACCGTTTGTATTACTTTAATGTCCATGCTTTTGTTTTCTTTTTTATCAATAATGTTTGATATTACATTCCATAATTTACCTGTATTGTTTTCACAATTAACAATCTGCTTTTTATAGTACTCATTTTTTACCATTTTTATCAGTTGAGTTACCTTATTTCTATATTTTTATAGTGTTCTTTTATTTCTAGATTATCTTTATTTTTTATTACAAGTTTGCTTAATTTTCTCTTTCTCGTATATGTAGTATCAATTCATCAGTTATCCATGGCTTTAACTTACGATATTTCGGGATAGTTTTTTCAATTACTATTTGTGAAGTTTTAATACATTTTTGTAATGTCGAAATGAAAGCTGAAGTAGCTAAATTTACATCCAAACTTTGATACACATTCAACCAACTACACTTCTGTATTTCATTTTTTAGTCTTTGGTAATCTATAATAGTTCGAGGTTTGTTTGTTATTGATTTATCGGCAATTTCCATATTTAAGTTAACACTAGTAATATAATAATCTGTAATTGCCGTATGCAATATTGCTGCAGTGACATTTTGATTATATTTTTGCCTTAAAAAGATATGATCTACACATGTTTTAGAACTACCTCCATAAATTATAACAAGGTTAAATTTTCAAATTATTTTCAATTCAAAACTTTTGTGTCTGTTCTCATGAACAAAAAAGAGGATGATTTCAATGTCTACGTGCGTGTTTCAAGGATGGGAGAGGTTTCTGTCACATTAACTTCTCAACAATCGATTCTCGGAATCTCTCGTAACAATGATTCCAATGTCCACGTGCGTATTTCAAGAGTGGGGAAAGGTAAAATAGTTACTTCATTATCGGAATTATCGGAAAAAGAAAATAAAAGACACCTGGCGCATTCCATCCAAGAACTGTGAACCTTTTCTACTAAAGAGTATCTAGAATATTGGTTCTCAAAAGGTATGTCGCGACACACTGGTGTGTCACGCTGTCGCATAAGGTATGTTGCAGGATTTTAAAATTTTAAAATCATTACACATTGATTAAATACCTAGGTAGTTCAAATCAATTTTGAGATAGATTGTATGTCAGCGCATCCAACGATAGTAACAATGCTTAATAATACATCGAGTGACTACTTCATAGAAATTTATAATCTTATTCTATTATAATTTACGGTATTAATAACAAGAAATCAAGTAAGTGTGTCGCGGTCTTATGGGCGTTCAGTAAACTGTATCGTCAAACAAAAGAGGTTGAGAACCACTGATTTAGAATATTGTTTTTAATTCGCAAACTAAGACAATAGTTACTGAAACAGTGCCTCTTACAGCATATTATGATTTTCCCATTGTCATTTACAATACGGTATTTTATTACTAAGTCACAAATACAGTATATTATTGTGGGATAATTCGTCGGATGCTCAAATGGTCGTCAGGCAGCAGAAAGCTATAAGAGCAATAAAATGTTTGCCAGATACTGTATCATGTAGACCAGTGGTTTTGTTTTATTTCCGATAACGCGGACCCCCTGTTCATACGGGAAGTGATCTGCGGACCCCTTTGCAATGCTATCTTAAATTTCACATGGTATTAGAAAATATAGAAGAATTATCAGTGACAAGAAAAAAGATCAAGAAAAATAATGCTGTAGTAATTTATTCTTAAGATACAGATTTGTTTCCAAATGAACGAAATTTCAATTGAAAATACCGTAACTTTCAAGACTTTTTTTTTTAAAAAAAGGAAATTCACTTCATAAAAAACGTTCTCAAATGTGGGGGTACTAATGTGAGGAATGAAATTCTTTGTGTTTCCATAATTGCATTGAAATCTGGAATAATTTTTGTCACAATCAATGTTAGGTCCGATTCCACATTAAGTCGACTTCGTTTTAAAATTTTAATACTGCAAAGAGCAGAAAAGGTCTGTTCACATAAGTAAGTGGTAGGAAAAGGCATCAAATGTTGCAATGTCTTTTCAGACAACTCTTCGTACTCACAGCACACACGCAAACCAATCTGAGTCAAAAGTTACTCGCAGTGGCGGATCTAGGAACATATTTTTGGGAGGTTTTTGTCATTTTCTCCCTGAAATTCCGAGGCGTCGTACAGTTAATGTACAACTGATTTTGAAAAAGTGACCTAACAAAGAAGAAATTTCTCTCACTTGAAGTAGTCCTATATAACGGTTGACCAACTTCAGGACAGAAATTTAGTAAAGTAGGAAAACTTACAAACGTAGGTATAATTTCTTATTGCTTTGTTTTTAGTAACTGAAAAAGTACTTCTTGCGTAACAGCTGTGAGTTTCATTTTATTACAACACATCTCAATTTTTAGGCACCGCGGACCTCCTGGGTAGGTCCCACGGACCCCACTGAGAACTACTGATGTAGACCATTCTTTAAGGAAATGTAGATCATGACCATTCCTTCTTTATATATTTAGAGATGCCTTATGCATGTTAGAGAAAATCAGGATGCTATTAGTTAATATTCACTCATATAATACAAGACATGACGTAAACATGATTTAAATATCCGATGTGTTAGTCTAAATATAACCCAAAGAAGTTATAAATGTATTGGCATAAAACTGTATAATGTATTACTAGTACCTTTTCGACGGATGTGTAATATTGGTTTAAAACCGTTGTAAAGCACTTCTTATAAATAATTTTATTAATAGTGTTATTGAATTAAAAGAAAAATGTAAATTATCTGATTTTTGTATACTAATGACGCTGTCTATTGCAATATTTGTTGTTTAATGATGATAAAAAAACTATTCTATTCTATTCTTGGTAGGTATAATTAATAATTGAATTTCGTCCAAAACAACTTTAATCATTTATAGAGTGAATGTAATGTTGTTTATCAGTATACAAAGCATGATTAATGCATTAAAGTTATAAATTTTAAACAGGAAAATGTCTTCGAAAGTCTAAAGGGACCTACTTTGTCTTGGGTATCCCACAATGCGGGCCCGTTAGTTACCCCACTATCCTACGAAAAGGAAGTATTTTAAAGGTACTAAGAGTCGATTTTGTGGAGAAAGAAGTAAGAATATCGTTTATTTTTATATGGTTTCAAATAATAAATCTGCACCAAATCTAGTATGACACTTGTAATTAGAATTATTTAGTTGAGAATTAATAGATTATATTAAAACAGAAAGATCATACGCGAAGACGAAAAGGTTAGCGGAGGACCGTGGAGCATGGAAGCTTCTCAGCTGCGGCAAGTGACCTGCCAATAAAGGCAGAATACCTATGATGATGAGTTGAGAAATACAGCTTAATTATATTAACAAGTTTAGAAGCAAGTCATTCAAGAAGCAGAGCCGGAAAATCTGGTGCACAAGATAAACTTCCTTATCCCTTAACCTAAATATCATTGTTTTAATTATTTTTTAATGTTTTACTTTTACTTTCATTATTTATTATGCAATCTTCTGATTTAATCTACTTGTATATCTTTCTTTATTTCTTATTTATATTCGTCCTCAACATGTGTAACATTTGTAATTGCGCAGGATATGAGAACTACTTCCCTTTCCCATGATGCACCTTGCTTTTCAGAAAAATTGTCTGGTAACAGTGACGGTCTCCCTTGTTAACGTGAGGTGTATAGAAGAGGAACGTGAAGGTAAAAATACTAGGAATTTTTATTATTTTCTATATTTTATAGTACTTAGAGGTATTGTAAATGGTGTAGTTATAATGTATGTCCTGATTTATTTTTTTGACGAATACAAATGTTACCCTAAATGAATGTTGCTAGTATATGTATGTAAGCACGTGGCACGTTGTCGAATGAAGTTCGCAATCTTGTGTGTAAGTGGATTCATAATTAGATCATTTCGTTAGTTTTTTGACGATCTCTTCTTATTTCGAAATATAATAATAGTATGTTAAAAGTACATGGCTGCAATGGACTCTGTAATTAATGGTGATTGTAGTGCGTAAGTTTACCATACGCAATATAAAATGTCACAAGCATGATTTACAAGGAAGCATCACGAGTGAATTTCTAATCAGTTTTTAAGTTCAAATTACATTTTGGTTCCGTGTGTCTTAGTGGTTCAAGTATTTATCAAGAATTGCTGGACATTATAACATTAAGTTTTAAAGGTCTAAAGAAACTAAGATTGGCGTTATTTTGAAGCAGTAAATTAGTGTGCCAAATTAGGGCATACATTGAGAATAAGGTCCCACATACGTATTCACCCGGCATTTTTAGTAATCTGGGCTACCTTCAGGTGGGGACAATATTACAGCCATGAATATTTTTTTTCCCGAAATACATGAACTGCCAAAATGTAAACATGTTTTTTGCCATTTGGTGGCGGGAAAGAAAGGGAGGGGGCGAAAGAGACTACAATTAATGGATGATATTAAAACAAAGATCATACGCGAAGACGAAAAGGTTAGCGGAGGACCATGGAGCATGGAAGCTTCTCAGATGCAGCAAGTGACCTGCCAATAAAGGCAGAATACCTATGATGATGATGATGATATATGCTGCTCAAAAATTACGTACACATTTGTAGTATAGGCCTGCTTGTTTCCTTATGTTCCATAAAATAAGTGCAAAAACCACACATCAACTTGTGCTAAGTACTAGTTTCAAGGTAAACTTAATCTGTTCTGGTCAGGGGAAGGTGAGGCTGTTGGACCATCGCAGGATGCGTCTGTATTTCAAGAGCGTTAGCATCTGTGGTTATAGCGTGAGAAAATACAGTTGTGTAAAACACACACCAACCTATAATAGTTTGGGGTTAAGTTCCAAAGTTGGGCGTCCGTTTCCAGCAAAATTTTTAAAATTTACAGGAAAGATATGGACAATTTGATTGATTGTGTGCTTGTTAATATATGAGTCTCGAAAAACCTGTTTATTTCTTATATATAAGCGGTTATAAACATGGGACTATACGGCGAGCGGAGGGAACTACTTGGCGCAAGGTAACCGAACAGTTGCATTGTGGGAAAGAAACGAGCATTTATGTTATCAACATGGCGAATGTACACCTTGTCTCAAAAAGGTTGAGCGCATTCTTTACTGGTGTTTTGAGGCAATAATTTTCTAAGTTCAGCTTCGGGTATCTTCGGGAAAAAGTAAGCCAGGTTCGAACCTCCAAGCCAGCCTTTGCAATCGGGAAAAAGTTTGCAGATGTGTTTTTCTTCTTTTAAATATAATAAGACTTGTTACCAAGTGTTTAAAAAAGCAACATTGATTGAAATACTTAATGATACAATATTTCGAAACATTTTTTTTCAATGTTAGCACATGCTTGTTTTTCATTTAGCTCTCCATACGTAATGGAACATTTAAATACGTTAAAGAATCTTTCCATATGTAAAAGAATGCTCAAAGTTAAGAAATAGAACATAATTATCGCCTGAGTACTAAAATAAAAGTCAAAATAGAACAGAAACGGCGTTTGTAATGGATATGAATGTCATAATTATCTTGAGATACGTTATTCATCGCTAGAAGGTTGTGTTAGCTCATTGGTAAGCTGTCGGATTTCAAATCATAAGGTTGAGGGTTCGAATCCCGTCTAAGCTAATCCTTTTTTTAAAATTATATTTTCCGCAATGCATGAAAAATTATATAAAATAATTACATTAGAATACATAAGTTCTGTATATATAACATAATCATTGCAGAACATAGTAATTATTATGTTTAAAATATAACATCTGAGATAATTTTCACAGTAGGTCGGTATTATATATGAGGATGTAAATACAAGTTAAGAAACTCGTTCAACAGCAATAAATAAATCATGTAGTGTATTTATTTGCAGCTATTTGTCATATAGAGAGTAATTCTCAACATTCATAATACAGAATGTCATTTATATTCTTGAAAAGTTATTCGATGCATAAACAGAAGGTATAAACAGAGAATCCAAAGTCGGAACGCTCGCAAAAAAAATTCATGAACCCCAAAGGTCACGTGAGTAGACTGGAATTGTCCTTATGAAGCATGCCACAGCAGAAAGTCTTTACATAGATTTTCAATTCAATTCCTGATATATGCTTTTGCAATGTGGAGGTGGTGATGCCTTGAGTCGCCCTCTCTCGCTCGCTCGCTCGCTCGCTCACTCTCTATTTATACAGAATATAAAAGTGGATTTATGTGTGTATTTCAAGATAATTCTGATATATCTAGAGCAATTTTAACTATATTTCTTACAGTCTGGAAAAAGAGTACTGTCGGGATACATATCAAAAATGCTAGAAACGGGTCGATATTAGTATCGAATCTATAGTTTCGTGGTCGCTTAGGTGAATAGTTCTACTTTCAATTCAAGTCCAATTAAGCTTCCATTAGCACCCAGGGTGGTTACGTAGCGACATATAGATATCGAAATCATTCGATATTAGAATCGAATCGTAAGTTTTCAGCGCCGCTAACAGTGCAGCATTTCCCATTAGTCCACATTAGTCCACATTTCACATTAGTCCCATTGCCTAGAGGGCAACATATTTGCAGAGTGCAAAGTTTAAAACTTGAATAATATTTTAATTTTTTCCGTATGAAAAAGTTATAAATCAAGAGCAAATATACTATTTCACGAACAATCCTATTTTACTATTCTAATATGTTTAATAATAGCGTAAGAAATCTAATAGTAATACAGAACATGTTTCACAGTTGTTATTTTTTGTTACATAGTTGTAGCTGTAGCATGTAGTGAGTGGAATTTAACTGTAATAAATTCACTAATTAACCATATTCGAATTAAGTTTTATTTTTAAGTTTGGGATGAAGGGGTGGAGAAATATGTAGTTATTGGGGGCACCGAGCTTTTCTACATTTTACTTTCAAGATCTCCATTTTTCTTTTGTCATTTGTTCCTAATAAAAAAAGTTCAGTCACTTTTGGATTGTCATAGGATAGTAAGAGTTGGATTTTGGGATGCAGCCTGTGAGATTCTAGAGGAGCTAACTGCTTGAAAAAATATTTTTGAATCATCTGTAACATATGAAATAAGGATATGTATCATAAAAAAATGAAAGTAACTATGTCTGCGTAATCATCACGGTCAAATTGCAAAGTCAAATGAATTGACGTTTGGTATATAATCAGGCTCCATTCCCAACTGGGAAGTTACCATAATACATGTCACTTTCATTATAATACATATCCTTAGGGGAAGTAGAAGTCCGAATTTTTGCGAAAAATTTAGTATCTTACAAGCCGTTCAACTGAGAGCTGAAATTCAACATATAACTCTTTATTAAAAATAAAGAAAATATGTCCTGGCATTTTTTAAAATTATCTTTTATGAGCGGGGGGACGGGGGTGCATTTTCTATATATTGGAAATTGGTAGTGGGTTGATTTGTAAAAATAATCGAAAACGATTGATATTAGTTGAAAAACAAATTGAGTAATGCAAACTAAAGTTCTTTTTGAATTTTATACCCGCTGCTTTCTATTTATAATTGCTGAAGCTGGTGTTTAATGTATGGAGCGTTCCGAGCATAAGGCAATCAAGCCATAAAGTTAGAGAAAAATGGCCATAAAATTTGTATTCTAAACTTAATTACATGGGCATTTTCAATTAGTACGGCATGCTTAATTATATAGAAAATTAGTTTCTCTCTCTCTCTCTCTCTCTCTCTCTTTTTTTTTTTTTTTTTTTTTTTTTTTTTTTTTTTTTTTTTTTTTTTTTTTTACGTTGGTCTACTTTTCCTTGATTTGAAACTTTCAAATTTCACCCTATTTTCTACTGAAATGTGTCTGTAAGGCAACAAAGAAATAATTATATATGATAAATTTAAATTCATTTTAATTTGGAAGATGAGAAACACTTTGCCATTATATATCGTAAAGGTCAGACCCACCAGTATTGTAACAGAGAGGTGCTTGAGCCATTGACGGTAGAAATTCAAACTCCGATAAGTGATAATTTCACAGTCTTGTTTTATTACAAGTGTAACCTCTTTAGTCAATGGAGAGGAGGACGTGGGCCATCGGTCAGAGTTGATGTCGATGGGTTTTGGTGGGTCGGAATTGGTCGCAATGGTTCAGAGTGGTTCATAGTTGGTGGTGAGTCAGAGTATATCACCATGGTTAATGGGTCAGAGTGGGCCAATGGGGCATTTGGGTGGTGGGTGATAGTGGGTCATGGTGGGCCGTGGATCAAATTTTCATTGACCCACACCATCTCTGGTTAAAATTGTACTAAATATAAGAGGCACCGAAGATGCATGTCGGCTATTATGCTGAAATTTTGCTCATGGATAGTACTCCACCAAGAAGCAATAAATCTGAAACGGTTCACGGTATCACCTTCTAGAACTCGAGATGTAGGGGTTTGTCTGATTGGCTAAATTAAGACGTCAATGATTTATCCTTCAACAACCAAGCTTTTTATGTTCGTTTCCGTGGGGAAGTCAGGAGAACACGTGCCTAGTAATCGTAATATTGATAGTTTGCGTCCACCCCGGGTATTTGTTTTGTGTTTTTTTGATTCACCTAAATATAAACAAATCACACATATAGGCATTTTGACATATTTTGGGAGAGTAATTTTGTGGTTCGTTGGCGTTTCATCGCGTCTCTGCTGCTGGTGGTAAAGTTTTCAAAATGGAACTTGGGCCACCACGGATCGTCGCTGCGGGGCCACCAATTTCTGGCGAGAGGTCAATAGTTGACCATCTGTAGTCCACCGACGCTTACAGCTTAGAGTAATGAACGATGTCTTTGCCTTGTAGAGTTCATGACTACCGACGTCGGCAGTCAACTAGCTTTTAGTATTCCTTTACTAACCATCTATTGTTCATGTTTGTACACGGTGTTGTCATAATAATAATAATAATAATAATAATAATAATAATAATAATAATAATAATAATAATAATAATTATTATTATTATTATTATTATTATTATTATTATTATTATTATTTGTAGTAATAGTAGTATAATTGATGATAGAATAATTATTGTCTATGTATTGTCTAGGTAGGACTACACACAGGATTTGGCTCGTTTTGGTTCGACTCGACTCTAATCCGAGTCGAGTTGGAAGATATTTTTCGCGCCGAGTCCAAGAGTAGACCTCAAAGATGTCTGTTTCGAGTCGAGTCGAGTTTCAAAGAAAAGTCGTTCGTGCCCATCCCTACTAATGAGAGCTTAATCGGAGTTAAGCGAAATTGAAAGTCTCACTATTTATCTAAGCGACCCCGAAAACTATGAATCTAATATCGATCATTTTCTAGCAATCTTTTATATGTATCCCCCTCCCATTCACCATAGGTAACCCGACAGCACTCTTTTTCAGACTATAAGAAATGTGGTTAAAATTACTCTAGACCAGTTGTTCTCAATCTAATTCCTATCACGATCCCCTTTTATCACACGCTCTTGCCAGCGACCCTTTTATAATTTGTTTTATAATAAGCTTGTGTGGGATTTTTAACATACCTATTTCTATAATAGTAGAATCCATTTCTTGTTTATAGTGAACAGTGCCATGGAAAATCAGTGCCCGGGGCGAGAGTATAGTACGATGTCACCGTATATATGAGTGACGTCGACAGACTAGCTACGAAGCGCCACCATGGTTGGCACGAAGCTCAATAACATTTTCAAAATAAACCCTACCTTTCCTTAATTTTGAGCACATTTTATTACGTTTTTCCTTCTATTTTACACATGTGCACATGTACTTTCCTAACATGAGTAACACACTTCCTCCGAAATGTGTGGCCCCTTTTTTCGGCGCCCGGCACTGACAGTGGATACAGTAACTGTAATATCTATATTCCCAACGACGAAGGTGCTGGTTCAAGATGGATGTTAAATCTAAGCCCACAACTTCTTGACCAAATAATAGAATGATCATGCGACAAGTCTTTGCAACTGGTTTTTTGTAACGAAGACTTGGACAAGTTCTGCCTGATGAGGAGAGAAGAATATCCTGGTCTGGGGATTGCTGCTTTAAAAGTAATAATTCCATTTGCTATATCGTACTTGTGCGAAAGTGTGTTTTTTTTATGGTAAACATTAAAACAAAGATAAGAAATCGCTTATCAGTTGAAAATGGTTTGATAATGTTCGTCATGAAGATTGAACCGGACATTGCTGCACTAGTGAAATTACACCATGCTTAGGTATCTCATTAGGTTTTAATTTTAATTGTATTTCAATGTGCAGGTTTTGTTGCGTGTGTATTTTTCTAGTATTTCTATATACAGTTCTCATTAGTTTTATATCATACCTCTTTGATTGAAATTCATTTTTAAACAACTCTACTAACTAACTAACTCTATGGCCTATGGAACCCGGAGGTTCAATGCCGCGTTCACAAAAGCTCTACACTGACTTCTATCCTTAGCCAATTGGATCCAGTTTCTACTTTGTATTCTTATCTCAGCGAGATCCATCTTAATATTGTCCTCCCATCTGCGCCTAGGTCTTCCTAATGGTCATTTTCCGATTGGTCTTCCAGTCAAGATTTTGAAAGCGTTTCTACTTTCTTCCATTCTAGCAACATGACCTGCCCACCTAAGCCTTCTAGACTTGACGACCCTAACAATGTTGGGTAAACCGTATACATTATGTAGTTCCTCGTTATGAAGTTTCCGCCATTCCCCATTCCCGTTCCTCTTGGGTCCGAATATTCGTCTAAGGATCTTGTTCTCAAATACTTTCAATCTATGTTCTTCCCTCAGAGTAAGCGACCATGTTTCGCAACCATACAGAACAACAGGCATGATTATCGTTTTGTATATTTTAAGCTTCAAATTTCTCGACAGAATTCGCGACGACAAGAGACTTCGAACCGAATAGTAACACGAATTCTACACCCTTTGAAAATGTTCAGTAGACTTATTTTTTATTGTTCTTTACAGTGTGTATAAAAAATAAAAGTATGCTTATCAGAACAAAATTAAAAATAATATTTAAAAATAATTTCTGGTATTAGATTCTAACTATATTTATCTCTTCCGCCTATCTTCGCGATCCCCTAGGGGCCGCGACTCCCAGGTTGAGAAACCCTGCTCTAGGCATACATGAGTTATGTTGGAACATACATACATACACTTTTATGTGTATAAATGCAGATAAGAGAGAGTTGAGAGAGAGCGATTAAGGAATTGCCGCTCTCAATCTCTTCACTTCACTTTTGCAATTCGCGAATTTCTTGCGTGACAGTTTGGGGCTAGCTAGTTTTTTGTCTTGGACCACGATCCGATTTTCGATATGCTCTACCTAAATGCTGTAATGCGAACATTGAGAAGTTATCTGCGACGAAAGTAGCTGCAAATAAATACATTACATAACTTATTTATTGCTATTACACGATTTTTTAAATTTGTATTCAATATTCACACATAACACACCGACGTTCTGTCAATACCTCAGATGTTATATTTTAAAGATAAGAATTACTTATGTCGTGAAATGATATGAATATATATATTCAACTGATATATACAACTGATGATATGAACATATATATTCAACTGATATATACAACTGATGAATTGTAATGTAACTATTTTACATAATTTTCATGCATTGAGGAAAGTAGAATATCATAAAAGAATTTCACCTGGACGGGTATCGAACTCACGATTTAAGCGCTCGGTGGTGTACCACTGAGCTAATATGACCGCTTTTCGGAAGCTGCTTCTGAAATATAACTGAGCTCATACGTAAATGCTCTTTTCCGTATGGAAATCACAATGACGAAACGAGAGTGTGAATACATAGTCTCGAAATATTGTATCATTAAGTATTTCAATATTACTTTTTTCTACACTTAATACCATTTCAACATGTCTTATTATATTTAACAGAAGGAAAAACATATCTGTACATCGTTTCCCGATTACTAAGGTTGGCTTTGGAGGTTCGAACCAACAGCTTTAGTTTACTGTTTTCCGAAGATACCCGAAGTTGGACTTCGAAAGTGTTTGTCTCAAAACAGCTATCATCATATCGCTCAATCTGTTTGGTATATGGTATATGTTTTTATACGTGTAAAGTCAGTATAACAATTCATTCTTTAAACAGCTTTTCGTATGTATTAATATTCCTTTATAAAAACTGTTTTTAATATTATTATTACGGCGCACCATTTTCAGATTTCTTTCGCGAGTCGTTGACCAAGTCGTTCCCCACCAGCGTTGCCAGACTCACAGCTCGGAATTATTCCAAAACCTGATCGAACTTATGCTAGATTCGGTCAAATTATGCTAGATCCTCATAATTACTAATTCAGGAGTTTAAAAAAACGAAGTTGAGATACGATAACGTAACTTAAAATACACAGAGAGCAAGAATGCATGGATAGAACTCAATACTTCACGCACCAAAATTTTAACTCAACTAAATTAATGCAGTCGTTGCCAGATTCAATGGCGTATATGTCGTATAAATGAATGCAACGTTTTTGTTTACATATTTTGAAAGAAAATTACTTCGCAGCATAAGCGGAGTTGGGAATCGTCTGCTGGGGAAGGGGGGGGCAGATTTTTGGTCGGTCTCGGAGCTGTCATTTCAGGAATAAATATGATCATGAAGTCAGAAATAAAGATGGTGAAGTTGTCAAAAAGTTGGGGGGGGGGGGGGAGAATGGCCCCCATAGCTCCGCCCATGCGTCGGAGTTAAAGGATTAGAAAACTCTGGGTGGAGCCACAAAAAAGCCCAAAGACGTTTCGAACTTACTTCGAAAAATAAGACTGCCTGTATGGTTTACCGACTGTATGAATCAATGGAAGAGGATACATTTCTGCCGTTCTTTTTCTTCCCACGACCAACTTCTTTCTCATCTCCAGGTTTTACGGCTTTTTGATAAACTTGCTGAAATTGTGCTAGATTTGGGCAGGATGCTAAAAGCAAGATGCTAGATGCTAGAGACATGCAAATTATGCTAGATCTAGCATCATTATGCTAGATCTGGCAACGCTGTTCCCCACAATAGGCGTGTCGTGCAAGTAACCAATCACACGTCAGGTACTAGCTTTTACCTATTGCTTCCTTCTCACAGCTCAGAACATTGGTAACTATGGATAGACGTACAGCAGTAATTACTTTATGGGAGTTGGAAGGTTATTCTGCAACTGCAGCTAGCAGGCGAGTAGGTGTCCCGGGCTCTACAGGAAGGCGATGGATTCGGAAATATGGTGCTACAGGTCAGACTGATAATTTACGATCTCCTGGTCGTCCGCATGTGTCAACCGAAGCCCAAGATGCGAGATTAGTAAACGAAGCCCGGTTAGACCCACTAAGGACGTCTAGACAGCTAAGGGAAGTTTCTCTCTTTCCTGGTAGTAAGCATACAGCTCTGCGAAGGCTTCGTCATGCTGGGTTACGTGGCCGTGTTGCTGCCGTGAAGGAAAAACTCTCAGGCGACCACAAAATTTACCGTCTCGCGTTTGCACAGGCGAATGTGGGTCTCAATTGGGAAAAGGTAGTTTTCTCAGATGAATCCATATTCACAACATCAAAGGAGGGACGCCGTTTTGTGTATCGTCCGAGAGGCACCCGATATGACCATGGATATGTGGCTGCTTGCAATCGCAGTGGCCATGTATCTATTTTATGTTGGGGTTGGATTTCCAGTCGCGGAGCAGGACAGCTTCATACAATTGAAGGACATCTGGACAATGCTCAGTACTTAGACATTATCAGTAATATCATGGTGCTATCTGTACGAGTATTTCAGCCTGATGGTGTAATTCAGTTCCAGCAATACCAGTCGCCAATACATACTTCCCGTGTGATTCAGGAATGGTTCGCAGGGCACCCTGAGATTGATTTAATCGACTGGCTGCTCGTGGAGCAGACCTCAATCTCATGGAAAATATGTGGGCAGAAGTGAAGCGTACTCTAAGGGAAAGTTGGCCTGAGGCAGATCCACCAAGAACTCAGGATGACCTGTGGCATCTTGTTTCCGAAGCATGGCTGGAGGTAGGGGAAGGAGATAGATTTGTCACCCATGTAATAGATTCCATGCCCAGAAGAATGGAGCGTGTAATAAATTCAGAAGGGTCTTGGACACAATATTAATGTCCCCGCCTTAACTCCCGAAAACAGCCCTTTTCAGGGCTACCTAAACGCTTCTGAAAATATTTCTAGAAGAAAACCACTCCTTGTATCCGATTTCTGTGCAATCCTACCAAGAAAAGAATGATAATTAGCTGTAGGCTTTGAACTCAAGACCTCTTTATTGGCAAGTCCGTACTCTACTAGTGAGCTAACATGAACACGCAAACCCAATCTGAAGAAACACGATTTTCAATTTCTGGTATTCGATGACAATGATGCTCATATACTTGGCAAATGTTGTATTCAACTTGGGATATTCCGCAACACACACACACACATAAACAAAGCGAAAGAGAGAGAGAGAGAGAGAGAGATGAATATACAAAAGCATATTCAACGTATTCGAATGAGACTCTAAGTAACGACATTCCGTTCTAAAGAGAATTTGTGTTTCTTCCCGTGACGTTAAGGGGATCGGGAAAAGTTATGTGTCTTGAAGCAGGATACGACTTTGGATACTCTGTTTATACACTTTCTATATCCATAGGAATATATTGTATTTCACGAATGTAAATGACATGCTGTAATGAGAATATTGAGAAGTTACATCTGTATGACAAATAAATGCAAATAAATACACTACATAACTTATTTATTGCTATTAAATGATTTTCCTAACTTGTATTTACATCCTCATATATAATACCGACCTACTGTGAAAATTATCTCAGATGTTATATTTTAAACATAATAATTACTATGTTCTGCAATGATTATGTTATATATACACAACTTATGTATGCTAATGTAATTATTTTATATAATTTTTCATGCATTGCGGAAAATATAATTTTAAAAAAAGGATTAGCCTAGACGGGATTCGAACCCTCAACCTTATGATTTGAAATCCGACAGCTTACCAATGAGCTAACACAACCTTCTAGTGATGTATAACGGATCTCAAGATAATTATGACATTCATATCCATTACAAACGCTGTTTCTGTTCTACTTTGACTTTTATTTTAGTACTCAGGCGATAATTATGTTCTATTTCTTAACTTTGAGCATTCTTTTACATATGGAAAGATTCTTTAACGTATTTAAATGTTCCATTGCGTATGGAGAGCTAAATGACAAACAAGCATGTGCTAACATTAAAAAAAAAAAGGTTTCGAAATATTGTATCATTAAGTATTTCAATCAATGTTGCTTTTTTAAACACTTGGTAACAAGTCTTATTATATTTAAAAGAAGAAAAACACATCTGCAAACTTTTTTCCCGATTGCAAAGGCTGGCTTGGAGGTTCGAACCTGGCTTACTTTTTCCCGAAGATACCCGAAGCTGGACTTAGAAAATTTTTGCCTCAAAACAGCAATAAAGAATGCGCTCAACCTTTTTGAGACAAGGTGTACAAGGGCAATGAACTAACAGTTTTAACATTTGTGAAGAGCACGGATTAATGAACCTAATAACAAATTGCAGAAAGTGTGGAAAGGAGATAACAGCGAAAAAAAGTGGCGAAAGCGGACGCCCAACTTCGGAATATATGCCCAATTAAATGTGTATGATGACCCTCTTCTGCTTATCTTCAGTTCATTAGCACATCTTTTGCAATTTATTACTCGGTGCTTTTCTAAAAGCCTTCATTTCTTCTCTCTTCCGTAAACCACTTGGAATCGGAAACGTGTTAGGAATCCACTTGGATCCAAAGTTAAACTGGAACATACATACTGAAAATCTATGTAGAAGACTATCTAGAGTTATATATTTATTACGTAAACTAAAAACTGTTGTTAGTGAAAAAATACTTCTGTCAGCTTGTTATGCTTTCTTTCATTCTCTATTGCTCTACGGTATATTATTATGGGGCAATTCAACTGGTGCTCAAACAGTTTTTAAATGGCAAAAAAAGGCAATAAGAATGTTAAAGGGACTACGTGATAATGACTCTTGCACACCTTTCTTTAAAGAGATGCAAATCATGACAGTGCCCTCAATGTATATATGTATGTCTCATGTATATTAAAGAAAACTTGGAAAATATCAGTACCCGAAATAAAATTCATTGCTATAACACAAGATACGGAGACGACCTCGATACACCATATTTCAGGTTAAGTAAAACACAAAAGAGTTATAAATACTGCGATGAAGATGTATAATCTTCTACCTACAGAAATTCGTGGTATGTGTAATATAAACTTCGAGAAACATTGTAAATCTTGGCTCATTGAAACAGCTGTGTATAGCGTTTTAGAATTTGAGAAAGAATTAAAAAATAAAAAGTGACTAGTTATGTACCTATATATTCAATGTATATATTTTGTATATTCTCTTGACGTTGTCTATTGCAACAATTGTTGTTTAACGACAATAAAAATATTCTATTCTATTCTAAACTTCTGTGTAAAAGGTACAAATTGAAACAGCATCGTACACAAGTACATATCTGCATATAAGTAGTCATTTGTGTTGTTTTCCCGCCCGTTCGCACTTCCCTCCTTCATTTTCCAATGTTTCGAACCAGCACTATAAACAACGCCCTTCCATATACAGTATTACTTAAATAAAATTTAGGGGCCTGTGGGGGTGGAGTGCCCTATCAAAGACAGTACTTAGCACATTAACAGTTACAAAACACAAGAAAAGATACGTCTTTCGTGTGTGCTACACATTCAATGGGGCCATACTTTCATTCCTGAACAATTAATTTTTTCAACATAACTTTTATTGCCTTAGAAATTGTTTATTGGAGGAACTCCATTTATAGGTGTAAATTGACGTGGCATAAGAATTGCTGTGCATTAAACACGAACCATCTTAATTTGGGTGGGCAATAAAGTGTAAATACTGCTTAGCGTAAATATTTAACCGAGTCAGGGCAGGAGTGCAGCAGTAGGACCCGATGGCAAAGAGGGCTTCGTCTGTAGGGAGCAAGCTCGTTATAGACCGTGGGTATACGCGTAGCAAGGGTAAAGAAGTGGGTTTGGGCAATGTATGAGTTTCAGTAGCACTTGTCTGGTTTCATATTAGAACACTGCACTTGTAAACATAATATACAGCTTCTGTATACTTTGCTGTAATACCTACACCGCCAGTTTTCATACGCACTCACTCACTTTATCCGTCATAGAACACTTGTAATGATTTTAAGTGTGCCAAAACTGTATCAGAACCTAGGGTAACACATGGTACAGAAGACACACTATTTTGTACCTCTACTTTATTACACATTTGATGTATAACATCTCGATATATTTTGATTACTTGTACAATCCGCGGCAAAAAACCTGCAACATGAACATATAAGTTTATTGTGAAATGACGAAGTCTTTTGCTCCAAAATAAGTGTGCACGGGAGGAGGCCGAGGTTTATCCTGGCGTGATTCGTTCCACTTAGACATTATGTTCATTCCCTGTGTTGTTAGGCGTAGTTTCACAATAAACTTTCATCCTCATGTTGCAGGTTTTTTGCCGCGGATTGTACAGTTCTATTGTAAAATCAAATACAAAATTTCTTACAAATTTATACCTCTATAACATGGGTTATAACAACAATGTTAGTATCTGAAAAGAATCACTTGATATGGTAGATATATCTGGTGTGCTCTTAAAATATCTCGAAGGTATGAAGAATAAAAAAAAAAATCGAAATCCGCGCTTACACATACCCACTCTTGCTCACGTGCTGTGGTCTCTACGGTCGTACACCCAAGCTACCTGCTTGGACCCTTCACTTGCTCTGGTAGATAATAACCGTGCTTTTGAAGGCAATCTAGCATAAGTTAGTTTATATTTTCTGCTTTGTAGTTTTTGTAACATTTGTCCGGACGTTGCATTTTAACTCAACAGTTAGGGTCTCCTAAAGTGAATCTGCATCCAGGAAATTGTTGTTAGGCATTATGTTTCAGAAATCCTCAGATCTAATAGAGCGTAGTCCAGATTAGTTCAGTCCAGAATAAAATCTTGCTTTGGTAGTCTCAGATGTTATTGAATTTATCAAATAAAAAATTCAGGACAAAGTAAGGGACTTTTTTTTTTTTTTTTGCCCCATTCCCCACCCACAAGAAAAATCCTGGCCGGAGATAACAGACTGCCAAAGAATGCGCCTTACGAGCCGTTTCCCGTGGATAGATTTGGGCAAAATATTAAAATTTTGTATTTTTGGAACTGTTCAAGGTACTCTTGTAACTTTTTTAATGTCGATCCCAAATATTTTGATCTTGATTTGATCAGTACAATACAGTACTGCATGGTCTAACAAGAACTTTCGAGTTGGACAGAATTTATGAACAATTGAAAATGAATGAACAATTGTACTCTGCTTACTGAAATTACGAATTCAGTGAACAAAATATGCGTTCAACTGCATGAGTATTTGATAGCGTAAGTTCACGACGATTTAACTCCCAACTGATATGTATAATATCTGCCTGTCATCAGTCGCAGACACACACAGACTACAAACATCCCACTTTATACGTTGTGAATCTGAATATTGTTCCGCCGTTTCTGAGATTTTGGTTGGACAGATTCAATTTCTTCTCTCTCTCTTGTATATTGCTCTTGCGTTTGTGCAATATCCGTTCGCCCATCTCTGAGAGCCCAGATGTGCGACTTGCATTATAACTGCAATAATCTTGTTTTAAAAATGTGATTCATGTAAAAATTGAAATTTGTCATTACTCCAGTGGTACTCTTGTACTTCTTCTAGCAAAATCGCAAGGAAGCAGTGGATTCAACCTTCACACGTCCATTCACTTCTGTGCAATCTTTAAATGTTGTGGTACTTCTTTCATTGTCCATTTAAAGTTCGTCAATAAAGATATCAATGGCAACATTTTGCGTAATGAGTGTAGAATAGCAACATTTTTCTCCACGTTGCATTTGTAACTTCAAAAGAGTCATCTGCTATGTTTTTCAGACCAGGTATATCTGGTAAGGCCAGTCCTCTCTAAGGGAATCACCATATCCATGAAATAGTCTTTCGTTCTACGTTTTGGCTTCTAACGGCTTCACATGTCCAAACAGTGTCATGTTACATTTTCAAGTTATTTTTCCGTGCAAAGTTAAATTGGAACAATACAAAGACACATTTCTAGGTGGATGTGGAACCACCCACTTAGGTCGTAATACATAAAATTTTGATCTTCCTATGTGGAGTACTGAATGTTCCTTCGTATATATGGCGACTTTTTTTATACCACAGATCATGTGTCTTTTCAGTTTTACCGTTTTTTCTCCTGCAACTGTTATAGGGATAATGTATTGTTTTTCTACGAGAAGTCCCTTTTGTTTTCCAGATAAAATTTACTCCTATTTAAACACGTGCTCCATTCACAGGATGACCCTAGTAGGAATCCAGTTTTCCGATCACTTGTTTTCTTGACCTGTGCTTAGTTTGTATCTTAGAGCCCCCGGGATAATTTTTTAAACTTAACGCCTTTTCTTGTTGTATTCATACTATTCAACAGTTGAATTGATATTGTTGTTGTAAATTTCCAGGAAGTTGAACAAGCTTCTTTTGTTTCATTTTCTCCTGAAGATGAAATTTCTACTTTGAAGAATTCGGTCAGTTTTGATTTGGTATGCTCATCTGCAGTAATTTCGCTGTGCTTTTTTTTTTTTTTTTATTGCATACATCTTGATTTCACTGACCATGATTTCTTAACAGGACTAACACTAATCTCTATAGCTGACCCTTTCAGGGGATGTAACTCTTCTTCTGCAGATAAGAAAATCATCCACGCCATGGGAAACTCTTCAGTTAGTGTTGTGTATATGATCTTAAAGAATTGAGAACACTGACTCATGATTGGGAACTTTTCGATTTTGAACAGTCTTGAAGTGAAAACTCTTTTTGCCAACCTGAAAGAAGTGATGTTTGCTAGTTTTACATTAGAGAAGACATTTCAAATTCAGTCCTTTTCACAAAACACAACAACTCAATCAGAAGGATCCTCACAAAAGTTTACAGGTAATATAGGACTACAAAATGGCGTGTTCTCTCTTTCGGGATATGTAGGAGCGTTAAGAGATACTTTCCTTAAGAGAAATTGCCGTACAATTCTCAGAATTTTTGGGATTGTTTCCGAGACGAACACTGCAATCAAAATATTAGCCACGGAAGTTAAAACATGATTGTTGTTCATAAAACTGTTAGTCAAAGGTGGAAGTACTGCTGCTTTTCTGGGGGAGTAGTACTATACAGGGTGTTTCAAAACATCGACAACATTTGGGAGGTGATCCCTGACCTGACCTAAGAATAAAAGTATAGATCAACCTGGGTACACAAATGCTTCCTTTCGGAGTTATAGGCTGCCGAAAACGTGAAAAAAAAAAAAAAAATGAGCTTTTAAGGTCCATAGCTCCAACACTATGGGGCCTAGGGTAGTCGGGTCAAGACTAACTAAGAAACTAATATGTGCTCTATCCAAAAATACGTGCTTCAGAATCTTGCAGTACTTCCGCAACAATTTTTATAGAAGTAGTTAGTACTTCAGATTATATGCCTGTAACCAAACTGCCTGTGCAAAAATTGTTGCGTGAGTACCTTAGGATTCTGAAACCTGTATTTTTGGATAAAGCACGTATTAGTTCCTAAGTAAAGTCTTGACCCGACTACGGTAGGTCCCATAGTTTTGGAGTTACCGTATGGACCTTTAAATTTCATTTTTTCATGTTTGGGCAGCCTATAACTCCGAAAGAAAGCATTTGTGCACCCAGGTTGGTGTATACTTCTCGTCCAGTAAAGATATTAAAATATTTGAAATTGGTATTATTATTTCAGAACAAATTTCAGAAGGCTACAATACGGTAGTAAATTACCATCTTTCAAATAAAAAAGCAACAGATGATCTTGAACCAGAGATGGACCATTATATCATTTCGCCGAAAATCGTCTGAGAAATGGTTCCCGACGGCCATCTTTGGTGGCCTGTATCTCGGGCCAGTTTTTTTTTTTTTTTTTTTTTTTTAAACAAAAACATTTTTGTCTTAAATTCAATAACCTCAAAGAGTGTCAAGGTAACCCCGTGTCTGAATTGATATGGACTATGCCATAACGCATTGTGATGTTGCTTTCATTTTACGGTAAATCTGAGATCTATCTCTCGTCGTTATCGGTTAATGATTACTTTCGAAAATTTTACAATCTATTATGAAAAATCCCGTGGTGTTATTCGCTCGTTATTTGATATTGTTTCTGAATCCGTTAGATCTAGCAAGTAATAGTATTTGGTAAACACGTGTCGGAATTGTGCTAAGACATATATACCTACAGAACGTTACATTAGGTTGTGCATAGACTTTGTCAGTCATTGCTCTCCTCAGTTATGTATCCCATGACTCACTTTCAGCGTATCCATTTCTGGCTCCGCAGACGAGACTACGAACATAACAGCTATATAAGTTAGGAACATCTGCGGGCAGGGTTGGCAAAAACCATGGTTTTTATTAAAAAAAACAAATAAACCGGTTTTTTTGGTTTAAACCAGGTTTTTATGGTTTAAATAATTTGCTCTATATATTCATATCATATATGGACAGAAATAAGTTTGTTTCGCCTTGATGTTATTATGCGACAACCGAGTTATGCTGGAAGTGGTCACATAAGCTTAAAGCGGAGTAAAAACCGCTTCTCGAGGTACATCCGAGAGAAATTGTCCTCCATTTGAACTCGGAACCAGGACTAATTGCCCACAAATGCGATACGTCTGCCGACTCACTCACGAAGGAATCATGATAAAAATCGTTGTACTGATCTTTACATGCTTCTTAATATAACTGTCAAGAGTCATTTCAGAAGGACAAAAAGATAAACAGTTGCACAAGTGAAACCATTACACATAATTACATATGAACAATTTCAAAGTAATACGGAGTACAGAAGAACTAATTTAGTTCAAGTTAGTTAACAACGACTTTTATTGGTCCAAATTAAAGAAATACACCGACTTAATCTGCATATCAATAAGAAAAGTGAGTAAAGATACGAATTATTTGAGTCCACTTTGGCTCGGACTCATTTATACATAAATAGATACCAAAGATACTTATTTCACTAAAGGCCTCTCGTGAGGTCTGTATGACCCTTCCCCCCCCCCCCCACACACAAAAAGTACGGCATTTTCGATGTATTTTATCAATAGTAAACATTGAAACGAAACAATATTTAGAATTTTTCTTCGATTGCAATTACATAACAATAATAACTACAAAAAATCACAAAATAAACATTTATAAACTTATAAAAAAAAGTTGCTTTTGTAGTATAATCTTTTTGAGTAATGAATGGATAATTTAGGTCTGAATATAATACGAATAATATACGGGAGTGAAACGTGATAACCCACAAATGTGTATTCATCAAGATTTTACAAACACTTACACTTTTACGAACATTTTTTGTTTTTTGGTTTAAACCAGTTGGTTTTTTTGAAAAAACCAGCTGGTTTAAACCACCTTGGTTTAAACCAGCCAACCCTGTCTGCGGGTGTATGAATTTCTGTAATAATGATAAACTGACGCATTTTTCATTAGTTGTGTGTAACCCATTAGTGATGCCAGATTTATTAATGAATTTTTGTATTTACAGGATGCGATACGTTGCAGCTTATTTATTGGCCGTTCTCGGCGGAAAGGAAAGCCCATCGGCTGCAGACATTGAGAAAATCCTTAGTTCAGTTGGAATTGAATCAGACAGTGAAAAGCTGAAGAAAGTGATTAACGAATTGAAAGGAAAAAATGTTGATGAACTTATTAGTAAAGGTATGTATTGAAATACTACTTCGTACTTACAGAATATCAAGAATTTGTGGAGATATTTAAAAACTACTGTGAATTCGGACAATAGTGTTATCTGTTTGGAAACCCACCTGCGATTTCAACTTTCCATTTGTTACTGTTCAAAAATAAATTTAGGAATTTTCTGATAAGGTATTCTACAACCAGAGATTTTATTCGAAAGAACCTATTCCTCAAAAATACTTGCGAGAAACAAATCACAGAAACTTAACCGAGGAATAAAAAGGATAACTCAGGCTAATCTAAGCAATGTTTAATATTATAAATGCACACACTTGATATCTGCAAAATATGAACTCCCTGGAAATAATAATTACATTGCGATGATCGAGTAATCTATGTTGTCTTTTGAATTGCCTTGCTTATTCAACTTTCTAGTTTTGTTTTGTTAATCTAGATAAGATATTAAGATATTACACCTTATAAGATATTACATCTGTTTTACGAAGCATGAAGTCTCCGGTTTGATCTTAGTTTGGGCCAAGTGGGTTTTGAGGTGGACAAACACTTGGGCATGGGTTTTCTCAGTTCTCCCGTTTATTTTCTTCATTCCACAATTTCATTCATTACTCATTATCACCGTCTCCTTTAGCCTAACCGGCATAACCGTGGGACGTAAAACTCAAAATTTCATTTCATTTCAAACCCCGTGAGCGTGGGTTTTCTCGGGGTTCTCCCGTTTCCTCCCACTTTATTTCACTATTTCATTCATTTCTCATCTTCACCATCTCCTTTAGCCGAATCGGCATACCCGTGGGACGTAAAACTCAAAAATTTCAATTCATTTCATTTCTCTTGACTTGGGTGCATAAACGTGGGACGTTAAATTTAGAAATTTCATTTCACTCTGCTCTTGACAGTGACAGAAAGACCCTTCGCAGGGTGGTTTTTTAAATTACAGTTGTGTGTAATGCGATTAGTATTTCGTACCTATCGAACGGGTCATCTGTTTCAATAACATGCTAGACTGATACTCGTTACACATGTTTTAATATAACAGTGACTCCAGTTAGGCGTACCTCATGCCAGATATTGAACTGATAATTATGAGAACTGTTTTGAAGAACAATTAAATCCTAAATGGTCGTTAAATTCCGTCTAGTTTAACGATATCTTCCATATTCATACTTTTTGTCAGGAACATTTCTAGGTATGTTGACCAGAAGACGATAAGAAAAGGTCAGTGAACAACAATCGGTAATTTTGGTTTGTCTTAGTATGTTATTATTTATAACTCTACGGAAGTGTTTTTTTTTTTTTTTTTTTTTTTTTTTTTTTTTTTTTTTCTCGTACTAGTAAACCATAATCATTGATTAGATCTGCTCGCTGGTGTAGTGGCTGTTGCATACACCTTTGGTACACGGGATCCCGATGGGAGAGCCTTGAAATCAGTCACCTCGCCGATAAACTCAAGCAACCATATCAATGATAGGGATTTCAGTTCCGATGATCTGTTCGCCGCGAACTGCCTGATGCATTGCAAAGATCAGTTCACATATTTGGAGAAGAAAATAACATTTGTTACTTCCCGTTCTGATAACTTAAAACACTTTTCAACGCATATCTCTGCCTATTTGTCAGTCTACACTACCAACTAAATAAATTCAATCTATACTTTCTATACATATTGATTGTTCCAGTAAAAATCACAGCACATGGAAATTGGTTACGGCACAGTAAGGTTAAAATATTGCTTGATGCTGTGTCATTGATTGTGAAATGTCAGGAATATAGAACCCATTTTCATTAACGATGGAAAATACTGAATTCTATTTTTTTCCGTGAAAATCTTTGCCTAACTCTGACACATCTTGCAGGAGCAAATTCGAACAAATGAAATATGACCAGTGTTGCCAAACAGGGAAAAACAATATAATTATCTACTATCGTTGGTAAAAATGCATTCTACGTTTCTGACGTGAACGATACATTGTTAGGAAATATTAGCAAGAGTAGCAAAACTTCGTACTGCTCTGTAGTGACTTTCCATGTGATGGCCATAGTGACAGAGGCCCGAAATGCCCTGAAACAATGACAGAGTGAAAAGAATGCGCAACTGAGCCGGGGTCACAACTCCTGTTTCCGGCTTAACTGGTACTGGTGCGTTAATTATACGATAACTAATCCGCACTCTAAAGGGCTACACATTCTTTCGCTCTTCAAGTCTATTCTCAGACCATATGGATTGTACTATAACTCCAGTTGTTGCTTGGACAATTTAGTGTTCGATTCGTATTCTGCATTTTTCACTGTTTATCATTCGCGCAATGAAGCCGGTTATTTCTTTCATGTATCAGTATATATAATTTAACTGTTAGAAGTGTTCTGTAACGGAGATAATGTCAACAAACTAGTTAGCAGACGTATATTTCTCATATGATAACTAATTTTCTTCCGTGTTAGAGAACGCATTTTAGCTGAAATGAAGCAGCTACACTGTAGCTCTTAAATTGCCATTTCTGACGTGATTTTGTGCGTGTGCTAAAAGGGACAAGTGCGATGGGGGAAAAATGTGTTTGCTAGGTTATGAAACAATTGTGAAAACTACCTAAGTTCGATGGCAGCGGGCTTTGGTATATAAATCCAGGAATGTTGGGAGTTCATTGCATTGACCACACACAAGCTGTATAGGTAAATTGAGGATTTTTTTTTAAAACATGTTCTCTGTAGATGTTAATTCAACGAAATTCAAAGTGCGATGAATGCACGACTGGATCGGGAATTGAAATCAGGCTTATAGCTTACCGTGTCAATGTGTTAACCACTATGCTTTCCGACCAACTATATACTTTTTACTCATAAAGTTGCTGCTTAGCCATTCAACTCACGTACTTTACCGTAGCGCCGTTGTGCTTGCACAACCAAGTATTTAAATGAAATCTTTCAGTTTGGCGTCCCATAGATACACTTTGGGGGCTAAAGAAGACTGTGATCATGAGAATGAAGGAAATGGTGGAATGAAGAAAGTGAGGAAACGAGAGAATCCCAAGAAAATCCACGTATAGTGTGTTCGTCCACCATAAGCCCACTTGGCCCCTAGCTGGAATCGAACCAAAAAACCCATGCACTAGGGGTAAAAGCTCTGACAGAACTGTGGCTCCCAGTTTTTATATTAATGAACACCTGTGATGGCTGAATTATATATACAGTATGTTTCATGTGTTCGTTTTATCTTTACAACATTGTAGCTTCTAAGCTAATAGGTAAAAATTGCTGAAGCACATACATACAGAAAGATATCATTAACATACTACGCAATATCAGTATATGAACATTGTTGCCATCTCAGCATGAAGTTGTATATTCTCAAATGGCACATTGTTACATATTTGATATTTATATGTTAAACGAAAAAACTTAGTTTACCGCTTATTATTTAGTGTTTGAAACTGAGTTCATGGACAGAGCATTGCACATCCAAAGTACCCCTGTTGAATATTGTTACCATGATGTGTTGTATTTCGAAGAGAGATGTCTAGACAACTATCACATCTAAGTACTTACATGGTTTTTAATAGACGAGAGCGTAAATTTTGCCGACCGTAGCAATTTGATATCACAAACCGATACGAAGATAAGAAACACAATGATAAAACTTTGCAACACTGAGTAAAATTATGTAATTGCTAGAACTTGTAGTGACAAATACCAAAAGCTGTTACTGTAACGTTATAAAAACGAAGGAAACCAACAAGTAGTTTAAACATTTTCCCCAAGAACTCCATTTTAAGCAGTGTTGCAAGCTCCAATATTTCATACTTCTTGAAAGGTTTCAGATATCAAATTACTGTAAATGTTTTCGTCTATTGGAAACCATAAGTGTACTTAGATGTGATACTTGTTTAAACATTTTTCGAAATAAAAGCCTTTCGAAAAAAGTCAAATTTTCAATCCTCGTATGTTCCTATTTATTCGAAATGTCATATCATCATATTCACCATTGAGGTACTTTGGACTTGCATTCCCCTGTCCATTAGTTATTATTTTGGTACAGACTTGCGAAACTTGGATTATGGTGGTACACTAGCGTCCTGAATTTGAAACACTAAATAATAAATGCAGTATTTTAAATATTTAATAATTGAGGTAGTACCATTTAAAAGGATATAACTTCATTTGGTTGCCAAAAATGCTTATCTAGTAGTATTACAGAGTAAGACTATTTCTCCCCGTCGATATTTGCTTCGTATTCAGATGTCAGTATTTTTGGAAAGTTACATGGTTAGAAACATGGTATGATCCATTTGATGTGAATGACTGAGCACCGAACTCCAGTGAAAAATTTGTGGGCGATAAGGAAGTGTAGTGGTTAACGCACCGCATGGTAAAGCGGAGACCCAGGTTAGGCGGCGACGTAAACTTGACCAACAGTTGGAAACAATTCGGAAAGGAAGACTGATCCGACCAGATGACAGGCTTCCATTCCTCCACTGTCCAGTTTTTATGGGCGTTGCACCACTGTCTCGTTATAGCAGCATGGTCAACAGTCACGAGTGGTTTGGGAATCGCAGATTGCCATAAATACCCTGATTGTGTAGTTCTCTTCTGGCTGTTTCTTCTCGCTAACAATGTTTGTAAGCACTATATTCAGCTCAACTGGACTTTTGGTGCCGTAGTAATCTACTTGGTCAAGTCCTATCCAATGTGCGGCTGTCACTCGACACACACTTGCTGGTGCTTCGCTGATGCTGTTTTTCCGGAACACTCGTAGGCAGTTATGGTTTTCGAGACTTTTGCCTCTTGATACACCAAACATTTCCGCTACTTTAGTTACTGAAGTTTTCACCATTGGCGCATCCACAATTTTACCTCTTTGAAACTGAGTTCAGACATAATTAACAATAATCTGCACGGACCGGTCGCTGAACTGTAACTGGTCCATCTGTCCGGTTGTATACCCCACAGGATCTGCTTGTGACCACAGCGACACCTACCATTTAGACGCAGATCGTGGTTGAAATGGCTACCTCTTGTATACCAGGCGTTTCCATATTTTTGTCCATATATAGATATATAATATGGGTGTTCAGAGCAATCCAGACACTGTGGGTGTAAAGAATCCGTAGAAATTATTTATAAAGTCCCGAAAGCCCCATTCTTAACGATTTTCAAATGGGAACTATATGTTTCGAATGCACATTCGAAAAGGCGGGGGAAAATAAGATTGCCCTACGAAACATTTGTCCGTACTACCTACCGTTTTCCGTGTACCAATTGATTTTCCAAAAAAGTGAAGGTGCGCAATAGAGTATACGGAGTTTACTAATTAAGATAATATAAGCACCGTCACAGTTTCGGGAAGTGCAAGACACACACTTTTCAATGATATACCACATGGTGACTCAGGGTCTGAAAAATGGAGAAACTACGTGACAAGAAAGAAGAAAGAAAAAAAAAAAAGGTCCCAAAGTAAGGTCAGAACTCGAAAATTTCAAATAGAAAGGGGGTCAAGTAATACCTCGTTGCAAATGTTAAAAGAATTCGAACACTATTTTGGAATCCACTAACCACTTTCAACATGGCGACCATAACAATATCGAAACCTTGAATTTCTGGTTCATGAAGAAATAATGTAACTTGGACCGCACTTCAAACTTTTTCCAGGCTTAGGACTGGCAACGATTTCCATTCACAATAAGGAATTCGTTGGCGTGTTTAACGGCTGCTTCGCCATGGTGTCCCTTGTGGGGCGATGTTGATAAAGGATTTCTTTAAGTCGTCCCCATAGATAATAATCTAAACATGTTAAGTCTGGTTACCTAGGAGGCCAGGTCGCAGGTCCACCCCTACCTACCCAGCGGCCACGAAACATTGCATTCAGCTCATTCCTCGCTGTCAGTTCAAAATGTGCTGGGCAACCATCTTGTTGTAGCCACATGTGTGTCCTGACGTGTAAGGGGACGTCTTCGAGAAGAATGGGCAATTGTTCTTGCATACATGTACGTAAACAGCGCCCGTAAGACTCGCTTCAAAAAGAATGAGGTCCAATTATTCTTCCGCCGATGATTCCACACCACACATTCACAGACCACTACGTTGCTGATCAACCTCTTGCATCCACTGTGGGTTTATGGGGCCCAATAATGCATGTTGTGACAATTTACCTGACCATCACTTTTAAGCCTCATCCGACTACAATACTATTTCGTCAAAGAATCGAGCATTTGCTTGCACTTGGGCTTGAGACTACATGCAAACGATGAGCCTGCTTTGAAAATCGGTGCCATGTAGCTCTTGATGCGAGGACATATGGTATGGATGAAATGTTAGCCTTCTTAATGCTAACATTTCATCCGTATGGTTAGCCTTCAAAATCCTTGACACCGTAGTTGCGCTGACACCAGATTCGCGAGCAACTTGCCTGATACTCGTGTTAGGATTAACATGGAAGGCTCCAAGTACATCAGCAGACCTATTATCTCGAACAGGCCGAGCTGTGCGTTCATTCCTGTGACTGCTGGAAGGCTGAACATTTCCACTTCTGCGTAGACCTTCGGCAAGGTTGCGAAACATGTCTTGAACGACGTTCCCGATCGGGATACCTAGCAGCATACACACGAGCAGCAGCGGAACTATTTAGTTGGCACTTACCCAACACCATGCGCATATCAAATGCTTCTTCGTTTGTGAAAGGCATTTCAACTTACATGCCACGATTTGCCCATGCGAAGTACTTGACAGAAATGCACACTACCACGAGGAATATAGTTAACAAATCCGGACTTTATATACAATCCCTTCGATGACGCAACGTCTTGCAACAGAGAATGGTGAATGAGACCAAAATTGGAGTGGCGTTTTCATGTTATCAGTGGAAGCACACTAGAACTGGCAGAAGAGCTAGGCACACCTCCACCTGTGCGACATAACTTGCGTTGAACCGGGCAGTGTGAAAAGCTTACGTGCAGCCAAATGGAACTTGCTTCTTTGTGGTACTTTTACGTGCCCGCCTTTTTTTGTCAAATGAGCAACTTCACTAGTACGTTTTATTTCTTCATGACGAACCAGAAATTCAGGGTTTCGATATTGTCACGGTCGCCATGTTGGAAGTGATTAGTGGATTCCAAAATCGTGTTCGAATTCTTTTAACATTTGCAGAGTCCTTTGCAACGAGGTATTACTCGACCCCCCTTTTTTGGGTCACGGGTTTCTTTTTTTTTAGACCATGAGCTTCCATGTCGCATTGGAAAGTGTGTGTCTTGCACTTCCCGAAACTATGATGGTGCTTACATTATCTTAATTAGTAAACTCCGTATACTCTATTTCGCGCACCTTCATTTTTTTAAAGCAATTGGTACTACACAGAAAACGGTAGGTAGTACGGACAAATGTTTCGTAGAGCAATCTTATTTTTTCCCCACCTTTTCGAATGTGCATTCGAAACAGATCGTTCCCATTTAAAATTCACAAGAACGGGGCATGTGTCCCCCCTCCCCATTACACCACGAAGGGGTGCTTTCGGAATTTTATAAATAATTTCTACGGATTCTTTGGACCCACAGTGTCTGGGTCGCTCTGGAATACCCTGTATGTTTCTGAAACTATAATGATCTTAGATAAATCCAAAAGAGAGAGAGAATACAAATTTTAAGTGAATTGCATATCGTACATACGCTATAATTTAGAATATCAAAGTCATAGCTTCTTTTATTTTAAAAAAATATGTATTTTCTTCCGTTGATAGTGTAAAATTGAGGTAATTTTTAAGATTCTTTTATTTAAAAAAAAATATGTATTTTCTTCCGTTGATAGTGTAAAATTAAGGTAATTTTTAAGAATATTACTTTTAAAGTAAATTATACAGGTATATGCTTTAAAATATGAAATGTTATTGACTTTATTTCGAATGGGACAAAAATTAGATGGTTTGTGAAACATGACGAATGAAAGTAGTCCTCACCTTTTAATAAAATGTAAACTGATCTAACTCGTTTAAACGCTCGAAAAGGACAAGAAAAAGCTAAAGCAGTCATTTCCAACTGGCCTATATAAGAACGCGCTTTACAATAAGACAAATATTAGCGTTGTACGCGTTGTCATGTATCCACAACTAATATGCCTGCGGAACCATTAACTACTTTATCAGTGTTCTTGTTTGCCTCTCATCAACGTCAGATTACCTGCCCTGTAAGCTGTTTTCCCATTTCTGTGTAATGTTCTGAGAAGGGAAGCACCAAACTTTAGTCACAAGAGAATTAAGTTGGAAATTAAATTAGTTAATGGGTCTAAATAGAAAGAGCAAATAATGTATAAATTCAAATATTATGTTTTAATGCGGTAATTCAAATACGCAAACGTGCTTAAATTATTGCAAACAAAAGATTTCAAAAACTTTTCATAATCGTGTTGGGGAATATAGGAAGATTGTGTAGCAGGGTGTCTGTCGGTCACGAAAGTCATGAAGTTACGAAATCAGAAAACTCATGAAAGTCAAGAAATTTAGCTTTCAGGTCACGATTTTTTTTATCTGTACAAATATAAGTACAGACTGGAAAATTGTGTTCTATAAAACGTCAAAATCCACTGCCGAAAATGCTTGTGGTCGGCTTTAGACTATACCGAATCGCAAGCAAAGCACGCTTTTATCGCATGCATGAAAATTGGCCTGATTCGCACCCAAATTCGCTCTGGAGAATGTTACGAAATTTTACGATTTGGTAAAGAAAATGTCACGAAATTTCATTTTGGAATTTTAGTAGACACCCTGTATAGTGAAAAAATGCATTATTTGTTCTGCGACAATGTCCTTTTATATATATATAGTAAAAGATGTAAAGTTGATAGCACCAAACTCACTTGGAGGCACACTACGATTCAGAATGCATGCTTTAAATAACTTACTTAAACTGAGAATTAAACATAGCATTCATAACCGAAATGACGTTAAAGAATAAATTCTTGTTTTCAGGACATGAAAAGTTAGCATCAATGCCCGCAGGAGGTGTAGCTGCGGCTCCAGCTGCAGGAGCGCCGGCGGCAGCTGCTGCAGAAGAAAAGAAAGGTAAGTGCGAAACTGAATAGCACAGTTACTTTTGTATGGTTCTCAGTGACCTCCGTCATCGCGTTCTTGTGTTCTTTGCGAGAGATTAGAGTTCGGTTCTCGGCGGGAACTTTTTTTTTATTATTTAGATACCTTGTAGGGCCACGTCTCATATAATGTTTTTACTGAGTAGGGTATAGCTCCAAACCAACCAATCAGTATATAGTTTTGTACAGTTAACAGCAAAATACGTATGCATAGCCTGTGTTTTTTCAGTGTCATCCGAATAAATTGGCCAGTTCAATTACAGTTCTGAGATCTGTGTAGAATCCAGTAAATCTCTACTGCAGACAGCTAAATTTTTATCGAATGTATTGGCGGAAGGACATGGAGAATGTGAACTCGTTTTTGCAGGCTATTGTACAATAAGTATTTTCTAGAAGGTATTGACTGGGGTTAAATGTATGGTTATAGCGCAAATATTACTCAACCCTAGTTAATGCAATACACATAATACAGGAGGGTGTACATGCGAAAATAAACGAGCTTAAAGATGTGTAATCTCTCTAAAAGACCTCGTTTGTCTGATGTTTAGCGTATATGCCTTTGGTAGACCTGGTCCCGGGTTCGATTCTTTATGGGAGAGCACAAAACTTAATTTCAGTTATTCTCTTTTATTGATCATCCATCTCCTTCAGCGTAAAGAGCATAGTCATGGGACGTTAAACTAAGATGATCCATTTGACGTACAATATATCAGAACTTTGACTTAAAATAGGGAATTACATATTAAATAAAAATTAACGTTTCTCTGCAAAAGTTACGTCAATACCTTTTGTCACGCAACATACATCCAACCAATAGGTGAGTTCTTTCAATACTTAGTCAACATGTCTGACTTTAATCATGTGCCGCAAATGGGTAGGTTAAATACGTAGCGGAGGCACATACACACGATCCTTGATAACTCAGAAAGCTCTCATGGAGTCAGATCGGGTGACTTTGGATACCACGCTATACAACCGACTGGTTTATCTTCCAAGCCCTACGCAGGATATATTCCCAAATACGCATAACATTTTCTTCAGATAGTCTTTGTTGTTCATAGTATTTCCCTTATCTGTTAGTTTTAAACGGATTATACCATCGACAAATAATATTGTCACTTGGCAGAGCGCAGAATTTCTACGGAATGCATTTTCATTACTACAGATTCACATATAGCAAACTGCAAGACGTACCAGAAGACTTTTTCGGGCGTCATTATCTTTGTTGCTGATACTGTTAAACAGAAAAACAAGAAAACAATGTGCCTACATACACAACTAAAATTCTTACCTTTGCTCTTGATACTAGCCGTGAATGAACACTGTATGCTGTATATCCCTTGAACATTAATTTCACCTACAAAATAACCCAAAACTTACGATTCATAAAGCACATTATGGGAGATCACAGCTTCATGATTAGAGAAATTGATAATACGACATGTTAGCAATATCTTGTTATTTTCAAACAATTGTGGAAATATTTTGAAGAAAGCCATAGAATTTGACTTTGGCGTTCTTCGATCGGTCATTGATATAAATTGATTTTTCACTACTTACTTTTTAAGAGAGCAAAAGGAGTTATTGATCAGTTAGTTAAACTAAATTTATCATAGGAACAAAACAACACTGGCGGCAAAAAACAATAGACCATCCAAGAAAGAATTCAACTTTCAAAATTCCTGTAATGTATTGCATTCTCTCTCGTAGAATGGTGGTGATTTTCTTTTTAATTCACGTAATATATGTATAATCTGCCTGTCCAGTTATTCAGTGCATCTAGATAAATGCGTAATAATACGACCTTTACCTCCAGTCAAGGTGATTCGATGTATCATGAAAGTATGATAATCACAATATGTCCCTCGATTGACAACATGCAACTTTGGCTGTAAATCACGTCAGTATTCTTCATTAGATTCAATTATATTTTATCCTGCCCGTAAAATAAAAAGGATACTAAATAACTCGACGGCTTCAATATGTTATCACACATTTCTCACGAATTAGAAACTATGCACATAAACTTCGAGTTGCTGATGGGCGCTATAGGATACATATTTATAGATTAAAAATAAGTACTGACCCGATCCTTTTCTGTTTCAAGAATGTCCTAACATAGATGAATAGGAAAAGTAATGACAGTGAGAGAGAAGTAACAAAGATTCAAGGTCGAAATTACATAAAAGAAGAAATAATATCTTTCTGAATAAAAGATCAGTACTTACTTTTAATCTAGAAATTAAAGATTTCAGTTTCCTTCAAAACAGTCTCAACGGAATTGTTTGTAATTCCTAATTGATTATTGTTTATGCCCCAGTGTTGATATGTCTGTGAAGTAAATAACTGTTAATGAATAAAAGCTAAACATATCACAAGTAGGCTGTAAAGTATGGAAATACACTAAGTAGGATGTGATTTTAAGTATGGAAATCTTATGATACCTCATTGTAACAAATTAACATTTTTTGCTTTTCAGAAGAGAAAAAGGAAGAGAAGAAAGTGGAGTCGGAAGAATCAGACGAAGACATGGGATTTGGTCTTTTCGATTAGATCTTTCTTGTACGATATATGTTCTTTATTAATTAAAGTTCTGTGAACTTACATTGGCTGTTAATTTTTTTGCTTAATTCCTACATTTGAGTCTGCTTTAAGAATCAGCAATCATTATAATGTACCGAAACAATTGCTGGTATTTTAAGTTTTCTCCGACGTTGGATTGGAATGCGTACCACGGCACCCAACCTTATACCCCATGGACTATCATAAAGGTGATTTTGAAAACCTGTTTCTTTTGGGAAAATCTGCGAGAGATATGCATTATCTTTGGAAGAGGATGTCTACTGCAACAATTTCACTGCATCTTCAGGAAAAACGTTTGAAAAAGTGTCGAGAATGGTGGTTGATACGTGGAGAGCATTTTGCATTAGTCGTGTGAAACTATATCGGATTTTAGGATTCAGAGTAGCTATTGGCGGTGATTATCTCATGGCGATTACTCAGATTATAGTTAAAGTACACATCTCACATTTCAAAATAACTATTGGTCGCGAGAAAAAGTCTTATGCAACACCGAGGCTATGAAGGACAGGACCGGGACTTGAATCCGAGTGCACAAACAACTTTTACAGTAGAGAGCGTTCCCCATCATATTGTCTCCAAGAGAGCTGGATTAGAGGACCAAGCCACCGGTTCCAGCAATGCTCCTGCTGTTGAGGTCGGGATAGTAGTGTCCATTACTTTTCCAATCCAGCGTCTGAGAGGCGTTTTATCCTGTGTATTTGTATTGCATACGACCAGTTCCTGAAATTTGTACTGCACGTAAGGTTTGCTTTAATTCAGTTTCGAAATATCGACCTGTTAGAAGTTTTAATAACTGTTTTTACTGCCCTTTTGATATGTATCAATACATTATAACTTTTCGGAAGGGATGAAGGTAAACATAATAGGCAAAATTTATTAGAAATAAGAAATAGGAATGCATGGTTGCTCAGTGGTGGACAACATCGTGTTCATGGGTTTCCTCAGGGTTCTCCCGCATTCTTATTCTACCGGTTACTTCATACTCATTCACTTCCACTTTTCATCCGTCTTCTGAAGCTTAAAGGGTATATCTGTGGAACATAAAACTAGAAATTTCAGTATTATATCACACTGTATATATGTGACCGATTCCATTTCAAATCGTCCAGGCAAACTACAATTATGGCTGCCTTCCTCTCGGATTGCTTTAAAAACTGTAACATAATCGCAGTAGCAGGAAGAGTATAAAGTTGTAGGTTTCGGTGGAGGGCCAAAATTTTTGCTAACTTTTTTTTTTTTTTTTTTTTTTCTGTCCTCACGAGCAAGACCAACCATCTGCTTCAAGCATCGAAATCTACTCCATAAGGTCTCTTGAAAGTGTAAAAGACTTAAGTTTCTGATTATTACATCCCACGTTATAGCATCATGATAAGCTGAAAATTTCATTAAGACGCCATTTTCTATTAAAAAAAAACTTAAAAATCTGAATTTTTTACATGTATTGGAGAAGTACCTAAATATTTAATATTCGTTAACCGTTCATGCGGCTGCAGCCCCTAACATTCGCACTTGTTCACATTTCAAGTACAAAAATCGAAATTTCAATATCTCCTATGGACATTTAGATCCTATACACAAGGCGAATTGAAAGGGAGTATGAAAATTTTGAGAGATGAATCCTGACATCAAATCCAGTAGAAAAGTTCCTATAAGTCCATGAGTCGAATTCCGCTGTGTTTTCGAGCTACAGGGTTTCCAACTCGGGATCCAAAATCGGGTCGCTACAATGGAAAATAAAATATAAATTTCACGTTAAATCAGAACTGTGTGTTAAAAGTTATGAAGTTCAGAAAGTTGATTTGTATCAATATGATGTTTTTTACGTGCGTTGCAATTCGGTTGGCAGAACTTTTATTTGTTTCCAAATGACACTACGTGGTTTTTATGATATTTGGTATTCATTAATGATTGTAAACATTACATGAAGCACAATTTTCTCCACTTCACCAGAGTTTTTGAAATCTTACATGTATTTCATTAAAAGGTTTATCTCGTGCGTTATTGATAGTTTGCAAAATTAAGTGTGAATTTCACTTGATGATTGCCATCATTAGGAAAACTAAAATGTCGAGTAAAAACTATGTCTGTGTAAGTTGTAATAATAATAGAAGAAGAAGAAATTATCTTATTATTGCAAAACCTCTCGTAACTCCACGCATCAAGTTCGTACTTGTTCAAGAAGTTCTCCTGCAACCACGAAACAGTTCGTTACGTGATTCAGTGTTGTGAACATAGTCTTAGTGTTCTCTGGAACTATGAAAATTGTTTTCACTGGTAACAATATTATAGTGCACTAGTTAGTGTTTATGTGAATAACAATGAAGAAGTCCTATTACAGTAAGGACAGTATTAAATGTGTTGATTACTTTAAAAGGCATAACATAATTGTGTACAGAAAGAATTCTTCACAAAATTTTTATCTTGCGGTAAAATATATGTATTGCGTACAGCGCGTCTGCCAAAACGTAGTATTAGGAGAGGATGATTATTTGTGTAAAGGGTGCTTTGAATATTTACCGTGAACAACGTGAATGTGTGTGAGATATTGGTGACCACGAAAGAAGGTGTAAATATGAAATTATGCACCAGCAAGATAAAGAATTTGTTCCTCTGAATGTAGATTTGGAAACCATTAACCAGACAGTTAACATGCTAAACATGGATGTGTCGCCACTAAAAACAGCCGTTATCGGTGAAACCTAGACTACGGTGAAGGATTTACCTCTCAAAATTTTTCATACTATCTTTTAAATCGCCTTGTGTACAGGACACAAATAATCATCCCCGAATAGTACGTTTGGGCAGACACTGTACGCAATCCATATATTTTACCGCAATATAAAAATTTTGTCTAGAATTCTTTCTGTGCACAATCCTCTTATGGCTTTTAGAATAATCAACACATTTAATACGGTCCTTACTCTACTAGGACTTCCCCATTATTATTCACAGAAACACTTAACTAGTGCACTACAATGTCATGCTACCAGTGAAAATTTTCATGGTTCCAGAGAACACTAGGACGATGTTCACGACACCGAATCTCACAAACTATCAATAACGCACGATATAAAACCTTTTAACGAAATACATGTAAGTTTTCGAAAACTGTGGTGATGTAGGGAAAATTGGAAATCCCGCTGGTAAAGATGATGCAGAAGAATATAGTGCAGAATTTATTGTACACTTCTCCAATTTATATTTGCGCGAGTAAAATTTTCTGAGTCCCTTAAAATTGTAACTTTGACAACTATGCATTCTGAGTGATACGAGGGGAAGGAATGGAAAAAGAAACAAGACTTCCGAACACAGCTCAGTTTGCTGTTTAAAATTCTCAGTTCCTCTTTTGTTACTTCATATAATGATACTTTTAGTACAAAACAGTGCCTTAGCATTAATGCAGAAACTTGTGTTAAAACGCGCACGCTTCTCGACGAAAAAAAAAAATCGTGATAAAAAGGAGGAGTTCGTTATCTATCAATACAACTGAAGGAGAGTTTTCTAGTTGTTGCTATAGCCATGCGTGTTAAATAGTCTATTTTTGTGTTTGTGCAATACTTTTGAACCTGGTTCGAATCCCACTTTTGTGTGTGTAATTTTTCGGTTATTTTTGCCGTACACTTGTAATAGTATGTGTATTACACGGAGGGATTGGATTATGTATTACAACTTTCTAATTTATCCAAAAATAAGGTGTCCAGGCGTAAAACCTTTTCTATATATCCCAATATGATTCCTCCTTAGTGCAAATCGCTTCTTGCATCGTTTCATTAGATTTTCGGTAAACTTGTAAATAAATCCGGAGTTCTAGTGTTCAGGAAATCACTATCAGACCTAATACCTGCACTACCAGAACGCAGTTTATATTATTATTATACGTGTCTGGCGTGGGAGGCCCGGGTTCTATTCCCAACGGGAGCTCATGTGGTTTGGGGCCTCGTTAAGCTGTAGGCTCATTCTCATAGCTGCGCTGCTGAAAGGGGCGCTAAACTTAAAATCAAGTATATTATTAAGTTGGGACTAGAAAAAAAAAATACTAAATTTGGTGAGACCTTTTATTTCCTCCCAGTTTGTCGTTACACCTATGGACTTTCTTGTCTTGGCATATCAGAACTATTTTAGATAGATTTTCACGACGATCTCGCATTTTTTCACTTAAACGTCTTAATAGCGGACCGTTTGCCAGTCTCTCTCACACAAGAATGCACTCAGTTTCAGAAAACATTGGCCATCACCTTACCCCGAACGATCTCATGAGTATTTTGCGAGTGGAGACGAGGTGTCTTCTCTACTGCTTTAAAATCTGTTTTGTTTCAGGTTCAAAGTAGTGGATGTAAGCCATACAATGCATGAGGATTTTTGTTTGTAAAACGTGGTTGTATTCTCTTCATAAAGATATATGTGCTCAAAAGTGAACACTCTTTCACGTTTTCCTATAGAAAAGTTTGAGAACTCGAAATGAGGCCATACTGAAGACACCATTTGGTATATCTTGGATCCTGCGTAGAGCGATGTTTCGTCTTCGAGGGGAAAAGTACACCTCGAAAGAAGACTGAACTCGCTGCCGACTGTGTTCAACGTTCTGATTTGGAAACCTGTGTCGTCAATATTTTCCGTCATGCTCTGCCACATATTTGTATCTTCAAGACTATTAGAGGATGTTGTAACTTCTGATACAAAATGCCTGTAATTTCTATAGCACACCAATGGTTTTGATTCTACAATACTCTGTTATGGATAACATCAATCTTTTCTGGCTCAGTATTATTGAAGGTGCACCGCAGCGAAGTTCATTAACAATGAACGTCTGACCTTTTGGAAATCTGCAACTCAAATTCTCACAGTAGCATTAAAAGTTGCAGGGTTCCTCAACGGTTGACACAAATGTTTGAGGTGAGTATCCAAGTACAGCTCTGTTTTCTCCTCCTGTTCCTTGGTCATGCCTATTCACAAGTCCATTTTTTGAAGAAAGAAAAAAAAAATCGTAATTCAATGTATGGCTTACATCCACCAGTATGTAGTGATGTCAACCAGCTCGGCTCGGTTCAACTGAGCCAACAGCTCTAGCCAGCTTGGCTCACTTCTCGATACGGCTTGGCGATGACAGCCGTGAGCCGAGCCGCTCGAGCAGTTGACAACATGACTACTGTGAACCTGAGACAAGACCGATTTGAAAGCAGTAGAGAACACATCTCCACTCGCAAAATACTTATGTGAGATTGTTCGGGGTAAGGTGATGGCCAATGTTGCTTGAAACTGAGGGCATTCTTGAGAGATAGACTCTAGCAAACGGTGATAGTATGCAGAGCTATTAAGACGTTTAAGTGAAAAAATTTGAGATCGTCGTGAAAACGTATCTAAAATGGTTCTGATACACCAAGGCAACATAAAATCCATAGATGTAACAACAAACTGGGAGGAAATAAAATGTCTCACCAAATGTTGTATGTATCCTCAAACCTTTTCTCTATTCCCTACTTAATATATTTGACCTTGAGTTTAGCACCAGTTTCAGCAGCACGGCTGAGACGTGAACCTATAGTTTAACGAGGCTTCGAACCCTGGTCTCCCACGCCAAAGACGCATATAGTAATAATATGAACTGCGTTCTGGTGAAGGAGGTATTCGGGCTGGTAGTAGACACTAGAACTTCGGATTTATTTTCAGGTTTACGAGAATCTTATGGATCGATGCGGGAAGTGATTTGCACCAAGGAGGTATCACATTGAGATATATATAGAAGAGGTTTTACGCCTGGACACCTTCCTTTTGGATAAATTATAAAGTTGTCCATCACTTCCGTGTAATACATATACTATAAAAGTGTATGGCAAGAATAACAAAAAATACAAAATGAAAAAGAGCATCAAGTGGGATTCGAACCAGGTTCAAAAGTACTGAATTCGTACAGAAAGTAAGAATTTAGCACGCATGGCTATCGAAACAATGCGAAGTTTCATTCCAATTTTATGTAGAGAACGATTTTTTTTTTTACCGACTCTTTTTTTTTTTTTTTTTTTTTAAACGAATTTTGTGGTCGAAAAGCGTGTGTGCTTTACCTACAACCAAGTTTTCTGCACTTACAAAGTACTATGATTTCCAAATGTATCATTACATTAAATTACAAAAAGAGAACTGAGTATTTCAAACAGCAAACTGTGAGCTCTGTTCGGAAGTCTCGTTATTTTTTGCTATGACTTCCCCTACCATTACGTCGAATGCGTTGTTGCCAAACCTACAATTCACATGCCCAAATTCGGGCATGCAATTACACCTTTGAGAAGTATGTTATTACAATTTCGATAGCCACTTCTGGGTAGTTTTTGGTGTAGGCATATCCATTACAGAACTATTACAAGTATCTAGCTGACATTTCATAAAACACGTCACAGGAATTCACTCACCTGCGATTTGAATTCAAAATATTAAAAAAGTGCCTAATTACTGAATACAATTTATTTACAAAATACTGCGAAAACCCAAATGCACTTACATTGTCCTGCACTCCACAATGACACAAAATAATACATTAAGTACACGTCTTAGTAGTAGTACACAATTTTGATCGTATCTATAAATCCGTTTCTTCTGAAAGTAGAACTCTAAGTAAGTTGTTTATATGCAACAGTTTCCTCATGGCTATCGTCAGTTGCATGAAGACCTGTGTTTCGCGAGATGATCTATTACATCAAATGGAACAAAAAGGAAATATCGTTATTATAAAAGCAAAACATGTCAGTCGGTGTATAATGCTAATTCCTAATCGTTAGTAGATACGTTATAAGTGTCACTACCTGTCTGGTGTCAATAGATGATTAGCTTGCAGACAATTTTTAGATTTAAATTTGCAGATTGTGACGATAAAGCGAGGCGCAACTACTACTAATAATAAACATGGATTATTTCAAAGTTGGAAACTGCCGAAAATGAATTTGTAAGATAACAATGGGATGGACCTACATTGAAAATGCACTTATTACGCTCGTGCTGTAGAAGAATATACGTCAAATTACACACTTTCTATTTTCCTCTCTCCGTTCTTGCACCATCGGAGATGCAGCAAACATTAAGAGTACATAGTTTATTACCAGCCAAGTTCTTCGAACCAATATTTCAGATGCATTGGTTCTAGTTACCATGAAAAATAGATTAGCTTTCGGTACACGTGTTAAACACAAGAACTTTCAACTTAAGCGATTTAGTAATATTCTTCGTAGATAACCATGTTTAAGAACCCTGCGTATACTTGCGCAACGAAATTTGAAGAGGAAGCTAATAATCATTCCGATATCCAATCCCTTATGAAAATACTGTGCTCGAAACTCACCTATACAGAATCCGTCAATATGTATAGTATATGCGTATTACACACTTAAGTTGAATTAAATTAGCTATGTATTATGATGTTTCCTCAACAGATGTCGGTACCGGTGCATGCGTGATATTGGAGGAACGTAAGTCCATCTTAAAGTGGTATATTTCAAGTTTAACATCTCTGTATTTTACCTTTGGGGGACATACCATGTATCACAGGAAACCGGCTACACTAGAAACTACAGCAGCATGTACGGCAATCTCTGCTAACATATTGATTGACCGCTCGCAGTTATGACGGCTGCTAGTTACAAGTGCAGGGAACCTGTATCATGCTTTATTATAATACGTATTAAACTTCTGATGTATAATTAAGTTGAGCCTTAAGACATACCAGTTTGCTTTTGTTACAATACGGATACATTTTTTTGATGGACTTGGTAATTTCGGAACAGTGAATATTATTTTGTTCGTGATTTGTGCAGCTAATATTGTATCAAAATTGTACTTTCTCGGACATTCGCCAGCCTCTAACACTAAAATGACGCGTTTCTCACCTGTGCTGAATAGAATTTATTGTTCCACTTGATACAATAAATCATCTCTCGAAATCTGAAACAGTATTCAACACACGAATAAACAAAGAAAGACCTGCAAAACAAATACAAAACTTCCGAAATTTGTTTTAAAATACGAATTATATATTTCGGATTTAAAGATTTCGCTCTACAACACAACGAAAACAATAGAAAGAGTTAAAATAACCACAGTGATCAAGTCTCTGGAACTGGAGCTATTTGTATACTCTGATTTCACTATCTAGTTCAACATGATAAAATCGTACCTCCATCACACACATGATATTCCTTAATAAAACGTAACTTCACAATGATATTTTCTTTGGACTGATAATATGCACAATTACAGGAAGTCTATGATCACTATTCACCTCACAGACGTATCACAACTTTATTTACAATGTAAAAAATGCAGTTACGTAAAAAACATCTCGTACATACCAATACGAAATGTAGTACTGAATATTTTCTCACATCATAGAAACTGAAGAATATCCATTCCATCAAAATACAAATATCTTGCACCAATCAATTTCACCATTACAAATGAATTAATCCGTTGTACATTCAACTTCTTTTAAGCTTCTTCACAAGTTTAGGAGTTGAGGAAGTTTGACATTATTATTTCATATTAATCCAATGCTTCCTTTGAGTACTTATTCATTTATTTCCTTATCAATTGCAGTCCTCAGGTTCCTTTACTGAGTTTCAGTAGCAGGCTTTTCAACTGGTTTAGTTGAAGGCCCCTGCTCGGCCTCCTGCCTGTCTCACGAGGCATTGATCTCTTCAATGTTCAGGTGTACGATAAAGCGCAGTCTCATCTGAAGAGCTGGTCGCAGGTTCCGGATAATCCGCTCCACTTCGGACTTGATCATATCACCCAGGAACATGTATTTGATGTGATAACTGAATATGTAGTTAAGGAAAACACAATATAGCATACTCACATAATTAACATCAACATTCAATTTTGTTCACAGATGTCGGAAATTATAAAAATGAGAACATATTTTTCCTGCCTTAGTGACTTCCAAAGACATAAGTACTTTTTTTTCCTCTTTTAATTAAAGCTAAATTTAACTTATTTAAAACTTAGATTCTAGCTAAATAACTTACTCAAACTTAACGTTTAACCTTATTTTTTAAATAAAAAAAAAGTTTCGTGCGTTTCAATCCCGATGTGAGTGACTCAGAACGGCAGATAAAGCGTTATTTTCGCGTCACATATAGCACTGGTACTTAATATGGACAATTAACTCCATACAATGATTACAGCACTCGGTACAATGTAAAATTTAATTCAATTCCTGTCATAGTCTAAAAACACGTTTTTTTTCCCCTCAAAGATAGTTTTTTAGTAGTTACAAAATACTATATTATTTAAAAGAGTACATGTTTTCAAAAAATGCAATGGTGTTAAGTAAGCATGTGAGTGAAGTTAAGCTGAGAGCTGGGCAGAAAGATAACGATAACGTACTGAACACTTCGATAACGTACTGAACTTAAAACGACTACATTCTTGAAAGTACTGGATATTAAGATTTTTAGCATATTGAAAGAATTAAAAAGGCTAGATGGTAAGATTTTAATATGACTTTGAACTTGAAAAATACTTTTTAAGTTCTGAATAAACATACTAAATAAATAACATCTATACGGTGTAACATGAATGCATGGCCAAAAGTGACGAGGTGATTGAGGACATCCAAATAAGTAAAAATGTTCCTGTAAACATGGGACCGATGCCACTTCGTTTCCGAGATACAGCGTGTTGAGATGTCAAATACCTCCAATGGCTCACTATGGGAAAGTGAATGGATATGTTCAATATTACAAGTATAATACTAAGTGGAATTTTGCTTGTACAGGTACATTTATATTAACATAGAGAATGAAATTAATCAACATTTGAGGTTATTGGGTTGTCAGTGTTGCCAAGCTGGTACAAAGTGTTTTCAAATTACTAGATGTCTACATGTTAGCATATAATTGCTAACATTAAAACGTTTCTAAATATTGGGCAGATTCCGCTTCGTTTTCGAAAGACAAGGCTATTTGAAAGCATAACACTTTGTACCAGGTTGGCAACACTGACAATAACCCCATATGTTGATTTGTTTTGTTTTCTATGTTAGTGTAAATGCATTCGCAAAGGCATAATTCACTTGATTGTAATATTGAACATTTCCATTCACTTTTCCATGGTAAGCCATTAGAGGGACTCAACATTACATTACCCTGTATCTCGTAAACGAAGCGACATCGGACCCATGTTTATAGGAACATTTTTACTTATTTGGATGTCCGCAATCACCTCGTCACTTTTGGCCATGCATTTATGTTACACCCTTTATACTGAATAAATATAAATGAAGACTGCAACGCTAAGAGAAAACTGGAAAAGTGTTATGATGAAAGAGAGAAATACCATCAACTAATTGTACTAACTTGGTGAGAAAAAAATAAAACAGGTTAAACTCTGTTTTAAAATATATACAACATACATGTTTCGAAAACGGACCTTTATATGCTATTTCTAATCGGTGAAGCCATATTTAGCAAACGGAATTGTAGTTGTTATATTTTGATAGCGAAACATGCTCGCTCACGTTGAGATAAAACGTAGACTGAAAGTATTTGAAAATAAAATCCTGAGCGAATATTCGGATCCAAGCGTGATGAGAATAGCAGAAATTCTATAGCGATAAACTACATAATTTATACTGTTTGCCTAACATTGTTCGAGTTATTTAAGTCTAGGAGGCTCAGGTGAGCAGAAATGGAACCAGAATGGAAGGGAGCACGAACGCTTTCAGAATTTTCACTGGAAACCCAATCGGGAAAAGACTATTAGGAAGACCTAGCCGCAGATGGGAGGACAATTTCAAAATTGATCTCACAGAAATAGGAATAAAAAGTAGGAACCGGATCCAGCCGGCTAAGAACAGAGATGAATGGAAAGCTTTTGTGAATGCACCATTGAATCTTCGGATTCCATAGACCACAGAGTTAGTTAATTAATTATATTTTGATTCTAACATTTAATTATAGTAGGTGTCAAATTATTACTTCACAAAACTATCTAACTCTTCTCTCTAGAACAAAAAACGTACCTTTCTATATCAGTCACATCCATGACACCTGAGAGATATTTCTCGCGGGGAGAATAGCTATCTAACGAACAAGATAATGAACATTCCTCTTTCTTACCTCATTAACACAATCCTAAAGGGAGTGAAAAATCACTCCGAATTAGACTCAGAAAGTTACTAGCTAACATGCATTATTTTACTGGTAGAAGCAAACAATACATGTAATAAATCGGAAGGATACAGTAAATCACATATGGGATCCATGTACTTCATTTGAGTAACCGATTTGTCCACTTGTTCCAGCATCTCATATAACTGTACTGTGATATCCATCAAACACTTGGGCCTGTCCGTGTTAAATCTCTGAAGGAACGGACCCACCAAATGGCAGACAAACAACAACTGCTCCTCTGTCTTCACAATTGGATGCAAAGAGTCCTTTACAAATCTGAAATAAAAACGTAAGGATGATTTTTTTTAATAACAGAAAAAAGACAGCAAAAATGCAAAAGTATATGAAACTTCTTTCTTGAAACCCTAAAAACGTTTCATAATTACGTCCTAAACGTTTCATTACACAGAATTGTGGAGAAAATTAAAATAATAACAGAATACCAATGGACTTCATATATATGAATCAGTAAGACCACACAAAATATTTCCAATAGTGTAGAATTTACAATGAAAAGATCAGACATTTGAAATCGAATTCTGGCAACATTGACTAGATTGTCGTGTAATGCGCAGCTATTATAGACCTGAGCTATAGCGCATTACGTGATATATAATACGGATCTTGGTCCATATCGTGGGATCTAAATTTTAAAATATGCAAACTTTTCGAATCGAAATCAACAATATATACGTATATTCTAAAAAGTTAAAATGGAACGTTGATTGGATATATACCGAAGATAGTGTGTAAATCTTATTTTGGTAATGTATGCGATGAATATGAATCTGTAAACTATTTGGTCCCTGGATGTAAGTATCGAAGATGACCCAATTGTATAATTAGGATTATTTACATTTGTTTTTGATCTAATATATATGTATCTAGAACCAGCAACCAGATGAAGTAGTGTACGATGTTATGGAATCGTGTATGTATATGTATTAAGAGGATATTTTAGAATTCAGTCACAGCCACGACGGATTATTGATGTCAATACATAGTATAATAGAAGATAAATATAGATAAATACATTAATGATGATGATGATGTAAGATAGTTATGATATGTAATTGGGAAAAATGGCTGTTAAGGATCTTCACTACAGCGAAATTAAACTACCGCTAATTTTAAGTTTTTCTGTAATATCTTCAAAACAAATAAAAATATTTGAAAAGTAGAAACGTAATGAACTAAACAACACGATTTTGCATGTGATACCGTTATCACAACTCATCTATCTGCTTTCGATTTGCAACTGTAGATAGATTTAGCATTTTTTGCGGATTCTGTAAATAGCGGCATACGAAAAGCAGTTAGGTGAATTGTGGTAAAGGTATCTTATGCAAAATTGTATTGTCTAGTTCACTACGTTTCTACTTTTAGAATATTTTAATTTGTTTTGAAGATATCACAGAAAAACTAAAATTAGCGGTAGTTCAATTTCGCTGTAGTGAAGACCCTTAAAGAGATTTCTGAAGTATTAATTAAATGTACATATGTGTTTTTTGAAGAATTGCATCACGACGTCGGTGCTGGTCAAGATTAAGTAAATCTCATATGAGGTAATCGAGGATGTTTCAACTGTGGGAGTGTCTGTATCAGTGGCCGAACCAAAAAATAATCAATTACAAAGTATATGTAGCACCCTTTCCATAAACCTGAAGAATGGTGAGAATAGGACATTACAGGCGAGATTGAATTGTTCAATAGTCCGTGGCAAATAACACGCACAGAGACAATTTAACAGTGCACAGGAACTTACCATATTACCCTAGACTTATTGCATGAACATTTTCCCGGAAGCGTTTCGTCAAGAAATGGTGGTGTGAACTTAGATAATGTATTCTCTTCACCTTGGGTTATTTTGTATGAAGTTGTCTCAGAACTATGAGAATAAACTGCAAACCGAATGGAACATTGAGCACACCACTGCGCAATATGTATACAATCAATTTCACCTACCGAACGAGAGGATAGTTCAACATTAAGAGGATAGTTGAACATTATCTGAAAAACATAATGCCATTGATTGCTTTTCGGAATAATAAAATCATTATCAGTATTAATTTTCGCTTTATCTCATTTTTAAAATTCTGACGTTCTTATTGGTAAACCCTATATTGGCCACTTTATTTCAGCTCACGTAGTTTCTTTCCACATGCATTTCTTGGAAATACTAACATGTTATAGACTTGTACCATTCTACCATGATTTAAATATAAATTTGTTGATAAACATTTACAAGAGTTAATACAGAACATATACAAGAATTCTACAAATAGATTATTATTATTTTTCGCGAACACACTTATTATCCAATTTAATTAAATGCAGGTGATATTAGACATTTACCGCTCTATTTCCTATTAACGATTTACTTTCCTTTTACATATCGGAACGAAATTATAAATTTCAGTAACATTCTGCGATTGAGTAAGAAAACAATTACGGTCATAAATATTGTTCTTTTCTACAACATTTAGTTCTTGTTACAAACAACAATGATAAACTTCCAGAAAATGACGGCGAATTTCGTTAATCGCGAGTAAATTCAACCTTGTAAAAATCTGGAAATGCATTTAGTTTTTATACAAACTAAAACAGGAGAGAATATTTTCTAATTTTACGGATAAATAAAAAAAATCTATCACGTCACACCCTCACCAACATAATGTGTTTGAATACATCCATTAGAATATATTTCACTTAGGTAATCCTTATCAGTCATCTGCTTTAATTACGAACCTCAATAGCAACCAGAGCCACCCATACAAATTGTGGACCTAACTACAAACATTTACCAGAAAATTCATTAATAGTTTAATATACAATAATTATAATTTCACTGTATGATAAACAAACTAATATAATTTTATTACAGTGCTTAGCAACCATGTTTGTTACTGAAGCTGTAATAATACGAGAAGTAGCTAGAATAATTATAGAAACATGGAAATTTGATCAACATTTTACTATCAGAAAAAAAAAAAAAATACATGCATATTTACCCAAATGAAATTACTAAAATGGACATCTTAAGAAAAATCAATATCTAGGAATAATTGTAGTATAGCCAGTTATGGTTTAGAAGAAAACAATAACAATTCTGATGGGAATGGAACTTTACTTTTGTTCTTTACAGCGCTGGACTTGCAGATTCCTCTGCTATGCAATGCTCCACAGTAAGTTAGTCCTATAAGGTCCTTCAAGGGTCTGTCCATCTACTGCACGAAATTATTTGCGAAGAAATACCGTATTTACGCGAATCTAAGTCGTCCTCAAATGTAAGACGCACCCCCAACTTTTGAAGGAAAAATTGGGGGGAAAAAATCCTCGGATGTAAGACGCACCGTCAAAAAAGTTCAGAGAAAATAAAGAAACACTGAACTTACTGCTGGAATTTACGGTATATTCATGTGCATCTGCTGGTACTTTTTTCTCCTAATATAATTACGGTACAACACTTGCTTGCGTCAGTTTTATAGCAATCCATTTTCGGTATTATATTATACCAGTATGTACCTACGTATCGGAGAAGGAAGAATATTAAGTGTTAAAATCAAAATCTGAAATTTACTGTGAAACATGAGTGCAGTTCTATTTTAGTTTGGTAGTATATAAAAGATTCTGTGTGAGGTGTTAGTATTTTATCCATAGTGCAATACATTGAACTACATGTGTTCTGACATTTTGAAATATAATTCTCCATTCACCTTGACATTACAAATGATTTTATATTTATACAGGATAATTGTTTATAGCATTCCGGTTTTGGATCTTGTTTACGACGAAAAAAATATCTTAAAACATTGACTCGATTATCCAATATTAATCCTATGGTGAAGTCATGGGACTAATATCTTAAACAGATTAGAAAAGAACAAGTTTCGTAAAGTAAGAATTGAGATGTGCTCTCTCCGATGAATAAAGATTCTGCCCTCTTAACTCAAAACATGGTGACTCTATTGTCTTAACAAAGCCAATATAGAAGAGGAAACCCTACTACGTATTAAAAGGGTCCAACTTTACAAGAAAAGATTGTCTTAACAAAGCCAATATAGAAGAGGAAACCCTACTACGTATTAAAAGGGTTCAACTTTACAAGAAAAGAAACTATATAAATATTTCTTCGTTTTTAATTTTTTTCTTCACTGAGGAATATATTATTTTTATGTTTGTAATTACTGAAAATTCAAAATATTTTGGTTTCATTTGTTCTACTGTGAATCACCGTACTGCAGTAATTCCCAACACTTTCAAGAGGATATAACTATACTGTACATTCATTGTAAATAAACTAATCATGTTGTAAGTTGTAAGCTTAACTATGAGATATTGTTGGAAAAATTAAATCAAGTACATACGTTAAATTTTAGACTAAAACCAATAATTTATAATACGCATACTGCATACGAAGCCAAGATAAGTGAAACGATCCCCAGCTTTTTACTAAAATATACGTAACGTAGAACTTGAAAACTTATTTCTATAACTGCTCGTCATGAAAGAATTAACACTTCGTTTATAAAACAATTTCACGAAAAGACTTGGAATATTTTGCTATATTATCCTCCGAAAGTATTAACTATAACTCTACTTTCTTTCAGCGGTATGTTCTGAATCTTACATTTAGCACTTTCGACCAATTTTTCATACCTAGAGGCATGTGGTTATGCTCCGGCGAATATTTTGTTTGCGAAGATAAGTCTGGCAACATACTGTACAGATACGTCTTTCGTTTTTTCGTGCATAAGTTACAGATAATAATTCGAGATATATATATATATATATATATATAAAAGGGGAGAGAGCAAAATGTCTATTTAAAGAAATAACGGATACATTTTAAGTTGACTTGCCTTTTTTATGTCTTTAGAATATTTCTGAATGGTTTCAGCCACTACGGCCACACAATAAGCGGTTGAAACCGTTCAGGAAAAATGAGGAAAACAGTAATTTAACACGAAAACATACTGTAACTTAAAAAAAAATTCAATACAGTTAAGCAAATATTAATAGGCAACAATATTACGTACTGTGGAACTGTAGTAATTTGTCCGACTCCAGCATGATGCCACATGGAATGTGCCAATGCCAATGTGTATGAGAATTTGTTTTCCAACAGAGAATCATGAGTGATATTGAAGTTGAAAAGCTGGAACGGTGTATTACGATATTTCCACTGTAGGAGTTCAGGGCTGTTGACAACCTCCACCAGGCGATCGTGTAATACTGACCAATAGGAATCAGGAAGAGCTGCCATCACAAGTCCGATCGAATTGATCCACAACTCAATTTGATTGTTTGGTATCACAGTGTACCTGAAATATTTCGCGTGATAATTAACAAACACTAGCTGAAATACAATTATCTAAGTAAGGCTACAAACTAAAGTTTAATATTGCATGAGAGAATTCAAAAGGATTGAACGGTATAATAGAGCGTTCTGAAACGACTAAAAATACTTGTAGGTTTTAATAATATTGTGTATATTAACAAAACACCCGTCTGAAAACTGTTCCAGCAGCTTCATCACAGACATTTTAAAATTTTAAATTTTTACTTAATTTTAACATGCACCAGTTTAGTTTCTAACTCTTTCTTTCACCAACTTAATTCTGTTCGATTTGTAAGTCCTGGATAATTTTAAATTTAAATAAAGCTTTTTCTTACTTTCTCTCTTCATTCACAGTTCTTCTCTTGGGGACATAGTAGCTAAGTGGCAGAGTGCTCACGAAGAATTCTGGTTTTAGTCTAGATCATAAATTTACGGTTGATAACATCATATCTCTGGATTTGTTCGAAGTTCTGCCCACTTTATTTGCTCTGCCACTTACTTCATTGTCATTTATTTGTATTTACTATCTGTATCCTTAAGTCTATATATTATCACTGCAAAACGATAATCTGAACATTTCATTTTATTTCAAAACACTAAAGCTATTCGTCTACTTACATCGAAATGCGAAATGTTTCAGCCACTTTCCCTGTGGCCTTTTTTAACAAGTAAATCACTCACATGACGCTCAAGTTAGTTAATGGAAATAGTTTCTCAATTTTTAAAACTCTTGCACTAAAAGTGCAAGATACTTTCATTAAGTGATTTGATCTTCATGTGAGTATTGAAAAAGACCACGGAATAAGTGGTCGAAACAGTTCGGAAAACACTTAAAAAACGCAACTTAGTCAAGCAAGTGACGCACTTGCTACTTTTAAAATATATTGAAAGATGTGTCATTGACTTTTTAAAAATAAATTCTTACTCTTTGATCTAACGCTAAATGATGTTTCAAATCCTAGTTTAATAATAGATCGCGCCCTTTACAGCCTATTGTACTAGAAAGCATAAACCAGAAATCATCTTAAAAAAAAAGGTTTCTACAATTATTCTACCAGTTAATTTATTTATTTGTCTTAATATTCTTGATTAGAACGCATCCCTTTGATATGCGAAACTCCAGATTAGATTTGCATTGGAGACAGAGAAATTTCAGTTTGTTATCCACAATTCTGTACGCTGTTTTACATTGCATCAACTTGAAAATATTTCACTTTATGACTTATATATTGATCTATCTTACATGTACACTCATGTCCAAAATTATTGTCGTATATCTATAAATATGTGATTGTAGGAACATAATTTGATAACGGATTCGCCCGGTATTTCTTACAATGTTAGTATGTGTATAATCGGCAAAGACATTTATGTGGCAAATTTCATGTCAAAAGAGCAGTAAATAAGAATAATAAAACAAAAATAAAACTTTCTTCTCCATTTAGTAACATTTTGTTTTACTCATTCTAATTTTCGTATTTATAATTCTTTTCCTATGAAATTTACCTCAAATATACATTTTCCGATTATACACATAATATCAGTATTAAAAGTACCCTGCAAAATAATTATCAAATTATATTCTTACAAGAAGACAGTTATAGACACGCGACAATCATTTTGGACATGAGTGTACATCTTTCTTATATTCACTGTAATTGTCAGTAGTAAATACACAAATTTGAAAAATTACCGAACGTTTTAATATCAAATAAATTATTTTGGATGTTTACGTACCCCTTTATTATGACATCCAAGAGGTTACTTCCTACGGTATTTGGTTGGGTAGGCAATGCCATGAGTTCCACACATGTTACATACAGCGTGTGAGCTGCTGGATTTGGGAACTCATTGAATCGCCAATCCGTTGATGGAAAATGAGATTTACCTGACATAGCTGAAACATTGGTTAAGGAATTCATCGCAAGTTATTTACTTACAAATAGAGCAGCAATAATAATGTGGGTGTTTCCATTTATACAGTGATTATAAATAATTTTCTTTTCACACACACACAAAATATATACATTACTATATAAGGTCATTTCAGGTATATGATAACGAATTGGATCGCTACGTAACAGCATGCGTGAAGACGCCTAGAAGTTACTTCAGGTAGTTTGGAAGTGTTCTGTTTCGCCTTGCAGGAAGAATGGCTAATGTGGATGTGAGTGATCATATAGCTCCAAAATTACAGCCTTTTGGGAAAGATTTCCGTGTGCCAAAGAAAGACGTAAACGCTGTGATGAATTCCAATAAAACGGATATCTCTACTGTTGTTGAGCCCTCCAATATTGAACATTGTGTATCATATATATAAGCCCAGGCCGTACTCTTGATGTAATACAAAAAGCGCGTTCCTTGATGCAACCTGAGATTGACTCATTTGGATTTTAATCCTCCTTTCAGCACAGAGATTATATGAGACATGAGAACCCACTGTCTCAAACAACAGCAGAGGACAGTACAACATTCCGTAGCGACCGTAAATCACATAATTGCGTTTAAGACATGCATCTGATAAAGAAGCATAAGGCTTGAATTCATAATGCTCCGTCACCTACGTATCATAAAGAGAAAGATGAAGCTGTACGAACTGCAACTTCCAGGTGACAGGTGAAATTTGGATAAGGAATGGGTGTACTTTTTGAATGTGAATATCTATATTCTGCCGCCTCGTGATTCCAGAAGTGGCTCCAGTTGTGACTGGGTACTTGAATGTGCGGCAAGTTTTCAAGGCGGTTTTGACTATTGGTGGTCACTGCTAAGTGGATAAAAAGTCTAAGTCAACACAACTTATTACTAGACGAACATTTGGGACAACTATACCGCTACGATATTCCATCCTTACATGGCAACGACACATTACGCGTTGTCGCTCACCAGGACAAGGCGTCTAGTCATACGAAAAATTCAACTGTGACACACATAGAACGGATGGTACGTGAAACGGAAACTGATCAATCCCTTTTAAAGATATTTCTGTGAAATTCTCCATAGATTTTTGTGGGTATCCATTTTTGAAACTTGTGTTGGGCAAGCGACAGCCGCTCACCCTCGATGGTCTTTGAAAAGTTTGCCAAAAGAAATGGAACAGACATGATCAGACTGTGCTTCAACGCAGTCTCCTTCAGTGAAAACTGAGATCCACGAGGATATCTATCAAGATAAAGCTTGCACACCGTGCACAATTGCTGATGTTGTTGCACTATGTAAGCTGGTAAGGCTGCCAAATTCGTTACTACAAACTAGAAACGACCTTCTGTATCTAAGATAGTGCTTAATACAAACAGAAATAAGTATATGTAAAAGCTTTGTTTAAATAGCCTCAGGAAAATATTTTCAACTACGGCTACTATAGCGCGCAAGAGTTATATGAAGATGATAAACAACGGCAAAAAGATGTTTTGCGTTCTTTCGGCGAATGTTATTTCTTTCGTCTTTAGGTTCCTCCGACTTAATCTATTGAGACTATTTTTGTTGGTTTGTTTCACAGAACGTGAAGGATTTTATTTTTATACAGGCTCGAACGTCTACTCTAACGGAACAACAGCCATATATTACGTCTTCGCCCGAATCAACACGGGGACAGGCTGATATATGTGAAATCAACTCAATTACTGAATTATGAAATGAAATGAAATCTTTGAGTTTTACGTCCCACGATTATGCCGGTTAGGCTAAAGGAGACGGTGATGATGAGTAATAAACGAAATGGTGGAATGAAGAAAGTGGGAGGAAACGGGAGAACCCCGAGAAAACCCACGCACACGGTGTTTGTCCACCACAGAGTCCACTTGGCGAAGGCTGGGATCTCAATTACTGAATTAATATGTGTAAAATGGCTAATGTCTACATATCGTATTGGCCTGAATATGTAAAGAATAACCTCAAATATAATACAACCCGAGCTTTTGAGATGATTTTAATGGAAAATAAAAAGATCCAGCATAAAATATCTGAACCTTTGAAAATATATAATGGAAAACTTAGCAATTTAAAGGTCTTTTATAGGTTTAAATCCCAGTCTTTATTGCATCAGCTTCTTCTGATGGTTATCACTGTGGAGTTATTAAGGATTGTACATTCTTATTAATCGAACCTTGTACTAACGCGTTAATCTCAACAGTACTGCAGGTAATCTTATCTAGCAAGGATAATATCCGTAATTACTCTCATTGGAATACATGAGGAATCAATTGTTGATTGTCTATATCTTTGGATCAGCAGTTCTCGAGAATTTCTCTCTTCCAGACAAACTGCACATGCAAAAGTTTTTGGTAAACCAAACTTCTTAAAAAATTGCCGACTGAAGTTTGTAGCAGTTTCCTCTTGAAACAATTACACTTTTTTTGAATTTTTTTGAAATTTTATTGCCTCCTTCGTCACATTAACTCTGCGACTAAAGAACTTCTGTGGTTCATCGCTGTACAAAACCCACTTAATTATAATTTGTATTATCCACCGTCCTTAAAAACAGACCAAAAAAAAAAAAAAAAAAAAAAAAAAATCCAACACATACACACACACACACACACTACGCATCGCAGGTGTCTTTCTCATATCAGTAACATATTCCGCTCAACTTCAACGTCTTTATCTTATTCATAAGATATTCCTGACATACACTATCGTGAAGTTCCACGTGATTAAGTTCTCCCCATTTATTCGTTTGTATGTCTCTTTATAACGTATGTTTCATCATGTTGTTAAAATATCTTTGTAACCGAATTGTTAGCACGTGTTTTTCTCCGACGGTCAAGGTTTAAGGGTAACATTATTCAAGATAAGAACACTTTTTTTTTTTTTTAATCCTGTGATAACTGAAAGCGGCTAACGCTTTGTAATGGAGGAAAAATTAGATTCTTTAATAGTTCGCATGTGGCCAATAATGCCTTTTTGGCAGTTCTGCTGCTGATAAGAAAAGTTGATTTAATTTGTAATTTCATTACACCAGAATTAAAAGAACAATTTGGTCTAGAACAAAAATAATGTCCATGAAAGCTGTGCTGCCAGCACATGACCGAACTACAAAGAATTATCTGGTTTGCCACAGTTCTTTGTAGATTTAACTTGTTTCTCTTTGCCAGTTAACACCAAGCTTTCCAGATGTATTCCGTAGTAGCGTTACCTCAGCTGATAAAAAAATATCTGTAATTACGGATATAGTATAGGAACAACAACTTAGAACGCCAAACGTTATTAAATACCTGATCAATCAACCAAAATCATATTATTAGACTATGTATTTGATGAAATTATAAGGAAAGAACTATTTTCGTAGGTTCACTTCTTTCTGAATAATCATGAGCCCGAGTCTGTAAAGATCTGTGGCACTTTTCTTCAAAATTATTCCGTTTTATTGACTTCAAACGTTACAATATGACCGTACTACTGCGTAGTAGTATTCAATTTGCACTACCTTTGTATCTTTAAAAAAGCAACAGAAATATTATAATTTATTTACGCATAACAGGCATAACCGTGGCCAGTTAAACGCATAACTTAAATTTATTTCCATTTTAATCTCCATTAAAACGAATATAGTTTGAATGCAACTATAATTTTTCACAGCAAAGAATGTTCTATTAGTCTATACAAAATTAATGCACAAATAATATAAACCGAAACGTAATATGCAACATCTCAAAGAGTGTCTGTCTTAAATTGTATTATTTTCATACAATACCAGTGTGTGTGTTAAAAAGTGTTCAAAAACATTTTTTTAAAAACATCGTTCAATACATACTGGCACTGTGCAGAAATGCAGAATGTTTGTTCAAAATATTCACAAGAAATAGATGTATTCTGCGAAAAATGTATAAAAGCCACCTGGTTTACTGAACGCCAAACAAAGTAACAAACCACAGAAAGCCGAAATTTCCAAAATGTAAGGATACTCTCAACGATTCTTCTTATTAGTCTGATGTAATAATCTAATTCTGGAACCCAGTTTATGTCATCCGGCAGTTTCTGCATGTAGGCCTGATATGGCTCAGACAAACTCCAACCAGGAGGACGGATGTCTCGCAAAGACCCCAAAACAGCAGACACCAGTCGACGTTTCAATGCTTGTCTATCTCGTAGCTTCCTCTCATAGTAGTGGAGAGTATTGTACAAATATGTCACTGGCCGATCTGAAAATACACAAGAAATTAATACAAATGTAAATTCTTCTTGAACATATTCACAAACTCTAATAAATATTTTGGTGTATCTGAAAAGTACGTGAAAAATAAAAATAAAATTTTCTGCTATAATATTTATGTATTGATTGATTGCCATTTTTTGAAAAGAAAATTGAGTAACAGTTTTTATTGTAGCCGATCCTTTGAAAAATATTCTGTGTTTGTTATTATTTATTTTAAAACTGATCTGACTTCCTTCCTTTTAAAAATAAAAATTCTAAAATATAATGAGGAAAGATTCTGTTTCTGAAGCAAGTACTTCACTTCACTGGAATATTTTCAGAACCTCTATAGGAGTATACTTGACACGATAAGCTCGAACATCCTTAAATAAGTTATGTACAGCTCTTAGAAATTCAACGATTCTCCAGTTCGTTACCTCTACTGCAGCCTTAAATGCTCCATGCAAAGTAATTAACTTACAGGTCATTTGGCGAAGTCTTAATATCCGACTTAAAGACATGTAATAATGCAGTTTACACTGGGGCTATCCATTGAAATTTGTATAATCTTTTTTAAGTTTAAGGGTGTAAATGTCTCTTTGAAAGTGATAAGAATTAATTAAATTTTGCATTATAAGCACGAAGTATAAAATATACTTAGATATCTATAAGCGTATCCCATATTTACAGTTAAGAATTCAATGAAATTAGCCCAGCTATCCACTGAGTATTGACACAGTGTATACGCTAATTTACAACTTTATAAGCTATTTTCGTTAACTCATAAGCACTTCTGAAACAAATCTCTTTTGAAATTAAAATACATTACAATGAAAACACAGAAGCTCAAATATGAGTAACCGTTTTCCAAACTCTTTTTACTTGTGTGATCAAGTACCCTAACTTTATGCAGGACAGAAAACTGCGATAAAATTGAAACTAGCGAGAACGAAAAAAGAAAGAAAAAAAGTTGGAATTACTTGTGCGTTGAAAATGACTTTTTGATCCAACTGCACTTTGGGGAATGATTCACCAACATGATATTTCACTGCACAAGCGAAAGCAAAAGATAATATCCACACCTACAGTTTTTTTAAAACAACCGGTTCATGGATTTTCTCGGGCTACTCCCGTTTCCTCCCAAATCCTCACTCTACCAATCTTTTCATAATCATTCAATTTTCCTTTTGTATACAAGGCATAACCACGGGACACTAAACTAGAAATTTCATTAACAACAAACATATCTTACAATGATAATAATTAACAATTTCCGACATATTGAGTCTGGGTTCGTTGATCTTTTGAAATACAACCATATTACTGAAAATATTGGAAATTAGTTTCTCCAAGAGTGAAACATCAAAAATCACATACAGAATCAAATATTCAGTTAGACGGTCGACGCACAAAGATCATGCAGCATTGAAAACATAAGAATGAAGATGGTATATTGCAGTGAAATTTCACGAAACGTAGGCGATGAACTTACGGAGAACTAAGTAATACACATGCACATTCCACAAAAATGAGGACAATTTACCATTTTTCCTAATAACAGAAATATGAGTGAGAAATTTATGTTCTCGCGCTTTTCTTAATTAAATTCAAATGACTTCTTACCGTGAAACTTATACAGGCAGCCTAGGTGTTCCAGCAATGTCTCCAAAGACTTTGTTACAGGTGGAATTTCTAGGTATCTATGTATCACAATATCGAAAACCTTGAATAGGAAGGGAAAAAAAAATATAAGTCATGTCCAACATTTGATATTTTACTCTTATATTATATTACGAAAAGATAATTTGTGAGCTGGTTCGAAATAATTTCCGAAACTACTAACCCACTTTGAATAAATCTTTCCCTTTTAGAAATATATTCTTTCGGATGGTTTTAAGCTACCTATTACCATGCTGTCACTCTATGAACTACAAATACCGTAAAAAGTTAAATTAACTCTGCTAAGACAGAAAGATCACACGATCCCATACCCTTTTAACATAGACAACAATTATTTCTTTGCTACTGTGAGGTTGGATATGAGCTAGTGAATGTTACAGACTTTGAACGGGATGTGAAGAACCACCGTTAAAGTCATTGTTACCCGTGAAGATGTTAATGGATTGACTCCATTAATGAACACGCCCAAGATAATTGATGTAAGAGAAGATACATGTCCCTTTAATGTAGGCAATAAATATTTTTTGCTACTGTGTAAGTTGCATGTAAGCTAGGGAACGTTATAAATTTAAATGGGAAATCGATAGCCACTGTTAACGTCACACTTACTCGTGAAGATGCTAATGGATTGATTCCATTAACGAACTCGTCGAGATGATCGCTCTAGCTATCTACTGCAAAAAATATAATTTAAAAATTCGCTATGGTCAGAGTAATCATGTGAAGTAACGGACGTACTTACTAACAGTACAATTTTATAAGTTTTACTGAGTGATCTTAATATATCAATAAGTTGTGTGAAAAACTTATTATTACGTGCTATTTCTTATTACTATAAGATGATTTTCAATCGTTAAACATCAAGGAACAATATTTCGTATGTAAGAGCTCTTTGATTCAGATAATACAAACATTTACTTGCACGGATTCAATAGAGGGGAAGCCTATTTTAAGGCATTGGAAGTATATGCACGTCAGTTTAGTTTACGGAACAGAAAGACTTCGTGTTACACAGAAGGCGAACATCTCACTCACTTTCACGAATTTCGAAACTGTTAACCCTAAGAGAAGAGAAAAAATTTTACAAGTCTCTTTTGAACTGCTGGCTAAAAAGGACATGGCGCCTTTTAATATATAGAATACAGACATTTTGATTTGAATAAATTTCAGAATTCCAAAACACTATTTCAACATGTGTGGTCATAATAGCGTCAAGTTTTTTTTTCTTTCTTTCTTGGCAAAGCATTTTCTTTACACCTATCTTCGTTCGAAGTAAAAGTAAAGGCCAAATATGCTATTAACAATGTACCTTGAAAAAAAATCAAAGGCAACTATTTTTATTTAGTTTAGTTATACCTAGGGGACAACGTAATCTAGTGGTTAGAGCGTCGGACTCACGTCCACGTGGTCCTGGGTTTGATTTCCCGCCAGTGCTTTCCAATTTTCGGCGTTCGTCCAGCGTCGTGAGGCCAACTGGGGAACCACATGAATGAACGACGTAACGACCACTAGTTCTAGAAAGCTCCCGATACGCCGCTTAGTGACAGTGCGATGTAGCGTGCTGACCACGTGCTCATCGCTAGACAACGTAGTTCAGCCGGTTGCTGACAGATGGTGTTGAAGCGGCTCATGCCCTCAAAATGGGCTGCTACGCCAAGTGGTTTGCTTTTGCTCAGTAATATCTATTGATTGATAAATGTCTCATTTTTTAATTTTTTTTTTTTTAACACTCATAACATTATAGAATTATTTAGGTGTTGGTGTTAGGTATGTTCAACTTAATTGATAATTAATGAACACACAAAAAGTGAAATACTTACGGGTAAAAACCTAAGGCACACATTTCCGAAATACACAGGAAGAGAGTGATACGAAGATGAAGGTCCTCCGCTCTGTTCCAAAATTCCTTCCGGTGCGAATTTTTCAGGATATTTACGATGAAATGCAAGATGCTTCTCATGCCTGAAATAATAATAATAATAATAATAATAATAATAATAATAATAATAATAATAATAATAATAATAATAATAATAATAATAATAATAATAAGAAGAAGAAGAAGAAGAAGAAGAAGAAGAAGGAGGAGGAGGAGATCTTTCAAACTCAACAGATCACAACTGGCTACAATACACTTTCAAGTTTAAACTTGTGCCGCTATCGAAATGACAACTTTTCAAATACAATAGTCAGAAATGAACATACCTGACTTTATATTAAACTAAAATGTTATGGACTATGGACTATATTTCCTTGAAATGAACTGGCTACCCTACCTTGCTTTTCTGGCTTGACAGTTTCACTAGCCACGGTAGGTGTGTGGACTAGAATTTCATTTAGCAGAACACTAAAGCAAGACATGTCTTTTTGAAATAATACCTCCATTTTAAGGTTAGAGTTGAGTTACTATTTTAAGTCACAAAATCATCTGTCACTGCTTATTTTGTTTTATAATGACACTATACTAGATTATATGTTAAGTAAATTTCTGTTACAATCGATGAATCAAGTGATATTGTCACTTCTGCACAGAAACTTTTTTTGATCCACTGTGAATATTATAATGAAAAGAGATGTGCATTGGTATGTGCATAACAAAATAAAACATTTGGAACCGATAATGCAGAAGAAAATCAAATACACACGGAATACTGACAATACTGCAAAAACAAAAGGTGGTGTACCCACAAAAAACTCGATATTATTTGCGTTGTGACTGAGTTAGTCATTGATTGGTCCTCCATTGGCCTTCAAAATATTTCTCTCATTCGTTTTCTGCATTGTTGTGACCATTTTCTTCTTCTTCTTCTTCTTTTTTTTTTTTTTTTTTTTTTTTTTAATATAGATGAAAGATGGATTTTCCTTCACTCTTCACGTAATGCGTTTTTGTTTCTGTGCGTCTTCCTAATTCATCCCAAAGATGCTCAATGGGATTGCAGCCAGGAGATTGTGGAGTATGAAGTTGTTTTGGTACATTATATAATCACTTTTTGTGTAGTACGTTTAAGGTCATTATCTTACTAGAATATAAAGAAGATGCCAATATTCAGTTTCATTGCACTGTTGCGGAGATTCTGTTTTAGGATTTTACGTAAGCAAGTTGATCCATTATACTTTCGATAAAGTGTAAATTTCCTACTCCAGCTGCACTCATGCATCCCCAAACGAGAAAACTACCACCTCCATGCTCCAGAGTAGGACACAGGTGCTTCACTTTCATGTGCATATTTGGTTCCTCCGCATAGTAACTCTTCCGTCGGATCCATGTATGTTGAATTTGCTCTCATCGCTAAATAAAACAGAATTCCAGAATATTTGGTTGCCCACATGAGATTTTGCGAACTCTGCACGCTGGCTACGCGATCGCTGAGCCCACCTTTCTGATATTGTGAACAGCTTTAGGAACCACTTGTATACCACAGTCAGCTTCAATTATACTAGATAGTTTTGAAGCACTTGTTTGGGTTCGTTTCTAAATAGTTTTTAAAATAACGGCTTTATGATGACCTTTCAATTTTGTCGGACGGCCAATGCACGAACGATTTGTTGCCGTATGCATGTTAGGATGTACTGTACTGTAGAATGCGGTTTCTTTACTGTGTCTGCTAAGTTTCTAAGAGATTAACTTTCTTGTCTTAATTTTACTATCAATTGCGTAATGGAATTGGCACCTCATTTTGATATTTCACTCTTTCTGTAGGCCTGCCTTGCGCAAACGAAATTTAAGTATTTTTTATCAGTAGCACGATATGTTATTGTGTCTGTGACCAGTGTGACAGTGTTTCATGTGTGTTTTCTTTCATTCTTTCCTATTTGTGCTATGTCAGAAACTTTCTTGACCTCGGTTTCCAGCAACTTAAACTGTCAGTTATACTATTACTATCACCAAAATCATTACTATAATTTGTACACATTTCAAGATTTTATAACATTTTAATATTGCTATTCCATTGTGTATTATTTAACTCACTCTATAAGTGAATTCAAAATATAGCCATTGTAAGTTTCATATGCAAAATGAACTGTGCACGAGCAAATGAACAACAAACACTGGCGGAAATACGTCATGCTCAACCTGTCCATGGTAACTCTCAGAATCCTATATAAGTAATAACTGTCAATTCAGTCCTTGTACATAAACCAAATATCCTTCTTAGTATAATATATGCGCCTTCATTCAAATACTTATTGGTAACACCTCATAAATAGAACTCTTGTTACGAAGTATATTAACATACTACAATCATCTTTAGCCACAATCAAAACCAATAATAACACAAAGCACAGTTATACTCTAACTGAATATTTCATTTATTTGTATTTAAAAAATTCGGGCTTCCAGTGGTTAATAATTACAGATTTTAACAATACTGAAATTATTTTCTACTAACATGATACATTTAATATTCCCAACAATATACATATAAAACAATCATATAAGCATTAGCGTTATCACTGGGGACTTGAGTAGAATCACGTAATTCTTATCTTGTTGCAACAGTACCACAATTAGTAGCATATTTCCGCAATCTACACAGGAGTGCCCATTCCCCCAACGGCTTGGTGCAAGCCTCCGAATCTACCGTTCTGCTCCCATATTTATCATTCTCCAGATTGATTATGACGGATTTCATTTCAAATCGTCCAGGCAAACCACAATTGGTCCCCATCATAGTCTCAGATTTCATTTATTTTTTATATATGGGATCTACATGCAATATAATTAGACCCATATTTTTTCTTTTTGCTGAAAAAAATTTTTCCTTCGATATACAGCCTTTTAAAATGGCTGTCCTCCTCTCGGATTGCTCGAAAAACTGAAAAACATGTCAAATTAAAAGTTTTGTTGTTGAGAAACGAGTGTGCTTAGTAACATAATCGCAATAGCAGGAAGAGTATAAAGTTGTATGTTTCGGTGGAGGGCCAAAATTCGTACATTGGTCCAATAGGAATCGTGCAATTCACTCGCAATGTCAACCATTGCTGAAATTTTTGCTAACTTTTTTTTTTCTGTCTTCACGAGCAATATCAACCATCTGCTTCTAGCGTCGAAATCTACTCCATAAGGTCTCTTGAAAATGTACAGGACTTATGTTTCTGATTATTACATCCCACGTTATAGCATGATGAAAAGCTGAAAATTTCATTAAGATGCCATGTTTGGACGCCATTTTCTCAAAATCCCCACCTTTTAAAAATCTGAATTTTTTACATGTATTGGAGAAGTACCTAAGTATTTAATATCCGTTAACCGTTCATGCGGCTGCAGCCCCTAACATTCACAATTAATTATTGAAATTTCGATTTTTGTACTTGAAATGTAAATATTTCCTATGGACATTTAGATCCTATACACAAGGCGAATTGAAATGGAGTATGAAAATTTTGAGAGATGAATCCTGACATCAAATCCAGTAGAAAAGTTCCTATAAACATGAGTCGAATTCCGCTTAGTTTTCGAGTTAGAGGGTTTCCAACTCGGGACTCAAAATCGTCCCGGGACAATAGAAAATAAAATATATATTTCGCGTTAAATCAGAAACTGTGTGTTAAAGCTTTGATAAAGTTCAGAAAGTTGATTTGTATCAATATGATTTTTACGTGCGTTGCAATTCGGTTGGCAGTGTTGCCAACTTGGTAGAACTTTTGTTTCCAAATGACACTACGTGGTTTTTATTTGATATTTGGTATTTATTAATGGTTGTAAACATCACATGGAAGCACAATTTTCCCCACATCACCACAGTTTTCGAAAACTTACATGTATTTCATTAAAAGGTTTTATCTCATGCGTTATTAATAGTTTTCAACATTAAGTGTGAATTTCACCTGATGTTTGCCATCATTAGTAAAACCAAAATGTCGAATAAAAACTACGTCTGTGGAAGTTCCACGGAGGTTCCACGGTGATGCACTTTAGGCTAAAGAAAAAAGAATGATTAATGAAAGTGAAAGATAATGAAAAAACAGATGGAATGAGATGTGGATGGAAACGGGAGAACCCACAAAAAACCTACGGACACGATGAAGTCCACCAGCAACCACTTGATCTGGGGTCGATCCAGGGACTCTAGAACAAAGTGAGCGCTCTACCACTGAACCATTATACCTCCATGAAATACGTATAGTTCTCTCCAAAATGCTCGTTATTTTCTTGTCATTTCAATGACCTTTGATGCACATAACTTAGTGCTTTGCTTTCGATTTGTGTTTTTGCTATATTTATTATATTTTATTTCACATTATTTTTGCTTAGGTTTTAAATACCTATTTTACCACCATATTTTTCCAAAGATGCCTTAAAATACAGAACATACAAAGAAAATAAATAAGTTATTGGGGAAAAATTTGTGTTACATCATTTTACGGATGACTGTAGCTAACATGAAGTTCGTATAGTAAAACAAACTCGAGTTCGTATAGTAAAACAAACCATATAGTACGTATAATATTCCAGTAGCTTTTTAATAGGTAATAGTTGTGATAACAAAAGGTTTTGCATCGAAAACGTAATTCTCATACCAGTCTTACGAAAGGTATTCCCTCTTCATAAAATGACAGTAAAAGAACAGTAAATGAAATCTATATTTTGTTGAAAATTCAGAGTGAAAAAAAAAAAACAAAATGATGGACTGAATCGGTGATCGAACCTTGGTGTTCGACCTACGTGTTGGTGCGATAACCATTAACCTACAGGGTAAGCGAAAAGTCTCTTTACATAATTATTACGAGTTACTGTTCTTGTGTAACCTTTGTGACAAGTTTCTTCACATTAGTATTACTGTAATTTGACATGTATTAGTAGAGTTTTAGCATTATTATTTGTACATTTTAGTCGATTTTTATTAATTAACAAGATCAGTGTAACGCGCTCCACGTTAGATGCAAAGGTTGATATCGTCATGTTCTTGTGTGCATCCGCTTCAGCATAACAGGGTGATAGTTACACACCTCTTCTTTTATTATACCCCAAAGTGCATTAATATTATTCTATTATTATTATTATTATTAATAGTAATAATAATAAATGAATAAACATTAAACTAAACTACGAACAATAATACAACAACAATAGTAATAAGATATTAACGAAAACAGTAACTTGTCATATTGTATAATGTAAAGGGACTTCCCGCCCACCCTGTACATAGTCTGCTCTGTGAACAGTCCACACCATTTACTCTTAAAATCAATGTATATAGTTTGATTTCCGCACTTTTTTCGCTCCTTAAACTTTCGTTGAAGTCGCACATTTGGGAGGTGTGCTGTTACGCAAAATTGGTAAATTCACCTCATCATCTACTTTTTTGTTTTGTTTGTTTGTTTAGCAATATCATTCAATGGACTTTGTATTTTATGTAAAACAACTTTAAGTTCTATATTAATTATTCCAATTACCAGTTTGATTGTTTCCAATGCTCAGGCGAGTTCTCCTTTACAAATTCTTGGACTCTGTTGCGAAACTCTGCTGCTTTAAGTAGTAACAGCTGAATGATGAAGAAACATACTTGTGCTTCACTGCCTTCTTGCGTTCTTAATGCCTAAAATAAAAAATAAAATAAAATCTAATAAAATAAAATAAAATCTACTAATAATTATTCGTTACATTACATCATTTAATATACACACAGAAATTAATAATTAACAAAATACATACACATGTACTTTACTTGTTCTTATATTCACGAAAGATTTACTAATGTTTAGTATGGAGATTGAGTTCCTTACACTGTAACTATATATAAAAACGAGCTTCTTTGAATAAAAGATTTACTCATTGGAGGGTTATCTGATATAAACTTGGAAAACAAAAAAGCATTCATTAAAAGGAGACCAAAAAAAGAAAAATAAAAGAAAAAAAATACATGAAACTACACATGTTAAAGAAAAATAATGAAGTATGCGTTTTACAAATAATAATTTTTTTTCACGTACAGTTGACGTTCCTTAAATTTATGAATAAAATAATACCAAGCGTCATCAGAAAGACTTTAATTATAGAACACAGCTGTATGGAAACCAAGGCAAACTATGCTGTTTTATTATTCTGGAAAAAAAGAAAAGAAAAAGAACTGTGTACTGCTATTTTTCGCAAAGCACGTTTTTCTGCCACACAGTTTACCAAAACGGTTTATAATTGTAACCGGTTTCTCGCATAGGGGCAAACTGCGTCTTTGAAAGGTGGAGCAAAACGTTAAAATCAATGATGCGTACAACCAGACTTATGTCTTGACTGAAATATACCAGCATTGTACGGACAAGACATGAACTAGTTTCAACTGAACCAAGACAAGGCATCGAGAAACACGGTGAAACATCGTTGAAATTCTATCGCCGTATTAAACAGGATACTGGAATTGCGGCAATTCCCTTCTCTGACATTCCTGGCAAGAGTTTAGATGCCAGCCCAATGTACTACCGGACTTCTTAAGCGGCGCCTGCTTCATTGTCGAGTTCACCCCGTCTCCGGCCTATGGAAAGCCTGTAAAGAAGAATCGAATGCAATGCTCATGGTCCATCTGCAACGCAGTCTGCTGCAATGGAAACTCCGATGCCAGACAATAGTCAATAGAGGTGGCCTGCAAATGGAACACAACCGGTGGTGAAAACACAGCATTTCCTAGATAAGTGGCACACTCAAATACGACTAAATAAATATAAATGAATCAACCTCTGTAGATCCTTGTCTGCATACTTTCAACGTGCGATGACAAACACATGGTGCACAAAATTTCCAAGAGATGCCATTAGTGACTGATGCCAGGCAACCCGGTAACATACTCAAGCAAATCTCTCGTTGTAATCAAATAAATTATTGAGAGTTTGATGCAAAGGCGCCGAGATTGTCAATTGTGATCTACTACCCGATGGGCAGTCTACGTCGCGGATATACTCTTGCAAACGCAGCCTGCATTTCTCAATAGAAGATGTGTTCTCTATCTTTAGCCCAATGCTCCCCCTCAATTCTTGCAGCAAGTTGAAAATCTTGGCTGGAAACTTATCTCCACTCTGCATATTCTCCAGACATCTCACCGACTACAAGTTTTCCTTCCCTAGACAGTTATATAAGGAACACACAATTCAGAAACAAGAATAATCAAAACGAGGCATCAGATTTCTTCGCCTCCGCAGACACTTCATTCTTTCGGAAGGGCACTAAAATACTTTTTGACAGAGGGTGCAGACTGCGAAGGCAATTATTTCAATTAATAAATACACTGCTGTTACAAGTTAATTATAAATAAGCATATTTGTTAGCAAATAAAATCTTACTTGTGTTGTCAAATTTTCAGAAGACATACACTTGTAAATATGAAATAAACGTAGACACTAATAGCAAGAAGGAATAAATGAAGTAAAAATGAAATACAGAAACGCTAATGAACTTCTTACATATAATTGTTACTTTTAAACACAACTTGAAAAAGAAAGTTAATATACCAAATTTAAAATAATTCATGCATTATATCTATTTATATGCAATATCCCTACTTACCAAACACAGGACAAGTCTATCTATGGTTACTATATTGTACTTCCAAATCATATCATTAATAGCATCCACACATTTGTTGACGTGTTGACCTCCTCCGGAATTAGCAAACTCAAACACCAAGTAGTCACAGAATTTCCGCAAATGTGCTGACAGAGCTCTTGCTCCAATCCGTTCCAGAATCCTATATAAGAATAAGGAAACAATGTAAGAATACGTTAACTCAAAATATTTAGTACTGTAGGGAAAAGAACAATACTCATGCATGTATTTAATGAGTCGGAGTCTAGTTATGTATTTCGAATAAACTGCATAAATGACTTTCTAAACTCTATCTTTCAAATTCTCATGCTCAAAAATTAAGGTTAATTCAGAAAAGTGCATTCAGAAACGTATAGTGTACTGGATGGGGCAAGATATCACGTCGGGATATCCTAACAAAACCATTTGTGATTAAAATGGTCGAGACCTGATTTAAGGTTGCGTCATAGTAAGGCAAATGACATAACAGGAACAGTAGGCATCGACAAGAGAACGTGTGCAACTGTCCGCTGTTGTGTTTGAGTGATTGTGTTAGGGCAATTGCGCAACAAACACATACTTATGACGTAACGAAACGGATAACGGGGCAACTGGAGGCAGGCAAAACAGTGCAAGTCACCATTTGAGTTTGGTGCCGGCCCATATCCTACAGAGTTTCCTCACTTCCGCGGGATCAGAGCCGTTACCCAGATTTCTGGGATTGGCCCCTCCCCCATCTCCATTCAGTCCCCCGGCAGGTAGGAATCCGACACTCCCCTCCCGGTTGGGGCCGCGGTGGCTCAGTGGTAGAGCGTTCACCTCTGGTGCTTGGGGTCTCGGGTTCAAACCCTGCTCCTGCCAAGTGAACTTTGTGGTGGACAAACACCGTGTGCGTGGGTTTTCTCGGGGTTCTCCCGTTTCCTCCCACTTTCTTCATTCCACCATTTCATTCACCTCTCATCATCACCGTCTCCTTTAGCCTAACCGGCATAACCGTGGGACGTAAAACTCAAAAATTTCATTTCATTTCATTTCCCCTCCCGGTAGGATCGTCCACGAAATACGGGACTTCCTCTAATTACGGTAGAGGTCCACCGTGTATTACTACAGCCAATAACTGATGTAGACGTCTACTCAAGGCAGCCGTTGTCATTTGGGAGCCGTATCTCCCTGGTAGGCCCGCCCAAGCAATACGGGGCTATCTATCTTTAACGTGTTTGGGTACCATGTACACGTTGCAGCTATGCTACTTGTCCGAAACCCAATGGTACGTGTAAGCCACCATTAGAAGGGTAGAAGGGGCACCCCCACCCTTTCTCGGTAGGGCCATTCAAACAATACGGAACTTCCTCTAATTACGGTAGAGGTACACCGTACTTTACCAGACCCAATGGTTGATGTAGACTCTCTCCCTTTAAAGACAATGGTCATTTGGGAGCGGCGGTTCCCCTGGTAGGGTCGTGGTAGGCCCACTTCCTCAACACTCCTGAGGTACGAGAGTGCGTTAGGATACTAAGTATCCCATCCTGGACCCAAGAGCAAGCATTACACGCTCTTTGAAGGCAGCAACTCATCCTCCCGGTAGAGCGTTGGATCTGCCCACACTTTGGGCACACCAACTACCCACTCTTTCATGCGTCTTGGGGCATGACGTAGGCTTATCTCCCGGACCCAAGGGCACGGCCTAGTTGCCCATTTCGGAGGATGGCCGAAGCCTCACCTCCGCCGGTAGGGGCGGCAACAGAAGCTACCTACCTAACTGAGAACGTGATGAGGTCATACGTACTCTCCCGGATCCAATGGCACGAGTTAGTCGCCCATTTCAGAGGATGGCCAAGCCTCACTTCTGCCGGTAGTTTGTTGTCCTGTGCATTAAGGCGCAGCCCATAAAGATGAGCCGACCCAGCGATCAGGACATTCGAGATAGTAGCCTGTTTCCAAGCCCCCATTCGAACCAATCTCCCTCACCGGCATAAGCGGTTGCCACAATGCATGCTACCGGTAGCGGTCAGTGGGGGTCCCCTCCCCCTTTCTCAGCACGGGCTCGGGACCGGCCATGGCGGGGTTGGGCTTCAGTGACAATGACAGTCCTGATGTAGAATCCGTAATGAATTTCTCATTCTCCTAGGATGCAGAATCTAGTACATCAGGTTTGGAATTTATGCCGTCGCACCAGATGAATAATAAAGGAAGAGGAGTGAATGATGAGTATTTGCTAAGTTCTATGAGTACTGAAACACTGATGAGAAAACAGGAGAACGATTTGTGACAATGCGAAGGGCAAACACTGTGATGAACCAATTCAAGTGCTTGACTGGCATGTGTGAGTGTATTGTACAATTACGAAAGGCGAAAAATGATCGGACCCGAATAGCCACTTATGAAAGTTATGACACTGCTCGTGAGAAGGCCATTGAGATGGTTGAGTCATGTAAAGTTTATTCACGATCGGTTGATAAGGCCATGCACAAACCTGAAAACACAATTAACTTCAAAGCATCACAGTCCTGGATTACGAAACTTAAAAAGGTGCAACAGGATTTTATGCAGAGCAATCCCACATCACTAAGCAAATACTGGCGTTCGAAGGAAGCTTGCAAATTCATACTGATACTTTAGGTCATCAATCCAGCAACTGAATGGGTAAACAATTTGTCTCTGGTAGCACTTTCAATGCAGATCAGAGTCGTTTCGAGAAAGAACTAACTTCATATTGAACACTGCGTCCAAAATTTATTACGGTTATATCGGTGGATGTAGGATCTTTAGCTACTAGAACACACTCGTAGATGATCATGCCTGTGATTTCAATGACTAGTGAAACGCTATGTCCTATATATGTTTTTGTAGCTGAATCCTCAGGCAAGTTTCTGCAATTCAAAGCTAAAGACTCTGACAACATTAAGTCATATGTCGGGGAAACAGCAAATACAAATAAGAAGTAGTTTGAGACGTTCTGCTCGGAAGTATTCTGGCCTAGCATTCCATCTGATACGAATAAATTGCTTCGTCTACTCGATTTATGGTCACTTAACAACAAAATGAGCTTTTTAAGAAGTGTGTACCTCCTAATTTATTTAAGAGACTAATCCCAGGTGGATGTACTGTAATAATTCAGCCATTCGATGTTTATTCTTTCCATCCGTAAAAGTCATTTGTATGATTCACAACGACGGTAATCATAATAATGACTTGAATATTTAGCATTACGATATGTTTCTGCGTCTGCAATCAATTTACCTCATTCCAGAATTAATTCACCCCGAACCATGGATCAGTTATATGGAATATTGTTTCGATTTACTTTCTGTAGATACAAGTTCTAACAGCCAGGAAATACCATTGGTCAGATGTGCTAAGTGTTCTAATTGTTATTGCTCGTCTCATACACTTGTAACTGATCTATGTACCGATTGTCATGTTTAATCTTGCGTCTATTCAATAAAATTTCATACACTCGTTTAACGCAATTTTTACATATGTCTCCAGCCTCTCATTACCTCATGCTATACTCAACTCAAACGTAACAGTATCTGTCATAGATACCCATATTAACAGACTGCACATCTGGTATCTGACTTAGTACCAGATACTGTAGTACCAGCAGGTAGTACCAGACATTAGTCATGTCAAATCCTCTCTAACAATAAACCAATTTTCAGCCTATTTTATCTTTCGCTTTATACACTTTACTTGTGAGTCAATGCCAAGATGCCTATTCAATTTCCCAACAAAGAAGATAAGACAACAAATTAGACCAACCACGAAGACGGCAGATCACTTGAACTGCAAATCTTCAGAGGACTGAACCCATGTTATTTGAACGTCACAGGTACAATATTTCCAGAACAGAAATAGGACCGCCAGTTTTTCATAAGCGATGTGTTATCACATACACGCTTCAGTGATACAAGTGTTTTCTTTCGGACATTTTTAATCGATGGAAGTCTTGTGCTGCCTAGGCACATTAAAGATAAGTTCTATATACTGTTGTGTTCATTACGACACCGCAAATGACACAAGGAAAACTCGCTAAATAAGCAAAATTTTTATGTTTAACAAATACTACTCACATAATAATACCCTTACATATAATATAACTTACTTGTATGCTATAGGACCAATCCTATCTGTTTCCAGTATCATTTTCCATAGCAGACACAGGAAAAGAGGTGGCGTCCCCTGCACGGAAAAATGGGCAATGATGTCATTTTCATTATTCATTGACGACCAGTTTCTGTACTCTTCTTCAACAGCTTTCTGCAAAGAAACAAAAATCTTCTTTACACAAAAAACAAAACGAAGTTCTTAACTATATGTATCTCTACTTACGAAAAAAAAAAAAAGTACCTAGGTAATACGGTAAGAGAAATTAGCAAGAGTTTTAACCTTATCATTGTTTAATTGAATACACACAATAAGTACAAGATGACATCTGAAAGAAGACACGAGTTACATGTGAGTTACCTGAGCTACCAATAAAAGAGACAGGATTTGACAAACAGTAGTATAGTATAATTTAACACGCAGTTAGTAATTATCTTTTACAAATCATACAAATATGTGTCAAATTATATCTTTAAATAGATATTAATTAATGATGGTTAGTCTCTGGCCAGAATACTAGTAACCTGTACAGGTGCAATAAAATTATCAAATTAGGCACGTTTTCAATTTACTGAAATGTTACTTTTTTCTTTTCTTCTGCATACTAAACCTAAACCTTGGCTTGTTCAATTCACAACTTTGCGACAGTTCCGTCCATATAAATATCTGTTTCTAAAAGATTACCGTCTTTACCATATAAAATAATAACCTGCGCTGCTACAGTCAGTAAACAGTTTTAGTATTTAACAATCAACTCTCCAAGTCGAATTATCTACTCTCAAGTCGGCGCACGATGGTTTAGTGGTAGAGCGCTTACCTCTGGTGCATAGTGTTGGGAAATGATTGGCAACAAGGAACTTAAAGTTTACGCCAAATATGTCATCTTTAGAAAAAGAAGACGTATTCTATGCTAGTATGCTGTTTATATATAATTGGTTGGAATGGCTAATAAGTTATGAGACTAAGAAGGGTGGAATTTTATGATAAGTGGACGAAATAATTGTGTTTCGGTACCAGAGAAAGTTCTGCAATTGTAGCAATATATGAAGTAACAATTAAATGAGTGATACGATAAAAGATAATACCATTTAGTAACTGATTAGTGTACAACAACGACTTATATAAATAGAAAATCCATCACAATCACATGGGGCCTTTGGTTCCATCCCCGGTCAAGTTAGTTTGTGCTGGACAACATCGTGTCCGTGGGTTTTCTCGGGTACTCTCGTTTTCTCCTACATTCTCATTCTACCAATTATTCCTCTTCACTCACTTGCCTTAATAATCTGTCTCCCTTAGCCTAAAGGGCATAATCGTGGAACGTTAAATTGAAAGATCTTATTTTCAACTCTCAAGTCTATTAGTTCTGATTGAGTTGGCTCACAGTCCGATACTTCCAACCCAAGATAATGCTTCCCGCACTAAAAAGTCGGTAGGAATTCCGTTAACAATATTACTACAGTAAAACTAGCTGTAGATAATTCTTTGGCAGAATGGTTTGCAATACGTCTTCCAAATTGACAACCTAATTCATTTAGCCATTCATCTTTGATAGCACACAATGTAACAAAGTGTCTTGATCACATTGATTACTCTACATACAACATACTTAAATTTGATCACATATCGTTGATAGCATGAAATGTAGGTCAGGTTTAGGATGTCATGAAGGACGTGCTAGATGGTATAGTGGCAAGAAAGGAAGGGAGGGGGCGAAGGAGGTTACAACTGATGGATGTTGGACAGTATCAAAATAGAAAAATCGTACGAGAAGACAAAAAGACTAGCTGAAGACCATGGTATCATGGACGCTTCTCAGTTGCGGCAAGTGACCTGTCCAAAATAGCATAATACTTATGATAATGACATTTTTGGTAGCGTGAAATATAGGACTATGGTTCGGTTACTTCAAAAGCAGACGACATACTTAATTTAGTCATATACCTTTAGTAGCATGAAATGTAGGATTGTCTTAGTTACTCCAAAATTTCAAATTGGCATGCTTAATTTGGTCATGCTTTTCATAGCATGAAATGTAAGACTGTTATGATCATTCTAAGTTGACCAGCTGCATAGTAATGTAATAATTTCATTTAGAAAGAAGTAACTAACCTTCAACTGCTGTTTATTTTCCTTTGATACAGAGTTTTGTTGGAAGAACTCATTCAAAACTGGAGGAAAGCATACCAAAGTATGATTCGCCCAACTGTGAGGGGTGTTCTGCACAATGGTGTTTAGCAAATCCTTACACCACGTTCCAGATAGAGATTCTGAACCTGTAATAACAAACAGTTAAAAGTTATATACACTATTTTATAAGATAAACCTTCTCAGTAAGAAAAAATGCCTGACTGTTCTACAATCCTTAAGGCTGTCAAGGTCAACAAGGGTTTACGATGTCATAATAAAATGAAGTAAAATTTCTAGTTTTATGTCCCACGCTTATCTCTTTAATGGGGCGTTTACACTTGGTCGATTTAGTCGCACGACTAAATCGACTCGCTGCATTTGCCACTAAATCGAAGCAACTAGGCCGAATCAGATCGATGGATGTGTTCAATTATTTCAACACAGAAAATAGAACGTCTTTCAATTCAGTTGCCAGTCGATTAGTCGCCTTCGATCAACAAGCGATTAAGTTGAAGTCCCGTTTACACGGTCGATTAAGTTGAAAGTGACGTCAATTCAACTGAATCGAACGCAAACCGACTAAGTGTAAACGCCCCATAAGGCTAAAGGAGACGGATGATTAATGAAAATAAATAGTTATTAAAGAATCGGTGTAATAAAAATGACAAATGAAACGAGAAAACTTTGAGAAAACCCACCAACATGATGTTGTCCACCACAAACTCGCGTGGGCGTGAATTGAACCAGCAACGCCTTCCACCAGAAGCGAACGATCTACCACTGAGCCATCGCCCCTTCCTTCTTTAGAAATTTCAAGAACTAATGGGAGTAAATAGCAGAGAACTCGGAACTAACGTCTAAGATACATTCTTTAGGCATAATATGACAATGGATATTTTTACTGACAGTATTTTTTATGATATTATTAAAGTCCTTGTAACCGTGACGAGTTTTCATTACGTTTTACATCATCTTGGTTAGTGTACTTAAGATTGGCAAACCTCTTATAAATAAAATTATGTAAAGGTGGCGTGAGAATATTAATGAGTCGGACAGTGAAAATAAAATTCCTGGATTGTCCAACAATATACAGAAATACACAGTCGCTTTTCAAAAATAATGTTCCGTGAGTGGAAGAAAAGATGTTGAAACGAAAACCACAATCAGTTGTTAACAACAACAACAAACAAATAAATAAATAAAATCGCAAGATAAAATTGAACAAGTACTACTTGAAGACATGGGACTTTGCGATCACACAGACAATGGCAGGAGGCATGAGGAACAGAGAACTTTTGGAAACAACTATAGACGCAATTATTTAACTGAACAAACAATGCTAGTACAAGCAAAAATATGTGTCTTAGATTGTAATTACTATCGCGATATGTTCACGGATAATTGAAAATAGTAACAGTTTTTTTTTTTTTTTTTATGTTATGTTTTATTTTAGTAGCAAATTTATCGGTTACATTATTACTATTGCTTTGATTTTGTCTCAACCCCGATCTTATAATTAAATTCAAAACAGGCTTCTCCTTTCCCCAATCTCCCTGCACTCAGAAATATTAGGTCTTTCGTTTGTCTCAGAGAACAATTTTTGTATCCGAGAAATAACCCACATTTGTTATAGACATTCTCCTCCTCCCCTGTTTGACTTTATTTGAATCACGACATGATGTTAAAATTTGACCAATCTTGTGAAATTGCGAAGACAAGGAAACGTAAATTGGAACTTCTTTTTTTCATGGACACAAAGTAAAATCAAATCATACTGCTTGTATTCCTAGACACTTGGGAAGTTAATATATATTAGAGGTAAGATCTACCACTGAGCGACCGTGACACACCATCCATACACAAGCTCATATTTACAAAAGTAAACGTGGAGATTTTTCCTTATTGTTTTATTGTAGATATGTGTTAAATTATATTCATTTCTAAGCTATATCCCATTTTTTTTGTACAGAACATTAATACACCAATTGTGGGTTTTCATTAGGTGGACAAAATAGCTATTTAATATCTATACTGCTCCATTAAAGAATGTGGCTGTCCAAGTTTAAGCTGACTTACCGGTTATCTGTTAATGCTCTCTGTGAGACCATGGGACCGCAGTCTCTATAACCGCTGATACAATATACGGAAGTTGTGTTCCTGGATTCAAAGGGACGGACATTACCGTAGAGTCACGATCGGCCACATGTCTTTCTTGATAAACGCAAGACAGTCCTCGTGTGAATGTGTTCGCATGAGTAAGGATGCAAATATTGAAGAGCTATAAATATAATCACCAGTCGCAACAGTTGCCTAACTAAGAAAGTTACACCTAGTAGTAAACAGATATTTTATTGAAATGTTCTTTAAAGTAGTGATGGGAATTCTGATTCCTTTCTGGAATTCAATTCCTTTGGATTCGTTGAGTTAAAGGAATCACAAAAAGTAACGACTACTTTCGTTACTTTGAGTCCAAGGACTCATATGTCCCTCTGAATCCCTGTACTCAGTTGCCTTTTGAGTTTCTTTCCCTCAATTCTGATTAGACACGGCGCAAGGTAACTTTGCACTTTGAAACCGTTACTTCCCGAGCGAGTGAGATGGAAATGAGAGAAATGGTTGATCCTACGCATGCGCAAGATATGTTGCCGACCGCGATTATCCAGACTTCTCAGTAGTAGATCCTAAATTTTTTTTTTTTTTTTTTAAATAGTTTGTTTATTACTGAATGTTTGCCTCTTTGCAAAGCATCACACATCCTCTCCACTACTTTGCAACTGGTACAATTGATAACAATAGACCATCGTTTGCTCTTTCTTTCTCAAAGTAAGCTCTGACATTATATATCAATTCCCTACTTAGACTTCTGATCGTAGTACTGCTCCCGAGTTTTTAAAAAAAAAGATCTTTTATCTTCCATATCATAGCGTTAATTAACCAAAGTATAAGAGAATATGAAATCAATTATTAAAATTAAGAATAACTGAATGTATCAAACACCTGAACGTGCCGGCATAAAAAAAGGGTAAAGAACTCATATAAATACATCCATACAATCCCAGATATTAACACACAAAAGAAAGATACACATAGTATTTTAGTTCTACTAATCACAAAAATTCAGATTTATATACACCACTATAACACAATGCTAAGTAATACTGAGTGGAAAACATTCTTTCACCCTTCTTATTTTGACCTTTGGGTAAAAAAGGAAGCCTCCCACACATCTGTTGGTCAACAGAACGCATGGTACATTTTGGCAATCGTAGCATTCCATTCGCTTAGGGTCTAAAACAAGAGACATTGCTCACTCACCCCTCGAAATAAGATATTTCCGATGCTTGTGGAGGTTTTGTTCTTTCGCTGGGTTTCGTGTAGTGTGCTGGTAGATTGAAAATAAGGTGTTTGTTGTTACTATCGTATTCCGGTCCAGTGTAATGTGGAGAGGCTAGTGTAATAGTTTGTAGGTGTATCGGTGTGTGTGTGTGTGTTGTAGTGAATTAACGTGACTATGAATGTTATAAACTCCAAAGTGAAGCACAAAAAGATCGATTCACAGGCTAGAGAGGTGATTTGGAATGTTATTAAATTTATGGAGATGGAAGCTCGAGAAGGTATCTTCACAATTCCTGTTGGAAAAGCTTTAGAAAGAACAGCGAAGGTTGTAGGGGTATCGTTACGGACGATCAAAAATATAAAAAAAGAAGGGCAGACAGTTGAAGCTAAGAAAACTTGTTTTCAAACTCCGAATAAAATCCGGCGTTGTCAGAAACCTGTGGTTGGGGTAGATGAGTTTGACAGTGATGTTATTCGGAGAACAATTTACGACTTTTATAAAACGGAACACAGAGTTCCTACTGTTTCAACAGTGAGGGAAAAGCTTTCAGAATCAATAGGTTTTCAGGGTGGGTGTACAAGCCTTAGAAAAATTCTAAAAGATCTTGGGTTTCGGTGGAAAAAGACTAAAACTAATAGAACCGTGCTTGTCGAGTCTCAAGAAATTCGAGAAAAAAGAATTTCCTACTTGAGACGTATAAAGGACTATCGAAACCAAGCGCGAAACATAGTTTATGTAGACGTCATACATACATATTATCATCTCACGTTTCCAACAAATCTTGGACCGACTACAGCTCTCACGGTCTATTAGCACCAGTCTCTCGGGGTCAGAGGTTAATTATGATTCATGCAGGAGGGGAAAATGGGTTTGTACCCAATGCATTATTAATGTGGAAAGCAAGTCAGTCTACAGGTGACTACCACAACCAAATGAACAAAGAAAATTATGAAAAGTGGGTTACAGATAAATTAATACCAAATCTCCCTCACAATTCTGTCGTGGTTTGTGATAATGCATCCTATCACAACGTTATTTTGGAAAAAGCACCTACCTCTGGTTCGACTAAACAACAAATGATGCAGTGGCTGACAAAGAAAAACATTTCTTTTGATTGTAATATGCTGAAGCCGGAACTGTATAGTTTAATCCAATCACATAAATCTAGATTTAAAAAAGTTTGCAATTGACGAAATTTTCAAACGCCATGGACACTCTGTGCTTCATACCCGGAACTGAATCCAATTGAAACAATTTGGTCTTTGGTGAAAGGTTGGGTTGCGTCACGAAACACAACTTTCAAAATTAATGATGTTCAAATTATGTTCTGGCAAATCGGGAGGAACGAATGGATATCAGTTTGTAATCACGTGAAGCAAATTGAAACTCAGTATTGGGAAGCAGAAGGAATTATGGATGAAATTACTGAGAGGGTCGTTATCAGTCTCGATGGTGTCGACAGTGATAGCAACAGTAATTCAGAAGAGGATACTGACGGTGACTTATCGGGAATAGAAGAAATGTAGGTGAGTGTTTCCTTTATCTAGGCATACACATAGATGAAAAATATTTGACATTTCATTTTTATTTGTGGAATGCAACGTCTATTATTAATAGTAATGATCTAGATATACATAGATGAAAAAGTACAACGTACGAGTTATGAATAATATCTCACATTTCTAAATTCATGGCCAATATTTATTTCAGTTGGCAACGCTGATAAGTTCACTTTTCTGCTTCCTAAATCACGGTCAGATGGGAGCCAAATCGCGAACAGCATTACGTCACTCAAGTGCAGAGTTGTTGTGCGCCGTGTCTACCCGTACTCGAACACGTTTTAAAAGCTTGTTTCTCGTTTCCGTCAGTGTATTTAGTTTGGCTTCGTAGTAATTCGTATATCTTCGGCAGCATACTATTCATAAAGCGATCAAGCAGAAATCTGCTTCGGGTGAGTGAAAGGGAGAAAAGAAAATAATATTTTTAGGCAACTGACTTTAAAAGATAATAGCACCTCCCGTTCCATCTTCTTTAGAGGGAGTGACTTCACCGAGCGGTGGAAAATAATTGTTTTCATTCACGTAGAACTGCCATTAGTTTGATAGTACTATTGTGAATAACTGCGGGACGGCTAAATAAAACAAAGAATGAAGGGCTGTGTTTCACTGTATTATAATATATTTTTAAAAAATCGTATTCGTTATTTACATGAATCTGAAGTGTATTAACATAATATCCTTCGAAAGTAAGAAAATATCGGGAAAACAGAATGAAATTTGAGATTAAAAAAATGTAGAACGCAAAACTTTCTGGCCTCCACTACAAATCAAGCCTTACAAGCAGTGTGCGGACTGCATGCAAAATACCCGGGGAATTCCTTCCCCGGAAAAATTGAAATCTCCCGTAACTAAATAGAAGTTGGATTCTGTCCCCCCCCCCACACACACACACACACACTAAATAAATTAATTAGCATACTGACTACAAGTGACAAATTCGACAAGGTTCACAAAATTTAAGGTACTGGTACTTTCTGCGCAAGAATAGTAAGAGTAGCACCGCATAGCGTAGTCGCGAACACTCTCTCGCCTTGGTGCGGGTGGTCCCGGGTTCTATTCCAGGTGGGGACACTCGGTCGAAAAAGTGTAAAATCTTTTTGAGGCCAGCCATCCTGATTGGATTTTCCTCATTTACACCAGACAAATGCTGGGATGGTACCTAATATATAGGTTCTAGGCCGCTTCCTTCCTTCTCCTTCTCCCGAAGCCGAGGGCGTCATCCGTCATACGTGACGGGCTAACGTAGTAATCCATGCCGAAAGCCCAGAAACCTAATCCCTAATCCTATAATCCTAAGGATGAAACAGAATCTTTGAGAGCCGGTAATACGTCGAATCTGATCGACATTTTAACATTTTTTTTTTTTTTTTTTATTTTTCCTGTTAGTTTGTCAAGAATGAAAGCAAATACTGCAATGTGAATAACCATAATCATAGATAATGGTATTATGCACCAGCAAAGATGCATAAATGCAAACATTAGCGTTGATATCTGTAGATATTTGCAGTGTTACCACAAATTATGATTCAAAAAAAATGTGAAGAAAGCGACTAGAACAATGAATTCAACGGCATTAAATGATAAATTGCATTGTTTTTGTGGTATTTTTAAATATCATATCTACTTAATTCTAATAACTGTATTTCAAAACGATTTTGCTTACTACAATTGTAATAAAAGTATTATTTGACAATTAGAACACAGCTGTATAAGGATTCAAATTGAATTGGAGCTGCTCAAAATGGCATCAGATGGAGACATTTTGTTTCTGCGGCTATGAACTATCTGGTTCCTTAAGCCATAGCCGAGAGGGAGCTAATGTGTAGTTAGCCCTACTAAATATAGCTTATATATTATGTTACTAAAGCTGATCAAACGTTAAAAATTGTTGATCATATCTGATCAAACGATTGACAAAAGAAAATGTCGAATCGGAGATGTAGTAGGACTGGCCCCCCATTTTCTAACCATTATATCTCTGTTAGTAAAGTTGATCAAACGTTGAAAATGGTTGATCAAACAATTAACTAACTAACTAACTAACTTTATGGCCTATGGAACCCGGAGGTTCAATGCCGCGTTCACAAAAGCTCTCCACTGAATTCTATCCTTAGCTAACTGCATCCAGTTTCTACTTTGTATTCCAATCTCTGCGAGATCCATCTTAATATTGTCCTCCCATCTGCGCCTAGGTCTTCCTAATGGTCGTTTTCCGATTGGTCTTCCAGTCAAGACTTTGAAAGCGTTTCTACTTTCTTCCACTCTAGCCACATGACCCGCCCACCTAAGCCTCCTAGACTTGACGACCCTAACAATGTTGGGTGAACCATATAAATTATGTAGTTCCTCGTTATGAAGTTTCCGCCATTCCCCATTCCCGTTCCTCTTGGGTCCGAATATTCGTCTCAGGATCTTGTTCTTAAATACTTTCAGTCTATGTTCTTCCCTCAGAGTAAGTGACCATGTTTCGCAGCCATACAGAACAACAGGAATGATTATCGTTTTATATATTTTAAGCTTCAAATTCCTCGACGGAATTCGCGACAAGAGATTTTGAACCGAATAGAAACACGAATTCCCTGCTTTTGTTCGACATTTAATTTCTTCGTGAATATGATTTTCATCTGTTAATATTGATCCTAGATATTTAAAAGTATCCACTATATCAAAAGTATTACTTAATATTTTAACGCATTCATAATTTGCCGTATTACGGTCCCGACGCACTTCCATGTATTTAGTTTTCTCTGCATTTACTTCTAAACCCATGTCCCTGCAAGCGTTTAATAAGATCTCTGCATTTCTTTCTATTGTTCTCCTATCTTCCCCTATTAAATTTACATCATCAGCATATGCCATAACCTGGTGAATACCGTTCAACTGTAGGCCCTGGTTGCTATCTTTGATTTTTCTTATAGCGTATTCCAGAACGAAGTTAAATAATAATGGCGGCAACGCATCTCCTTGCTTCAGGCCATTTTCGACGTGAAAGCTCGTGGACAAAAATTTTCCTACTCGGACTTTACTTTGGGATTCATTTAAACATACCTTAATTAATCTAATTAGCTTTCTCGGTATTCCAAGTTCTGTAAGAACGTTGTATAATGTTTCTCTCCTAACCGAGTCGTACGCCTTTCTAAAAATCAATAAATAGTTGATGTACCGGGGTATTGTATTCCCACTTTTTTTCGAGTATTTGGCGAATGGTAAATATTTGGTCGATAGTTGATCGATTTCGTCTGAATCCGCACTGATAATCTCCAATAATTTCATCTGCGTATGGGGTCAGTCTTGCTAATAAAATATTTGAAAGGATTTTATAGGATGTTGACAGAAGAGAAATGCCTCGATAATTATTACAGTCAGTTTTGTCGCCTTTCTTGTGAATTGGAACAATGATTGATTCTTTCCATTCTTGTGGCAATTCTTCCTTGTTCCAGATAAGGAGAACGAGTTTGTGTATCTTGTTCCACAATTTTTCGCCTCCAGCTAAAATTTACTCAGCCGGAATTTCATCTACACCCGGAGATTTGTGTTTCTTTAATTTCTTTATAGCCGTTTCTACTTCTATTCGGTTGGGTTCTGGAATATACGGTTCTGTGGTGTGTATCTCCTTTTCTTCACGCACACTAGTTTTTGGTTGCGTGTTAAGCAAATCGTCAAAGAAATCTTTCCATCTATTTAAGATGCTATCCGTATCAGTGAGAACTGTACCGTCAGATTCCTTTAATATATAAGCACGAGGTTGATAGCCTTTCTTAAATTCGTTGATTCCCTTATACATGTCCCGGATCGAACAATTAGCATCGAAAAATTCCGAATCTGGAGTGAAAGAGGACCTAGCATGTAGTTAGTCCCCCCTACTAAATATAGCTTATATTTATTTTAATAAAGCTGATCAAACGTTAAAAATTGTAGATCATACCTGATCAAACGATTGACATAAAAATATATTGTGTGTGTGTGGGGGGGGGGGGGTGCTAACTACACGCAGGTGATTGCAATCTTCCAAAGTCTCCTAAATTCTGTTTTTATATGCAAATATGTAAGAAAGACTGCCAGTGTAAATAGTTGTAAATACATTTAAAAACAATTTCTTTATAACTAGAGAATAGATGACACCACACTCTTTTTTATTACTTTGTTGTTTGTTCGCTTCTATGCGTAAAGCCGTGGATTCTAAGACCGCTGGATGTTAAAAGTTGCCGTGTCGTAAGAGAAAGCGGAGGGGAACAGTTTTGCTTCGTTTCACTCCAAATATGAAAAATGTTGAAGATCCGTATTTTTAGGAAAATATTTCAATCTTTCAATGAATGAATGAATGATCTATCTATATATATATTAGCACTTACAATAAATATATTATTGGAGGAAACTTACCTGTTCCTGTAACATGCATTGACCTGGCCAAAGTGAGAACAAGGGCTCTATTCAGCTCTTCTGATTCTGCTGACACTAATGTTTTAGGTTCACTCAAAAACCTTGAAAGCTGAGGTTGAACTTCGGCACTGCCAAGACCAGTTATCAATCTTAATGCTGTACTTTCAACACTAAAGGAAGTACAATGAATTGATACTTGTTAGTCATTGGGTTGCAAAAAATACACTACGACGAATAATTTATCTTATTATTCATATTACAAAGTATCAAAAGTATCAAAAGTAAATAAATGAAACTTTAGTGTGTAACATATTAAATTAATAAAAGAAATTAAATGACATACCTGTATATTATTTAGTAGGAGTAAAATGCCCCTTCCTATTTTTATATTTATTAAAAATGTAATAGATGAACGATATTTAATATGGAAAATACACACGAATGTTATTTAATTTTTTCCATCTATATTATATAATAAAATCATTTTTGTAAAAACAATATTAACCAACTTCAGTAAAGGTGCTAAAAAGTACATAATAATAATAATAATAATAATAATAATAATAATAATAATAATAATAATAATAATAATAATAATATAAAGCTATTAAAACCAGAAAATAATTCATTATTATTATCTACAAGAAAATTAAAATTTGTGCCAAGCCAAACAAATTACTGCCTAAATTTGGCCCCCATTTACCCGCTTGCTCAAATTTTTGGAAGATCGACTGGTATGTCCTGGAAGGAAATACCCTGGATGCCGGTGTCTGGCGCCATCTGCTGTTCAAATCTCTGTGTAGAACGAAATGTATGTGATGAGGCCTTATCTATATGCACACGGACGTGATTTATTGCATTTCCATATAAACGGAGCAGATCTTCTGTATAAACTAGGTGTGAGAATATGTTGCTGATAACATGTGGAGTTCATTTTTTTAGTTTTTAGGCACCTCCGAATCGTTAATTTCCCTTTATGTCAGTATCCGGCGACAATCAGAAATTTCTTCGAGAAACTTGCTTTACACTAACGGACGAAGTCATGAAGGGTTTTTGCGTCTCTTGGAATGTACATTACGGCTCCAATTTTGCCACAATCTTATAGATAAATCCAGGCTTCATTGAGTATGACAACAAATTTCTACTTTTCGAAGATAGATGGCGTTTGTAGAGGCGCCTGCAGTGGATCTTTATCTTCTTCCGATCGACTGCAGTAAGGACATGTCCACGACTTTTAAACACCATCCACGAATTTAATTTGCCACGCAGGTTGCGGTTCACAATCGTCTGGCCATCACACGTTGTGTAGGATGGTTTTTCTGCAGGACCATTCGGTGCAACTTCTGAGCTACAGATGGAGCCATTACAGTACACGGTCCTTTTTAGCTTTCCTTACAGGATTAACAAAGTGCTGGCAAATCGCGGGTTTATGTCGATAATGTATGTTCTTGAGGTCATTGACCCCATTGCACATTCACTTTCCCTGGACTGTTTGTGTCACGGAACACTTGGCGTGGAAAAGTGCTACGACATAGCCTTCTCAAAACCAGTTAACTTTGGGAGTCATGACGCACAAACCTACTAGGGCACTTTGGCTTTCTGCTGCTGTTTGAATCATTGGGATCGGTCATTCTGTGAACAGGGGTGAAGGTTTAAAAACAGGCACATATAGACGATCAACCTTCTATATTACATCTTAATTATATATATATATATATATATATCGAGAACTTCCTTCTTTTTAAGAAGACGGTTAAAAATCAAACTGACCTTGTTGTGACCGAATCACGGGAAAACAGCTGAACCGAATTAAATTTCTTAACATTACAGTATTACTAGTATCAGTACTGTATCAGTATACCAAGTTTAATACTAGGCGCTCGTGGAACGAGGATGGCGAGATCCCTATGATAGATTCAAACCATAGCAGGAGGTATATATGGACCTGTGTCCTAGTGTTTTCGAGAATCCCCGTTATAATGGGGAAGGGCGGCATTTTCTGTAATTTTGAACTCGACTTGTATGTTGTTTGTGACCGCAGCACGGAGAAACACTTGATCCATTTGAAATGAATTTTGGAAGATAGATAGTACCTACTTCAAGCTGGCATATTCAACATTTCTGCGAAAAATACAAGTATCTCATGGGTTTTTTGTCATTACACATTAATTCAAATGTATCCAAAGAGTTCTCCTAGAGCAAAGAACGGGTATTTCAGGTAGTTATATATAAATGCGAATTAAGCAGAAATGGAGAAAGTAACATTTTATATTAAGAGTATTCAAATACAGCTACCATCTTGAATATGTTGCTCACTGATTTATATGAGAAACTATCCTACTTTTTGTGTTGAAACGAGAACGAATATTAAGATCACGATTATAGTGATTTCTTCCGTGTAGGTATTAGATTCTCTCTAACGTCGTGAAAATTAATTTATTTCGTACATAAATATATTATTATTCAAAATAGCAAAAAATGACACTTTGCAATGATGTGAAGTATTTGGTTCATTTCTGCTTGAAATTTAAAAGAAACCAAAACGATGAGGATAAAGTGCAATACCTTAGGAACACATATGTTATAGTATTAATGCGTTAGGATTGTGTTGAAAGTTAAATTAGCAAAATTCAAATACTTAATCTTTCGTAACTTTATCTCATATTGCTACCTCGTGGCGAAAGACTGAACTGAGTGGTGACTGAAGGTTGATGTAACGGAAGAATATCAAATTCATATTTGCTTTTTGCTTTGTTAAGCGCTAAATTCATGAAGGTCAATTTTTGTGTGATCTCGTGAGTGAAGATCCAGCTAAAACCCATCATTATCAGTGGTGAACTCTTCGCACACACCTGAAACGCCTCCGGCATCTGTCAATAAGAATCAGCAAAATTCCAAAACAGAGGAAACTACTATGTTCCTTCACTAGGGTGATCAGAAATATTTTGACCAAAAAGAGTACAAGAAGAGTATATACCGTAACTCAGATGTTGTCAGAGAGGTCTATTGTCCATGATTATTCAGTTGCACAGTCAGGAAAGCGACAAAGAGTATGACTACACAATGTGACCTACTGGTTAGCACTCCCCGCTGGTCAAGTTTCTAGCGTATGCCAGGTTCGATTTAAACCGGGAGACTCTTAAAAAAATTGAATACATTTCGGTGGTCTCCATGTGTTCAACTTTTGTGCTACAATTCGGATAATAAATTCGCGTTAGAAAAATACAGTATTTGCTTTGCTTTTCTTTTCTTTTTTTTTTTTTTTAAATGAGTATGCAATTAACTAAAACTATACAACACGCACAAGTAGAGGAAACGGATTAAACTTTTTTATATGATTTTTATATATATATATATAATCATTATCAACAATTTGGACTCAAGATTCTTGATCTTAACTTACAGTGCATCTTACTGTCATAATTTAAATTATGAACTAATGTCTTTGTTATCCTCTTTTACGAGGGACGTTCAAGTCAATCTTTTTTTTTCCTTTTTTTTTTTTTTTTTTTTAATCTAATCCCAGAATAGTGCATGTAGTGGGAAATGGCAACTGTGTCCTGTTACTAGTATACTAGTACGTGGCACTCGACGCACCAGCCCAGAGACGGTTAGTCAAACTGGCGGACAACAGTGTAAGCATGTATACGGATTAGTGTAAGATATGAAGTTTTTAGTGGAGAGGACGCAAAACCAGCTGAAATTTACAGATGACTTCAGTCACGACACGGTGATAAGACGCTAAGCCTCAGTAAGACATCTGATCTGAATGGTGCAAGCGCTTCAATTATAGCTGTATGTGTATCACTGACGATTCCAACCCACAGCATTCATTCCTAGGAACATTCAGCGCGTTGAACAGCTGCTTACTGACAATCGTCGCATAACCTATAGTCAACTGCAAAAGTTAGGAACAGTGAACACAATAATTCATGGCAATTTGCTGATCCAAAAAGTGAGTGCACGCTAGGTCCAAAACAGTTTTTCGTTTCTTTTACCGGCACGGAAGAGTTGAAGTCTGCAGTGAATTGAAAGACCACTATGACAAGGAAGTGATTCCCCTCTTTTTGGACCTCTAAAAGAATTCCTTGAAGGTCAACATTTCTACAGCGATAAAGAAGTGAAGCATGTTGTCTAGAATGGTTCAGACGTACTGACAGATCTATGTTGAAGCCTTTCAGGCATTAGTTAAACACTATGATAAATGTTTTAACTGTGGTAAGCAATTTATGTGGAAAAATAAATGCTCTTTCCACTCCTTGATTTTCTTTATTACAAAAAGTTCCGATTTGACTTGAACGCCCCTCTATGGACCACTGAAAGTAACATGCTTAAATTGTAAAAGACTTCTACAAAATTGAAAAAGAAAAAAAAAAAAGTTTCTAATAACAGAAATTGAAGTACTTTTAAACTTTAAAAGCTAAGCAACTAGACACTGGTTCTACACAAAATGAAATATAAACGGACGACATAGGCATGGATAATGTCTAATTTACGACAGTAATATCAAGATCTATAGAAAATTAATATATAAAAAAAAAAATAATTCGAATTTATGGGATGTAGCTTACCAAAGATGCAGCTGTGTCTGATTAGTTTGAGGAACTGCTGCCAAACTATGGAGATGTGATAAGAGCTGAACTCTGTAGTGGGGCTGAATATGGTGCATTCGGTAACTAAACATCTCCAACAAGGTATATAAAATACCCCATGCGTGAGATTTAAATACTGTAGGTAACAGTTGACCTGAAAAGAGAGAAAAAATGTTGTGCATTCTTTACGAGAAATAAAATGCTGTTACCAGTTTCTTTTTTAATTTTCCTACACACTTTAGTCAAGAGAGCTATGAGAAACATGAATTAACATATCAAGTGAATATTTCTGTAATATACAGAGTGATCGAAAAATCGCGCACATCAAGGAAACTTATTATAAACTGAAATGCAGTTGTAATAATTGTATTTTTATCACTAAATGAGACGTACTAACACCGAGCATACATGTTATCTGTCATACAGCAGTCATATGACGTCTTCAACAGAGATGTGTGATATCGTTGCTAGGAGCACTTCACTTACTCTCAATTTTCAATGTTGAACTGCATCACATCGTCGAATAGCGTATCCCATTTTCTTTGAAAACAATGAATAGTCAGCGTACCAAGATATTACACAGTTTACTTTGGCTCTTGAAGCTGATAAACATGAGACTTGGTTCCAGCAAGATGGAGTCATGTGTCGTAAATCCAACGAAACTACGCAATTCTTGCGCGAGTTTTTCGGTTACTACATAATTTCGAAAGGAATATGGCCCTTGCGCTCACCGAATTTATGGCTTGTATTTTTTGTCTTTCTTTTCATTGGAGTATCTCAAAGGAAAAGCTTATGCAAACAATCCGCACACACTAGGAGACCTAAAGAGGAACATAAAATATGAGCTAAGAACGTCAGCGTACAGGTGCTGCACAAAGTAGCTTCAAACATGGTAAAAAGAGCTCTGCATACATTACTGAAAAGATCAGACATTTAAAGCATAAATGGTAAAGCATATTGGTTTTGTGCTTTTAACCAGCAAAATCCTAATTCACAACAACCCTTTTACTCCAGTTCTCCAATATCCAGTTTCCACTCCACCCACACGGAAAAAAGTCCTATCCTCGGTTTACAGGCTTAGCTGTTTACAAATAGACGAAAACCTACCATTGGGCAGAACATGCAAACACATCATACACACTAGATTAAAACACAATTAATCTTAAACAAACTACACGGAACTCAATATACGGTGTATAAATATCTTCTAAAATTAGATATCTAAAAATTTACAATTCAATAAAATGAAAATGAAATGAAATGTAATCTTTGAGTTTTACGTTCCACGGTTATGCCGGCTAGGCTAAAGGAGATGATGATGATGAGAAATGAATGAAATGGAATGAAGAAAGTGGTAGGAAACGGAAGAACTCCGAGAAAACCCACGCACACGGTGTTTGTCCACCACAAAGTTCACTTGACGCGAGCTGGGATCGAACTAGGGACCCCACGCATGGTAAACGCTCGACCACTGAACCACCGCGGCCCATACAATTTAAATAATTTCACTACCTAGCCTGATAATATGTCTGGAACTGAAAGAATTAAGGTAATGTAAATACAAAAATACATATGGAGCCAAGCAAGAAAAATACATTTAAAATTATGTACACTTGTAAGACAATTTCTTTTACGAAAATGCAATTTTTGTTCACTTTTTTCCCTTAGATAAGTAATTGTTCTTTTCAGTAAGTATAAGAGCCTACCTAATTTTAAGTATTTTTCTTTCAGGTTTATTAGTTCCGTGTTCATATTTACCTTATTAACAGTTTTATTTCCAGGAGAAGCCTAGACATCTTTGGTTATAAATATTTTATTTCAATGATGAATATAAAGATGCCAAGTTAGGTGAAAATATTCAAATTGTACAGACTTTTATTAAGACTCTGGTATGGAGCGTGGTGCTTTACGAATCAGAGACGTGGACATTGAGAAAAGCTTAAATGTCCAAGCTGGAAGCATTTGAAATGTGGTGTTGGCGCAGAATGCTGCACATATCATGGAACGAAAGGAAAAGGAATGAAGACATACTAAAAGAAGCTAATGAAGGACGACAGATCATGAAGATAGAAGGAAAAAGAAGAAACAGCATGCTTGACTGCGCTTGGATCATCGTGCTGATAGAGGGAAAGGCAGAAGGAAAACCAGGAAGAGGAAGACCAAGGATAGTACATTTAGATGCAATTACGAGGAAGAGATCTTATCAAAGTATAAAACAATTCTCCCAAGGAAGAAAAAAGTTTTAAAATTTTCATGTTGCCCACCAACCTATGGTTCAGGTGAACAAGAAATATTTTTAGGCTTCGTCTATCTGAGTAGCATTTAAGATATGTGTTGTTTATAATTTGTACTCCTTCTTCACTAACGCATGATAGAAATACTAAAACATAGTTCAGATATTACTTACTAATAAATCCTTTCACTCCAAGATATTCAATTTCTGTGTACACAAGCAATCGACTGTATGTTTCCACCAGAGCAGGCGCTAATGAAACATTTGACTTTGACTGCGCAAGTTTGATGACGTGGTTCACTATGCTGTGAATAAGGCTCATTTTTGAATGCACAGTGAGAGAGTCGAGAATGGCCATAGACAATGGAGTAGTTGGCAACGGAGATTTAGGTAATCCTAGTATGGTTTCGACTAACGATGCCATTGGACGATTAAAGAATTCCGGATATGTAGAATAAGCATTGCATATCAATGCAATTCTGTAGTCTGAACCCATGCACATCGTCAGCATGGATTGGTTGTTGGATTTCGCTAAATGCTGAAGAAATCTGAAAAGAACGAAAAAAAAAATTAAAAATGTATTACTAACATTGTTTTAATGTGTACTTAATGTAATATAAATGCTTCTGCGTAACCAAGCGACTTTCGTTTGAATATTTTCGGGTTCGATCTGTAATGCGAAGAAAGGCTATCCAAACTAACAGATAACGACTGATCTACGAAACCAGAAATCGCTGAAGTCGATGCGATGACCATGTATCATTCAGTTGAACATGGGTCATCTGGCTGGCTATCATTCTTTGTGAGCTGTAACGCCAGTAAGTATATGTAATATAGACCAACAAGTACTACTAGTGCTTATAATCACACTTTTTAGATTACTACTAAAATATTTACTTCTCTCTATTGTATCATCATAAGTCACACTAACAACATATATGACTAGAGCAACCGTCATAGTGCTTCATTTTTCTGATAATTATAATTTATCTTTATGCAAATTACGCTTTATTTTAAATTCGTATTTAACATAAATAATGAAAAGCAAATGTTATTCAATACACCTTATTTTCTGTCTGTTTATTAACACTTTACACATAAAACTTTCTTTTAAAGCAATAAACTGAAATCAAATTCTGTTCATCAATATGATAACTTGATTTATTTTGTGTATACGACTGTAAAGTAAGTTTATGAGATAGTATAAAGTTATACAGGTATATCTTGCAATAATAATAAAGCAATGGTAAGAGTGTTAATCACGTTATCTATGTCGCTCTCAGTCTCTTCACCTGCACTACCTTAAAGCGGTTGGTTGAATCTAAGTGTTAGGAAAGATTGAAGATTATCTTTTATCAGACACGGCTTTTAAGAATTCAAAATCCAGTTGAATGTGGAAAAGCTTCTCTCAACTTATGCAGATGATGAATTCCTTTGATTCAAAGTAGGCACTGACCATGAAATCGTTAAACTTTATACGTTGTAATCTGACTGATTATTATCTATTCCTCGCACAACTCTAGATATATTTTTGAATTCTTAAGTTTGAAACTTCAGAATAGATATGTAAAAAGAACTGTTTCATTCTTTGAAGTATGTATTGTTGAAATGCCTGATTTTCCATTGTTATTGAAAATGAAACTCACATCAATTACAATAGACTAACAATTAAACCGGTAGTTAATTTTTCATATTTTCCAATATGCTTTGTTATACCTTTAAAATTAATTTTATCTGGACCCTTAGATAACTAAAATCATGCTCCGTGTGACAACCATACGTATGTCTAAATTGATGTATTTTTTTGTTGTTTTTTTTGGGGGGGGGAGGGGTTGATCTACTTATGACTTTGGCTATGTTCAAATTCAATCCAATTTAATTGATCTATTTTTCTAAATAGTAAATTTAACTTTACAGAAATGTATAGATGGTTTTCAAAATAATACAACCACCTGAAAGGTGTAACTTACCAGATTAATACGGTGTTGGAACACCTTTCGCTCTCCGACTAGCTCTGATGCAACCTAGAATGGAGTCACAGAGGTCGGAGATGGTAACTTACGCCATTAAACGTGCAGTATTACTCAGTTCCGCTAGAATGGAAGAAAGCGAAAATCGCGCCGGATTCGTGTCTCCAAAACGGACTACTGTTCAGATTTGGAGATTGGGCAGGCTAGAGAAAGTGTGGAACTTCGTCCCGATATTCCTCAAACCACGCTACAAGAGCTACAGATGTGTGAGTGGGCGCCTTATCATCCTGAAATATGATGTCATTGCCCGAAAACAACATATGGACATATAAGGCACACGATCCTTTAAAATGGCGACATAATCACAGGTAAAGTCATGATTCCTACGTGTTAGTATAGGACCCACTGAAATCCAGGATACTGAGGTCCACAACATCACAGAGTCGGCGCCATGTTTCAAGGTTGGGCGGAAACAGCGAATCATACGCTTCTTCACGCGTCCGCCAGACATACACATGGCTCGTGGTTTGAAACAAGGTAAGCGCTGACTCGTCCGATTATATCACACGTTTATAGTCATCAGCGGTTTATGCTGCTGCATATTCGCGGCACCATTGGCGTCATGCTGAAGAAATATGGTCCCTTATCAGTGGTTTCGCATCTGCAACACGACTCTGTACATCTGTATTATGTAATTCACAGCGAATTGTGATTCTCGTCACAGGCTCAGGGAAGCGCTGCTTTAATTCCTCCGTCACTAGCACCGCAGTCGCATGATCATTTTCAGTGACAATCCGCTTTAATGATCGGTGGGACCTGTCACTGAGTCATTTTTTCTGACGGGGCCGCGGTGGCTCAGTGGTAGAGCGTTCACCTCTTGTGCTAGAAGTCTTGGGTTCAAACCCTGCTCCCGCCAAGTGAACTTTGTGGTGGACAAACACCGTGTGCGTGGGTTTTCTCGGGGTTCTCCCGTTTCCTCCCACTTGCTTCATTCCACCATTTCATTCATTACTCATCATCACCGTCTCCTTTAGCCTAACCGGCATAATCGTGGGACGTAAAACTCAAAAATTTCATTTCATTTCATTTTTTCTGACCATTTTTCCTCTTCGCCGATGTAGTTTTGCCGTGAGTTTTATAGAGCGTCATCACCTTGGACATTATTCCTTGCAATACATCCAAAACACTTGCTACTTTCGTCATGTTCGCACCACATAACCGAGTACAAACAATTTGCCCTTTTTGGAAATCAGAGAATTCCAATTCCATATTACAATTACAATTCGCCCATTATAAACCATCACCGTCTACTCAGTTGACTGCATACTGCCTTTCTACTGCTCCTCACATAGTACGAAGTTTGCCCTAACACACCACCACAAATAGCCCAGTGCTGTGATCGCTGCCTAACCGTTGCAAACTCAGATACGTATTTGATATGTTTTCAACTCCAGGTTTTCGATTATTTTGATAACCATCTGTATATGGCTACAAAACACACAAACATGACAACAAAATAATACCCAGGTTTTAACTACTTGCTTCTGTAGGAAGCAGAGGATCAATATAACCGTATGAAGTACACAAGCTCAATGAACCAAGCCTATCTCGCAATCCAAATACTACAGATTTCCGAATAGTCAGATATAGATAGGATACACTGGAAGTACAACTTTTAAAAGAAGTTGGAACCATCTCAATATTCTTCTTAACTCGTACAGAATACAGTACGATTTGCTATAATCTGTTATCACCAGTTCAATTCTTAACAGAAACAAAACTGTTTACTTTGTGTGATATATATATATCATGAGACAAATTTCTTCTATTTATTGGAGCATCCTATGTAAGACTTAATTTAATTCACTTATCTCTCGTGCACATCATCACAGATCGGTTGGTAGCCATGTGGAATATTCTTTGTACAAAGTTCATACTTTGAAGAGTACCCTTTACCTGCGAGGTTCCTCTTACTGGGATTTCAGTTTGAGGCACAGAAAAAAAAAAAATTAGGAGCCATATCTGAACGGTAGAGAGCATAACAACTCAGAAAATGATAATAAGTGTGGGTGTTAAAGGACACAGAAGTTCATAGGTTTAATTTATTGCGTTGCACATTATGAAGGCAACTGAAAACTTTCAGGAAGTACTACCCATCGGAGTGAAAGAGGATTCTTAAAGTGTTTTACTTTGCTGTATTTTGGCCTTGGAGATTATGCTTCGACTACGGCAATTAATGAATCTTCCAAACACTTTCGATTTGGTCTCACTAAGCTTTCGCGGTAAATTTAACTCCGATGGCTGTTTACTACATTCACAAGCAAACCGCCGGCTACCGATATTTTCTGTAAATGGAGGAATTCAAGTAATATCCCCATACCTCTACAATAGACGACCTTGTTTTGTTAGTATTCACATGACAAAATAAAATCGGACGTATTTTCTTTTTTAATTAGATCATGTACAGAGCAGCTTTTGACTCTGGTTACTTATACAAAGCCCATTTCAGCATATGGAACACAAGGACGCATTCACAATGGAAAAAATTTGATTGTCCTTTTCCTTACCTATTTAATCTTAGCTACGGATGCGTGAACAGGACCATGAACAAGGTAGAAATACAGAAAGTGTGTGAGCGAATACAGTAGAATTGATTTTGTATATTTGGTGTGCTCAAAGATAAATACAAGTTTTAATAAATTAGAGTGATTTATTTCTCTTAGACCTGTTTTCAATCTCAAATAATGGAATTTTCCCAATTGCACAACCGTTTAGGCTGTATATTGGTACGACGCCATACATTAAATGGAAAATCAACGATGACAGTTCAGTACGCTGTTTCCTTGGGCCCTCACCTTACCAACAATACAGTATCATTGGGAAATGGGTTTGAACTGTTCTAGATTCTCTCATGTAACAATGCGCACTTCCCTGTGTCATTTTTGCGTGCTTTTTGTTCCGTTTGAACAGGGCTGCCAGATTTTCTGGACATTTTTGATTTACTGTAAATTGCTGAAATCATTTAAGTAAAAGAAAACTACTTACTACAATATACCTATACATGATACGATTAACACTGAAATAAAAAAATAAAAAAGGGTCATAAAAATTAGTAGCCTGACAGTTAAAACAACTAGACTAATCTGTTTATGTTATTTAAACATATAAGACATTTTGTTTATCTTTCAGATCTTCATTATTTGCTGTTTTCAAATGCTAAGCACTGGAATAATCATGAGAGCCAAGAAGTTTCAAGCCTACATTTATATCTGCCAGTTGATTCTTTCAGACAGCGAGGCTTCTTTTCCAGAGATCGAAATAATGTATTTCCAGTTTCACTAATTTTTTTTTTTTCTGCTTACAATTCTCTGCATCATTTGTAAACGCACACTACAGGCTGCTAAGGTTCTCTCACAGAGACCAATCCGTTTCATGGTCTTCCATGTAGGTTTAAAACTACAGTACAAAACTCTCGTTATTTTCCTTGAGTCTGTAGTCGGTGCAAGGTACGGAAACAGTACCTAATTTATCTATTTTTCGGGTCTAAAACGAAATACAGACATTTCGCCATTTCTTTAACAGTAAGATACGGACACGGACACAAACCTTAAAATATAAACTGTCTGTACAGAATACGGAAGCCTGTTGAACTTGAAAAGTTACTTTTAACATAGAGCGCCTTATCAGTAAAAGACCTAAAATAGCTGGTGCAACTGGAAAAATTTCACCATTTTAAAAGGAAAAATACCTATTTCCAACAACTTTCCATTTTTTCGTATCTTTACTCTAATGGAGTTGGCCTATGGTCCCAGACTTTTGATACACCCGATATAGATCAATACGAACAATGATCATTAAATAATCTCTACACATGTGACTTTATACTTGGGAAATTACTATTCTTTCCTCAGTGTATTTCGGCAACAGGCGCATCTTTTTTATTCTGGGCTTCTTTACCAGCTGCATGCAACTACCAGTGATAAATTATTAAATATGATTCTTTGCGCCAACAAGGAAATATTTCAACTTATTTAATACATTAGCAGCTTACTAAAAGCGACTTTCTCCCTGACGAATAGAATTACATTTAATGCAAAATTAGGACTACTTCTCCATTTTCAGACTATGAAAATTAATATTATTGTTAATGTTATCCCCTTACTATTTGCTAAAATATCACAATTAATTAAATCATAGGCCAATACATCAAAAACGAGTGACAGATTATTCCTATCAGTTGAGCATCAATGACTTTCTAAACATCGCACGAATGATAGTAACTTATGTTTTGGAGAAAATCTGAGACATTTGAGTTTTGAACAATTTTTAGGGAGACAGATGATGCAAATCCAGAACTGTTCAGGCAAAACTGGGACGTTTGGAAATCCTATTCAAAACATTTGTGATATAACAAATATACTTAATACTTTTCGATTTTCCGTATCTTATCTGTACTACAATGAAAAACGTAAAGTACGTATATTCTCTCGAATTTATTAATTACAATTGTTCTGTACTATCAGAGTTTGTAACGCAAACATATTTCTGGACGAAAAGCTCCAAAGCCCTTCCTGCTGGTCTCGGGCTAGTGTGGGTGCTTTGATCTACGTAATCCCAAATTCGATTATCGGTAGGAAAGAATTTAGGTTTGAACGCATTATAGTTGTTCAGATTCTACCTCAAACTGTAAGTTCATCGTCCATGTCTAATATAGACTCGGTGCTGAGAAGTTATGTATACTTTACAAATCAAGCAAACAAAGCTACAGGATGATTTATATGGGTCGGCCATCAAATATCCCAAATTTATACGCCCCTGGAGTTCTACCAGAGTATATAGCTTTACAGGCTTTGCTTCTATGGATGTCGTGTAAACTTCAAAGCAGGGTTGCGATTCATTAGTAAGAATTTTATGTTTTTAAATAGAGGTGAATCACGTGCAACACCAGTCTGTTATTTTTTTTTTTTTTTTATTTTATTGTACTTTTTTCGTAATGCGTTCTGTCAAAATCATGCTTCATCATCAAGAACAAATTGACACCTACTTGACAGAACTAAACGTAAACTATATAAAAATTTCCTGACAAAGGAGGCCAATTGACATACTGGTATTTCATTGTTTCATTGTATAACCAACGAATAAGAAAATGGATATTCTAGAAGAAGAAGCATTAGTGAATGAATATTCGTTTGACGGAACTAGTCCGTCTGTAGTAGAACTATAAAGATGATCCTAAATCTTCCAAGTATAACGATCACTAAAGTTCATAATTGATATTTTGAGAACATGCTGGCCCTAATTGATATATCACATAACTACCTTTCCATTAAACAAAATAATAATAATAATAATAATAATAATAATAATAATAATAATAATAATAATAATAATAATAATAATAATAATAATAATAATAATAAAATAAAAAAAATCACAATTTCAAAATGGCGGCTCGTGATCTACTCTACCCATTCTTCTTTTGCCAATATGTGAAACTGCCACTGTTTGCATTGTCTATCTTTCACTATTTTTACGACTCAACAGTTTATTTGATGTATTTCTATAGTATAACATAGCCCATATCCCACCAACTTTGACCCCCTCCTCCTCCATTTCTTATGGCGCTCAGCCACTAAAGATCTAAATTTAAGTTCATTGCATTTTTATTTTAAAACTTTAAATGTTATTCAAGAAACAAATAGACATCACTTCGTACACTACCTCATGCATAAACAATAATTAATCCTTATTAAAACTACACTAAGAAATAAAAAAAAAAGTATTTTACTCGTGGTGCAGCTTCAAGGCATGCGGCATAGGTCGCTGAAGATTTACAGGATCTGTCTGAGCCTTCTTCAGAAAATGAATCCAAATGCAAGTTATGGCCATCTGGTGGGTACAAACAGCTTTATTATAATCTGGGACCTGAAGTGGTTCTTTCTCTGGATACAATAGGTCATATAACTTCAGTACGGGGAGAAAAGTATTTAACTATAAAAGAAATTTTAGAAAAAAAAACACGTACATTAGTTTACATGGTACACTTCAGTAAATTAATACAATAATGAAATAAAAGACATCCCTTCCTTACGAAAAAGGAAGAAAACAGAAACTGATAATTTATTATATATGATTACTGCAATTATGACTATCTATGTGCGTATTTTCACATGACTTGTTTTCTGAAATTGTTATAATCGCACTTAAAAACTCTTTTCTGGTTACACGATATATGGAAGCTATGATCAAGAATACAGATCCGATTTCTAGGAGAGTGATTACTGAACATCAACAAAGAAATCAAAAGACTCAACACAATAGTAACCCAGCTCTCACAAACAAACAAACAAACAAAAACAAAAAAAAAAAGTCGACGAGAAAACTGAAATGGAGTACCAAGGGGCAACTTCCACATGAGTGACAGATTTGTCGATTTTGAACACAAAGAATTTCCATTAAGTATCTCGCAGAGAAAGTTATTAAGGATAAGCTGAAGAGAAGCTCTACGTTGTATCTGGATATTTTCGGTTTCTTATACCATAAACAAAAGAAATAATCACTTTCTAATCCGTGTGCTCAGCTGTAACTGTTCAACTGTAGCTACCTGAAAACTGAGGTTGAACCCAGTCAGCATGCTGATTTTATTCATCCGATAGAAGACATGACATTTATAGATGATAATGAACAGCTGAAGAAACAAACATGCTAAAGGTAGGTAAGAAGTTCTAGCAATTCAAAATAAATACCAAGGAACTAAACGTAACAGCAATATATAAATCCACTATTAATTGAAGTACTTAATAAAGTATCACGTTGAACACGTATAATAATAAATAGCTGTCTCCCAAGCCATTGGCTCGTCTGCTAATTGCCTGCACGCTGGCGAATCTCTTGGTAGCAGGTACGAGGCGGCGCAGCTAGCGACAATCATTAGTAGCCCGATTAAACTATTAGGAGCGTGATTGACAAGACTTACCGTAAGATGTCTCGCTATAATAATAATAATAATAATAATAATAATATCATGAATATTTCTTTCACAAACGACTACCTACACTGCAGCCAATATGTTTTGATACATCAACTTGCACAATACAAACCAACAGAGATAACGATATCTTAGTTTGATGAAATCTTTTAGGATTAAATGTGTCGAGTGCTGTAACATAGGTAGATGGATATTACTGTATTGTAATGAAATTTTGAACATGTATATATTTTTTTCGTTCAAGTTTACACCCAATTACATTTTATTGCAGTATGTTTTGAGCTCCAATCACTTGTCTCCCGGTTGTAACAATTCAAAATTTCTGAACAAATATGTAAAGTTAAAGCAAAGTTTAAAACTATCACTTTTATTAATTATTTAAATTATTTCTGAAATGAAAGAAGTGTTAATACGAAAAAACTTAAATTAATTCTATATATAGTACAGTAAATGACAGATTCGCCAATAATTGCTTTCAAATGATAGAAGCAACTGCAAAATGACAACAGTCAAAATGAAATATTTCTTTTTTAAGTTTTACGTCCCACGCTGATGCCGGCTAGGCTAAATGAGACGGTGATGATGAAAAATGAATGAAAGGGTGGAATGAATAGTGGGAGGAAACGGGAGAACCCCGGGAAAACCCACGCACACGGTGTTTGTCCACCACAAAGCTCACTTGGCGCGAACCAAGGACCCCATGCACCAGAGGTGAACATTCTACCACTAAGCCACCGATTCCCAACAACTGTCAAACAATAGAGAATCCGAGCGATACATATAACACATGCCAATTCGAGCAGAGAGGTGAGAGATGGTTCTAGAAGCTCCTAACTAGAAGTATTTTAGTTAACACGAAAAAGAAAATGCAACAAACTGAACAATTTATACGAAAACTGAATCCAGAATGCACAACAATTATCGATATGCTTAATCTCTTTTAGGTTATAACATTGCGGCGACATCAGCCACATCTGACTGAATTAATCCACTTTGTATATTGTCATCTAGCTAGAATTAAGTAAATACAAAGATATATTGAGTACATCGAAGTCTTTACTTAAAAAAAAAAAAAAGAAAAGAAAAGAAAAGACTTGCTTTCAGAGAAAAGGGTAACACAGACAAAATAAATTACAGTATCCACTTGCAATATGACATATCATGACCATACAAAATAATAAATATAGTTCCTCGTAAATTTCTAAGATAACTAACAAGGATTACAAATATCAACAATGCGCCTCATACACTGTAAGATGGACACATAAAAAGAAGAAAATATTTCTAGCCATACCAAAATTTTTTCCATCATAAATTTTCTATAAGAAAAGACCATGTACTACTCAAGAAAACAAAAACCAAAATACAATCTTTTATTTTCATTCCAAAAAAGACTTACTGACACGATGATTTTTTTTTCAATTTACGTAGATATTATATCACTAAACCAAGAAACTTTATATATATATATATATATATATATATATATATATATATATATATATATAAAATAAACAGTACTATTCCTCGATTCACTGTAAGCCTGTGAACATGCATTGAAATTTTATCTTATAGTTTTATATTAAGCAATTCAAATAAAATTCGCGCCACTTTTTCTTCTAACGGTAAAACAGGAGACGATTTTTTAAAAAAGAACACAGCATCTACAACTTAGGAAACAACTTGGTTAATAGTTTAGAAGCTGAGAAAACCGTCATAAAATAATTATGAAATATTTTTCAACTATAAACATTACGAAAAATTTACCAATAGACGTGTAAGTTCTAGAACGCTATAAAATGTTGAATTTTAGTATTTCTTGTGCGCACTCGTATATTACTTGTATAATAAACTGAAAATATATTTACCTAACATACATACTATATTACGCAATTTAGAATGCTATGTTCTTCAAACGTTAATACTACTTTACAGTTATCTTGACGAAGAAAAAAACACGCAAATTTTATTGGAACGATTCTTAATAAACTAAATTACTTTTTATTTGTATTTCAGTGTTATGCGCAACTAGACTAACAAGTTCATTCCCAAATTTGATCTTTTGTAATAATTTATTTCTTTTGAAAAGTACGTTTTGCCTATGTCCAAGTAAAATATAGACAACTAAGTAAACATTTAAAATGTTTAGTTATAGAATTGCTACAAAGTTGTATAGAGTATACGTATTTCCAAACAACAACAATTTTTCCAAACAACAACAATTCACATAGATATGGAATTCATTGCAAGTACACAGTGAAATTAAAATTTATCCAAGGACTAATATTTGAAATCAAAATTCAACTTTAGTGTAACATCCCACGATTATGTGATGGAGGCCAAAGTAAATGAAATACAAACTCAAATGAATGATTCTCTGTGTAATAAACTGAGAGTCAAATCAATTATAATGAACTGTATTTTCTGTTACCGACATACAAAAAGTATCCATTTTCATTAAAACCTAAAGACCTTAGCTGACCAAACTCGAATATCTGTGTATTTATTACGAGTAAAATAGGTATATGAGGAGACATAAAAGAAAATATAAATGGAGAACTCCGAAAGCCTGATAAGAGTATACTTCAGTATCACTTTCATTTTAATAGGTGGCATGGTTACCGTACATTGTGAATTTTTACGTTTAAAAAAGTCGAATTTTTCGAAAACTATGCACGAGGATTTCCACTTTTTTTTTTTAAAAAAAAAAAAAAAAGCTCGATGAGATCTTTCGATTAATATATCATCTTTGGACATTTTTTTTGTTAAACACTAGTAACACGAATTTTCCACGTTCAAAACCATGTATAAATAACACAATTAAGTCTTAATTTCGAGCTCCCCATATCTCTCTTGTTTAGTATCTGTAATACCTATTTTACTCCTCATAATTGTAATATTGGTCAACGAACTACCTTTTTCTTTTTATAGTTTCGTAGAAATGGGATACTTTTTTACGTCAGTAAAATGATGATTTAACGTACATGTACCTAGGTAGTTTACTGTATGTGCGTGATGATGAAAAATTGGTGAAAGGGAAGGAATAGGAAGAACTCCGTGAAAACTCATCCTGTCCAACATAAACTCATAAGCCCTGGGATAGAACCAGGGATCCTTCACACAACAGCTGAGCGCTCCATAACTCAGCCACTCTAGCCCCGGAGTATAAATACTTTGTAATCAAAGTCTTTTTTTTATCTTCCTATAACAAACTTCGCAGATATTAAAAGATTTTATTTAAAAAAAAAAAAAGCTTCGACCTCTCTTCTTTCAAACAAAAATTACACAGAATTAGCAATTATCCAAGCATTATATATGTAAATATCATATGTGGAAACATACTTCTCTGAAATTGACTCCAAATAGCCAAACGGGGATCAATTTTCCGTCAACCTATCATTAACACAAAAAACAAAAAGATAAGTCATTAATATTTAAACGTGACTGTATAGGACATACACTAAAGAATGATGCGATTTCAAAAGCTAATACATATATTTCTCATTTTACACGGTCACAGTCCACACACTCAGCAACACAAACTGTACATGTACATGTTTCTCAAGAGCACCAGCAGATCGTCTCTCACGCTTACTGCGGGGCCAGTTTCCAAAATGGCATAGGGATAGAATAAAGATTTGTGTGCCTGTTTGGAGATGTTCATATCGGTTTATTACAGTGCAGTGTGAGTTTTGTGCACGGTTTAGAAAAGTCACATCACACAAAAAATGAAATCTTTAAGTTTTACGTCCCCGCTTATGCCAGCTAGGCTAAAGAAGATGGTGATGATGGGAATGAAGGAATTAGGAGGAAACGGCAGAACCCCGAGAAAACCCACGCACACGGTGTTTGTTCACAAAGCTCCTTGATACGAGCTGGGATCGAACGAAAGACCCCATGCAGCAGAGGTGAACATAATATAACTGAGCCACCGCAGCCCTTGCATCACATAAAACCAAGTAGAATCAACAGTTTGTGAGAACTTGATGATTGTGTAAAAGTAAGAATCCTGTCGAATTTGAGTGTTGATGGCAATATTAAAAGAGTAAAGAGGCGTTTCAACGAAATTTACGCAAGTCAGAGGCTAGAGCAAGCAGAGAACTAAACATACCAAAAATGACTGTGCAGAAGATATTCTCTAAGTGACTATGTTTTAAATTGTGCAAGATCAAAATTGGTCCCGGTCCTTCCACTAGCAATAAAAAGACGGGTCTTCCGTGAGATGCAGTTAAAAATGGATTCGTAGAAAGATGACATTTCTTTGATGAAACCACATTCCATACCAGATGTACAATGAACAAACACAATGTTCTATATATGTCCTACATATATAGATGGGACATAAGGTGACTCTTTGTAAGTCATTGTTTTTCGTAAGGGTCCCGCGAAAGTACACGGTCCATTTTATTTTTTCACAGAGGAAATGATTATATGACTTGAGATTCATTTGTTTTCACTAATGTACATAGATGTAGAAAACTGGTTATTAGCACATACGACAATTACATTCTACAACCCCTTCCCATTTCCACAGGAATGCATGTGTGCTTGTCAATGTGTTCTCCAATAACGCTGTATAAAGTATGTTCAAATGGAATGAATAACCTTCTCTCTTGACCCACCCCGCTTATCACATCTTACACCAGAAAAGAGACTTCTTTCTTTTGGGGTTCGTTAAGACAGCATTTATATGCCACAATTGCTCACGTCGATATAGCAGCTTCGTGGTCGGATAACGTACGCACGGTAGGTCATTACAGCATCATAGTACATCGAATCTGAGATTTATTTCAATACCGTATTAATATCTGTCGTATGACCCATGGTGCATCTATAATTGACGCATGAGAAACTTGGATAGTTGCCGCTGCTGGTGGTGTTTTGTTGTCTCGTGTCTAGTAAGAAATATACATATATACATTTTAAAATTAACTTTTGAAACCCCACCATTCTTTTGTATGCTCTATATGGAGATAGGCAAAAAGAAGGTTTATTTTCTTTCTATGATCATATATAAATGATCTCCGATAAAACAAACAAAGAATATGAAAGAACAACAGCAGAAACTGAAAAAAATATATATATTGGAGATTTTAGTAGATATTCTTCACGAAAAAAAAAAAAGAAAAAAAACATGAACATTATCTTGAAAACCCAAGTTCAACACACAAAATACAAAATGCATCAAACAAAATCTGAGGTATGATGATCTGCATGATCTAGTTTTGAATGCATTTTTTTAAAAATAAAAACACAATTCGACTACGGTGAGCTATACAATCTACTAATATAGCTGCACCTATTAGACATGCGTTCACTAATGTATATAACTGTAGTTACGAATTCTTTGCCTAACAGACTCATGGGTAGGGTAATAAGGTGAGAAAATGGTAAAATAAATAAATAAATAAAAAAATCGTTGGAAATGGTTAATGGCTTGACACAGGATAAATTCCAACAGCGAGCTTTTGTTTCTGCGACGGTTAACCTAAATCACAGTGTTTGCATGTAATCATGATTATGAACTATAGGAAGAAATCAAATGAAATGAATGTTTTTTACTTTGTGATTCAAATGGTAACATATAATGACAAAATGTGCTGTGCATGAATGGTAAGAACCCAATGTTTCGTTTCAGGCAAGGAAATTAACTGACAAACTGTCAACTACACATTCTATTGTATCTTAACGTCTAACACACTCATTTAGTTAAAATTAACACAACACCATTAGGAAGAAGAAATCATACGTAAGCAGAAGCTTATACTTACCGGATTTCTTTGTATGCTGCCAGATATAAACTGCAGAAGAACCCACATTAAATGATCTCTTCCTTTTCTCAAATCACGACCTGATAACTGAAATACACAAATTGGCATGTATCAAGAAATTACAGTACTACATAAGAATTACCATATAGATTGACTGATTGCGGAATATTTAATGGGGACGGCAGTAGTGAAGCTATTTGTTCCCGTCAGGATAAGACCAATGACCGACACATTTTAAGCATTAAAAAAGACGTGTGAATACAAATACGTCAAAAATCAGACAGTAAAACAAAAAGAAAAAATACAATTCGAACGGAACGTGAAAATGGTAAAAGAATAGAAAACAAAGCTTGTAACTGGAAAGTAAGTCCAAAGTGCCATAATAGAAATACATGGCAGGAAAATTAAAAACCTCATAGTGCGTTAACTATTCCAATCTCATGAACAAAAGTGAGAATTCGGTCACCAGAGAACATCATTTCCAAAAAACTTATTAAGATTTTTAGGTTGTCCTACACGTTCGCTGAGATTTGAGTTTTCTGGACATTCTACAAGAATGTACCGCATATTCAGTGGGACGACACAATCTTCACAATACAGGCACAGTTAGGGATTTAATAGGGATGTATTCAATAGGAACGAGTGAGATGGGAATGTCCGATACGCAAGCGTATAAAAATCACTTCATCTCGGCGACGTCTGTCAATTGCCTGAAATACTGTATATTTTACAGAATGAAACCTATTTTCGTTGGCCTGGCTCCAATTCCCTAGCCAGTGTGGGCGCAGCCGCTGCACCAAACAGCTATGAAGATCCAAGCATGGAAGAGAGTACTCTAGTGAAACCTCTGCCAATGCAGTGTTCTTGACTATTGTGTCAGGACCCAGCAGACAACGACGACACAGCTGTGTTGCTCTATCTGATCGAATATCTCAATAACGTACTAGAGAGAGATTAGAAACGATATTCTGAAGGTTTATTATGACGTTTTGTGAGTCAGTGCAGCGAAGAACACGACGTAGCGAGAACTGAAGTGCATGATAAAAAGTAGGGTTAACTCCTGTTGCTTCAGCACTAGATATTAAACACAGACGGTGCAGACTAAATTCTGAACTGTCCTCAACTGTGACGTAAGCACGACCAACAAAATTCACTTTTCGCACCATCTGTATAAAACATGTTATAACTGGGGTACTGTTCCAGCTGCGCTCCGATTCTTACACAACACTCCGACAAAACTCTTGCTGGCATTTCTGGGTACTTGTGCGCTGTTTAATATGTGATGACAACTGAAAGTCGAGCCTTGGTGAAGTCATTAACTGTGGGGGAAGCGCACAAACATGTAGCAAATAAAGAGACGGTTCATTCAAAATAATATTCCGAATTTTGTCTATCATTTCAGTTGTTCTGATATACCTGCTTGGACCTGCAAGGTCCTCATCTTCCCCCAAATTTCTACCAGCAGTGAATCTCCTATGCCATTCAAAAACACGGCAACGAGAAAGGCAAATGTCCTTGTAAATATTTTCAACATCTTAAATGTTTCCGTTGGATGTTTCTCTAAAAACACAAAGAACCTGATATTCATTCTTTGTTCTATTGTTGAAACCTTGACGAAGTATCCCAACATTTAGCTGCGTCACGTGCTACACCTCTGCCGACTAAGTTGAAAATTTCAGCGTGTGTTTTCAAGATCACATGCAATATACATCACTGTGAAAAACTTCTATTTCAAACTTATCTCGCAAAAACAAAATCTCGTTTCCTGATTGCCACACTGTATATGTGCCTCATCAAGAACTGAATTCTGCAACTCACGTGTAAGATGCTTGCGTGCTAACTCAACGACATCCAAAGAAGTGAATACAACCTCAATGTTAAGTAAGGAAAAATCAAATTAAGTTTTACGTCCCACGATTATGCCGGCTAGGCTAAAGGAGACGGTGATGATGAGAAATGAATGAAATGGTAGAATGAAGGAAGTGGGAGGAAACGGGAGAATCCCGAAAACCCCACGCACACGGTGTTTGTCCACCACAAAGTTCACTTGGAGCGAGCTGGGATCGAACCAAGGACTCCAAGCACCAGAGGTGAACGCTCTACCACTGAGCCACAGCGGCCCCATGTTAAATAAGGATAAAAGTAAAAATCATGAAATACAAACTTTATTTATTACAAATATCTACTCCTTATGCGTGTTATACATAATGTAACTTACCTTATCGTGAAGTGCCAACACAATGTTTGGAAAATTTGCGAACTGGAACAATACAAAGTAAATGAGTTGGCTTGATAGATGAAGCCATATCCAGTGGCTGGAGAACACATCCTCCCCCTCCACTTCATTTTCACATCGCTCCATGGCTTGAATCACAAGTTCCACAAGCTGCTCTTCCAAAGCTACGCATCTTTGTTTGTGCTGAAATAATAATAATAATAATAATAATAATAATAATAATAATAATAATAATAATAATAATAATAATAATAATAATAATAATAATAATAATAATACCTCAGTGTTAGGAGCCTTTTCATTATCCCATTGAAAGTATTGTATTTTTACCTACGGGTTGTAAAGCGAATAAGTTATCTGAACGCTTTCAATTTGCTAAAGTTGATTATTATACATTATCTCGACAACTAGCTAGTACTAATTGGCATAATATTTTACCAAGAACAGATATAAATGAAGCTGTTTTAGATCTTGAAAAATTAACTGTATCAGCTATGGTAAATAATATTCCGAAATTGCGTTCTAGAACATCAAAATATTTTCATTGGTATCAAAAAAGAAAAAAAGAATTACTTCTTTATTTAAAGCTAACAATTTAGCTCATAAAAGGTACAAAATTACACCCAATTATGAAGATTGTTTATTATTTGCCTATCCTAAATCCTTTAAGATTCAACTAAAAGACGTATTTACTACAGCAAACTAGAAAATCAGTTAAATAATAATCCCGAGAAATTTTGGAGATACCTATCTTAAGACAGTAATACTAAATTGTTACCTGGAATTGTTAAAAATAATTCCTTGATTACTGATTGTGAGTTGCTGGCAAACTCATTTGCTAAGTACTTTACACATCAGTTTATTAGACACATCCAACTGCTGAAAAATTTTTCAATTTTATGTCTCACGGTTATGCCGGTTAGGCTAAAGGAGACGACGATGATGAGAAATGAATGAAATGGTGGAATAAAGAAAGTGGGAGGAAATGGAAGAACCCCGAGAAAACCCATGAGCACGGTGCCTGTCCACCACAAAGTCCACACGGCACGAGCGGGGATCGAACCAGGTACCCTAAGCACCGGAGGTGAACGCTCTACCACTGAGCCACCACGTCCCCTATATCCAACTGCTGATAATACAAATAATTACCCTATTTACGCGATTGTAAGACGAGCTTTTTTTCTTTTTTTGCCTCCAAAATCAAGGTGCGTCTAAATTTGAGTTATGCAAATTTAGATCAGATTAGCTGGAGTTTTGCCAAAAATTGCTAATCCTGTTAGTCACGATTCTGTAAAGAATGTGTATTGTGTGTGAACGAACAGAATGTAGAACTAAAATCGTGTATTTTACGCGAAATAAAAACTCTTTTAAAATTAGCCCGCAAACCAGTGGGAAATGAAAGAGATGAATCATTCTTGTGAATTTACGACAGCGGAGATTGTTCCTTCCCCTCCCACATACCATGGCTGCTGTCTTCCTCCGTTTAAAGAGCACGAAAAGTGAGACACATCTTAAAGCACGACAACTGATAACAAAATAAGGAGTTTGAAATGCTGTAAATTAAGAAGTTGGAGGCACACACAGGTTTGCAATGAGGGGGAGGGGGGAGTGAGTGTGTTATTGTTTGAGCAAGACAACCTGCTTTCCCGAAGATTTGCAGGTGCAGTTATAAAGTTGACACCGTCAGGCATTGTGACCCGTTCGAAAAGATCTGTTCGTTCGTGATATTGCTACCATTTGTTCCTCGCTAAGGGTGCGTCTTACATTTGAGGGCGTCCAAGATTCGCATAAATACGGTATTTCAAACGGTTTAGCCATTTCGTCATGAAAGAAAAACACAAAGTCAATTTCATTTTTATGTGTATAGATTATTATTAAGACTCTAGCAATTACTTAAAGATACAAAGAACGAAAGAAGAAAAATACACCTTCAGTATTACTTACCTGCTTTTGCAACCCAAGCATTGAGCACACCATATCTCTAGAATATGGTTGCTCTATTACATAACGAATGAGGTTGGTTTGTGACTCTAAAAGGTCTTTGTTATATGGCAAATTGCCTTTCACCGAAAACTTTAGTGTTGTTGGGTCAAGTTTCCAAGGATTGATCAGTTGATCAGCATAACCTGAATGTTCCACAACAGGCAACATTTTGGAATGACCAATGATCGTTACCATCTGGGCTGTAGCTCTGAAACTTTCAACGAAACTTGACAGCAAACTGGCCAATTTCTAAACAAAAGAAAACAGAATATTATTATTAATTCAGGTTCAATACAAACGTGTTCCAGATGTAAACATATCTATGTAGCCCCTAGTAAACAACGTAGAATTTCATGCATTATTTCAGTAATTATACCTAAAGTCAGAGAGAATAACTTTTATACACTTGAGCTTTTTCCGCCAAAATATTACATTATACAAACTTAAAAAATTAAATGAAATTTTTGAGTTTTACATCCCACGTTTATGCCGGCTAGGCTAAAGGAGACGGCGATGATGATACATGAATGAAATGGAGGAATGAAGAAAGTGGGAGGAAACGGGAGAACCCCGAGGAAACCCAGGCACACGGTGTTTGTCCAGCACAAAGTTCACTTGGCGAGAGCAGGGTCTGAACCCGGGACCCCATGCACCAGAGGTGAACGTTCTACTACTGAACCATCGCGACCTCTTATATAAACTTATTAAAAACACTATTCCAATATTAAAAACACTATTCCAATATAACACACTTCAGATTCAGTACTAACGAACTACTTAAGTAAAGATTTAAAAAACTAATAAAAAAAACTTAATTTTCTGAATTTTGTCTTTTCGTACCTTGTTAATTAGAAATCTATTGAAATATACAATCATTTATCATCTCACCAGGTATCAGAATGAATTCAGTAATTTAATGAAATCTTTGAGTTTTACGTCCCACAGTTATGCCGACTAGGTTAAAGGAGACTACGATGATGAGAAATAGACGAAATGGTGGAATGAAGAAACTGGGAGGAAACAGGAAAATTTTGAGAAAACACATGCACACGGTGTTTGTCTACCACAAAGCTCACTTGGCGTAAGCTGGGATCGAGCCAAGGAACCCATGTACCAGAGGTGAACGTTCTACCACTGACCCACCGCGGCCTATAGTAATTGAAGTTCCGCATTTTCTTCCTTTCCTCGATTTCTTCATTTACTTTCTTCGGAGCTCTTTTCCATTCCATTTATATACATACTCCTTCATTCCAGTTTATACTTCACTCTTTTTATTTTTCTTCTTTATTTTATTTTTTCACTGAAGTCTTAATATTTTGCTTTAGTATTACAGTATCCTCTCTTTCTATTTCATGTCATGTGTCTACGTAATCTTTATATTTTCCTTCTTGTAACTTGTTTAATTTTCCCTCTATAATTTTCTTTGTTTCTTTTGCTACATATATCATCTCACATTTCCTAAAGATGATCTTATAATCACTCCTTTTTCATATTTGTGTATCACTTCCCTTTTTACATTCTCGTTACTTCAGCACCGTCACTTTCTTTCCAACATACTTTTTCCGTTCTTTCGTAAACAGCTTTATTTTTATTCTTGCCTTACAAATGATCACAATTCTACCCTCTCATACTTTCTACTTCTTCCTTCTCATTCCTTTCTTTGTGAGTCATTTGTATCATTTTTTCCTTCGTATTCATCTATTTCCATTTCATCTCTCTTTCATCATCATCTATTAAAATAAGTTACCTTCTTCATTTTTTCACACTTCTCGTTTAACGTATGGAGTACACAGCCATTCTGTACCACTCCGATCAGGCTTGTAATTATTCCGCTAAAATATTAACGATTAAACTAACCAGTTAAAATGTTAACGGATTAATCTATCAGAAAATACCTAGAAACAGTTGTTTATTTAATTGTATTTTATAGATATTATCTTGGTCACTTTCTAGACTTTTTATACACATCGTTGTCCCAGTCGGGGTTCCTGAGAGTCGGGACCCCTAGAAGAGTCGAGAGAAAAATACATGGGAATCGCGAAGGAAGGTTAAAAAAGAAGTAATTACAATCCACTCGCGGGAAAAACCTTTTTAAGGTTATTTTGAAAAAAAAATGAAATGAAAAGTGTTACGGCCCACGATTATGCCGGTTAGGCTAAAGGAGACGGTGGTGATGAGAGATGAATGAAATGGTGGAATTAAGAAAGTGGGAGGAAACGGGAGAACCCCGGGAAAAACCACGAACACGTTGCCCACCACAAAATCCACACGGCGCGAGCTGGGATCGAACCAGGGACAAGATTATTTTGAATTTCTTATTTTGGTAAGGTATGTTTTTATATTTATCTTTATTGTTAAATACAGCTGAGAATATTAAAGAATATGAGCAACAATCCGGGGGTATAGAAGCAAAACCTGCTACATCCATTTTTCAATTTTGTCAGGAGACGAAAAGAAAGAAAAAGAAAGTGCTTCCTTTACGTTTCAGTGACCACTAAACAAATTGTTCAACTATTCTGAAACGTAAAGGAAGCACTTTCTTTTTCTTTCTTTTCGTCTCCTGACAAAATTGAAAAATGGATTTAGTAGGTTTTGCTTTTATACCCCTGAATTAGAAAGCTTATTACAAGTCGGAAAGGAGTCGCTGGTTAAAGGACCTGATAAAAGGGGGTCTTGATATGATATGGGCTGTAAAAGTCTGGTTTAACTTGAATAAAATTTTTAAAAAGTAGGAGTGTGCGTGCGAAGACTCTTAGTATCTCGCTGAGCACTTTTGAATCAACTAAGTATCAACCTGGATGATTTCTAACAACGATACATTATATACTCCTTACATTACTCTTTATTAGTACTATTATTTTTACTATTATACGGGAAAACGAGGAATCCACAGAGACTACTCTTAAAGAAATTAGCAGAATCAATACGTAGAAAACAATAACGGTTCGAAGAATCCGGTATTTATTAAATCAAGTAGAATACTTATTTAGTTTGATTTTCGCCCTTCCTTCGTTTTCTATTTGGTCTAGGAATTAATTCGTGCGGTTGGTACGCACACATTGAAGCTGTAGTACAAACACAAAATACATAAATACCTTAAGAAAAATATTGTCCATCGCTAGCCACCACTTTCGCCCATCTGTCAGGCAATGTACGGATTCCGTGGCGAAAGAAGTCCTCATCCTTGGAAGCGATCCAGTCAGAGACCCATGTTTCGATATCTTCTGAAGAAGTAAACCGCTGTCCAATCAAATCGTTGTTCATGCAATCGAACAAGTAGTAGTCCGAAGGAGCAACGTCTGGTGAATACGGCGGGTGGGGTAAAACTTCCCATCCGACATTTTCTAACTAGGTTTTGACCGGTTTTGCGACATGTGGGCGAGCGTTATCATGTTGAACAATAAGTTTATCATGTCTGTTCTCCCATTCTGGTCGTGTTCTGGCCAGAGCTTGCTTCAAACGCATTAATTGTCGTCGATAACGTTCTCCATTCATAGTTTCACCCGGTTGCAGCAGCTCATAGTACACCACACCTTTCATATCCCACCATATGCACAGCATAACCTTTGCACAGTGAATATCTCGTTTTGGTTGTGATGGACCTGGTTCACCTGGTTTCACCCAGGCCTTTTTTCGTTTAGGATTCTCGTAATGGATCCACTTCTCATCACCCGTAATAATTCGATGCAGAAACCCCTTTCTGCGCTGTCGTTGAAGCAGCAATTCGCAAATGGTTTTTCGTCTTTCAACGTCTCTGTCTTTCAATTCATGTGGAACCCAATGTGACATCTTTTGAATCATTCCCATGGCTTTCAAGCGTTTGGAGACTGTTGTTTGATCAACGCCTAATGCTGCTGCAAGTTGTTCCTGCGTTTGACACGAATCCTGCTCGAGCAATGCTGTCAATTCTTCGTCTTGAAATTTTTTTGGCTGTCCAGCTCGCTCTTGGTCTGCCAAGCCGAAATCACCACTTCTAAACCGTGCAAACCACTTCTGACACGTTCGCTCAGCTAGAGCATGGTCACCATACACTTCCACCAAAATACGATGACTTTCAGTCGCACTTTTCTGCATGTTAAAGTAATGCAGCAGGACACCCCGCAAAAACACTTTATCAGGCACAAATTGCGCCATGTTCACTTAACTACAAACTGGTGTTGTTGACGCTTTAATCCACTGCCCTATACTACGAACGATACGCGATGACAGGGGTTTGCAACACATGTGTGGATACACGGAACTGTGGGACGCTCCGTTCGTTGTGCCATCTCTTGTCCACCCGCACGAATTAATTCCTAGACCAAATATTATCATCATCATACAATATACTGAAAAAAAAAGTTACAATTATCTTAATTTTATAAAACTAAAACTACATATCAAGACGAACTATAAGAAACTCACCCAATGAGGCCAATTTTTGTTGTCAGGATAAGCTTTCTGAATTTCATTTACTATGAAGTATCCTGGTAACAGACAAGCATTTCTATCAAAAATATGCTCTAGTACGTTCTCCAGAGCCTTTAACTGTGGAAGTACAGATGCATTCAATCTTGTAGGTATTGTCTGGGCTTTCTCGCAACACGACTGAAATAAAGATTTTATATAACTAACCAGAAAACAATAAAAACATTATGATATAACACTACAAGACACTTTTGCCACACTCTTATCACAAAAAGGAAAAGGAATTCAGAGAAAAGAAAAGAAAAATTAGAGAACCAAAAATTAGTTGTGAAGCATACAGCAGGGTACTATATTTGAATGAATGATCACGAGGTAGTGTTATCACGCTGGAAGAAGAGATAGTTTAATTATCGAAGAAGTGGCTGAGAAGGATCTAGCTAGGCGCCATATTGGAATCAATATATATGGTACAGGTTGTCTGTAAAGTTACTATGCACTATGAAGGCGTGCCTCTATGTAAGTAACGTATGACGTGTAATATGTACTACTAGCCGAACGCCTTCCGCTCCGCCTGCTGTTCGAACGGGGAGAAAATGTTTGTAGAAGTATTTGAACCCTATCCTCCCACTTAAAATACGTATTTCAATGAAAGTGAAAAGATAAAAATCCGTTATGACACCCCAATAGAAATGCTTGATGCCAACGAGGGCTGAACTTGGACCTAGACGGCGTCGGGAGTCAACATCATCTCAACGACCCCGAAAACTATGGATTTGACTAATATCGGGCATTTTCGATTATTTTTATGACATTTCATCCTACAATACTCTACCCCTATACCGATGGGGGATGAATGTGGGCTTAAACGTCATCGGAAGTGTCACTATTCATCCCAATAACCTTCAAAACTACGCGCTAGATACTAATATCGGTTATTTTCGATTATTTTTATATATCACAATATTCCCCCCTCCTCTCACCCCCATGCGAATGGAAGATGAATTTAGACTTAAATAGTACCAGGAGTATCACTATTGATCTCATCGACCCCCAAAACTATAGATTAAAACACTAATATCGGTCGTCCAAGATAAATTTTAAATGTCATATGATGGACGAATTCTCTCTCTCTTAACGACCGAAATAAAATAAAATTTAAAGAAAAAACAATATAATTTTTACTCACTTAACTTGTTAAGCTCGAACTTGAACGAGCTTATTCTTCCACATACATTTATACTTTCCAGTAAATATGAACTAATAATTAAAGATCGGCAATTCCGACAAAATACTATATTTTGGAATTTGTGATTGTTTCTTTAGTTCTGTGCAACTTTCTGCTGATAATATAAATCACATTCCTCGCCGTTATCATGGAATGCAGCTCACCTGTGATTCGTGAAACTTGATACTGCTCATAGAAGGAAAGGAAATAATTGTTGACCAATCAAATATGTGGAATGCACGGTTGATGTTGCTATAAATTCCCAACTTGTACCATACCTCAAATGCGACCCTGTCACATCGGTAGATGTTGGAAGGTAGTGTTCTGGGCTCAAACGCATGTTAACAGACAGATGATATAACTTTTGCTTGGGCAATCTAAAAAAATGCTTATGGTATCATGCAATCAGAAGTGAACTATGTGTTGTATAGCATGATTGCTTCATCAAATGGCAATATGGTTTATCTAACATTATTTTTTTAACTGGTTTGCCTCAGGCGAATTAGCGTATTTTCTCCAGTGTTATACTTATGATACTAATATCTCTATTATTTGTAATTTTTTTCTCTTTCTGAGTGTTGATATGTTCTTATTATTGATATTTTCAAAATCTTATTTATTAATTAGTTCTATTCATAATCCTTTATGTAGAATAATGCATTTAATGTGAACTTTTGGTGAATTTAATGTGACATTTTGGTAACAAAAATACGATGAATATATTTATTTATGTTATGTAAACTGTCATTTTCAAAATGTACTTTGCCATTTTGTCTTCCATTTTTGATATTTTGACACAACTGCCAGTCTTTACTAAAGTTAAATTATTTACATATATAGAATCTTGATTTTCCTACTGATTTGTATAATATTGATTGAGAAACCAGGAAAGAATCGTAATTAATTAATTTATTAGAAATTTACTGATGTCGATAGCTGAAATAAAAACAGAATATCACTCACCCTAGCAGTTACCTAAATGTATGGAAATAATTCAATATTTATTAGATTATATATACTTGGAAGTAGATATATATGAAAGAGGAATTTCATACAAGCTTCAGGACAACATGTAAGTGAGTAATGTTATAGTGCTTTTTACTCAGTAGTAAAATTGAAGATACATCGTTAAGAGAAACGATAAAAACTTATCCATCACATCATCGCTGCGTCTCAAAGAACCGCTATGTGGTATTTTTGTCGAAAACGAGTTCTGCCGTGCAAATAAACCTGAAAGCAATAATGTAATACGTGAATATTCAATTGTTCGCCACAACAATGAAAAATAATAGATTGAAATCAAAGGCTTCAGGTTCTCATCACGTACGTATTGATTAATGTATACAAATCCTCTATGTGCTTATAAAGGCGCAAAAGGTAAACCGGCATGTGCTACGTAAACACAAAATAGTAATATACTATTGTTGAAGAAGCTACAACAATGTCCAGTGCATAATATACGCAGAACCAATCTTATTATACTTTTCAAGTGTTTCCGTGTATATTTGGCAAAATTTTAAGTTTGGAATGTTTTTTTGCGTCTCCAGAAAAGTTGTGGTTTTAATACACAGCGGTTCTTCGAAGCGCAACAACGATATATAGAAGAGATTTCTAAGCATAAAGATTAATATTCATAGTTGGAATATTCCTATCGAAGATGAATATCTAACACAAGTTCAATCCAGAGAAGTGTTACGAAGGAAGGTTCAGGGCAACCAAAGTTACATGCTTTAAAAAAATGGATATAAAAGTGACTGATACAGCTTGTGCTATCATAATAATATTACTAATGCCTAATAATATTACTTGTGCACTCTTTGTTAATACTATTGATGTTACTGTTGTTGTTTATTTTTTTAATCTTTTTTTCCCCGCTTATTGACATTTCCCTGTGTAAAATGGCACAATTATGCTGGATCTGGGAATTTGTTCAATATATATATACTATTGTGTATATATATATATTGTGGCAGAGCCAGTATTTTTAGTTAACAAAGTTCATAATTTAATGATTAATTTTATTTATTTTGAGAATATTGGATTTATGTAAGATATTAAAATTGTTGTTTGGTGAAGGAAAATAACAGATATAATTTATGTCAATGCAAGTTTTATGAAATTATACTATTTTGCCGTCAGCGAATAAAAACAAACAATAGCACATAATTAGTAGTCTGCGAATGCAGGAAATAAATTTATAAAATGCGTCAGCAATAACAATTTGTAAAATCATGAGTTGCATTTGTACAATGTTTGTGAACACGAGACACATTCACGGATATGTAGAAATTGTCAGAATCATGAGATCAGAGCATTCCAAGTGTTGCAGTTTTTGTTCTCGAAATGAGGAAGAACCTTGTTTTTCCAAAGAAAGGAGGACACACGTGCCTGACTTCAGTTGACGCCACCGAATTCCTGGAGTGAATTCTCAAACAAAACCAGAGGACAGGAGGTCTCGAGAGGGAGTAGTACCGAGCCGATTCATCGAGTAGTACCGAGTCGTTAGAAGGAGAAGTTCGAATACTGCAAAGTCTTTTGAATGTGAATTGAAAGTACTAATTCAATTACGAAGTTGAGACTGGAGTCTCAACGCGCCGATCTTCAACAAACTAACATCCAACGTTAGTTAAACCAGAACATTGGATTGAGAAGCCATTTCCAATGTGGACCGTGTCTTAACCCGAGAGATACCTGTCAACTACGATATCAACTTGGCGATATTGACATCTAATAATCAACCCAGGAGAGCACCATCAGCGACCATCGACAGAAGACATCAATCAAGGTATGTGTGACTTCGAATTCAGTGTTCAAATGCTCAATGCTTGGTATGCGTTGCTCTTCTGGCAAAGTCTCTAGATATCCGATTTTAACCACGACATTTACACAAGCAACACATTCTAATTAGAAATACAACTGTTAATTATCCATTGAACTTATGAGTTGTCATTTTCATTTAATCCCCGTAAGAAATATGCTTAATGCAATAACCTCTCGCATAGAAAACAGTAACGTACCCACTCATTCTAGATGGTGAGTGGAAGGTGATCTGCTCAGTTCAACGATTGCATCCCCATTTCAAGGCACGAACTGAGGAGGTTGTCAATATATGTATATATATACTAACGTGCAGAAGTGTATTCCGACATGTTTGTACAAATATGAAGTTAAGTGAAATTATTGTTTACTATATCTTCCTTATAATTTGTACATTAAACAACACGGATACCAAGTGCATGTGAATAATTACGAAAGAAATGGCAGGAAAAATAGAATTAAATGCTGGCGTATACAATGTTAATGATTCCATGAGATTGAATTAGAAACCTTTCACACCAAATCTGAATGTTTTATCAATAAGGCAACATGCTCCCGTTTCACAAATCTGCATTATCGTACTTAGTATTTATCCAGTTTTCAGTAAAAGTTTTCGCGAGAGACTCCCCATAGTTAAATCATTTGAGTTCTCGCCTCTGGTAAGAGAAATATGGTTTGATTCCTTAAAGGAGTACATATCGTCCCTCTCGAGACAAAAGGGCGTATCTCATTTTCTTAACTTTCCAGGAGACAAGTTTAAATCTTTTCTCATTATTTATTCTATCGTCTTCCTTTAAAATTTAGTTTGATATCCTTCGTGTCAGGTAGGTAACTTACGAGATCAAATTAAATTTTAACAGAACACGATAGAATAAATTATGATAAAATCTTTAATTTGTCTCCTGGAAAAATTATTTAAAAAATTTAAAAAAGAGAGAGATATCCAGAGGGACGATATCAACTTCTTTTATAGATATTGGGTACTGAAAAGGGATGTTAAGCTGGAAAGAAATTATCCGTAATCGTGATGCATTATATATACACCAAACATTACTCAGATTCAGAGCGAAAGAGAGAAAAATTATAAGTATGTTCGTATGATCGGAATAGTATTTCAGGTGAAGTTACTGAAAAGAAAAGCTTGAAGTTTCGAAGTAATAAGACATCATGTAATACATAATTAATTCGTGGAATACATGAGTTATTTACTAATATTCCTCTGTTCAGGCTCGAAAAATCTCGAGCGCCAGTTGACATGACTAGAAAAACGAGTCTGGCTCCTAGATAATGTAAACACAAAATGTACGCCCATGTATCAAATTGTATTTGTATTGTTATGGTGCCTAGTTTTGTTCATGATGCTCTTTCAGTAGCGTAAGCTCTGTCTGCCTCTGCTTTAGCTTTCTTCAACTCCAAACCACCTGTGACCACGAAAGCATTTTCTTTGTGGAAACAAAGTAAAACAGTAAAGACACTATTTAATACAATTCTTATAGCATTAAAACTAGTCGTAGCAATGGTGTGCGGTAATCAATTGCTAATATACACGGTGGTAAGAAACTATTTGAACAAACTTCAGGAGCTGATTTCCGACACCGAAACTAGCAAAAATAAATAAATAAATAAATAAAATAAAATAAAAAAAAAAGAAAGTCCCCTGGAACTTTAGACAGTGATGAATATATATAAGGCGCCGAAAGCGTGGGAAAAATGAACTTCAGAGGGCTGTAATTCAAAAACAACGCAACATAGAGAATGCGGTTTAGAACATGACACTCGAAGTCACACCTGCTCGATTGAAAAATGTATCTTTCAAACTTCCGCAAGATGTGTGCGAGGGATTCCTCAAAGGAACTTATGGATTCCCTATAACCTGGCAAGTAATCCATATGTTCATTTGAGGAATCCCTCGCACATATCTTGCGGAGGTTTGAAATATACATTTTTCAATCGAGCAGGTGGCTTCGAGTGTCAAGTTCTAAACCGCACTCTACGTTGCGTTGTTTTTGAATCACAGCCCTCTGAAGTTCATTTTCCCACCGTTTCGGCACCTATATATCGCCGAAACTATCCTTCACTGACCAAAGTTCCAGAGGACTTTTTTGCTAGTCTCGGAGTCGGGAATCAGCTCCCGAAGTTTGTTCAATTAGCTTCTTACCACCCTGTATACAGGATGTAGTGGAATACGGATTTTTCAAAAGACTTAAGAGCTTTACGGTACAGAAAGTGTTCTATTTGTAGACGTACTATAATAAAATGGAGATTCACTACAAATTTTCAATGTGTACAACTAAACGTTTGAGGTGGCTTATTCTCAATCTCGTGTGATTTATTTTTTATTTGAATTGGTGTAGTGATTAGACTCCCAATGTTTCTGGTCTAATAATATACTAAAATAATCCTGCTGGTGTACACTAAAATATTTGTAATGATACATTACAGATCATTTTTAGTGTATTTTAGACTAGAAGAATAGGCTTGTTAACGTTCCTTTTATATACAGTAAGTATTTTACTTATTTTGTCACTTTTCCTTTCAGAATTCTACTAAGTTTATTTGTGGATTACAGTAAGAAACAGCAACGTGAAAGAAATTCTAAAGATTCCAATACGTCTCAGAGAGGGATACCGATATATAACGTCAGGTCAAAACACTTGTTCCTGTTGCCGTGACGTAAACAGGGCATTTTTGCATTGTTTGAAGCTTTGTATCTCCGTAACTAAGAAATATTTTTGAGATTTTTGGTATGTGTAATATTGAAGACTAGTTCTACACGATGGTATCTTTAAATTACAACTTTTGGTCAGAAAGGAAATGTCCAGTGTTGAAAATGTTCTTACAATATGTATCTAATTTGAAACGCTATTACTCTTTTCAAAATGCTAGATCATTTGTCACAGAGAGTCAATCCATTTTATTTATCTTACCTTCATTATTTCTCTGACTCCCTTATAATCGACACTACCAATAATTTTCCTCACTAGCTTGAAACACTCGATCCAAAAATCCTCATTCTGATATTGCAATTTTTCACATGATAAAATGGCGTCACAGACCATCCTAATAAAAGGAGAAAATAAAATATAACTAAAACAAAGTAGCACACTATGAAAGAACAAATTACCAAAGCTAAATTATTAAAGTTGAGAAATTCTGCCACTTTTGCTTATATATATATATGTGTGTGTGTGTGTGTGTGTATTACAACTGATTATAACCTCAATGATTAACGGGAGCTCCGCGTGGCGTACTTGCTAGAGTAAGGCCGCGCTAAGAAGAGCTCTGACAACTCTCACGTGCGATCAAGCGCGGTTGCCACATTTATCTTCTGTAACAATATAAATACAACAAGGGGCACATTTTGTGGAAATGAATCATATATGTATTACAACAAAAATATTATTTAACATTATGCCTGACGAAAGTATTAGACAAAAGAAACAAACAAATTAGTATTGCGTTAAGATAGTTTACAAAATCGAAAAGAAAACAACCGTTACTTCTAAACACATAGGGCCTTATGCAGAGTCGTTTTGACATATGATTAGCGTCATACTAAATGCCTGACGACTGCATGGAAACGTATGTTAGTCGAACTCTTTAGTATGAGATCGGGCTTCTTCGTGGCTAAGCGGTTAGTGTACGCCTTTGACATGGGAGACCCCGGTTCTATTCCCGGTGGGAGCTCATGTGGTTCGGATTCCACGTTAATCAGTAGGTCCACGTGTCATATAGCCTCGCTGTTGAAAGAGACTTTAAACTCAAAATCAACTCAACTCTTTAGTATGACACTAAACACGCGTCAGAACTACTCTGCGTAAGACCCATAATGTTATTTTTTTTTTATTTTTTTATTTTTTTTTTTTAAATTGAAAACTACTTACGTTAGAGAATGGCTTTCACTTGTAGACAATTTAATTCCGTTTACTGTAGAAATCCTACGCTTTTTTCCTAGGATGGATAAAATTTCCGTCGGTTGAGCGAGGTCTTTCGGGCACTTCTCTTTTGTGATTCCTTTCACAGTTGTAGGGCTAATGTATAAAGCTGAATCTACTCTTTCAATCACTTTATTCAATGACAATAAAGGACCGTCGTTACGTTCTTTTTCGAAATATTCCCTAAGATTAAACACAAATTCCCGTGCCTGACTTGTCAAGGGCACCCTCTTTCCGCACTTCTTACGCACTTCAGGCATTATGTTCATAAACACATGCACACACACATACACATACTAAATTTATATTTTAGGTCTATGTGAATAATACGAATACAAACTATGTTCCACTGATGAATGAAAATAACAATGATTACACCACAATATTCACACCAATGCACTGAGATGATAGCACAAAAAATCAAAACAACCTGACAACACAAAAACTTTCACAGTAATGAGTAGGTATAAATGCGACAACACTGTTCGGTTACCATGGAAACAACCTAGTGTTTCCAAGTGTATTTTTGTGGGTCTAATCCTATCCTCCCCTTCACATACGTATTGGTGAAAAAAATGTCTTCTACGAAAAGACAAGCAGCTGAATCACGTTCGTTACTTTCCAACCACTCAATTTCTAAATCAGTCCTTATGAAAAGCTCATTATAACGATCTCTCTAATATATAGAGTATGTAGATACATTTTTCCCTTATGTCATTAAATTTCCTACAAAGATCATTACAAATTATACTAATTTCACCCTGACATTCCAAATAATGGTTCATTGCCCTTGAACTTCAGAAGAGCCGTACAGACTCATACCCTCTTCGCTTTCAATTTTACGAAAACCTACTCCCTGCGGCGATAGGGAGGTGGACCGGTTGTTGTTCCATGTAACCACACTTCTATTTACATAGCAAATTTGTCAAAAGGACAGAATTGTGTCAATAAGTGGAAAAGAAAAAAAAAAGTATTCATTATTGTGGTAATAACTTTAGGCCTAGTGGAACTACGTTGTGCTGGAATGTTGAGGAGTAAAGTGAAGTACGATTATTCTTTTTTTTTCTTTTTTAATATCTAGTTTGTAAATATTTCAACTTATAATCTGATTCAATCAGTGATAAAGTAATTATATTCATTTATCGTTCTGTCATGTGGTCGCTTTGATTCTTCTTGCTATGACGGTTCGCAACACTGTCGTCAACTTACACGATATTAGATCTGTCAGAGCTCAGGTTACGATGGCCCTAGTCTAACGCTCACGTTCTTGGTACGAGCGTTCCCAGGCTCAATTCCCGGAAACGAGTAACATCTTTATCAGGCCAGCTATCCTAAGTGAGGTTTCTCCTCGGATTTTCTGATTCATGCTAGGCAAAGGCGGGGATGGTACCTAACATAATGGTCCCAGGCTGCTTCTCTCCTTCCTCATTCCTTTCTTCCCCTCAAATTCCCCGGGTAGTATAACTGCCGAGAGATGTCATCCGTTATACGGCACGAACTAACATGGCCATAAATGACAAAAGCCAAGAAATATAATTCCGAATCCAATGATTGACGAACATATTCCAAATAAAACAAGATAATTTGTTATTAGGTCAACAACCAAGAAAGAACGCGGGATATCTCCAGGAAACCATAAATATGTATGTGCTCACAGCTGCTCAATTTCATAAAGGTAGTCATTTTTTTCGCATGTGAAGCTAAGATCAAATTGAGTTTGATGAACGCGAATATTCGTTAAAAGCTTACTTCTCATAACTACCAGTAGGGATATAAATGAAATTACCTAAAATTCTTACATTTAATTTGAGTTCAGTTTATTTTTTACCGAATTTTCAACCATTATTTCTTTCCTGTGGCCTTTCCCAGAATGTAAATTTCTTCCAAGAAAGTGCGGGTCCTTCAGATATGTATAGTTCATCATCTTTCTCGTAAGGCTAATAAATACTTATTTACGTTTATGTGCATACATCAAAAGAACTAATAACTACTTCTTTAAACGTGCTAGTCCATTTTGTTCACTGTTATTGAATATCAATTCTTGCCTGTTGCCACAGTTATATCCAAATTACCAAACATCTTATATACTTGGACAAAGTCTCTGATTAATTCTTCGAATATTTTTCCTCTTGAACTTTCACGTTTTCAGCTTCAAAAGTGTTGAAAACTTGTGAGACACTATAAATATAATCGTTTATTTTTTAATTTTATAAAAGATTTAAGGTCTAATACACACGACCACTTTTTTATCCCCGAGACATTAACTGTAGTTATGGGGTAATTATATGATCCCACTGTTTATCTAAACCTGGTTGTTTAGTTCAAATGTAATATAACTTGAATACTATTCTTTCTAGATAGGATAAAGTTTCATTAAGAATCTTAACATCCTTTGGGCCGGCCGCTAACTGACCGCAGTGGAGACAGCCAATCCAAGGCAGAGGGAATACGGACGGAGAAAGAGAGGTCTGCGTGCATTCATCGCATACTGGGCGCAGTTGATAGGCAACGGAGAAAGAGAATTCGTATCTCGCTTGTGAAGTCCCATGATAAGTGATAGTAGTGTGCAAATCAGTTTTTGACATTGAATTTCGGAAATACTTAGTAATTCAGTTTGATGGAAACCTTCAGTGTCAACAACAATGATACGAATAGTTTGAAATAATATATATAGGGTGTTTCAGAACAACACCGACAACGTTTGGGAGGTGATTCCAGACACTAACATAAGACTAAGTATAGACCAACCTGGGTGCACAAATGCTTCCTTTCGGAGTTATAGGCCGCCGAAAACATGAAAAAAATGAACTTTAAAGGTCCATAGCTCCAAAACTATGGGACCTACCGTAGTCGGGTCGAGACTTCACTTAGGAACTAATATGTGCGCTATCTAAAAATACATGTTTTAGAATCCTAAGGTACTCACGCAACAATTTTTATAGAGGGAGTTTAGCTACGGGCATTTAATTGGAAGTACTCACCAACCACCTCTATAAAAATTGTTGTATGAGTACCACAGGATTTTGAAACTTGGATAGGAAATATACTAGTTCCCAAGTAAAGTCTTGACCCGACTACGGTAGGTCCCATAGTTTTGGAGCTATGGACCTTTAAATTTCAGTTTTTCATGATTTCGGCAGCCTATAACTCCGAAAGGAAGCATTTGTGTACCCAGGTTAGTCTATACTTTTCGCTTTATCTTGGTGACAGGAATCACCTCCCAAACGTTGTCGGTGTTGTTTAGAAACATCCTATATATATTTTACTTTGTTGTTTTGAAACATCCTATATATATTTTACTATGTAAGATGTTTGGTGATTTGGGTTGAGTTGATTTTAGTTTAGCGTCCCTTTCAGCAGCGAGGCTATATGAGACGTGGACCTACTGATTAACGTGGAATCCGAACCACATAAGCTCTCGCCGGGAATCGAACCCGGGTCTCCCACGCCAAAGGCGCGTACGCTAACCGCTTAGCCACGAGGGAGCTCTAGTGTTTGGTGATTTGGATATAACTTTATGGCAACAGGCAAGAATTGATATTCATCCTCTCTCTCTCTCTCTCTCTCTCTCTCTCTCTCTATATATATATATATATATATATATATATATATATATATATATATATATATATATATATATATATATATATATATATATGCTACTGTTCACATCAAGATAAAGGAGATATTTTGTAATCTTGATAAATAAGGTTTATAATACACGTTCGCGAAAGACATTTACGTATTACAAATATTACATTAGTTTAGGCCTATTTGAAACATCAAGTGATATATATATATATATATATATATATATATATATATATATATATATATATATATATATATATATATATATATATATATATATATATATAATGTGTGTGTGTGAATCACCTTAGCAAGGTGGCGGAAGAGCGAATAGCAAGGACAAAACTAGTGTTCATATGACTGAGATAGTGATATCTATTTTTGAAAAAAGGAAATGAAATAACATGCTGAATGTTTATACCCTATATGCTAAAGGAATAGTTAGTTAGATGTGAGTTTACAGTACCGTTCAGTAGTGAGGCTACATGAGACGTGGACCGACAGCTTAACGTGAGATCCGAATCATATAAGCTCCCACGGGAGCTCGGTTTTCCACACCGAAGACGAACACGGTATCATTGTAATTAATAGCATTCTATACCCCCATGTAATCCAATGCGGCAGGGGGACGAATTCAAAACAATTCTCGAACAACTACTTTTTGTTTTTGTTCAACCAGACTTTACAAACGCCTTTACTTTTCAGTAGGCCTCGCACCCACCCACATCTTGCGATCCGAAGTCTAATACCCGTATCCACTCGGCTGTTGCTACCGATATCTATGTAATCACTAGGGAGCTGTTAAAATAGCGTATGAGTTTTACAAGGAATCATGAAAGAACAATATTCTTGTTGTTTACCTATTCGTTTCTCCAAGTTAATTTATTACAAAATGTTCTATTTCATATTGCATCACACACAATATTTCACTGCTGATATCAATTCATCACATTTCTTTACTGTTACGGATTTATAATGACTTCAATAGACACGTCAGTCTAACTCAAGTAAACTATTATATTTGTTTTTAATTTTTACATAGCCCTCACATGATTATTTCAGCAAAGGGAAAGCAACCGCTCTCTCCTTCGCTCAATGAACAACGACCAACAGCAAGAAAAAATAAGCATCGTCTAAAACTCGCCGAACAAGTTTTATTCGCAGCATGGAGCTTCCAATTAGTCCACTGACAAAGATGAATTTTACTTACTATTAACATAGTCGCAACTCGCATGTTTTTATTTATTTATTTATTTATTGTTATTTTTTAATTTTTTTTAAAGTCCATAATTCATCTCTTAACTCGGTTCTCATATAATCTTCATTGCTAATATAATAAAGCATTAGATGGACTCTCACAGCTTCAATCAACTTTTCCATTTCTCTCTTTCTCGGCGCTCTTCCTTGCTGGAACGGACTCACAGGAAACTACACTTGCTCTCACCTGAATGTGCGACACAAGGCTTGATTCTATTATTTATAGTTTCCTGCGTGTACTTCTCTTCGATTTGGATAGGCTCGCCCTGCTGCCCATTCGCGGAATGGGTTATGATATGTTTCGACTCATGCTAATGCTTCAGTGACACGGATACAGCTGAATCATCTTCTTTACCATCCCTGATGTGTTTTTTAATTCTAGTTTTGATTAATTTTAGTCATACTTATGTATATGTGACCACAAACACACATCCCTTCATAAATTCCTGAATGTACCTTCCCGCTTACGAAATAATTTTTATATTCCGTTGGATGCTTTTCTAAATTTCTGTATGCATTGAGTGATTTGCAGAATCCGTATTTGTGTGCCAGATTCCGTACTTCTTATCACGATTTAGATCATAATAGGAAGGAAACTCAATTATTGGAGTTGTTCGAATCAATTACCCTATTCTTTTTGTAGAGCTTTGTTGTCTCATTTTGTCAACATATTCCTAGAGTACCCATTTATTGTCCCCAATTGTAAACTTACAGTTGTCTAGTAATATTTTCCTGTCATAATATTATCTCATACACTTTCAAAAATAAATTTGTCGAAATGTTTGCCTTAATTTTTAATGTGCCGGATTTTTTTAAAAATTGATTTATTTATATAAACTGGTTGAATTAGTTTCTTACAGATATCCGTGTGGAATTTGTTATTGGCTCTGAAGATAATCATACCCAAAAAATATATTTGACTTAGTTTCTCTTTCTAAGGCAAACTTGATTAAAAAAAGAAAGAAAAAAAAAACTGAAGTAGTGGTTAGTGGTTGAAAATTCGATAAAGAAAAATATATGTAATGTAAATTAAAAGAAACAATTTTAATTCAATTTATATAGTATAATTTGTGTAACATGAAATCAATTACATTTTACCTGCAGGGATATTCACTGAAACATTACTTACTCCAAAAGCACTCAGAATTATCAACTGTGAACGTTTCGGTAAAGAATTTTAAGAAAACAAAAACTTTTCTACCTATACCCTCCTCTTCCTGAGCACAATCGATGAAAAGGAATAATGAGACTATTGGAAGTAAAGGATTTATAATATTCAGAAGATAATTATCAACAAGATGTAGTTTTCTGAAGAAGGCAATAACTATTTGCCGAAACATTCATAGTTAATAATCCTGTGTTCTTTTGGGATAACTTTGTTTCTTAGTAAATATTAAATCAAGCAGCAATTACCAGTAGAAAGTCATAATATTTTAACATTTCTAACGATCTGAAAGAAAAATGGCCACTAACTAATACTGGGCTTACATTTGAGAAATGAAGACACCACCTCAATTGTCTACAATACCTAAATTTCACTACACGAAAGACAAAAATTCAAAATGATTACTTAACGAGTAAAAAGTACAGAATATTTCAAAGAAACGTACGTTGTGCTATATTTTCAGAATATTCTATTAAGACTGATTGATTGACTAGTGTTTAAAAGGGATGCCAGCAGATAGGCTATATGTCTCCGCCACGATTAGGCCAACCACTGATACGTGCTATTTATAAAATAAATTTATAAAAGTGAAAATCACACATAAGTTTAACGAAGTAATATAATAAAACAAATATATACATATATTTAAAAAATAAAATAGAGGTCGCAGAAAAAACTTAAGGAATAAATAGAAAACAAACAACAAGAAAAAAAAAAAGTACCATTCAGTAAAACCTAATAGATAAAATCTAGGAACAAAAATCTCAGAGAACATTAACTCGATCGCATGATTAATGCGAGAATGCTATCACTAAAACTGCAGTTATTCCCGAGGACCTGATTAATAGCTGATTAATTCCTCTGAGGTCTAAATATTCTAGACACACTAATAGAATGTGCCGAATACTTCATACGACGATACAATCTTCATAACACGGACAGTTGATGTCACGCAGTAAATATAAAAGTGTGAGATGAAAGTGTCCGATACGCAAGTCAACAAGGATCAGTTCATCTCTACAATTAATGTGGGAAAAGGTCTGCCAATTATCCAAATAAATTTTGCAAAACGGAGCTTACTTCTGAGAGCCTAATTTCAATCTGGTTACCAGTGAGAGTGCATCCGTTGGACGAAATACCACAGCTGCCAATCCGGCGTTCTTGGATTATTTTCGGCACGCTCGTTCCTCCGGATGTCGACAATATTCTTAGGATATAAAGAAAGACAATAGTATCGAGGACGATTTGCGGGGTTTTCTTCGATATGGCTTTACTATCTCTTAGCTCTAAACCGTGAGGCAGAGGATTGGCCTACTATTTTTTCATCTTGAATAAGACGGGAAGCGACTAGGATTTAATTCCGAATTTTTAATATTTAGAGGAGCAAAGAATGTAAGTAATTTAATCATGCAAAGAGTCGGTCAAATTACTTATAGTTTCATTATACTTATAGCTTCATCAAGACATGAAGAAATAATTTAAAGATATGTTGCATATCGATTTGACATTATATGTAGTGGTTGACCAAAATCCTTCTGTAACTTTTCCGATCATAAAATCTGAGATATAATACTATATCATATTCAGGTACATTTAATACAATGAAATCATACAATAGGAACTGTGTAAATAATAATAATAATAATAATAATAATAATAATAATAATAATAATAATAATAATAATAATAATAATAATAATACAGTTTAACTTACCGTGCAGGTAGAATATTGTTTGACACCAATTGCTCCAACAGATTTAAAAGCAACTGAAGTCGGCTTTGATTCGTCATGTTTGCCGCCAGTAGAAGATACTGACGGATGCCAACTTCCTGTTGCTCCGCAGGCATTTTACTCAGCGCATCTTGTAATTCTTGTTGAAAAGTTTTGATCTTCTCAACTTCATTTTCGGGGTGATGAACCAGAAAACAGCTAAATGCTTCTTCTATACCTTCAACTTTCTGCAAAAGATAAATACATAAATAAGAATAACTTTCCACAACATTCAATAAAATAAAACAAAACTACCTCATAATCCAAAGCTGAAATTCAAGGAGTAAATTCTTGGATAGTATGGTTTATTAGAGTTTATTAGATCAACAAATCCTTAGGTACATGAAAAAAAATAAATACATGATAAACGAATTGTAACGACACGTTTTATCAGATGCTTTTCTATACAGAATACTGTATACATATACAAGGGTTGGATGTTTAGTAATGGCAACAATGGTGTATCTTCAGAAGTAGAGTACTCGCAAGGTTCGAAGTTTTACGGGCCTCCGATGTAATTACCAGCATTGTGAATCACGTGTTCCCAGCGATGTGGAAGCCGCTGACAGTGCCTAATCTCTGGATAGTGCAGATGGAGCGATCGGTCTCCCGGAGGAGATCATCAACTGTACGGAAGCGTGTCCCACGAAGTGGTTCCTTCATTTTCGAGAAGAGGACGTAGCCGCAGGGACTTAAATCTGGAGAATACGGTTGGTGATACAGCACTTTCCAGCCCCAACGATGCAATAAATCAGTGACCGCACCTGCTGCATGTGTCCTTGCATTGTTATGCAGAATGATGAACGGGTTCATCAGGAAGTGGAGTCGTTTTCGTCTTACAGCTGCTCACAGATTGTTTTGCAAAAAATTGCAGTAGTACTCTGCACTAACGGTGTGTCCTTGGGGAACGGTATGGTTTATGATTACACCATCCCAGTCGCGTACAATGATGAGCGTAGTTTTCACGTTGGTTGGGGTATTCCGACCTGTTGTTTTTCTCGGTTACCCAGGATGACACCACTCGTTTGATTGCCATTTTAGCTGCGGTTCATACGCTCTGGCCCAGGTCTCATCAACAGCAATGATCGGCAGTAAGAAGGCCTCACCTTCACGTTGATACCGCTCCAAGTGTGTTCGAGCGGTATCATATCGCAAACACTTGTGTTGTTCAGTCAGATCATGTGAAAACCAACTTGAGGCGACTTTACGCAATCCCAGGTTCTTCATCAGAATTTTCACCACAGTCGAATGCGCTAGTCCTGTATCGTTGGCCAACTGACGAATCGTGGCGTTCGCTAGCACTAACGCGTTCGCGTTCTGCACATCATCTTCACTTACAGAAGGATGGCCGGAGCGAGGCATGTCTGTGACATTTTGTCGTCCATCATTAAAGGCTCTGACCTACCTTGCTACTGTACGGTATGGTAATGCACTTGCACCGCAAAGATGTTGCAATACTTCGTAGCACTGTTTTGCATTCCTACCTCTAGCGCATTCAATTTTCAACCAGCTCCTCTGATCTTGCTTCGTAAACATGACTGTATTCCGCGAGCACTCACTCAAAAGCAGAACTGCTTTCTAACTGCTGGCGCTGCACGCACATGGAGAGGAGGGCAGGCGAGTTCATGTCTGAGGGAGGGTCGGCATCTAACCTATCGCTGGTATGAATTATAATGAACTGCTTTGTTCCCGAGTATATGTATAGCAGTGTTGCCATTACTATGAACTCAACCCTTGTATAATACTTTGTTCGAAGTAGATCTGCATCGAACATACATGAATACTGTAGATAATTTGTTGACAGACAATTCTCTATATAATGTTGATTTGTGAACTTCGTAAATATTTCTTAAAATCTATTAATTGAAGATTGTCTCAAATTCGTGGATCTGTATCCAAAAATATTTTTTCCTTGCGTGTATTTGCTTGTAATCAATGTTTGTAGTTTATCCTATTAAAATTAATTATTGTTATTGTACTCGTTTGTATTCCTAATTGATTAATGTTTACTAAATAATTGTATTGCAAAAAAGCTCGAAGTTTTGGGACTTTCATCATCTTCTAAACTATTTGTATGTTACAATTATTTGTTCTCTTTTGGCATTTTTTAGTACAAATACGAATTCAATTCTTGGTTGATTGATTATTGATTTAGTCATAGAAATTATCCAAACTCCTCTTAAAACGTGACAGATACCAAATAGCTGTGCATAATAAAATCTATAGCCTATCGTATTGATAACTGTTTAATTAGTTTCTATCAAAATGTGTGCTAGTTACACAAAAACACGTAGCTAAACTGCTATAACTGAAGAGTGCATTGATCTAATCCCTGAGGTCATAGTCATGCCAAAATTAACTTGACGGTAAATTATACATTATTCTTTCGAATCCAAGTATTCTAATTGTCTTTTACGATATTAAACCAATACATACCTTTGAGAATTACAAAGTAAATACAGTCATTTCGACGACTACTATTAGATAGGATCTCGTCCGTGCTGTTCGATGGAGAGTATGCTTGGTAATTTGCCAGTTCCTGGTACGTTACATGTAATCATGATGTGCGATCATAATACGAGTAACTGATATTTATGATAATATTAAGTTTGCTTGATACAAATCTATATAAATTATATAAAAATGAAGGTCACTATGTTTGTGACTTCATGCCATTTGAACCACGCGACCTATCTCTATCAAATTTTCAACATAAATGAGATACGGTCCTGGTACTTTTTTTTTTTTTTTTCACTTTGATGGTAAAACGTATAAGAGGAGAGGGATATACGTATATATATATATATATAAAATCGAAAATGAAAGTGATTACGTTTGTGGCTTAATAACTCGTGAACCACCCGGCCGCTAACATAGATGAGGTTTGGGCCTATGACAGTTTTTATTATTTCATTTGACGGTACAACTTAGAGGAGTGACATAAAAAGATAATCGAAAATGGCCGAAATTAGTGTCGAATTCATAGTTTTCGGGTTCGCTGAGACGAACAGTGACACTTTCGATTCAGTTGAAATCCAAATTCAATCCTTTATGTCCAAAATGAAACATTCTCCCCGTGCGAAGAACAAATATTCTGCTAATGGTATATATTGAATACACTCTTCAAGAGAGTTGTCAATAATAAAGGTCGTCGAGTAATTACATATATACTGCTGACTGCATACCCATGACAGAATGACATATAAGACTTAAAAAAACTGACCTTCAGGTTGGGAAAAAGAGTAGATTTTAATACGCTCTTTTAAATTCAAGATGTTTCCAGTGATGACTTTCTGTGTTCTAAATTCTTTAACAGAATATCAACAATGACACTACCAGAAGTGTATCCCAAGGTGTGGATAATGAAGATTTTACATCTGCAGAAGAAAATTTACTTTCCTTGAATCAATCACCTACAAAGGTTGGGTTAGTCCTCTGAAGAAACCATGGTCAGTGAAGTCAAGTCATCAGCCGTATGCAAGAGAACAGCGAAATTATTGCAGTTATGAGTGAGTATACCAAATCAGAACTAACTGACCAAACTCTTCAAAGTAGAAATTCAATTTTCTGACGAAAATAAACCAAAAGAAGCTTGCGCAACTTACCAGAAATTTACATCAAACCAATTCATTTGTAGTTGTGTTAATCCTACAATGAAAAGGTGCAAGTTCTAACAATTATCCCAGTGTTCCTTTCAAAGGTACAAACTTTGCACACATCCCATCTGCAACAAAATACATGGGAGGACAAAACAAGAATTGTTAGGTCTGCAAAAACAGTGTTTGGAAACTCATTATCCGGTAAATGAAGTACATGTTTACACAATAATTTTATCTGGAAGATAAATGGAATTAGTTTCGTGGATTTTCTCTAAGTTCTTCAGTATTCTCCCACATTCTCATTCCACCAATTCATTCACTATAACTCGACAAGTTTCAAACCAAGATGCGCAGATCGCTGGGGAGCACTTCGTATTCCACCACCCTCCCCACTACTCTTCCATCCACTGATCTGGCCTTGAAAGTACCAGTGATACTAACTCAGCAAACTTATGCTACAACAAATATCACCTGCTAAAATAAATGACAAATATTACCGTGTAGCGTTATACCTACAGTATCTACTCGTAATTCTCATATCAGTGGTCCATTTCATTTAATCCCGCTTTCGAAAATGCGTTGCGGTGGTAGCTCTTCGTATTCTACGGTAGTATATTCTGCGTATATTCGTTATTAAGCTTTAAAACGAAGAGAAATCAAAAGGGGAATGGCTTAATTTTCTGGATTCCACATTAAAGACTGAACTGACAGCCGAGCCTACTAGAACATTACGATACTGAACCAGGGGCGAATACAGAACGGGGGGCGCACCTTTCTGAAAGGGAAATATTTCTGTCTTACTTCAATGAGACGAGTTGACAAAAGTATTTTTGTCAATATAAGACAACAAATAAGCTGCTTTCAGTCTATTGTTAGTACAAACTATGTCTCAAGTGTTATAATGTTTAATATTTTGCGCCCCCTCATCCTTCTGAGTAAGAATGAATAATTATTCAACTTCCAAGGCCGAAGATACAACTTGTGTGTATATATATATATATATATATATATATATATATAAAACTATAACAACTTATAACTAGTAGAGAAAACTTCGTTCAACGATTTCTTTTATTTCAGCTAGTTCCTCTTCCAGAAGTGCGGATCAAAATATTTGGTATAGTTGCAATTAAAATATTTGATTTAATTATCACCCTAGTTATATGTTCGAGGTCCCAAAGGTCATGTAGGCTCCCTATTGTATTTATGAATATACATTATTTGGCATAATTTGAATGCAATTTGCTTTAAAATCCTCATGTATATACCTTCTGCATCTGAATGCCCCCAACTTTACAGAGAAATCGGCGCCCTTGGGTCGGGCCTAAAAGCTAACTCGAGTCGGGCCTCACATTATTAATTCACGGGCCCGGCCTTAGATGAAACCTACATTCACGCATCACATTCAGTACTGGCGTGTTGGCAAAGTAAGAGTGTAATAGGTGCAACAGAAACTGTTGGAAAAGGGCCACGTCTTATTATGGTCCATGCAGGAGGGAAATTTGGGTTTGTTGATAATGCTCTATTATTGTCCAAATCTAAGCAGAAAAAGTGGAAATTATCATGATGAGATGAACAGTAGAAATTTTTCAAAATGGATCGATGAAAAACTACTTCCTAATCTTCCCGAAAACAGCGTTGTTGTCGTTGATAATGCCAGTTATCACAATGTTCAAATCAATAAAAGACTATCTATGTCTTCACTTAAAAGCGACATGATACAGTGGCTATCAGCGACAGACAAACCTATAAACGAAACCGAAATTGAAGCGGAGAATAGAGTAAATACATTGTGGAGAATGAACAAAAGACAATTTTTCACTTATATCATTAATTATCCGTCTTTTATAATCTACATAGCATAATTGGGATGTAGATTAGAAATTTTAGTCCACGAAAAGCACGGCCAGTCAATTTTTTTTTTTTTTTTAGTTGGGTGATGTATAGGGCCTAGTTAGCATATCAGTCCCTTCCACAGTTATTTGTAGTTTACGCATATATATAATCAGCATTGCTAACGTGCCTAGGTACTCCCTATGGACGTACCACCTCTGGCCCCCTGCTACGCTCCTGCTGACCTGATTAGATGGCATTAGTGTTACATGGATCTAGAACATTAGCCCGCGTTTCCATTGAGTTGTAATAAATAAACTAATCAACCTGGTTAATTTTTCCGCCTTCACTCGCTATTGCACGCTCAGCATTACTATGAGTGTTTATATGTGTGAACCAGCATTCCAGAACCTTCCCCATTCGTGTCTTTCAGCGTTGTAAACAGCGTACCGTTTTTCTGGCAACATAGCACAAGTTCGTTTGTGTATTATTATCAGCCCCCTCCACCCCCCACCTAAAGTGAACCTGCAACTCGTCCCTTAAGAAACACTATCTAACGCAGTAAGGGTGCATTTCCTGCCAAAAGAACGTGAGTTTTACTATGCAAATCCATAGTATAAGTAGGAACGGATTAGAAGCCCTGCAAGGGTTTGTTGGGTTCTGTTCTCGGGCATTTATTCCAAAGTTGGGCGTCCGCTTTTGCCACGTTTTTTCGCTGTCATCTAGTTTCCACATTTTCTGCAATTTGTTATTAGGTTCATTAATCCGTGCTCTTCACAAACTTTTAAAATATTTTGCTCGTTACCAACGTATTGCTTCACAAATGTTCAAACTGTTACTTCATTTCCCTTGTACATTCGCCATGTTGATAACATAAATGCTCGTTACTTTCCCAAAATGCAACTGTTTAGTTAGCTTGCGCCAAATAGTTCCCTCCGCTCGCGGTATAGACCCATATTTATAACCGCTTATATATAACAAACAAACAGATTTTTCGAGACCCTTATATATTATCAAGCACACAAACGATCAAATTATCCATATCTTTCCTGTAAATTTTAAAAATTTTGCTGGAAACGGACGCCCAACTTTGGAACTTAACCCTGTTCTCGACATAAAATGGGTAAATTAAACACTTCCCCCAATTTTTTTCGTACAATTTACAATCTGTGGATCCGTATACTATAACTGCATCCAAAAGAAGCCCTCCTTGCGTATGCACCTATAAAATGCTGTGGTCTACCTATTTTCAATCTGTACCCGCGAATTATACAACTCATACATTTTACTGAGCTAGTTACTATAAATTTTGCAAAATCGTTAAGATATTCGACACTAATACCACACACTTCTGATGTCATACAGGTTTCAAATTTATAATAATCACGATACTCACCAAAATTTCGTTTACAATGTTCGAAATTTGAACCTCAGTCCCCATAGTTAATATTCTGTTCCAATCCACACACAAATTAAAATTTCAACATTAGTCTTCAATTTTGTACTTTGCCGAAAACAACCTACGTTTTCCATTTCTTCTTCTTTTAACTAGTTACCATTCAAAACAACGATGTTCCTGCTTTTTGTCAAGAACTTCTCAACGATTATTATAAGTTTAAAGAAATGTATAATGTTTTAAAATTTAAAAATAAAATATAAACAAAATTTAAGAGTGGGAAAAAATGCCAAAATCAGGAAACAACAATAGGACAGGTGATAAGTCAAAATAGGGAAAATATATCAAAATCGGCATTCGTAAAAACAATGAGGAACTGGGAAATTTGAGGATAGGGGAAACTCACTCTATGGGGAAACTGTTGTCACTTGTCAAAGACACTTCGGTAACACTGCGACGTGGTAATGGCGCGTTGTGGGTAAATATAGAAGAATTAAATCAAAGATTTGATTAATGTTTTAGAACAGATGTAGAATTATGTGAGAACCACGCAATTAAAATAATATCCAAGCGGCACTGACTATAACCAATTGTTGCATATAATAGGACTGTCAGTAAGGTGAGTTATTTCTTTTTTATATAAGGAATGTACTCGAAGGGGGAGAGGCATTTTTTGAGGGCATCTACTTTTTGTATATCGGATATAATTTTTATTATTAAATCTCAGTTATAATAGAGGAGCAGATTAAGAATATTCCATCAAATAAAAAAGGCGTTTCTTTCACTCTTCGTGCTTTAGATGATTCTCTAAAGCATTCCGGGCAGCTATTTGCATACAGATTGATAATATGCGTGCAAACTAATGTGCACTTACAAGACTATGTGCTGTCCTAGTATCTGCTACGGTAATGGTATACATGAGAACCCCCTGATCTGCGTTTCTTCTGTGTTCTGTTACCACTTCAACATGAAGTACCATAAATTTTCCACGTAGTGCAATAGTAAGAAGTATCCATGTGCACAAGACATGCAATATGCGTTAAATTCCCCCCCCACACACACACACATAGTTATAGATAAAGTACAAGGGCACTACACATGCAGATGTAAAGTACAGATACGTTCTTTTTTATTTTCGTATCAGTCGATAAGTAAATAAAACTCGCTTTGTTACCCCCTTTGTAAGTTCGTACATACTCAGTGAATAATCCCTAAAAGTATGAGCGTCCTGTTCCTTCGGGAACTGATGCAGCTTCATGTATACTATATTCCCCTATTATATGTAATTATTTCATCAGGAAATTCCATTACATGTCTCAGAGACTGTTTCTTATGGTAGAAGTTGCATTTATGGGTGCAAATTCACTTTACTTCATTGCATATAATAGGATAGAAAATATTAAGATAAGTACGTAGTTATTTCCAGTGCACGTGAGTTTTCACGCATATTATGAACCTGTGCGCATTCATTTAGGCATGCACCAGGATAACAACAGTCCAGAACATGGTGCAGTTTTATTATGGGGATCCACAAATTGTAAAATGTACGGAAAATTTTGGGGAAGTGTTTAATTTGTCCATTTTATGTCGAGAACAACCCAACGAACCCCTGCAAGGCTTCTGACCCGTTCCTTCTACTATTACTCCTCCTACTACTACTACTAGTACTACCTATACTATGGCTCCGTATAGTAAAACTGTACACCAGAACGCATTAAAAATTATTTGAAGCAGGAGAAGTGAAATAAACTTTTTGTTTTAATTGAAGGAGTATTGTTAACCTGCACCCAAATTTCTGCAGCCACTAGAATTAAATACTAAGTAATTCAACTGTATCTTAGGTTTACAAGTGTAGGGTTTCTAGTGTAAAATCATTAGAAATGCTTTACGACGGTTAAAATAAGTGAGTTCATTTGAAAGATGACTGTATTAAATATTAAGTATTTCTGCACGGCAGGGTTGGCAAAAACTTTTTTTTTAAACACAAACAAACTATTTGCTGAGCAAAACAATTTTTAAAAAATAAAAAATTCCTTTTTTTGTTTAAAAAAATCCTCTTTAAACCCGTTTTTTTGGCTGATGAAGCCAAAGTTAGTTGGCAAAACTGTAACACGTATGTAGATTTTTAATGTGAATACATTGTTTTGGTCTGCAAATAGTTTGTTTGTGTTTAAGTATAAACAAAGCAAAGCTTCTACTTATGGAAAATTAGTTTTTTTTTTTTGTTTGTTTGTTTAAACCAGTTTTTTTAATCAGGGTTGGCTGGTTTAACCCCCCCCCCCCAAAAAAAAGAACGAAAAATTACTTTAAATCGCGTGAACTTCATGGTGACGTTTCCACATATCAAACCATCTACATTAGTTTTATTAACTTTAAACACCTTTTAATTAAGGGGTCCCGTGTTCAATTCTCTGTCGAACCACAACCCTTCTTTCAAGTGTAAACCAAGTAGCGGTTCGTGTGCCCCTTTATGCGAAAGTCTTCTTGATAATCTCGGTATTTCGTAAGGATGTCAAGCCTAAACATACGAAACGAAACCAAATTATATATTTGTGCTTGCCTGAATGCCTGTTGATTTATAAAGAAGCCAAGGTTGCTTAAATATATTGATAGAAATTGGCAAAATTTATCAACTGCCTACGTAGCTTCCAACGTTAGTTTGGATTGGACTTTGTTTTAATTTTATTGAATGATATCTACATACCAAATTTGTAATTTAATTCCTCAGTTTTAGCGTACTGATTATGATACGTTGACCTTAAAATTTTACATACAAATACATTTAAAGTAATAACAGGATTCTCCCAATGGCTAACGCGGGAGTTTCACGATTTATATATAATTCTGTACAATGTTTTTACTTGTGTAACTGTTTTTGTCCTTCTGAAATGACACTTGACAATTATATTAACAAGTAGGCCTATGTAAAGATCAGTACAACGGAATTTTATCAGGAGTCCTTCGTGAGTGAGTCAGCAAACTCATCATATTTGTGACCAATTAGTCCCGGTTTCGTGTCCAAATGGACAATTTCTCTTAGATGTAAGCCGAGAAGCGGTTTGGATTCCGCTTTAAGCTTATGTGCCCCTTCCAGCATAACCTTGTCTTTGCATAATAACACCAAGGTGAAACAAGCTTATTTCTGTGAACAGGTCTTCTCGGGCTAGCAGCCAGGTAAATACTGTTATATCTTGCGACGTTTCGAGGGCTGACATCGTCCTCATCTTCAGGCGAGTATGATGGTGCAATGGAGTGTATGGAATATATATACTCATGTATGTATGATTGGACTCTTCTGATTGGTGGTTGAAATGGCGACTTCTGATTGGTGCTTGAAATGGCGGGATATGATTGGTGTCCATGTTTTACTCAGTTGGAATCCTGTGTCTCTGTTAAGGTTCGTTTTTTCTTGTGTGATTGCAACAGCTTCTTTTATCCTCCTGTCCCAAACTCTTGAGCATTTTGCTATTATTTCGGCATCTGTTCACATACTCGCCTGAAGATGAGGACAATGTCAGCCCTCGAAACGTCGCAAGATATAACAGTATTTACCTGGCTGCTAGCCCGAGAAGACCTGTTCACAATACGTCGCCAGGAAAGCTTCAATAGATACTTAAGCTTATTTCTGTCCATGTGTAATATAAATGCATGGAGCAAATTATTTAAACAAAACAAAAAAAAAAAAAAAAAAAAGGTTTAAACCAAAAAGCCGGTTTTTTAGTTTTTTCAATAAAAATCGTGGTTTTTGCCAACCTTGGTGTTAATGGTTTGCTCTATGTATTTATATTAATATGGACAGAAATAACTTTGTTTCGCCTTGGGTTATACTAGAAACGGTAACATAAGCTTAAGGCGGAATTCAAACCGCCTCTGGGTTACATCCGAGAGAAAGCTACGTCTACATGGACTCGAAACCCGGAGTAATTGGCCACAAATGCGATGAGTCTACCAATTCACTCACGAAGAACTCCTGAAAAGAAAAAAAAAAAAGGTACTGATCTTTACATACTTGTTAATATAATTGTCATTTCAGAAGGACAAAAAGATTAGCTGTTGCACAAGTGAAACCATTATACAGAATTATATATAAATCGGAAACTCCCGCCTTAGCCATCGCAAAAATCATGTTATTACTTTAAATACAAAGCAGTAACGGGAAAATCCCGTTATTGCCCTGCATGTAAAATTTTAAAGTCAACGTATCATGATCACTACGCTAAAACAGATATTAAATTACAAATTTAGTAGGTAGATATCGTTCAATAAGTTGAAAACTAAAAATCCAATCCAAGCTAATGTTGGAAGCTACATAGGTAGTCAACAAATTTTGCCAATTTCTATCAATATATTTAAGCTACCTTGTGTTCTTTATAAATAACAATTCGGTTTCGTTTCGTATGTTTAAGCTTAACATCCTTATGTAATACCGAGGTTATCAAGAAGAAGACTTTCGCTTAAAATGACACCCGAACTGTTACTTGGTTTAGACTTGGCAGAAGGGTTGTGATTCGATCGACAATTGAACATGGGATGCCTTGATTAAATGGGATGAAAAGGAGATAAAACTAATGCAGATGGTTCGTTCGATATCTGGAAACGTCACCATGACGCTCACAGAAATTTAAAGCATTTTTCTTTTTTTTTTTTTCTTTTTTTTTTAACCATTTGGGTTTTAAAAAAAAAAAAAGAGGATGATTTACACCACCTTGGTATAAACAAACTAGTGGTGGGCACAAAAACCGGTTTTTCGGTTTTTAGAAAAACCGAAACCGGTTTTTGAAAATTTTTTCACCAGATCCGTTTTCGATTTTCTTCAAAACCGATTCCGTTTTTTTTTTTTTCAAAATTTGTTCTTTTTCTGACCAGAATGGTGTTTCGTTGTTCTCCGGAAACCGAATCCATTTCCACAGAAATAGTCTTATGTGTTTTCGAAAAGTTTTCACCGAAACCAGTTTCGGTGAAAACCGAAACCGGTTTTGAAGAAAAACCGAAACCGGTTTTGGAGAAAACCGAACCGGTTTTGGAGAAAACCGAAACCGGTTTCGGTGAAAAACCGAACCGGTTTTGGAGAAAACTGAAATGTCGGTTTTTCGGATTTCGGTTTTTATAGAAACCGGTTTTCGGTTTTTATAAAAACCGGTTTTGCCCATCCCTAAAACAAACCAACCCTGCTGCATAGTGTGCAAAAATTGTATTTTATGTTTACGAATATAGCGTTACTAGTGTGAAACGGTTAAAAGTGCTACTGGAACTCGTATGATTGCGAAAAACCACCTGTTATCACTACTGTACCTTCGCTTACGCGAGTATTTATTAACAGTTGCAAAGGTTCCTACTCCTTTGAAACACTTCAAATAGTAAATCTGTAACTTTTCTACAATTACTTCTGATGGCCTCATAGAATTACATCCGTGCTAAGTGAGGGAATGTGGCCCAGCGAAATCTTTTGAAGGACAATAAGAAGGTATCAGTGAAAGATTTTTTTTTTTTTCAATAGTTACTGTATTTCGAGTGCATTGCCTAAACGTGACCTGCACATACAAAGGAACACGTCTGGTAGGTAGGTGGACGATGCTACCGGGAGGCTCGTCTTAAGACCCGCGTTCGATTCCCGGCGAGAGCGCACGTGGTTCGGATTCCACGTTAATCAGTAGGTCCCGCTATAGCCTCGCTGCTAAAAGGAGCGTTAAACTCAAAATCAACTCAGGGGGAGGCTCGCCCTCTTTGCTCCCTGTAGTTTTGTCACTGACCCATATTAGTAAGCTCAGTTTTCTCAGTGCATATTAACGAGTTATCGGCATAGAAATTGTTATTTTATATTTAAGATGGGCAACTGCACATCCAAGAGAGATATGAGATATGTAATACATATCCCTGTAGGATTACAATAGTTTGTAAATTAAAAAAAAAAAAATCGTCTGGATTCAAAATAGGTTATCATAAAAAGGTGATTTTACGGTTAAAATGAGTGATTGCATATGAAAGAGGACTGTATTACATATTACTTTCCGCTGGCAGAGTAAGCTCCTATTTCTGCATAATGTAGGGACACCACATTTATAAGTTTACAAGCGTGGAAGCAATACAATTGGTATAGGAACTCGTATTACCACAAAACCACATCAAGGTATATGTAAATACAACATGCTAACCTACTCTACTTCACCGTACCATAGCACATGGTGGCGTATGTTTTGTGCATCAACAATCGTTTTCAGGCACATCAGTTTACACTCATACTATCAATCTGTACACAGTTATTTGCGTTTGCGCCGAAAATAAAATAAAATACTGGTGCAGAATGCGTTAGGGAATCATTTAAAACCAGAGCACTGAAAGAGAGAATATTTTTCAATTTGGCAACCTATTCTCAATTTGCACGAAAAAGTATTTTTTGTTGTCTTTTTTTGTTTGATTGCCTAAAACATTCTGTACAGTTATTTTTGTAGCGCATGTACAAATAATTTCATACATAGTGATAATATCCGTGCAACCTGATGCGATATAGAAATACGGAGCAACCTATAAAAGGTAGATAATGCGAGCAAGACTTGTATCCATTTCGCTTCAAGGTTGGCGTAATCTTTCGTCACGTGTTCCAAATTCTGAGAAATCGTTTTAAAGAAATAAAATACAGTGTTCAAGATTCGTGAATTTTATTTGGATCCTTGAAATAGTTTATTAAAATTTTATTCTTCTCTTAAACAGCAAGATTTAGTATGATTGAAAATTGGTTAAATAATGAAGGGAAGACAGTGATTGGAAGAATTATCAAATACGCACATAAAAATGTTCAAAAGATACACAATCTGCGAATAGTTTCAAGGTACTTTTTACTTCTTCCTCAGCGCATCAAAAGAAAACTTATTGGTACACACAAGAAAAATCTTATTATCCAACTAAATACGTATCCATTAATTTTTATTTTACAAGATAGACAAGCAGAAAATTTAATACCTTAATACCTATTGTATACCATCAAATTCTTTAGACGCATTGAGGAGGAGCACGAAATCGTTCGCATATTTTTTTTCTCTCTTTTGGACATTCTTTTACGTAAAAATTTCTATTATTTACGGTTAATGGATATGGGTCCTAACTTATCAATTAGTAATTATGAAATGAAATGAAAACTAAAAGTAGGGAATTCGTTTTGCTATTCGGTTCAAAATATCTTGTTGTTGCGAATTCTGTCGAGGAATTTGAAGCTTAAAGAATGTAAAACGATAATCATGCCTGTTGTTCTGTATGGTTGCGAAACATGGTCTCTTACTCTGAGGGAAGAACATAGACTGAAAGTATTTGAGAACAAGATCCTGAGACGAATATTCGGACCCAAGAGGAACGGGAATGGCGGAAGCTTCATAACGAGGAAGTACATAATTTATACGGTTTACCTAACATTGTTAGGGTCATCAAGTCTAGGAGGCTTAGTTGGGCAGGTCATGTAGCTAGGATGGAAGAAAGTAGAAACGCTTTCAAAGTTTTAACTGGAAGACTAATCGGAAAACGACCATTAGGAAGACCTAGGCGCAGATGGGAGGACAATATTAAGATGGATCTCACAGAAATAGGAATACAAAGTAGAAACTGGATCTAGTTGGCTAAGGATAAAAGTCAGTGGAGAGCTTTTGTGAACACGGCATTGAACCTCCGGGTTCCATAGGCCATAGAGTTAGTTAGTTTGTTTTAGTTAGAAATGAAATGAAATCTTTCAGTCTAATGTCCTACGATCATGCCCTTAAGGCAAGTGAATGGTGGTGGAGGGATTGGTGAATCAGAATACGGAAGGAAACGGAAGTATCTCGAGAAAACTCGCAAACACGATATTATCCACCGAGGATGGAATCAGGGACCACGTGCACTAGAGGTAAGCGCTCTGCCACTGAGCCACCGTGGTCGTCAGTTAATAATTATGACTTGACTTTCTTCACTTTACAAAAAAAAAAAAAAAAAAATCGCTCCCATACTGAGCTACACCATCACTCGACGAATGGACTTGAACAGCTACAAATGAAAAAAGTGTTTCTGTAGTACACTATCTCGGTGAGTTCCCTCTCTTTTTTATATCTGAGTGTTTATTGTGATTGTGCTGTTTATTATCCGTGACCAAAACATCAAAGCAGAGCCACAATCTTAAAAGTACAAGGATTATTTAGGAATTGAAATTAGAAGTGTGTGTTAATAGCCCTAAGCGTACCCCAATCGAGAGAACTTAGCATAATAATATCCTGATTATTTTGTGAAAGTACACTGTTATGTAATTGAAGGTAAAAATTCACGAGAATACACTCCTAGCTAACGGGCTCAGAGGAAAATGGCATCAGAGTTAATCGAAAATTCGGCAAGAACTTCAAAATTATAAGGAAGTTTATGGACAGAACTTGTTGGAACCAATGTTTGGAATTGAAGTAGTAGTATTTCTGCGATTAGACGTTCTCCGAATGGATTCACCCATTTTCGTGTGTATCTGAACGTCCTTATTATTATTTTTTTTTCCTGCAGAATAAAGCAGTTAACTGTTTCCTTGATATAAAATAAAAATAAAAAAGGAACATGCTATTTAAATCAAACTCTTAAATTACAAAAATAACCCCCGAATATTTCCAAGCAAATGAAGACTTTGCGAAAATCACTCTTAAATAAATAAAAGAAAAGGATTTATTTTTATGAGCCCCCGCATCTCAAGTTACAGTTTTTATTTATTTGTTGAATGTATGGTGTCTTTATGTAGCTCTATAGTTTGTGCGTGTGTATCAAGCTTGCTTAGTGTTCGCCTGATTTCGGTTCATTCCGGATTGTGATTATTTTCGTTTAAGCTGTTGTGATGAACTTGATTAATAAGTGAAGATAAAGATTTGACCTGAACTATCCATCTATTAAAATGCTACAATAGCAATTAAAAGCGATTGAGCTCCAATCTATAACTATGGCTTTCAAATCTTTGATTTACGGTTATGTGTGATTTCACGTTTAACAGAGACAAACATTTTGAGTATGTGTACTTTAAATAAATTAATTAACTAGATCTTTTTCATAAAGTTTATGTTTTAAAATTATTGTTCAAAGCCTTTGTATTTTAATAAGCCTTCTCTAAAATCAATGCATGTGAATTGTGCTTCCATCTTCCGATTTTTTTAAAACTATGTTTGTGGTCAAACCTTTCGACAATAAGATCTCAGAAACTACAGGCTCTAGAAAGATGACGTTTTCACTGATCGATTGGCAATTTTGCGTAGATTGTCCAGTTCTAATTGAATATTTTTAAAAAAAGTGCCCATTCTTTCTTTATTACATTTTTAAGGGTATACTGGAAGGGTTGAAATTTAAAACAGAAAAAGAAAACTAAAGCATCATGTCCGCATTATGCATTCCAACACCACACTTGTATACAGAGGTTGCATATGTCTCAGGCGTTTGTTTCATGGCCGAATAATAATGAAAAAGGAAGGATAACAGAGAGTAAGATGTAACGTGAATCTTTATTTTTTGAGTGTTTTGCCCAATGAGCACCATATATAACTGCCATTATAATTAATTGTGTATGTAATGTATTTGTTTATTACATACTGCATGCAAGAAGAAAGAAAACACTGATCATTCATGAATTAGAAACTCCAATTGGAAGTAGGCTCAAATCTTGCAAACTGTGCGAGATATTGAGAAAATTATAATCGGTAAAATGTCCTCTTTATGATTCGCCTTGCCTTTTTTCAAATATCAAGACGTTTTTCACTTGTGTCTGTAAAGGGACATGTATAGATGTTGTGAGGAACGAGAAGGATATTTATGCTCATATGCGAAATTATGCGCTGTGTAGAGGGCGCAGGTTCAGCTAGTCTATATATTAAAATGCTAGGTTTATATGTTTGTCCCCAATCCTTTCGACAATGAGATCTTGAAAACCACACGTGCTAGAAACGTGCCGTTTTCGTTGCTCGATTCCAAATTTTGTGTAGATTGTCCAGTTCTCATTTGAATTTTCAAAAACCAGGTCGTTATTGTTCTATTCAACATTTTAGGGGCCGTTTTGAGCACATAAGATTAACATTGTTGCAGGCCGAAACTACGGTGTTAGGCAACCAGTAGAGAAGTTACGTATGACGAGTTAACGGACATTGAAGGTGTTTTGCTTAAATCTGAATGGCAACTTCAAACGCCTCAAGAGACGCAATGAGCCGCACTCGGGCGGATATGGATTTGTTAGAAAAAAATATTTCCACTTGATATCGTATTAGTTCCACAAATTTGTTTCAAACTCACTTCAACATCTATACATAGCAGTTCACCTTCTTTGTAAGTCTCCTATCATTTACTTGTGTGAGTAAGGAGACATGCACAGTGGGAAGGAGATTCATAGTCATAACAGAACGATGCGCTGAGTAGACAGCACAGGTTCAGCTGGTACTTGATTAAAATATTAACTCTGAGATTTCTAAGGTGTGTTTTGTAATTCGTGTTTCATTATGTCCTTTAGTGTTTATTCTTTTTACTTATTCATATATTAATATAAACTGCCTATATTAATATAAACTGCCTACACTTAAGGTTAACTTCATTTAGAGGGAGACACGGTGGTAGAGCGCTTACCTCTCGTGCATGGGGCCCGGCCAATTAAGTTCGTGGTGGACATCATGTTCGTGGGTTTTCTCGGAGTATTCCCGTTTCCTCCTACTGTCTCATTCCATCACGTCTTCCATCGTCATTCACTTGCCTTAATCATCCTCTCCCTTAACCTAAAGGGCTAAATTGTGGGACGTTAAACTGAAAGATTTCATTTCATTTCGTACGTTAAGTTTCGTGAATGGTATATTATGTATGATTAAGAATTAATTTCAATTCCAGACAAATACGCAATATTTCTTAATTCTCTCAATCTGTTCTCCTTTTACACGATTTGTGATGTATTCCTAAGTATATAAAGTTAACCAAGAAAGTTCTGTCGTTTTTGTGGAGGTCTATGTTCAATTGGCCCTCACACATGAGTTGAATGCGGGGGGCCGCGGTGGCTCAGTGGTAGAGCGTTCACCTCTGGTGCTTGGGGTCCCGGGTTCGATCCCAGCCCCCGCCAAGTGAACTTTGTGGTGGACAAACACCGCGTGCGTGGGTTTTCTCGGGGTTCTCCCGTTTCCTCCCACTTTCTTCATTCCACCATTTCATTCATTACTCATCATCACCGTCTCCTTTAGCCGAACCGGCATAACCGTGGGACGTAAAACTCAAAGATTTTATGAGTTGAATGCGAATGGAGATAAGGCGAAGGTCAGTTGTTGGTATGGGTATATCCAACATACTACCTGGTTGCGGCAGTTCAGTTACATCGTGAACTTGCGTAAGGACAGAATGAATATGGGACCTCCACAGAGCGTTATAAGGGTGTGTATGCTCTACGATTTCAAACTAAGGTCAAACGCTGCTGCAGCGGGGCAGAAGATATACCAAGGCCTTTGGTGAGGGTGTCGTGACTACGCGGATAGTGCAGCGGTGGTTTAACAAGTTTAAGGTCGGCGACGAAACATTTGAAGACGCACCCCGAAAGATCAACACACATACAAAATGAAGATCTTCAAGCAGCAATTGAAGCGAACAGTGGCCAGACATGTGAGGAACTGGGACTACAATTCAGTGTGAGTGGAGAAACCATTCGGTACCACCTCCAACTTGGGAAGCATAGCAAATTGGGACGATGGGTCCCACATGATTTGACTCCAGACAGGGTATTGACATGTGATGAGTCTTGGGTCCTGTACGAAGCTCCAGGGCGCCATCATTATTATTAGCATGCCATTAACCGGTTTCGAAACAGCCAAAACCAGCACTGCACCAGAAGAAGGTTCTCCTGTGTGTTTGGTGGACTGCTTGCAGTATTGTGCATCTGGAACTGCTACCAGCTGGTCAGAGCATCAATGCAACTATGTACTGTCAGCAGTTGAGCAGTGTTCAAGAAAACTGAAAACTCTGGAGCCAGTAATGAATTGCAAAGGGGTCCTCCTGTTACAGGACAGCGCTAAGCCCCAAGTGGCTAGGATGACCTGAAACACCATTCTGTCCTGTGGATGGGAAACACTATTGCACTCTCCGCTTATCACCTGTTTCATTCCTTGGATAATCACCTTAGAGGGCGCCAGTTCAAATCCCTAGTAAAGGCGCTAAATGCATTTGATACCTTCTTCGCTTCACAACCCACTAAGTTCTACTGCGATGGAATTCATGGCCTTCCAAAACGTTGGCAGAAGGTCGTCGATCCTGCTCGGGACCATTTTTGATCTTCCAGGTACGTCTTAGGTGACATATCGATGTTCGAAATTGATGGGTGAAAAAGTGACAGAACTTTCTTGGTTACCTTTGTAATATATTATGTATCGGGGAAAAATTTTGGTAAATTGTAAAAATCATTGCTCAGATAACTCTTTAATACGATAGGAATTTCGATTTCCATGAAAGTTCTTTGTTTTTCCTTGTAGTCAACACTTCTGCTTGAGTGAGAACTTGTATGCTTTTCCTTATTCTTTAGAATGGAAAAAGTGATCCTTCCTGGTTTCATAAATTTCTTCGTAGTGCTGAATAAAATTCCTCCTGTATCAGCTATTCTTAATTTTGAAAGAAAGGAACAAAATACTTTCTGGAGCAACCAGAAGACCCCTCTGATTTTACTTGCAATGAGTCACCGTCAATCGATGGTATCATTAAAGGATTAAGCTCCAGTCTCTCGATAACTATCGATTCTTGAACACGTTTTCCTTTTACATCGTAAAATCAACCACTCATGAATGTAATTCAACTATTAGACTGAGTGAATAAGTCGAACTTCTTCAAGCACTTAAGTTTCCATCCACTAACTAGCTAAGTTGTACCAGTCCATAGATTAGGGCTGCACTACATCATAACTCCGAACTAATGAGTTTGACACTTCTAAACGCCTTTCAAGTACCTGTATTTTACTGTCGTCACAAATTGTTCCTTATATTCATTCTTCAATCTTCTGGAGTTTTAGATGTTGGATTTTTATTTCCACGATGTCTTCAGAGATACCATACAATGTTGTTAATAACTTTCAAACAGGTAACATTCCTTCTTTTTAGCACAGATTTGTTCTATATTTTGCTTGTGTCTTCCACGAATAATGATCTTTAAAATATCTCTCGACTTCTGTTCTGCAGAGAAAAGAACAAGATACTATTTTTCATCCAAAGCAAAGTAGGAAGGTTGGTGCAGGCAGATGTTGGTTGAAAGCCCCACAACCTCGTCAAGGGCCTATTTTTGACTGGAGAGGGACGTAAGATCATATGCACCATACGATCTTACCCCGGAGAACCAGATTCTAGCAAATTTCTTGATATTTCACTTAGCAAATCCTTTGGAATTCCTGTAATGTCAAAGGCTTTGCTGCGATACTTTATCAAGTAACTTGCTAGTGGATGATGATGATATGAAGGGTGGGGGAATTCTAACAAATTCCTTGGTATTTCACGACGCAAACCCTCTGATATTCTTTCAATCTCAAAGATTTTGCTGCGATACTTTACCAAAGAATTTGCTATTATCAGAAAAAAAGGGGAATAGAGAATGATGAAGTAGAAGGATGCTAATGTGTGTGTAGAGCAGGGTTGGCAAAAACCATGGTTTTTATTTAAAAAACCAAAAATAAACGTTTTTTTTTTTTTTTGGTTTAAACCAGGTTTTTTATGGTTTAAATAATTTCCTTTATATATTCATATCATGTATGGACAGAAATAAGTTTGTTTCGCCTTGATGTTATTATGCAACAACCGGGTTATGCTGGAAGGGGTCACATAAGCTTAAAGCGGAATAAAAACCGCTTCTCGAGTTACATCCGAGAGAAATTGTCCTCCATTTGAACTCGGAACCAGGACTAATTGGCCACAAATGCGATACGTCTGCCGACTCACTCACGAAGGAATCCTGATTAAAAAAATACGTTGTACTGATCTTTACATGCTTCTTGATATAATTATCAAGAGTCATTTCAGAAGGACAAAAAGATAAACTGTTGCACAAGTGAAACCATTACACAGAATTACATATGAACAATTTCAAAGTACTACGGAGTACAGAAGAACTAATTTAGTTCAAGTTAGTTAACAACGACTTTTCTTGGTCAAATTAAAGAAATACACCGACTTAATCCGCATATCAATAAGAAAAGTGAATAAAAATACGAATTATTTGAGTCCACTTTGACTCAGACTCACTTATACATAAATAGATACCAAAGATACTTATTTCACTAAATGCCTCTCGTAGGGTCTGTATGACCCCCCCACACACACACACACACACAAAAAGTACGGCATTTTCGATGTATTTTATCAATAGTAAACACTGAAACGAAACAATATTTAGAATTTTTCTTCGATTGCAATTACATAACAATAATAACAACTACAAAAAATCACAAAATAAACATTTATAAACTTATTAAAAAAAAGTTGCTTTTGTAGTATAATCTTTTTGAGTAATGAATGGGGAATTTAGGTCTGAATATAATACGAATAATATACGGGAGTGAAACGTGATAACCCACAAATGTGTGTTCATCAAGATTTTACAAACACTTACACTTTTACGAACATTTTTTTGTTTTTTGGTTTAAACCAGTTGGTTTTTTTAAAAAAAACAGCTGGTTTAAACCACCTTGGTTTAAACCAGCCAACCCTGGTGTAGAGAATTGTTGAAGATGAGAAAATATGGAAATTTGAAAGAAAGTGTTAGTGTAAGCAATGAGGGAAAATGAAAATAAATTAATAAAATGATGCTATGGTTATAAAGAAACATTATTGTATTTTTATTTTTTCTCTCTCTTAAATCGATTTTTTTTTATTATTGTTGTTTCATCACTATTGTTGTTAATTTATTCAACGTTTAAAGTAATAGAAATTTCTTAGTTCTCGTTTGTTCTCACATAAAAATACACATTCTGACGAGGTTTGTGATTGATCACTTGCAATGGTCCTAGTATTTCGGAGTCAAATTTCGCACCAACGAAACAAAATTTTCCCTTTTCAAGTTAAATCTCACGAAGGTTATAAATAGTGGTATTTCTTCATTTATGACAACTAGTTACAAAGAACCGTGCTTATAAACAAATCCATTCAAAGGCGCAATGAGGCGTATCGGATAGATATGGATTTATTAGAAAAAAAAAAAAAAACTTGATATCGTGTTACTTCTACAAATTTGCTACAAACTCATTTCAACATCTATACATAGCAATTCACTTCCTTTGTTAGTCCCCTATCCTTTACTTGTGTGAGTAAGGAGACATACACAGTTGGAAGGAAATTCATGGTCATAACAGAACGATAGCGTAGGTTCAGCTAGTACTGAATATTAAAAAGTTAATTAAAAATATCTGATAGGTTCGGGTTTCGTCAGACGTAGTCCTAGGTGGAGAAAAAAAAAAGCTAGAAGAGTATGGTGTGAAGGAAGAAATACCAAAGGAAATGCTTTGTTGCTCAGAGAGCAACTTACATTGAATACATTCTTTCCTTAACATCATTCATTCTCCCTCTCTCTCTCTCTCTCTCTCTCTCTCTCTATCTATCTATCTCTCTCTCTCTCTCCAACTATGGCGGTACCAGGTTTTATTTTATTAAAGTTTCAAACTATGCTATGCGTAAATATGGATAGTCGCACCGTACGGATATTTTCGTCCGTCTGTCTCTTGACAGATATGGGAAAGAGATATCGAGAAGCAGTTTTTTGTATCGATTCAGTGTCCCAAGAATAGGTTCCGTCTACTTTCTTAACTTTCTGTGCAAACCGAAAGTGATATTACCATTTCTGGTTCTAACAATTAGCGTACAGGAAAAGCAGTAATAGATAGGGAGAAGCCAATTTTTGGAATCGATCGTATGATTAGATTTCATCTTCACCTTTATCTCTGTACTGAAACCGGAAGTGGTAGAATCCACAATTACTTCCAGTTTCAATAGTAGTCTACATAGAGTAAAATTGGTTTAAAAAAGAATTAACTGAAATATTTCAGTTTGACGTCCCATGATTATGCCCTTTGGGCTAACGAAGGCGGACGATTAAGGCAAGTGAATGGTGATGTAAGAATTGGTGGAATGGTAATGTGGAAGAAAACTGCAGTACCCCGAGAAAAACTATGTTGTCCACCACAAACCTACTTGCCTGGGGATCGAACCATGGACCCCTCACACTACCACAGCCACAAGTGCCTTTTTGACATGGGTTAAGCGACCCAAGAAACTTTTCGAAAATGAAATAAAATTGTTGAGTTTTACGTCCCACGATTATGCCGGCTAGGCTAAAGGAGACGGTGAAGATGAGAAATACATAAAATGGTGGAATGAAGAAAGTGGGAGGAATGGGATAATTCCGAGAAAGCCCACGCACACGGTGCTTGTTCACTACAAAGTTCACTTGGCAGGAGCAGGGTTTGAACCCGGGACCCCATGCACCAGAGGTTAACCCAAGAAACTTTTTATCTCAACCTTTAACCTCTATTCAAAACAGTATCTACAATTTCTGGTTTCAACACTACTTTGCCATAGTGAAGAAACGGAAATATATATAGTGAAGAAATAGAATATATAGTGAAATACATAGTGAAGAAACAGAAGCAGTTTTTTTAATATGTATTACAATAGAAAGTGGTAGAAATCTACTACCACTTCAATCTAAATGTTAATCACCTTAGAGCAAAAACTGTAATGGATAGGGAGAAATGACAACCTTATATAGGTCTCAGAATAGGTTTCATCTTGACCTTATGTTAGCACTCCCCACTTGTCACTTGTCTAGCGCGTGCACATGGTACCAGGTTCGATTCCTGATGGGAGAGCATAGAACAATTTCATAATCATTCACTTTCGTTAATCATCCATTGTCTTCAGCGTAAAGGGCATATCCGTGGAACAGTAAACTAAATAGCACACACACATTTCATTTAATTTTCGACCTCTATATTTTTGTTGACTTGTAATATTAGAAGTAGATACACAGTGAACTTTTTTTCTCTGTTTTCATTTGGTTTGCAAACGACTGCCATGCTCAGTTATCAACAGTACTTAAACAATCTTTATAGTAATAAAATTTAATTGGTTTTAAATGTATGCTCACCACAACAATACTCATATGTTGATTCACTATATGCAATCCAGGTTACAGTTTAAATTGTAAACGAGTAAAAAGAAACAAAATCAGAAAGCATTACATTCCCAGCATGAATTTTTTGTTCTCTATGCGAAAGTTCAAATTTATATTTAAAGTGCAATATATCAGGTAATACATCCTTTTCAGTTGTGTTGAAGATGGCTGTGACGACGATTCAATTTGGTCAATGCGGTAATCAAGTGGGCAGAGATTTTTTTCAACGCTTGACGGATGATATGAGTTGCAAACAGACTGGAACGCCAAAGAGCCACAATGACGATTATGTGGAGGACTGTTTAATGAGATACTTTTCACACACAAGCAGAGGAAGAAATGGCGAGTATATTCCACGTGCTGTCCTTATTGATACTGAAAATAAAGTGGTGGAAGGTTTGCAGAACTTACGTGGCGGTTTGTACCAGTACGACCCGCAGAGTATTGTGTGTTCTAAGGGTGGTGCAGCAAATAATTGGGCGTTTGGGTATCAAGTGAAAGCCAGATTAATGAAGGAAGAAATTTTAGATGCAGTTAGACGACAAGTGGAAAAAAGTGACTATGTGGTGGGGTTTCTCAATCTGCTTAGTGTCGCTGGTGGAACAGGGGCAGGAGTTGGTAGCTATGTGATTGAAAAATTACATTCTGAATATCCATCCAGAGCGATTGTAAATTCCATAATACTTCCGTACGATACCGGGGAAATCATAACACAGAATTACAATTCGGTGTTGACACTTGCTAAACTATACGATGCTTCGGATACGTTTTTCATATTTGAGAACGATTATTTGAACAAAATTTGTACAAACCTTCTTCGGATGAAGGATGTGTCGTTAGCAGATTTGAATGATATAATAGTTCAAAAGTTGATGGCAGTTTTTCAGCCTTTACAAACAGACCAACAACGTCTGGATATAACTGATATTGTGAACCATTTGACGCCTGACCCAGGTTATAAGTTAGTTAATATAAGAACTGCACCGCATGTGAATCCGGATGTTCAGAAGTTCGAATCTTCTCCCAGTTGGCCATCTCTGATAAGTCATTTAAAAGAAACTTTGCGCGTTATTTGTAATCTCCAAGATACTTCACACTTAGAATTTAAACCTCCGATGAAAACACTGTCAAAACACCCATTGAAGCAGTATGCAACGTGTGTGTCAAATCTGCTTGTAACTAGAGGAACAGAGTTAGGGAAAGATCCAGACTTTTCACTGCTAAAAGATGTTCACTTATATCCTAATTGGGTGCCCAAACACTACAGACTTGTGAACTTCCATCAGAATAGAAGGTTATTAGGTCGTGAGAAATTTATTGCTTTGGCAACTAATAACCCTCAAATGTATCTGCCTATAGACAAAATCGTGAAGAAGGCCTGGGATGTGTTTATGCATAAAGCCTATCTTCATCAGTATAATAAATACGATGTGTCTGAAGAAGATTTTGTTGAAACTTTCGCAAGAGTTGAAAATATTATTAAGACATATAAGAGTCTTAAACCTGAGTGAAACCATTGAATTATTGTGCTGTTAATCTAAGGATTTATCTGTACTAGTTCTGTAAACTGGAGAAGTTTTAGAGCAGTATCTGTGTGTGTAAGGGTTCTTTATTGGGTTATTATGTGAAACGATTTTTGTAAATATACGCTTAAAATGTATGTAAAATTGTGTTTTTGTAGTCTTATATTGTCTTGAATAGGACATTATTCATTTTTATATTTGTATAATATGGTTTGTAAAACTAATATTACAATTCTGAATTAATATTGTATGAGACTGTTTTTCCTATTTTGTTAATTTTTTGAGACTAATATTCCAGATACCATTTGTGATGTATCATTCCTTAGAGTTTAAAGGTGGAACAGGAACGATTTTTAAGAGTAAGAGGTTTAGAATCAGAATTATTTGTTCCAAAATCATGGAGGAATTAAGCGATAATAAATTTTCGCCTGACGACGTAGTTGCTGTTCAAAATTGTCAAATGCATGTGATCGCTGCGTACCTGAAAAATATCATGAATATTTACATTGAGTGTGTAATCTTCTCTCATTTGGCCATTATATGTAGGTAGATTGTATACGTGGGTATTACGCGTATGATGTATTTGTGCAAACTGCAAGGTTTCTAATTAATGCCGGGGCCATGGTAGCTCAGTGATAGAGAGATTACCTCTGGTGCGTGTGGGGTCCTTGGTTCGATTCCCGGCCAAGTGGACAACACCGTGTCCGTGGGTTTTCTCAAGGTACTCCCGTTTCCTCCCACTTTATTATTCTACCAATTATTCCATAATCATTCACTTACGTCATCGTCTCCCTTAGCCTAAAGGGCATAATTATGGAACGTTAAACTGAAAGGTCTCATTTTTTATGAATTAATACCCTTTATACAAGTGATGTCATTCATATGATAGTATTGTCAGATATATTGGTCTACAAGTGACGTCACTCATATGGCAATGTTGTCAGAAGTACTACTTTTACGTGAAATGTCCTGATGTGCATCAGTTTTGCAAGAAAACGAAAAGAAGTTGAGCCTAATCACATTTCTGTTAAAGTTGTGATGTATGTACTTTAAGTCGTTGTATGCTGAGTATGTAAAACTAACACGGAATAAATCAGATCTGCTAAGTTAATTTTCCAGTATTAAATATAGAGCTTTAAAACACGAAAGAACATTAAAAAAGCGTTAACATCAGTGCGTCTATTATATAGGTTTGTAATTATTTTCTGAACAATATGATTGGTATATCGAGCGAAACAGTGCAAAATTACACATCATGATTCCATTTCGTGTAGAAAAAGATTAGACCCTCCTAATAACAAAGGCTGAAGTAGAAATATTACAATCCTGGTCTCGAGCTGTTTCCGTTGAGCCACAGCCATCAACTGTACTTGTATTTGTGAAGCTAGCATGAACACTATCCTCATTATTACAACCACCATTATCCTACTCGCCGGCGACCATATGCACATCAACCACCTATTCGTCACTGCTATCTGAATCTAATTTAACTTTGATTCTTTCTACCTATATTAATGCAGCCAGCGCTGCTTCAATATTTTTTAACGTTTATCCAGTTTGTAGTTGTGACTTTACCTACGCAGTGTCCAATCAATTCATATCATATCGTCAATCATACAGAGTCCATGTTTTTTGACGCAATCTCCTGCTTAATATATTCCGTAACAGCTCTAAGCTAAAAATGTTTTTATTTATTTTATTTATTTATTTATTTATTTTTTATTTTATTTTATTTTATTTTATTTTTTATTTTATTTTATTTTATTTTTTTTTTTTTTTGCCATTGTTAATTTAAATGAAGAAACAATGCTTACTTGTTAATTGATGCTATAAGGTACATATTTATGGACTAAAATAAGACCAACCTTATATTTTTTGATACAATGTTAGTGCTTATTTTAATCCCCCCCCCCCCCTTGTTAAAAAGTATTTTCGACACAAAATTGTGTTTTTCACTTAATGTTTCAGATGACATTTAGGCCCGTTCCGTTTGGACGGAAATATTCTCTGATAAGGTACATTTTTCATGTTCTTATTGTGCTCTAATTCATATTCTCAAAATGTAAGGTGTTTGGTGCAAAATAATCACTAATAATATTTGTTTATTAAAATTGTACGTTCAAAAATAAATTACTACATAAAATAGTAATTTTTGACACATGATGTTTATGTACTGTAAAAACTTGTTCAGTTTTTATTATTATTATTATATTAAATTTCATAATATTGTGAATTAGTATTTGATCGTAGTATAATTTAAATGACACATAACCGTGTAACAATGACCGAGACAATTAAGAATCAGAATAGTAGTTATTGACAGCTTTCAATTGAGTTTTGTATTGGAGTGCAGAATCTCATGAAAGGAGTTAAACAGTCTAAACTGTTTGATTGGTAAAGAGTACAAGAGGGCGAGGAAATAAACAGTGGCCTGAGAATATTGCTATTTATAAAAAATAGAAAATGATTGTTTTAAAAATTCTCTCCCTCTCTCTATATATATAAATTTAATAAAAGTAATAATAAGAAAAAAGTAAAGACATTAATGGACATCAACACAAAATTGCGAATATAGGAAAAATAATATTGGTGGAGATAAAAATAAAGTAGGTAAAATGAAGTGAATGTAGTTAGGTGAGATGATAGAAATACTTAAGACCAAGTTGGCGGATAGAATAGTAATGTGAATATCTTCCTCTCTTTGAAGGACGTAGAAGAGTCTGGAGAAAGATTTTAAGGATGTGAACGCGAAAAGATGGGGTCTAACGTACTGTTGTGATGGATTACGTGTTCTTGGAATGTATAGATGAAAATTTGAGGTTTGGAAGAGTATCAGTGATCACAGAATCTTTCTCTACACCACAACATTATTCCTACTTAGGATTTCATTTTCGCAGTTGGATTTTATTTTAATCTTCTGTTGTATTTAACATCTGTAAGTATTGAATTTGCTGACGAAGACAATGTTTTCTGGAATGTTCGGGTCTGTTTTCTTGTACAGGATAAGGTGCATAATGCGTCAAATGAACTAAAGAAATAGTTTCTGCCTATATATGCACGGGATCATGGTAACAGAGATTAAGGAAATGTGGTAAAAATGAAATCCTAAGTAGAAACAATGTTAGTGGTGGTGCAAGGTATGATTTTGTTTTCGAAAAATACACCCTAGAGCATATGTCAGTAATTAACCAAATTATCAGTGATAGTTGATGCAAGTCAAATGAAGAGTTAAAAGTTTGCCTGGTTTAGAAGGCTAGAGTCCATGTAAGGATATAAATGGGGTTAAAAGAGTCGCAATCACTAACAATATTATCTTCGTGGTAAGATGTTCGAAAGTCAGGCTGTTATCCTCGTATAGTCTGAATAGTTTAACTCTAGTTACTTTCTTTTAAAATTTAAAGTATCCTTCAAGCAAAGAGTTATTGAAATAGATCCTGAATTGTATGAAATTGTTTCACTCAAAAACTTCTCAATAGAAACTTTGGGCACCTATTCTTGGTTCGATTCCCAGTGGGGTACAACGTAGAAGCATGCCATATTTCTGCCATTACTAATTCTAATGGCATGTAATGAAAGGGAGAGAACATTGCGTTATTGAGTTGTAACCTACTCTTGCGATTTTTGTTATGATTAAATATTTTATGTTCAAATTTTGTACTAAGTATGTCCGTATTTATTTAATAATTCTTTCAATGATATTGAAACAGATTTTTACCTTCAATAAATTAATAATTGGGTATGATTTGCAAATTATAACAATTTGTAATAATGTATTGTAACAACATAAATTTTCTGTCAAAGTAGTCACGCGAACGTGCTTTATTCACTTAAAGCAACACTTTGCTTCAAAGGTAGTTTACGTCATAAGGTACAATAACAGTCAAAAATATTTTTGGTTGTTATACATCCATCGAAATTCCATTGTAACTGGTAGAAGTTGTAACTCGAGAGAAACTATCTAAGTTCCCTCAATGGTGTTAAATTTTCCAAAGATGAACTGTTGTAAATGTGTATTTCGTAGCTTCATTTTACTTTAAGTTTTACGAGGTATTGGTTTATCATTAATTTATATGATTTACATTTAACGGACAATTTTTCAGTAATTAGTAGGCCTACATATTACTGACCGTAATTGGATTATATTTCCGAAGTTAGACATGTGTTTAAAATTGTATATTTTTGTAAATATATATATAGAGAGATTTTATATTTAAAAGAGTGGATTATTGTAAAAATAAATTTGTTTCAACATTAGAGGAGGTAGAAATACTAAATTATTCTATGTATACTCCGGGCCTTAGTGCGTACGAAGCCTCTGCAATTTGTTCCACTCCACCATTCTTTACCGTAAAACTTTTCCCAACCTGTTTTGACTGACAACTCACTTTAGTAAATGCCCACAGCAGTGCAACATACTTGTTTGATTTTTTATTAATGATAATATAAATTATCATCAAAATTAATTTTAACTAATTATTAAATGCTTCATGATTTTTAACTTCTAAAATTTCGCGAAACACACTGTGAGGCTACACAACACACCGGTTGGGAACAACGAAGTAACTAGGCTAGTTATCGCCTGGGAGAACTCGCCTTAGCGGCCTTCCAATCTGGCGCCCGGGCCACAAACCCCGTTTGCCCCACCCTAGTTACGCCACCGGTTGGGAACCACTGCTCGAACCTGTATCTGCTCGTTTATCTCATGGTTGCTTTTCGGTTACTGTCATGTGTAAAAATTTCTTACATAAGTGTTCTTCATCCTGTCTATGAGTTCATATCGTGTTGTGAAGTAACTGTAAAGTAACATATAGTTATGTGTGCTTTTAACTTAATTTATTAAAATTACTTATTAAAAATACACATAACTATATGTTACTTTACAATTACTTCACAGTGTAGTCTAAATTTTCTCTCATTCGCAAAATCAGACTCGCTTAGTTAAGTGAATTCTCGATAACTTCATTCAGCCATCTCCCAGCTCTTGAGAAGTCAGATACTTGAAAGTGCTTCTGTTGCCTTCATTGGTTTCCTTCGGTATTCTATTTGTTTGCCTTAGTAGGGGCTGCGGTAGTTCAATGGTAGAGCGTTCACCTCTGGTGATTGGGGTCCCGGGTTCGATCCCAGCCCCTGCCAAGTGAACTTTGTGGTGGACAAACACCGTGTGCGTGGGTTTCCTCGGGGTTCTCCCGTTTCCTCCCACTTTCTTCATTCCACCATTTCATTCATTACTCATCATCACCGTCTCCTTTAGCCTAACCGACATATCCGTGGGACGTAAAACTCAAATATTTCATTTCTTTCTTTTTTTTGTTGTTGTTGTTGTTGTTGTTTGTTTGCCTTACTAGTGTTTGTTTCCCAAAGTAGTAAAAGATTCACTTTTATCTTATACGGAGGTCATATTTATAATATACGTTTATCCGAAGCATCCAGTTGTTTTTCTATTACTTCTTCATTTCTCTCCAAATCTTGAGGTTCGTCTACGAATGTAAACATCTTTTTATCCTCTACTCTTTTACACAGTACCGTGTTCGTGTGTCTGTCCGTCCGTCCGGGAGGCAAGAAAATCTCCAGAACTACTTAATGAATCACCATCAATTTAAGCCAGGATGTAGAGAGTCTACAGTTAGGAATCGAATTTGTTGATGAAGGCGATATACAAACCGGAAATGTTAGAAATCAACCATTTCCGGTTTTGATATAGAGCAAAAATTGTAATAGATAGCGAGAAACAATTTTTCTATAATCGATTAAATGTCCCAAGAATACGTTTCATTTCCATTTTTAATTACTAAAACCTTAAGTGTTAAAAATCTACCACTTTCAGTTTCAATATTAATTGGGAAAACAACACGCCATATAAATCAAACTCCTTCAGTGGTGGACACTGGTACTTGATTAACGATGGCTTCTGTAGCCACGTTGAAACGGCACACTGCTTTGTTTTAGATTATATACTTCATTTCGAATCATTCACTTTTTCTTTATTTTTTAAAAGATCTATTAATCCTTACGTATTCCTTTTTTAGTTCTCCTGTAATTTGTATATTAATATGTACTGCTGATATTCCTACCCAAAAATGTGTTGGGTTCTCGTGGATGCAATATTATAAAATTTCCCCAAACATGTTGGTATATTGAGCCGTTAATATTACTCCATGCTAGTTTCTACGTTTTTTCTTGAAGATTGGTACGTTTTGATTGGAAACTGCTATACAGGATGTTTCAAAACAACACCGACAACGTTTGGGAGGTGATTCCTGACACCAAGATAAGACGAAAATTATAGACCAACTTGGGTGCACAAATGCTTCTTTTCGGAGTTATAGGCTGCCGAAAACATGAAAAAATGAAATTTAAAGGTTCATAGCAACGAAACTATGGGACCTACCGTAGTCGGGTCAAGACTTGGGAACTAATATGTGCCCTATTCAAATACCCATGTTTCAGAATCCTACGGTACTTCCACAACAATTTTTATAGAGGTAGTTGACGAGGGTTTTTATAGAATACCCTCCCTGTATAAAAACTATTGCAGAAGTATCTCAGGATTCTGAAACATGGATATTGTTTTGAAATACCCTGTATATAGGAACAGGTCTTCTCGGGCTAGCAGCCAGGTAAATACTGTTATATCTTGCGACGTTTCGAGGGCTGACATCGTCCTCATCTTCAAGAGAATATGATGGTGCAATAGAGTGTATGGAATATATATACTCATGTATATATGATTGGACTCTTCTGATTGGTGCTTGAAATGGCGGGATATAACTGGTATCTATGTTTTAGTCAGTTTTAATCCTGTGTCTCTGTTAAGGTTCGTTTTTTCTTGTATGATTGCAACGGCTTCTTTTATCCTCCTGTCCCAAACTCTTGAGCATTTTGCTATTATTTCGGCATCTGTGAACAAAATCTTATGTTGCTATTTGATGCTACTGTATGTTCAGCCAGTCCGGATTTTTCTGGTTGGTTTAGTCTGATGTAACTGTTGTGTTCTTTGCATCTGGCTTCAATGGTTCGTCCTGTTTGTCCAATATATGACTTACACATTCACATGGAATGCGGTAAACTCTAGGAGTTCGGAGGTCCAGGTCGTCTTTGGTTGGTCGTATTAAGTTTTTTACTTTTGCTGGAGGTTTGTGTATTGTCCTGATGTTGTACCTGGCAAATAGTCTGCTGAGCTTTTCAGAAGTGTTCCCGGTGTATGGGAGGCAGATTGTGTTCTTCCGTTCTTCATTCACAGTTTCTTCTGCACTTTTGTCCTTGTTGTCAGTGTCCTTCGTTCTGGTCCTTTTCAGGGCCTGAAGATGACGATGTCAGCCCTCGAAACGTCGCATGATATAACAGTATTTACCTGGCTGCTAGCTCGAGAAGACCTATTCACAATACGTCGCCAGGAAAGCTTCAATAGATACCCTGTATATATATATATGTGCTTCTTTTAAACCTTACCTCGACCATACATTTTCAGTCATTTGTCATCAAAGTAGATAAGTTCGAGCAAATATTTCAACACACATAATCATTCCTTTACGTATTTCATATTTTTACTTTGGAGCGACGAAAGTGTGGTGGTCGTGAAAAAATCGAATTCAAGATTTCGACGTATTTATACGTTTCATGACTCATAGATATCGAAGATGCTTTTTTTCGAGATCAGTCTCTCTGATGTATACTCGCCTAGAGACCATATCTTTCAATGCATATCAACCAGATTTTAATTGTTTTTTTTCAGAACACTTTAGGTTCTTTAATGATATTCTCTTCTATTTTCTGATTATAATTTCTATAAGCCAGTTCAACCAATACTAGACTTAATTTTTTTTAAATTTAAAGGATTCACATATATTTTGTCAATTCGAAGAATAACAGAACATAAAAACTTTAAAAATGTCCATTGTTGTAACAATTTTAAATTCTTAACAGACATAATATATTGTTAACAAATCTTTATATTTCTTTTAACATATATTAACTAAAATAAATACTAATTAACTACCTTAGTATTGAAATTTTCTACCTGAATATTGAATACTCATTAACTAATTGAAAAAACACATGAATAAATTTAACCCTATATTGTCCTTATATTCTACCTTTCTTCTTTCTTCTCTTTTCAAAATGTCCTTCCACTCTTCATTAATATTCAAACCACTATTCCAGTTCATAGCTTTATCGTAAACTTCTTTTATCCTCTTCGCTTCTTTCCACTTTCTAACCAGTTGTCTCCCTTCATATTCCAAAATTTTCGCTCCTTCTCAGTTTACTTCGTGGCCTGTTTCATTGATGTGCTTGTAAATGGCATTAGTGTCTCTCTTCAATCTTACATCATCTTTATGTTGTTTTAAACGTTCTTGCATTCTCTTCTTGGTTTCCCATACATACACCTTATCACACATCCCACACGGTACTTCCCCACATATACCACTCCTTTTTTACATAATTCCGCTGATGTTCTCCTCATCTTTTTCTGTATGATATCTATTATCTTCATTCTCCCTTTCCTATACGTCTTAATACCTTCTCTCTTAAGAATCCTTCTTATCTTCTCTGATATCACCCCTGCACTTTCAATACCATGCCATCTTTTCTTCTTGTCTTCTTTCTCTTCTTCATCTTTCTCACTTTTCTTCCTTCCCTTCCTGCTCTTTTTCTTGTCCTTTTCATTGTAACCATTCTCTTTCAGCTGTTCCCATAGTCTTTCTATATCTTTCTCCCTTTGATCGTCCTTCATATTTATCATTCTGATCCTCTCTTCCATATTCCTAATGAAATTTAGTTTTGTTTCTTCATCAACATCACTTCTTTTATTGCAGTAAACTCCTGCTGCACATTCTTTTTGGAACCACGATGTTATACAATTTCCTTCCTTTGTTCTCATTACTTTGATATCAAAGAAATTTATTACACCTTCTTTTTCTATTTCCTCCTCTAACATGATACCTTTTCTTTCATCATTCAATTCTCCAATATTTTTTTTCTAATTACCTTCTAGTTCCTTTCCATACTCCAAAACAATCATCCACATACCTACAAAACAAGTAATTTATCACTACTTTCTTCCATCACTGTCTTCTCCCATTCATTCATTACCAGATCTGCTATTACTGGGCTTATACATGATCCAATGCTCAACCCATCTTTCATTTTCACTATCCTATCACTTATCTTGCAGAAAGTATTGTCCCACACAAACCTTAAAGCTTTTTTCATTTTCTCCTTATCCCAGTTTTCAATTTTTCTGTCCTTCATCACCGTGTCCACTACTCTTAGAATTTCTTCTCTTTTGAGGCTGGGGAACATACTTTTTACGTCCACACTAACCATAACAGTCCTTTCTTTTCTGGTTCCTAAACCTTTTATTAATTCTTTCACTTATGCTGAATTAACTACCTTCTTGCTATCCTGAATTCCTCTAACAGCTTCTGCAATCTTTAATTTTTTTCTCCATTGCTTCCATGAAATTACTCCTACAGTCTAAAACAGGTCTCAGTTTTACTTCCTTCTTATGAATTTTAGGAAAACCTTTCATCTTCGGTATCCTTCCTTCTTCATTCTTCATATGTACTGTCATTCAACTGCTTAAGCTTCTCTTCATACTACCCTTTCTCCATAACCACTATTACGCCCCCTTTATCCGCTTGTTCCAGCACTATATCTTTCCTGTTCTTAATTCTCTTTAAACCGTGTAATTCATTTTCATGTAGATTCCATTTCTTCTTTTTTCAAACATTTTTCACTAATTTCACTATTTTTCTTCTTCTTTCAACATTTCTTTATCTTCTATCTCCTGTAAAGCTTCTTCCGCGCCATAAACCAATTCTTCTATGTCTGTTTTACATTTGACTACCTTAAATTTGTATCCTAGACTTAAAAATTCCTCTTCTTCTTTCGTAATCTCAGCTTCTCCAATAACTACTACCTTCTTCTTGGAATCATTTCTTTTCTCTTCCTTCCATCCTATTCTTCTTCCTTTTTCATTTAACCTCTTCCTCTCTTTCTTCCTGTAGCTTTCTTCCCAACGTCTTAAACCTTCCATTGTCCACTCCCTGACAAATATACTTAGTTCTCCTTCAAATTAGCTTTTGTTTCTCTCATTACGGACATATATGTTGAAATTTTAATGAAAAGTGATTCCTGATTGGCAGAGATAACAAATGATGTAATGTTATTTATGATTTCAGTTGGAATATTAGTCTGAAGAAGGAAGTGATATACTTCCGAAACTGTAACATTTCTCGTTAATTTATAATAAAGAATATAGACAGCCTTGTAAGAAAGTTGTATTTAGTTTGTCTTTTCTTTGGGAAAAATCGAGTAGGTGTAATTTATTCTTATGGTGAGTTGTTTTTTTCTTGAGCGATTCTTTGAGAAACGACTCAGGCGATTTCCTTCATATTTCACTAATAAATACTTCTTTAATAACCTGACAATACGGCATAATTCATGTGTCGTGAAAAATTCTGCGAGAAGTAATTAATTCTTGGGGCTGAGGATTTTTCATCCGATTCTCTCAAAAACAAACAACTCAGATGATTGGCTTCGTATTTCATTGTTACATAGCTCATTTGTCTTAAAATATCTAAGAGGGGTAATATATTCGTGGAATTGTGTTCTTTCTTGATGTATTATTGCACACACCTACTTATGTTTGTACTTGAGCTAGGATTAATTCAGCAGTCACGGATACCTTCGCTAAGGTCATGAAGATAACGAACCACTGATTGTTAGATACCGAAATCGTGATATTGTCCATGCTAGTTGTTGGATTTGCTTCTACGGCCTAGCCCACTACCTCATAATTGACTGTTTTTGATTTACATGCCCTTGTCTACTGGGGGAGATTTTTGCAACCTGGGCGAAATTTCTTGAACCAGCTTATTAGTATACTGTAATTAACTGCCCTTTCACACCTCACACAAGAAATGTTTTGTGTTGCTTTTGGTGTTGTGGCCCAGTTTAAACTCGTAAAGCAGCTGTGCCCGATTTCGACTTTGTTGCTATCAAAATCACATATGGAACGTTAAGGATACCAACTTTCACTATCTATAACCACGCTAGCGAACAACTTCAGCCTTGAACAGCTTTGGCCACTTGACATACACGCCGCAAAAGATGCACTGACAATATTTCAAAACGTATGACTCCCCCGTGTTATATATAAACATTGGCTGAAACGCATTTAAAACACCCTGTATACATAATCTAATTCGAACGAAATCCGCACTACAGAACATGTTGCTGGTAGTTTGAAGGTTGTCTCACAACATGACTGTAATTGAGTGCGAATCTGTTGTATGTGGATCAGTCTGTTTGCAATATCGCAATGACACTAACGAACGCATATTGGGCAATTGGATTTCAGGCGTGAGCCTGTCGTGCTGCTGCGAGAGGCCAGATGGGGCTCTCGCATGAACACTATAAATATCCTAGTGAAGGTGGCTCTACATTGTCTTGTGCCTCTCACACATGACCTACTTATCGTCGAGCGTGTTACTGGTGGTGTTGAGAGCGATCCTTAGTGACAGAATGAATGAAAGGCGGTGGTGTTAGGCAATGCGTGTAATTTCTGTCATTAGTGCATCGTACATTCGTAACGTTGTCGATTCTGCTCTCCTACCTTATCTGGACTCTTCGGGATCATGTCTTTCAGCAGGATAATGCGCGTCCACCATCGTCATGATCTACAACCAGCTTGAAATACAATCACTCAACACTGTTCGACCAGCCACATATTCGAACCATGAACTTATACTCAGTACTGTAGATTTTATCAACACCGTGTATAAGATGTATCACTAGCACTTATCAACTATGGATAGGTCCATAAATTTCTACTGTGGCTTTCTAAGCCTATAGAGCATATGTAGTATATTATCGTCGCCTAGCTTTACCATGATCTACAACAAGCGTGGAATACCATATCCAACACAGAAGTTCAGCGTTGTACTACAGCCAACTTGCCTGCACAAACGTTGGTGTGGCCGTTAATCGTTGTTACACGTACCATAAAGCTGAGTACTCCTATGGAATATTCTGTATAGCGTGTTCAAAATGTCTCACGAGCGCCATGTTTGGATCACTAATTAGTACTTACCATCATCACCTCGAGTCCTGTGAGCCAAATCCGTGAATTCGTACTTGGTATTTTTTAAATGCCTTACAGCACCATATATGAAATGTATGAAGAAAACTAAATCACATTCCTAAAATAAACTTTTGTATCAAACATCTCACAAGCTGGCAACACTACTTTTCACATTGAAGCTGCAACGTAAGATAATAGAACGAGGTACGACACACGTTAGATTATGTTACTTTTGTATGGAGTTTTATAAACCATCTGTCTACCATATCTTCCTGCCGAACAGATGAAAAATCACAGTATTCACTTATTTTCAATAGTATCTTTAGCAAATACTAAGAAATTATTCAAGATCACCGTAAACTCACCATGTTGGGCACGATTTTTAGAACAGTAAAGCGATTATCTCCGATGTAAATGGTTCCTGATACGATCCCAGGTCATGAGTTTGCTGTAGAGTCCCACGTTCTTATTCCACGAGTTCTTTCGTCGTCCCCATTTGCCATTACCATAATCATACGTCTACTTTAGCTTAGATTACATAAATGTGGGACGGTCAAATAGTACTTTTCATTTATGAACTCATCCACATTCATTTTAGTAGAAGTGAATGTTACAGCGTTTGTTCGCTAACACCACCTAGACCACTGTACCGATTTTTGATTGTGTTTGGTACACTCATGTCCAAAATTATTGTCGCATGTGTATAAATATGTTGTTTTAGTAATATAATTTGATAACGAAATCGCCCTGTATTTCTTATAATGTTTGTATGTTTATAAACGCCAAAGACATGTATGTGGAAAATTTCATGTCAAAAGAGCAGTAAATAATAACAATAAAACGAAAATAAAACTTTCTTCTCCATTTAGCAAGATTTTGTTTTATTCATTCTAATTTTCGTATTTATAATTCTTTCCCTATGAAATTTACCACAAATATACATTTCCCGATTATACACATAGTATTAGTATTAAAAGTACCCTGAAAAATCTTTATCAAATTATATTCTTACAAGAAGACAGTTACAGATATGCGACAATCATTTTGGACATGAGTGTACATGAGTGAACCTTGTGTAACAGATTTTTAGCTCATTTTTCAATGGGGATGACATGTAAAAAAAAAAATCGAAAACGATCGATATTAATGTCCAGTTCTTAATTATCGGGGTCACTGAGATGAATAGTGACACTCGATATGTCATTAACGACCAAATTCGTCAAATAAGGAAGCGATTACATTTCATAAACTTATTCTCCCAGTGCGAAAAATAGACATTTCATCTAGTAGTAAAATAAAAAAGTATGAGCCACTGACTAAACTTTGTCACTCCAATTTCTTAAATATTACCATACTTCATTAATTACCGGACTATTTCTGAAATATGAACGTAATCGCTTACATTTTTTAAAAAGAAATTTTAAAAAATCATTCCCAAGCGTAGACTACCCCGTCTGGATATTTTAAGAAGAAATTATTTATGCTTTATTGTAGGACTATTGATGAAACATTTAGTTTTGAAATATAAACATAATCGTCTGCGTAATTTTTTTTTAGAAAAGAAAGAAAGAAAAATAAAAACTTACTGGAAGAGCAAACTACCCCGTATGGATATTTTCAGGGAAAATCATGTATACCGTTTTGTAGGGCTATTGATGAAACATTTAGTTTTGAAATATAAACTAAATTGCTAGAGTCGTTTTCCAAGAAAATTGTCCGAAAAGAACTTACGTGTAAACTACTATTACCGGATTTTTTCGAAGAAAAGTTACGTATACCATAGCTATAAACGAAATCGTCAGAGTCATGTTTAAGAAATTCACAGTTATTAATTTTTCACCTTCCAGAAAACAACCCTTATTTTTATGGCAGATAGAAAATTCGAGAAATCACCAGCTGGAAAATCTTAAGTTAAAATTTTATTCTGATTACGTTGAACGGTATGGCCTCTAGGCGAGGCTTCAGCACAGACGAACAAGTTATACATGCAGAAATAACTTTTTCAGCAGGTATGAAACAATCACTTGAGATCTCTTTATGTGTGTAACGATTACTGAACTTTCCTACCATCACTTGAAACTAATAAGCTGTGGTAAAGACAGTAAAGATCACACGAAGTATTTCCATGTTTGTGATATGAATAGTTATCGCTATCCGTTAAGATATCAACGAATTAACGAACTCGGCTGGGATAATCGCCCTAGCTATCTGTTGCAAAAAGCAGAACTTAAAAAGTATGTTTGCATGTGTAGTCCGTAAGTAGCCTCCCTTAAAGTAGCCGTAATCCGTTAATCGTTAACAGATTGGCTTCATTAACAAGCTCGATCAAGATAATCATTCTAGTTTCTCTTTTGAAACAGCAGAATTTAAAAATTTGATTAAATGTATGGGATATGGATTATAAATAGCCACCGTTAAAGTATCCGTTAATATGTTAACGGATTGAATTCACTAACAAGCTCTTTCGAGATAATCGATTTAGCTATCTATTATAAAAAATGAAATTTAAATATCCGCTTACATATATGAGCGATAAACAGCCATAATTTAAATCGCCGTTATCCGTTAATACATTAACGGATTGACTATTAACGAACTCGGTCCAGGTATTTGCTCTCACTTTCTGTTGCAAAAAGCAAAAAAATCGCTTGAATGCATGTGATATATAAATAGCCGCAATTAATGTCGCCGTTATCCGTTAATATGTTAACGGATTAAGTCCATTGAACTTGGTCGAGATAATTGACCTATTTATTTGCTGCAAAAAATCACTTACATGTATGTGATATGGGCTATAGATTGCCACTGTTAAAGTGTCCTTAATATATTAATGGATAGACTGCACTAACAAAGTCGACCGAAATAATCACTCGAGCTATCTGTTGCAAAAAACAAAATTCAAAAATTCGATTACGTGTTTGGGATAAGGGCTATAGATAGCCACCGTTAAAGTCCCAGTTATCCGTTAACGAATTGCCTTAATGAAGTCAGTCCAGGTGTTGCAAAAAAAAAAAAAATACTTACATGTATGGAATATCGGCTACAGATAGTGACTGTAAAAGTCACCATTTATCCGTTAATATGTAAACAGATTAATTCCATTCACGAACTCTATGGAGATAATTGCTCTAGCTATATGTTGCAAAAAAAGAATTAAAAATTCGGTTACATTTATGAGATATGGGCTCTATATATAGTTGTTGTTATTCGTTAATACTTTAGCAAATTGACTTCATTAACGAACTCGGTTGATGTAAATGCCCTAGCTATCTGTTGCAAAGTCAGAATTTAAAAATTCGCTTACATGTATGTGATATGGGCTATGAATAGCGACCATTAAAATTGCCGTTATCCGTTAACGGATTTAGTCCATTCACGAACTCGATGGAGATTATCGCTCTAGCTATCTACCGCTAATATTTAACAGATTGATTCCATTAACGAAGTCAGTCGAGATAATCGCTCTAGCCACTTGTTGCGAAAAACATGATTCAAAACTTCGCTTTCAATAATGAGATATGGGCTATAGATAGCCACCGTTAATGTCTTCGTTATCCGTTAATCTGTAAATGGATTTAGTTCATTATCAAACTCGGCCGAAATATTCGCTCTAGCTATCTGTCATTAAAATTACCAAGAAACAAAAATTTCATCTTTTCAAGTGCTATCGTGCGGAGTAACTGACGTACGGACCTACTAATAAGACAATGTTATAAGTTACACTGCATGATCCTAATGAGTAAAGGAATAAACGCATTAAGAATTTCACTTTGTGCATCACTTATGATGATAATATCGTGTCTTAATAATGTATATTTTTTCATTAAATAATCATAAACATACCCTTTTAGACTTCCAAACTGTGCCATGTATAATGTCGGAAGTCTTATAGTATGGTAAGAAATATTGTGTGAGTTTTCTGCAATCGATTCGCTGTTTCAAAAATAGGTTCTATCTCCTTCATAACTCTCTATTCCAACCAGAAGTGGTTCAAATTTAATATTACTTCCACTTTCAATATTGATTTCCACATAGGAAGAATGGTACGAAATATCGAGTGAGTTTTCTGCAATCGATTCATTGTTCCAAAAATATTTTTCACGTTCTCCATTAACCCTCTGCTCAAACCGGAAATAGTGCAAATTTACCGTTTTTGGTTTCAACATTTATCGCCGTAGAACAAAAATGGTAATATATGTCAACAGTCGGTTTTCTGCAATAGATTCCGGATTTCAAGAGGACATACCATCATAATTCACAATACTCCTCTAAACCGGAAGTGGTTGACATTTACTACTACTTCCGGTTTCCGGAGAGCAAAAACGGCAAGATATATCGAGATGCATTTTTTGCAATCGATTCAACTTCTCAATAGTAAGTTCCATCTTCTCCCTTAACTCTCCTTTGAATCCAAAAGTGGTTAAAATTAACCATTTCTGGTTTCAACATCAATTGCCATAGAACCAAAACAGTGAGGTATAGCGAGTAATGGCTTTTGGATATTGATTCAGTGTCCGATCACCGAACTTATTAATCAATTGCACCAGTATCTATAGATGTACTACTACAACTTAGAATATTGAATTCCCTTGGCAGTCTTCCGTAGTTTCAAACTCTGAAACGAAACTAACTTTTTTTATACAATGCAATACTAATATCTCAAATCCTAGTGAGTGAGCATACAGGATTCAGGCTTGAAATATGGTTGAAGATTTTTGGAGGAACAAAACTTAGCATCTTTTTTGAAAGAGTCTGTCCAGGTAAAACGAAGTACTGTCTAATCAAATAAATGTTATGTGTACAAAACTACAGTAATATTCACACATCGCTTCTTTGAATAAGGAGCATCTGATTCATAAGGTTAAATTAAATTGTTAGTAAGTAACATGTATTTATTAGTGTTTGATAATACGTTCCTTTATTTCAGGTGTACAGTATTAAATAATCGAATAGAAGATAGTTGTTAGTGCATAGTTGAAATATAATCCCATTAGTCAAAATGGTAAGTGTATTTCTAACTCATTTGTAAGTTTCTTGGTTATTAACTAATGTCATGTATAGCAAGTTGAATTCACGTAATGTAACTGAAGAAAGTCATGGTTATTATCTATTGTCTGTATAGCAAGTTGAATTCACATAATATAAGTAAGAAAGTCAATGTTGCATTTTATGATTTACTATGCAATTATGGGGTCACTTCAAAAATATCATTTTGTTTTTCAAAATAACTTTAATAGGCTTCAATTTCTTTAACAAATTCTAATGAGATTTTAAAAAGGAAGAAAAATTGGGTCGAATAGTTATTGTTTTCACAAGTCTCAACGCGTTTAATAGCTCATGTAATGTGTTAAACAAAATTATAATGTTAACTTCTTTTTTACTATTATTATTATTATTATTATTATTATTATTATTATTATTATTATTATTATTATTATTATTATTATTATTATTATTATTATTATTATACGAAATTGTTCAAAAGGAATGGTGCAAAACTAAACAGTATGTAGTTTGTACTGAAATTACATACAAAAGCAAAATTGGTTGGAAAGAAGAAAGAAAGGCTATAAGTTTTTGTGAACATTGCAAGTATTGGATATAAGCGCCCTGGATAGTACAAAATCCTATCCCACTGGTCCCTCAAGTTTTTCTGATCGACCAGGGCATTTCATGGATCACAAACACTCAGAGGATTCAAACTTTTGCATTCAGCATAAAATCAGTTCATATGCGGTGCTTGTTTCTTGAATTTCGTACGAAAATGTCTATGTATTGTTATGACAGAGCCTTTTCGTACAAATTCCATCACACAATACGCACGCTCTATCTTCGGAGTCACCATTTGCATATTAACTCTTTACTGTTTACTCTTCAAGGGACTTTAAAACGTAAACTACAGGTACAGAATATATAACTTAACAACCTTTCTTCTTTCCGACTAAATTTGCTTTTGTGTGTCGTTTCAGTTTTAAATAAATACGCTTTAGTTTTGCGCCATTCTTTTTGAATAACCGTATATTATTATTTTTTAAATATATCTTTTATTTATCTTGGAGATATTCAAAGAACATAAATGTACTTAAGCTCAATAAAGCTGAAGAGGTCTCAGAATGTTTTTTTCTGTTTTAAAATAGCAGGTTTAAGTACGCATATCACCTTATGAATGTTGGTAAGAAGCCCTATTTGTTTGAGTATATATGCGCACAATGGTGACTAACTCCACTAAAAAAAAAAAAAATAATAATAATAATAATAATTGTAATTCAGTGCTGTGTTAAAATGAAACATAAAAAATGCAATAGTGAATTTTTATTTGTGAATTTGCCTAGGTATTTAAAAACGTATGACCGATCAAATCTACGAAAAAGATATTTAATTATAACTTTCGAATGGAAAATCCTCTGTTTGACAGCACAAAATATTGATTATAATTAAAATAACGGATGTTACGCAAATTGTTTATTTCTTATGTTAAAGATATAATTAAAAAAAACACGCTAAACTTGATTTGGATTGTCTTTGCTTCAATTTCAGCAAAATTAATTTCAATTATTTATCGAGCGTATGGAACATCACAATAAATTGAACTACTCACTTACAGTTATTAGTGTTCCTTCCAATTTTTCTTCTACCCTGTATTTCGTAAAAGTTACTCGGTCATTCTTCTTTGGGACATACAATAGCTTAAGTCCTTTTTACAACATATTTTTATATTGTCTTCTGGTGTCTCAGCAGTGATACAGTGAAACCTGTCTATGTTGGCCACCATCGGTTCCATCGAAAAGTGGCCAACTTACAGAAAATAAGTGTGATTTGTGTATTTTTAGAATAGGATTTCTAGTATTACTTGATTGTAAAATTTTCCCATCCAGCCCATTCAGATGCAGAAGGTATATATATGAAGATTTTAAGACAAATTGCACTCAAATTATACCAAATATTGTATACTCATAAATAAAATAGGGGCCACATGAGCTTTGGTGGGCCCGGGCCCCTTCGGTCCCCCCAGGATCGACGTTCTTGATAGTATGTCTAATATATATATGCATACCTTTCTCTTCCTGAAAACTAGTCTGGTACATTGGATTATTCGGATTGAAAACACAATAACACAAACAACCATGAAATAGAAGTGTATGTATGCAGTTTATTGAAATTGATATTATAGCACTCTGAGTTATACAGATTGAAAACAAGAAAAGCTAAGTTATAAATTGAGAAATTCATATGCAATTTAAATGACTTCTTTTCAGCTGTTACTGAATGGTGGTCCATTCTAGACATATTTGCTTTATTCTTTTTGGCAGATATGCACATTCCAATATTGTAGTTAACTACGTCTTGTTAATGAGCTAGAAGTGTTTCCCTCGGAGCAAAAGATGTTTTGAGAAAATCTTGAGGGAGTTCATATTTCAAAACCTCCGCTACCTTTTCACATGCAGTCAGGTGCCAATAAATGACAATTGAAGGGTAAGGGGGGAAAAGGACGAATGTCACAAAACTACATTTTCGAGAAAACAGCGTTTTTATATTTTAAACCGCGTAAAATGAATAGGGTAGTCAAATCTTTAGCCCCTATTTACATGGACATTTCGCCATCTACGCATGCATGGCATATACTGTCAAATAGTACCAATAGTCACCAACAGATAGGACAAAGAACCAGATAAAGCACACACATGGACATTCCTTGTTTTTTCCCCTTACCCTTCAATTGAGCTTTAACCTTGAGAATTTTCCGGAATTATAAAGCTTCCCACTGATAAAAGGAGCCGATATAGCTAATGGTTTTACCAAAACAGACAGGGTAAACAAATACGTACAACCATTTCCTGAATTGCTGTACGTGCTTTTTCTTATTCACATCTTCCTTCACCACCCTTTTATGAGGGTAGTGTTCTGGCCATTGACCTCCAAGAACAAATCGTGCGAATCTATGCTTTTTTGTGTCCAGTCACAAATACAGAACATCTGCCTCTCATATGGGAATTCGAAAGAGTTAAGAAAAATAAGAAAACTGTATTTTTCGTGGCCAAGATACGCAGGTAAATTTATCATTATCATCATAGGGTAAACATTGCTTCAGTGTGGCCAACTTCCAAGATAGACAGGTGGCCAACTTATAGAGTAGTAAGTAACGAATGTCTTATGGGAAAATGCAGGTTCAAGACGAACTAGGCCAAGATAAACAGTTGGCCAACTTAGAGAAGTGGCCAAGTTGACAGGTTTCACTGCAATTCAACATTTATTTATTTATTTTCTTATTTCAACATATAAATCTATATATTTAGTGCACTAATAGAATTTGGTAGTACTAAACAATAGAATTTGGTTATTTTTTAATTTTTGTTTTCAAGTTTCCTTTCCAGTGGATTGTTCTGAAACAGCATGCCACCACAACCGCTACACAGACAATTGTGTAAATCCTTATGTATGTAATCTAATGTATGACATTGTACCCAGATCACTTCCCCCCCTCCCCCATTTGGTACCCAACAGACCTCAGATTTTTGATAAATGTTATAATCGTAACATCTTTTTTGATGTGACTTCTAACTTATAAAAATCAGGGTTTGAAAAAACCCGGGTATTTTTAAAAAAAAAAACAACCCACCTGGGCCCATGTGTTTTTTTTTCGAGTTTTATTGGGGTTTTTCGGGTTTAATTGTTTTTTTTTTTTTTTTCGAAATATTTCAATCTCTTTGGGGTTAAAATGTTAAAATATGATTTACATTTCATGAGTGTCATTGTCACAACTTGCAACAACTTTCTATTCACTGCTGTTTTGAAAAAATTGCCGCCATTTTGAAATTTTGTATTGGATCGCCGAAAAAATCTATACAGCAAATTTAGAATGTCTTGTCTTTCTACCCTCAAAGTATCAACTTAAAAAGTCCGAAAATTGCACCTTGTAGCATGGATACCCGCTATTTTGAAAAATGGACGCCATTTTGAAATTTTATGCCATCAAAATATATACAGCTAATTTAGTCTCTCGTGCTTCTACTTTGAAAATTTCAACTTGAAAGAAATAAAATTGCGCTTTGTAGCGTGGATACCAGTAGCGGCACAAATTTGTCTTCAACATTGGGGGAACGGGTTAGACGGTGTATATATATATATGCGATGTACAAAATATTTATGAAGGCGAAAAACAATGCTGAGGAGATTACCCATGTCGGTCCCGGCCTCCTCCACAGGGGACATAAAATATGACGACATTATTATTGCTTTATAACTTTAAAATCCGACCGGCAACATTGAAAACTGTTCACAAGGGATGATCCAAATATGATCATTCCCTGTAAACAGTTTTCAATGTTGCCAGAGTTGTCTTCAACATTGGGAGGCGGTCAGATTTGAGGCTTATTGTGGGAGGTATCAATTTCATCTCACTTTCCTTTGTGACAGTTGGACACAAATCATCACATTTCTTCCTAAAAGACACATTTCCAATCGGATTACTGAGGGGGACAGTTCCAAGATTGTAGGGGATATATCCCCATCATCCCCCCGGGATTTTTGCCAGTGGATATCTGCTATTTAAAAAAAAAAAGCGCGCCATTTTGTAATTTTACGTTGGTATGCTGCCAAAATCTAAACAGAACAGTGTGTCTCTGGTTTGTATCCTGAAAATTTAAAAGACCGAAAGTTGAACACTGTGTGGTAAAGGCAGACAAATTAACAAATGTAGATCGAGTCATCCTAGGAGCCTCAGTGACGTTCGCCAAATATGAATACCAAATAGCTATATTAATTTAAAACAAAGACATAATTCATCAAAATGTCTTAAATATTTTTCAACGTAAAATAAATGGTCTTATTGTTTAAGTTCACTTTCGATGCTTTGTGCATTCAATTACGGGAATTACTCGAGTACTTGTTGCAAGACCGTCCTTTTCCGAAAATTAATTTAAAACAATTTAACAAAGATAGGCCTATAATTCATATTTTATAAAGTAAATGTTTCAAAATGTCTAAAATGAAATGAAATATCCTCCAGCGTAAAATAAATAGATTTATTGTTGAAGTATTCACTTTCGATGCTTTGTGGGTTCAATTGCGGGAATTTCCCGAACACTTCTTTTACGACGGGTTTTCCCTGAAAATGCAGCTTGCTTTACTGTACATCGAAACTTCCATTAATACTGAGGTTTGAATTCAGCAGTTAAGATAGTAAGCATTACGTAGTCTTGGGAGCTCCGAGCATTAAGCTTCTTAATTTTGACAAGAATTTTTATGTTATTGCTAGTGTTGATTCTACAGAATGCTTATTTGAAGGCTAGCAACAAATGACTGAACTTAACTGTTGTTGGAAAACCAAATTTTACTGAATACTTTTGTTACCATCAAAGGTAAGAAATAATACTAATAGTTTTACTAATGTATTTACATATTTACTGTTAGTACCGGCACCTATGACCTTAAACCCGTCAACGTATGAGGGATAACGTCCCTCGTCGGCGCCGAGTCAGGAAACACACAATTCACGGAAAGTATTTTCTAAAATATACAATCGCTTACTTTACTTCAAATAGGCTATAAGCATAATCCGCACATTAATTTGTTCTACAATTATCTCAAGCTAAGGTGAGGTTTTATTTATTTATTTATTTATTCGTTCAGTGCATTTAGAGCTTTATAAAGGTCTTATGTTAAATATTATTGTCTATCTTAACATGAAAGCATATAATTCGTCCAAAGAAAGTTTAAAATCTGATAAAAATAACTTACAATGTGGTCACCTTAGTTGTACCAATAATACACTAACAAAAAAGTCAAAAACCCAGGTGGGTTTTAAGATGGGTTTTTTCAGGTGGGTCCTACCCGAAAAAAACCCGGTGGTTTTTTTTGGGCTGGGTCCACTTGGGGAAACTCTGATAAAAATGTAATGAGATTGTTGATTTTTTGGTTTTATATTTTCTTGTTAATTGGTAAGAATACTATCTCAATCCCTATAAGAGTTCCTTTATCGATATTTAGAAGGATTGGCAAAAGCCATGGTTTTTATTGAAAAAACCAAAAAACCTTTTTTTGTTTGTTTGTTTGTTTAAACCAGTTTTTTTCTCTACGTATTTATATTACATATGGACAGAAATAAGTTTCTTTCGTCTTGGTGTTGTTATGCAACAACTGGGTTATGCTGGAAGGGGCCACATAAGCTTAAAGCGAAATCCAAACCGCTTCTAGGCTTACACCCGAGAGAAATTGTCCTCCATCTGAACTCGAAACCGGGACTAATTGGCCGCAAATGCGATATCTGCCGACTCACTCATAAAGGACTCCTGATGAAAGTACGTTGTACTGATCTTTACATACTTGTTAATATAATTGTCAAGAGTCATTTCAGAAGGATAAAAAGATAAATAGTTGCACAGGTGAAACCATTATACAGAATTACATATGGACAATTTCAAAATACTGCAGAGTACAGAAGAACTAATTTAGTCCAAGTTAGTTCACTACAACTTTTATTAGTCCAAATTAAAGAAATACAACGGCTTAATTTACATATCAGTAAGAAAAGTGAATAAAAATACGAATTATTTAAGTCCATTCTGGCTCTGACCCATTTATACATAAATAGATACCAAAGATACTTCTGATTTCAATAAATGCCTCTCGTGGGGCTTGTATGACCCCTCCCCCTCAAAAAAAGTACGGCATTTCGATGTATTTTATCAATGGTAAACATTATTAAAACGAAACATGTTTACAATTTTTCTTTGATTGCTATTGCATAACAATAACAAACTATAAAAAATCACAAAAGAAACATTCATAAACTTATAATAAAACAAAAATTGCTTTTGTAGTATAATTTCTTCGAATAATGAATGGGAAATTTAGGTCTGAATATAATAGAATAATATACTAGAGTAAAACGTGATAACCCACAAATGTGTGTTCATCAAGATTTTACGGACACTTACACTTTTACGAACATTTTTCGTTTTTTGGTTTAAACCAGCTAACCCTGATGTTTAGCATTGGATTTTTTGTTCTTATGAAATATGCTGCAAGTACTTTTTTTTACGTATCTACGGTAGCACAGTGGAAGATTCTCAAATCCTATACCAAGTGTTTGGTAATTTGTAGACCTAAACTTGATACAGCTTCTTTGTCCTGTCATAAGTCCCTGATGTGTTCTTTAAGCTTGATGCCAATATTTCTTTTTGCCACTTTGATGAAAGAAAAACTGTGGTGAAATAGACAGTAACTATTTGAAATAAGAGTTAGGGTACCATACAGACATTTGGAAGCTGTTAATAAGCAGTCACTACAGAAAATTAGACCATAATGACCTGCCGTTTGGTTGAACCTCTTGAATGGGAGACAAGTTTGTTTGTGATTTTCTGTTAACCTTCATTGAAATATAGTGGAATATATTTCACGCCAATACTAAGTAACTACAAATAGCAGATCGCATGACAGTTACATTTTGCTCATTTGCTTTAGGATATCATGTTATGGTATGTGTATGTATGTGCAAATGAAAGAAGAGAAAGGAAACTGTTTACTCGATGCAGAGGTGTAGACAGTAGGTCGTCGGGCTATCAGTTGAGAAACCCGGATTCGACTCCCGAGGATGGTGGTTTCCAGGAATTCTTCTATAGTTTCTCCGCACTAGCTGTTCTGGGACCCACTCAACCTCCTTTCAAATGAGTACGTGGGGCAACCTTCTGTGATTAAAAGTGACTGGGGTGAGGTCTTGACCTTACTACCTCAACTCATGTCTGAGGTAACGAAAATGAAAACCTTGTTTGCACGTACTCCATAGGCCTTCACAGCTTCGTGCTGTGCTTGTTGATGTTCTGAGTAGTAAATTGTACCTGGATCTACTAATGTTTACATCCTAATCATTAAATATTCAATCAGTAAATTATGTTAAGCAAAAGTGTTTAGGATAAAAGTTCTTATCTCCTTTAGCAACATATTTGTGAATTGTAAAAGTAAAAGAAAAAGAAAAACTGTATTATAGTTCACCTATGTGAAAGTGAATATTCTCATAGTTTGTGATAGTAACGCTAATAGATACTACAGTGATGAGGTATATTTGTATATTTATTGTCTTCGTGAATTCTCATCTCTCCACTTCAATATTGTGTTTTCTATCACCAGCAATCAGAATGGGAGGAAGAAGACCACTGATAATAGATAGAACATATTAAGGAAGAAATGAGAATGTGAAATACGACAAAGGGAAAGAACCAAAAACGACCCTGAAAGGCTTGAGTAACTCCGAAATAAGAAGCACGAAATATGTGATCATGGTAGACTGTTAGAGAGAATAAAACTGGTTGCGGACATGACTTTAAGAGAACGTCAAGTTCAAAGACGTGTGTAGAGAGATGCCCAGAGATCATTAAGAGAACGTATGAAGAAAGATGAAAATTTTCACAATCAGCTAAGAAATAATTCTTCTCCACCAACTGACGGTGAAGCTAGAAATACAAAAGTCGTGGATATTGTCCCTTCATCCTCTACCGCTCCTAGTCTGCCTGTCCCAACCAAACCACAGCCATTCCTTGGGCTTTCTTAAAGCAAAACAAAAATACTAAGGGCCGTAAGTTTGTTAAACGGGCTCGTGCAAAAACATTCAAAAGACTAAAGAAGGTGATGCTGAAAATGAAAAATTAAGAAAAACAGACAAGTATAAGAAAAGATATTACCGTTTGAAGAAAAGGGACTCCATCAAAAAAGTCATGAGTGATTCTGGAACTCGTAGAACAAACGTGCATAAATTTCTAAGAAGGAGAACTGTGCCCCGGGATGTCAATAAGAGATTTGTTTTTGGCAAAGTTTCAAAACCAGAATTTGAAACGGGGTTTAAACACTTAAAGATCAACAAAGACAATCAAATATTTACAAAGGTCATATTAGGAAAAATACTACGAAAAAACAATCTACAAGCTGAACAATTTCTACCATGCAAACGCAGTACATCTAACATAAAATTTCGTATGTCGAAATATTGTTATGAACAAGACAAAAATGCTAAAAATGTCTTCGTTACACATAAAATTCAGGAATTTCTTGACGATGGTGAAAATTCCACACTGTGCCTAGGGGATAAAAGACAATTTTAAAAAAAATGATGTTACGAAGCAGACGCGATCTAAACGGAAGTGTAAAAAAAATTCATTAAAAATTTAACCAGAAATGTTCATTTAAGATAAGTTACAATATCTTATGTTGGCTAAAGCCATTCTGTACAAAAGGTTAGTGGTAGAGATATGTGCCTTTGTATAAAACATGAGAAGCTCGTTTATTGGCTCGGATAGTGAGTTACATAAATCTTTCCGAGCAAACTGCTTTGGAAGAAATAATATCGTATATCACTTGCAGTGATATGACCGAAAATGCCTTTCAAGGAAGTGTGACAGGTGTCGACACAAGAGACTGACGTATCATAATGTTACAGATCACATAATTACTTTTAAACAATGGATATGCAAAGAAGATAAAATATGTAACAAGAAGGTGTTGAGGTTGCGGTTCAAAAGACAAATAAGGATTTAATTGAAATTTCTCTCAAGGATCTGGTGATATCTTTTGAATTTTCAGTGGCTGCCTTCCTTCAGCATGTTCTAAATAGTAAACACCAGTACCTCACCATGAAGAAGCTGAGAGATGAGCTTTGCCACAAATGAACTTCTACTGCATATAGATTTTACTCAGAATTATGAATAAATATGCTGCGGAACCTCAGTCTGTTCACTTTGATGCTTCTTGTCAACAAATTACTTATTACACTAGAATCCTCTACGCTAATATCCTCTCATGCTAGAATCCTCTAATGCTTACAAGAAAGCATTTTTTTCTTTCTGACAGACTCCGTCATGATCCTTAAACCATCCGTAAACACCCAAAACCTGTTTTGGAAAAATACCTTGATATGTTTCCCCAAATGACGAGTACTCACTTTCTGTCAGATAGCCCGAGCACACAATATTGCATTAAAAAAAAAAAAAAAAAAAAAAAAAAAGTCTGCAATGATTGGAAAGGGACTTCCAAAAGTGAATGTTATCACCTGAAACTGTAGTGAATCTGAACATGAAATGGCACTCCTAATGAGTTGGTAGTATTATTTAAAAAATAGCAGATTGTTGTATGGCCCAGGGTGAAGATGTAAATGATTTCCATTCACTGTTGCATGTGTTGGAGAAAAATGTATCAGATATATATATATATTTTTTTTTTTTTTTTTTTTTTTTTTGTGCCGTGTATAGAAATAATGCGCACAGAAGAATATTTGAGTGTTAAAGCAAAAGACTTCCAAGTAAAAGATACTTTGCAAGTTGAGATTTTGTGGAGATGATGCCCACCTATCATGTGGTTTCAAAGCTTAAGTTGCTTTGATTGTAATTCGAAATTAAAAGGTGCTCATTATCATATTGGTTCACTTCAAATTAAAGATTAGTATATTGAAGTTGTTTACTTTTGTGGCAGAAAAACTACTTCGTACAATGTTTTAAATCATAAGCGTCAATTCTATATGTGAAACTTACTATTATTTTGCATCTTACATTTTAAGTGATTGTTTTACCTTTCTGCTACTTACCATAATTAACGTAACGATAGAAAGTTGTGTGTATTGTGATTTCACAAATAATCATGACAAGAAAGCTATTTTTCAATTGGTTTAGGTCATAAATATCAATTTGTTACTATTTATTTTTAGTTTTATCTACTTAATTGTGTGCTTTGTCCATTAGCATGGACTGGTATTTCAGGAGAAAACAAACTATATATATTAAATTACATTTATGAAGGCTGAGCTCTGCCTAGCATCAAACGTAGTCGTGGACCTATTTTATTTTTTTTAAAGTTATTTAAAACTGAATATTTTTTCGCAGTTATATTCCTTAATGTTGTTCCTATTATGAGAACTACCCTGTTGTTGGTTGAAGTTAAACGTCTCTTGTCAGTTCTGAAGCTATATGAAATGTAAATACACTAATGAATACCGTAACTAGAAGAAGAAAAAAAGTAACCATAAAATGATTGCCAATGATCATAATAAACTGTATTTATGTAGTTTGGCCGCAATTGCCTGAGCTAATACGCACAAGTGTTTGTAGAAATCAATCAACATCTGTAACGAACTGTCTCTATAATTACAGTCCAATTAGATCTTAATAGCCTTAACATTCACAGTGTAACTTGATCAGAAGTTGCGAAAAAGATTTTACTGAGAACATGAATCGTGATCACTGAAATGTTGAAAGAGTGTAATAAGTACCCTATGAATCATTTTTATCCTTGTTTCGAACAAGTTGGGTTTAGGTATGGCTGCCGTCAAAGAGGCAAATGCTCTGGACTGCCGTGGCTCCGTGGCGGCTCTATGCTCGTATGGGCACAGTTCCATGATATTCCATTTCCTATTACTACACTTAAACAACAAATTACTGCCAAAGATTGTTTGGGCATATAGGTAACCATATGCATCATTCCCTAACAATTGCACAGTGCTCCAAAATGACAACACGCCAGTATACGCAGTCAGACATTTTCATACACGATTTGAGGAACATCAGAATGAGCTTTCAGTACTTCCCGTGTGCTGATTAATCTCCCTACCTGAGCATCATTATACATTATGATCTTTTAGAGCAGCGAGTCCGGAATAGATTTTCTCCTCCATCGTATATACATAGAAGATTGACCGGCTTATATCCTGTCAAATTGGCAACGATGCTTCAACCTGTGTGGTTACGCCAAAAGGCACGACCTGTGTGTGACGTCATTATCAGTGTCTTGGCTTGCATGTGTCGTAGCGTTGTTATATACAAAGATACTTTACAATAAAATTATGTATTGAATGTAGGTACAAAATCATGTGTCAAATTTTTAAACCACTTTGGCTGCAGTATCATGAATCATATAATATAGATAAAGTGCACTACTTCTAATATCGGACCCAAGATAACATTTTCAGTCACCATTATTTCTAACTTTCTTAATAAAATTAATCAATCAGGATGACCTAACCTTTGTCTCTATCAGGGAATACAGTTCGGTAAAATTCTATGGGACCTTGTTTTATAGTTTAATCCCATTTCTTCTAATTCCAGGGCAAAATGCTAAAGCCAAGGGCCTGTGTAGCCATGGGTCCTCAGAACATTGGAGACTCGTTTACCCAGACAGACTGGACAGAGTCGGAAAAGAAGAAACTTCTGTCTGCTTTGAAGAAATATGGTCATCTGAGATTATATGCACTGGCGAGTGCCGTTCCTACCAAGACTAAAGAACAGATTAAGGTGTTCATAGAAGCTCGTTTAAAGTATGCCAAGTATGCCGTATATTCACACATAATGCCACGGAAGGTGCCGAATGGCAGACGAAAAGACGAATTGAAGCGATCGAAGGAAGAAGACCTTATTACGCCTCCAATGGAGCAGTGGCTTGCGAAGATAGAACACGCGAAACAAAAGGAAAAAGTATTTGGATTTGCAGATACATCCAAACTTCTTGCTAAAGCCATACTGTTGATATCAAAGTACGAAGTACAGCCTACTCCAGATGAAAGTTGTGGTGTTGACTATAAGAAACTATACGAATATTTGTATTCCTTGTTGTCCGGTCAACCTCCAATATTTCTATCAAAACAGAATTCAACAATGCTTATGAAGGATATTGCTCGGCTGGCGGATATTTCCCATCTCTCTCACAACGAGGATCAATCATCGGTCTTGGATAAGTGTTCAAGGGCTTATTATCATCAACCCAAAGAAGTAAGGCAGTATGGCAAGAAGAAGCGCAAAATAAAGGAGGAGGTAATGTTTGTGCATATATAGTAACACATTTCTAAGGGTGTGAATTTATTAATAAGTATTCATTCGTTATTGTTAAGTTTTTCGTATGCGATTCAAGCAAGTTTGAGCAAGACTTCTCAGATCAGTATCATTTCGATTAGAAAAATGCACCTTTGCAATCTTCCCTACTCTCAGTCAAACTTTTCATTTCCCTGTACTTTTTCTTCTCTCATCTTGTATTATTTGGTCCGTATATTTCAATCACCGTCTTTCTCTAGGTGTTTTTTCTTCTGTCATTCCCTCCATAGCTAATAGTGTGATTCTTCCATGTCTCATAATGTGTCCAGTCATTTTCTCTCTTTATTTCGAAATAGTGTTCAGTATACACTTTTTATCTCGTATTATTTGCAATATTCTTTCCTTTTGATACCTTATTTACCTATCTAATTTTCAACATCAGCCTGTAGAACTACATTTCAAAAGTTTTCGTTATATGTTTCGCTTTTTCTCTTCTTCAAGAGTCCATACCTCATATCCGTACAGTACCACATTCCATAGATAATGCTTTTATCAGGCTTTTCTTCAGTTTTTGTTGATGCTTCCTTCGTTTGTTTTTCTTCGAATGCCTTCTTCGCTTGAGTTATTCTGGATTTTACATCTTATTTGCAACTAATGTCGGTTTTTATTTTAATCCCGTACAAACTGGATTCCTTTCACTGGAAACTTTTCATCAGTGTTTTTAATAGTTTGATCTTCACTTTACGTGTTTCTTTTCATACGAATCTCATAACTTTTGTTTTGCTCATATTAATCTTCATGTAGTTTATTAAATAAAAATCACATCAGCAAGTTTTTTATTTCTGCTTTTGTGGAAAATATGAAACCTAATTTTTGGGCATTATCTACTACCTTCGACTGGGTTAGCTCTAGGAAGAGTGACGAAGGGGTAGATTGGTTATAAATTCGATAGTATGGAATTACTGAAAAGAAAAAGAAATCATCTTAGCTATGAACTTTTCTTTTAATGCCACGTGAGATCCAGTTATGTTTGATTACTATTGTTTCTGTTGATGTTGATGTTAAGATGTTAATGGTAACAAGTTCAAAACTAAAATTACACAGGTCCCGGGTTAGATTCCCGGTGGGGGCACTCGGTCGAAAAAGTGTAAAAGGCTTTTTCAGGCCAGCCATCCTGAATGAGGTTTTCTTCCGTTTTCCTCATTCACACCAGGCAAATAACACAAAGGTACCTAACTTATAGGTCCCAGGCCGCTTCCGTCCTTCCATTTCCCTGGATAGCGTGCTCGCCGTGGGACGTCATCCTTGATACGTGACGGGCTACATGGCCATAGATGCCGAAAGCCCAGAAATCTAAATCCTAATCCCTAAAATTATACAGTTTTGGTGCACAAGAAACTTAATGTAATGAAACCTTTTGTCAGTAATTTTTGTAACATATTTTGTTTAACATACGATGTCCAAATAATTCAATGTATACTATTTAGTTTGTTTTTTTTTTTAAAAAAAAAAAAGGAAAGAAAAGAAAGAAAGAAAGAAAGAAAACAATCCACAAGTATTTCTTTCAATTAGTATTCCGGAATTGTGTAGAACTTTTACTGTTCTGTTTGTATGTTTCCTGTCAAAATATATGTATCGACAAACTGCAAACTAATGGTTACATACTCAGTCAATCCTTATATCATTAATAAGCATATAAGTTACATCAAGAAAAGAAAAAACAGTACCCCAAAGAGATTCTCACAGTTATTGTCTACAGCAGAGGTACAACGCTAGACCAGTAAAGTGTGAGAGGTAGCACATGGTGGTCTGTACAATGGAAAAGTGAGGGGGAACGAGGTGTACGGAGTCCCTCCACTTCCAAAAATTATCTATGGCTTTACCCCACTTACTAAAAAAGTTACAATGGGCAAAGATAGGCGAGGAGGCGATGTGACGTCATGCGTCCCCCTACCTTTTCAGATCCACTTGTACCTTTAGATCTGTATCGATGATTGTTATTGTTTTATGGTTCCCTTCAACGAACTGGTGAACAGATAAGGTGAACGAACTGGTGAACCTTCAATTTTACTGTATATAGAGAACTCGCATAGCATCTTTTCAACCTCTTCTTGTAATATTTTGCTCTTCGCGGATGACTGTAAACTCTTTAGAGTTATTAACACCGTAGATGATGCTTCTTCACTGCAAGCTGACATAGATAGGTTAAGTAACTGATGCCCCAACTGGAATCTGACCTTAAAGCCCAACAAATGTTCTACCGTTTCTATCTCCTTAAAAAGGAATGTACTTTGTCAGATATATATATAAGGTCAATAATGTACTCACAAAACGAGTTTCATCTCAAAAAGATCTAGGTGTTGTCGTTGACAAAAAGCTCTTCTTTGCGTATCACATTATATCGACCTCATCCAGAGCCATGAAACTATTTGGTCTACTTTTTAGATTTCCTGAAATACAAAGTCTCCCTGCCTTTACGATGTTTTACAAGGCTTTTATTTCCCGGCTTTACCTACTAATCTGTCTTGCATTGACTCGGTTTTAAACTTCTTTCTTGTCATAGTTAGATTTAGAATTCCTGAGTTACATGATTACCCGAGATAGGAACTAATGTCTTTAATGAATTTATGTACCCCTGACAAATGACGTCGCGCAGCTGATTTATTTTATAAGATCATCAATGATAAAGTTGATTCTAAATTCTTTATTATCGCTGATTAACTTTCGTGTTTCTCCGCGACGTACAAGACTCCCAGGTTATCAATTGTTAAGCGCTCCTTATTTTACAGACTGGCGCAAGATTATAAACACAGTTTCAACAAATTTCAACATTTTTAGTACTGAACGAAACTTCAGAAATCAACTGAAGAGAATATTGTAAATTTATAGGTAAACTTTTATATATATATATATATATATATATAATATAATGTTTTCAACGTTGATGTTCGGTTCCAGCCAAATGACTTTGTAATGTATGAAACTTAATGAATAGGTAAGCATTCTTTAAAAAAAAAAAAAAAAAAAAAAAAAAAAAAAAAAAAAAAAGTTTAATTGAAAAACTTAATTTAATTCGTATGAAGGTATCAACAAATATCTTAAAATGTCTTTTCTATATGTTTTTTTTTTTTAAGTTATTTATTATTATTAATATTTTGTCTTTTCAGGAAACTGAAGTAAGTACAGAAACAATTAAAACGTTCCTGGGAAGTAGAGGTATGAATCCCATGAATATTCCAATTGAAGTGTTGAGCAAAGAACGAAGTGTCGTTGACGCTGTGAAGAAGACTGCTTTAATAGTACCATGGGACTAGGTATCAAGTGAAAACTTGACTTTGATAATATTTGAAAGACAGATCATGTATAGTATTTTGATGCTCTCAAAATAGTTTTCTTTTCCAATTTAGTACCAACGATCTCGCCTACAAAGCACTGTATGTAATATCTTTCCTATTATTATTAGATTGGCAAAATACCGTGATGGGCATTTTTAGGGCCAAAGTGACAAGATTCTTCTGCTTTTCTTAAGTCAGCACAAATATAAGGGAGTGCGCTCAAAGTAATTATTCCCGCTTCAAGCATATTACATTCGTGTTCAGTTTTTTAACGATAACTTCAGCGTTATATTCCAAGATTTTTTTTTAACCATGTGGCTGTAACTCTGAAGTTTTTAAAGTTGAATCAACGATGAAGTTTGTTCACAAAGGATGAAATAAGCTTGACGTAAGAGAAATTATTTTGTAGTTAGCTGCATACATATCTGAATAATTCATTACGAGAAAGACAAAGGTGGAGAAATGATATCGTCTTGATCAGTTTGAAATCCATTACATTTGGGAACAAAAGTAAGGTTAACCTTATAACGTTAATATTGGTGCAAGTTGGATTTTGAAAAAGAAAAACTATTTCAAATTAGCCTCGAAAAGATCAAGGAACTGAACCCCACAAATATTCTTAGTTTGGCATAGCTATTTGTTAAAAATGACTGTTCGAATAAGTCAACAAGTAGTTCAAAAAGAAGTATTTACGAGGGAAAGTCAAAAAATAAAGGGACTTTCGAAAAAAGGTACATTCTACATAATCTCCCTACACTTCAACGAACTTCTCCCAACGCTTCACAAGTTTTTTGATTCCGTCGAGAAAAATGTTTTTCGGTTGCAACATGTAACCACTGCATCAATAACTAACTGATAGTTGACGTTTAAATTTCTTAACTTCTGGTGATGATGGGTGTTTCCAAACCATGCTTGCAGCCTTACTTTCCGGTTCGTGATGATGACCATCCCGATCTTTCCTCGTCACATAAAGTTGTTCTTCCCTGCTTGAAACGCTCTATCCATTCGTAGATCTTGCTTCGCGATAATAAACAGCTGTCACGATACTGCGCTTGCATTCGACGAATGATTTCCGCAGGTTTAACACCTTCCGTAAACGGAAAACGAAATCACTGCCCTCATTTCTTCTTTGGTGCAGATCGACAATGGAGCTTGGTGGACAAACACCGTGCTCGTGGGGTTTTTCGGGGTTCTCCCGTTTCCTCCCACTTTCTTCATTCCACCATTTCACTCATCTCTCATCATCACCGTCTCCTTTAGCCTAACGGACATAATCGTGAGACGTAAAACTTAAAGATTTCATTTCATTTTTTTTCATTTCGACAATGGAGCTGCCATGTTTAACGTTCTGTTACACTCCAACGACTAACGCAAGAGTGACACGTTGCATAGAAGTGTTGCAGACGACACTAATTCAGCGCTAGATACTAGCAGTGTTACCAAACCCTAGTGCGAGAAATTGCGTCCCTCTACTTTTTGACTTCTCCTCGTATAATTTGTAAAAAGCTTTCAACTGGGTTGTATGGATGTTTTTTAAACACCAATCACTGTCTTGAGTTTAATGTAGATTAAGTATATTATTTCATATTTTTTGTGTGTATAGTGGAATTTTGCATTATAATAATAATAATAATTTATTAAATAACTTTACAGATAATAGTTATGAAATCAGTGTAGTAAACGTAGTAGTTAATACAGTGAAAATATCAGAATCCATTTAGCAAACAAGTGTTACAATCCAGTATGTGGTCCTCAAAGTAGCAACTGTGCATATCTTCATTCTGAACAAAACTTCATTCAGTTCAGAAAAGACACAAAATGTGTTTTGGTAATTAAGAGTCTGACAGTAAAAATAATACAAAATTTACCGTTTTTCTTTTTCTTGTTTTTCATAAGTGAAAGGAGATAATGAAATGCAACTTACCACAGTCATAGATAATGTTATTCTACAACAGAAAATATGAACCTGAAGAATTTTCAGTGTTGCCATCCATATAAATTGAAGTGTTGCCACATAACATTTCCCCCAAAATCTAAGTTAAGGCAGCGACTAGAGGAACAAAATCAACTGTATGATTATGTTATCATATTGTTTTGGAATCCTGTGAACTACTTTTTAAATAACATTTAATTTTAATAACTGTATGTTAAAACTATTTTGTTTATTACAAACTAAGTACAACTATTATTTAAAAAGCAGTTCACAGGATTCCGAGACAACATAATACGTAATCAAATGCAGTTGAGTTCATTCCTGTAGTCGCTGCCTTAACTTAGATTTTTGGGAAAATGTTATTCTTACGGCACTATAATTTCTATGGATAGCAACAATGAAAATTCTTCAGGTTCATATTTTCTGTTGTAGTATAACATTATGATTGTGGTAAGTTGAATTTCATCTCCTTTCACTTACGGAAAACAAGCAAAAGAAAAATGGTAAATTTTGTGTTATTTTTAGCATGTCAGGCTCTTAACTCTAATTTTTCTAACAATGTATTGCCTGTCAGGATTTTTTTAGGTAAAATAAAAATTAAATAAATAAATAATTTAATTTTTAAAAAATACAAGATTTTCAAAATTGCAGTGGATTAATTATTGAATATATTGTTTAATTCACTTGATTAAAAGTATTTTGCATATGTATGTTTTGTTATTACTTGTGAAAGATTAACATATTGGGTAATATTTCAAGATTTAAATGAAGACCACCGAGGAAAATCAAGAAATATCACAAACAACAAATATTGACAAAACGAGATTTCAGTATTTAAAAAATTAATGCTTCTGCTTCTGCATAGCAAAATTGTATCTATTTATTTCGCTAAGATGTTTCTTATTTTTCGCTTTTTGTCTATGTTCTCCAAACAAAAAGCAGTTGGAAAGTTAATTAAATATAAAATCAGAGCAAAGCAAACACTTATATTATAAAAATAATTTATGTTGCAGTTTCAGCAGGATATAATTGCTTTCATCAGACACACAAGCTCTGTTATTGTATTGGTATAAGCTATGAAAGTGGTAACACATCGTTTAAAAGCATTCACTCAGTAAGTTCGTAGGATGACTATTCGACTTTATTCATCAACATGGTCTCCTTCAAGAGTGATACATTCATTCCAACGCTTCTCTAACATTTCGATGCGTTTTTAGTAGAACGATTTATCTTTGACTTCAAAAATAGGCTTCAGGTTCGGCAGTCACTTCTTTATTGGAGCCAAATCTCTCTCCCTGGAGCATTCTCGAGGTAATCGATGAATACAATACCGTGCGCATTCCAAAATACAGAGGCCAAAACCTTACCAGCTGACATCTGAGTTTTTGGTCGCTTTGGGAGGCTTTCGCCTGTTGCTGTTCACTCAGCTGACTGCCGATTTGACTCTGGAGTATAGTGATGGATTCATGTTTCATCCCATTGTCACATACCACATGAAAAAATAATTTCTGTTGCGCTGAAACAGTTCTAAACATCGTTCTGAATCGTCGACGCGTTGTTGTGTTTGGTCGACTGTGAGCAAACGCTGTACCCACTTCGAACAGAGCTTTCTCATGAACAAATGTTCATGCAAAATAGTGAACACATTGCCTTCTGAATCTTTAAGATGTCAGCCATCTCACACAGCTTCAATTTATGATCGACCTAACTATTTTGTGGACGTTTTATGTTTTCTGGAAGAGCTGTAGAATTTGGGTAACGATAGCGTTCAGCGTCATCAGTGTTTGTATGGCCGCGTTTAAACTCAGCAAACCACTTCCTCTGTCTTTTGTCTCGAAGGAACAGAGTCCGAATAACACTTGTCAAGCCATTGCTTTACTTGAACGATATTTTTTCCTATTAAAAAGCAATTCTTTATCAGCACACGAAATTCAAATTTTTCCATTGTTTTGAAAATTACACAAATACGTTGCTAAAACCAATGTCACTTGTGAACTAAACGCCAGATTGTGATGACTACTTCCTCAATATGATATGGATTTATGAATATTGGTGATATCTCTTTGTCATCCTACGAACTTATTGAGTGATATGTTTATATATATTTTATGATTTTTGAGATATATTTTTTGGTATATTTTCTTGTTTTTGTTCATAAAATTAGAATATAGTGAAAGTGAATTAAGATAAATAATGATAAATGATAAATCTGCATAATGTTTCTGATGAAAGTGATGATTTTTTGCTAACATTTCAAAACAGATTGTAATATATGTGTTAGCTTTGGTCAATTTTATTGTTATTTAAGTTATACATAGTCTCAAGGCTAGTGTGAGCAATAATTACGCAAAGTGCTGTTACAGATTCGTCTAATAAATTAATCCCAAGTTACGATATAGTTTTTGCTAACGAAATTAGAACTGATCATGTTATCTTTGTAAATAAATAATATGCTTAAAGTAAAAGAATCATGAAGAGTTCTATTGTATTTGTATTAGTTACGAAAGTATTAACAGACCACATAATACATGCATTTTATGGTTTTAGAGGTAATGTTCTTTTATGGTATGTTTTCTTATTTAGTTGTTTAATAAGTTGTGCATAAAATCAGAGTATAGTGTGAGTGAAATGAGATAAATGTTAATAATGATAATTCTGTATAATTTTGTGATTACTCGTTTCTTTTCTGTGGTCTTCAAATGGAAAATGATCGAAAGTGTCATTTTATACTCATCTAATAAAGGAATCCAAAATTATAACGCATTGTCCTAGCTTGTCAAGCTAATAGAACTAATACATTGTATTATGTTTTGGATTACACATGCTGAGATTAAAAAATAATAATAATAATAATAATAATAATAATAGTGAAAAGTTTCAACACACCTTATATATACACATTACTTCTCTTCAATATAATATTTTTTGAATATTTTTTATATTGGTTGAATATGTGATACATTGTAATATGTTGTAAAATAAAAATAGTCAAAAGAAGTGCTAATAATGTGAGGGAGAGTCGGTAATTATTTGCACTCTATTTCTATAATTTAGTACCATAACATGGAGAATGTACAACTACACTTTTTCCAGTGTTCCATAAATTTCTGTGTATTCTCTGGATGGTTTCTGGTTGGTCTCGCAGCCTCCAGACCAGCCAGAAACATCCAGAGAATACACACTCTTACACCGCTTCTTGCACATGGAACAAATCGACGCCCTACCTAAGGGATCATGTAAATGGCCGAAAGAAGTTATAATATGAGAACCATGATTTGATGTTTCATTTCCAATGACTGTTTACAGAAATGTCTACTGTCTTTACACGCGATTACGCTTGTGCTTCGGAACTACTCGTGAATTTTTCTGAAAGCCAAACTGCTTATGGATAAGCTTGTATGTGAAATCTTGCCTGATGTGCAGGTATTTTACCTCTTTATCAATAATCAGTTGTCGATTAATCAGAACCCTCAATTCATTCATACACACTTTGTCGTGATAAAACATTTTTCTTCCGTATTGCGATGAAAACATTCGTTGCATTTCGCTCCAAGTACACCATCAGAGCAAAATAAACGATCATTAATTACTATTCCGCTAGTCTTCAGTTCGAAGAAAAGTAGTCGAGATATCTTTACTTGTAACAACAAGTGAAGAAAATAAGTGAGGATGATCAAATAGTTAATAAAGCAGACAGGCGCCAAAGGCAATAAGTGTAAAGAAAATTAAAGAAAAAGTGCGAAAAATTGGTAACTTACTCTCATATAAGTATTCCTATATCATTGATTTCTTTAAATGTATATTTAACTGTTCATTCTATGTATGTGTGTATATACGTATATATTTGACTGAAATAAAAACGAGAAGTACGGTAATGATCATAGCCTGAGATATTACCGAATGGGCGAATCACTCAACGTAACTTGTCCTGAGTTTAAATATACAATGATTACTTTCTGGAAAGATCTAATTTTCATTTTATGGCGACATAAATGATTCCGGTGATAAACTGGATCAGCATTAGCGATATAGAGACAATGTAAATCATAACACTGACTTAAATCAACTCAGCCTAATCTTCTGAGATCAAGTAAATAATAATAATTTTACGGAAAACTCTGGTTTCCATTTAGTGAGGATTTATAGCAATCTGATGACAACTGGCACCAACTTCATGGATATAGCGCACCTGTGGCTTAAATCAGTGGAAATTTCTAAACAAATTGTCATAATATAAAACCCAAGCTTTCTGTAAAGTAATTATTTATATTTTATCATTGAACTGTAATCATAAAGCCAATTTTGTGATTTGTGAGGTGATTGTATCTCAAGTAGAACTTCCAGCCGATCAACAGAATGTGATTTGTCTGGTCGTTTTGTCTCCAAAAAATGCAAATCAAAGCTTTCCGGAAAATAATTGTTGTGTATTTGAATTTAAGACAAGAAATTGAGCTGGCTGATCATTACCATACCTTGCGAAATGAAAGCTTGTAACTTGTTGTGATTATTTGAAAATAATTAGTTTCGTTAGTAGTGTGAGGCAAAATTACAAACTTGTATTAGTGCTTTTGTTTAATGCAAAAAAAAAAAGTTACCTTAGTTACAGTGTGATTGTAAAAGTTCGACTTTGCAGAACACCCTTATTGGGTGTTTCAGTTGCTCTCTGCCTCTGATTTTCACTTATAAAAATCAAACTATTGGTCGTCATCGTCATCATAGGTATTCTGCCACTATTGGAAGATCATTTGCTGCAACTGAAAAGCTTCCATGCTCCACTGTCTTCGGCTCCTTTCATCTTCACGTACGATTTTTCTGTTTTGATATCGTCCATTAATTGTAGTCTCCTTCTCCCCCTCCCTCTCTTCCCACCATACTCTAGCACGTCCCTGGGCCGCTGTGGCTCAGTGGTAGAGCGTTCACCTCTGGTGTTTGGGGTCTCGGGTTCGATCCCAGCCCCCGCCAAGTGAACTTTGTGGTGGACAAACACCGTGTGCGTGGGTTTTCTCGGGGTTCTCCCGTTTCCTCCCACTTTCTTCATTCCACCATTTCATTCATTACTCATCATCACCGTCTCCTTTAGCCTAACCGGCATAACCCTGGGACGTAAAACTCAAAGACTTCATTTCGTTTCATTTCTAGCACGTCCCTCATTATAAGTTCTTTAGACGACGCAAGGAGCTGAATGATCTTTTGCAAGATGCTGAAAAAGCTGGCAAAGTGAGAATGAGAGTCTCTAGACGAACAATTTGGTCGAGAAGGCTGCAAACAGTTCGGGTTTCAGGACTAATAGTTTTTAATATGCCGGTGGTCGTCATCGAAGTAGGTGGAAGCAGTGAGAGCTGAGCACATAATCTATCCAGGTTAAAATCCGACGCATAAACTCCCAATTCCTGCCTCAAATAATCTCTTGAGAGATGCTCACAACATACAGCATCTTCACAAAGCATCTTTTGGAGTTATACGAGTTGTTTGAGGCCTGGATGATTGTAACGACGCTGTACTTCATTCAACAAATAGTCAATGATTTCGTTGTACTTTTTCGAAGAACTGATACAGGTTCTAGGGTAGCTGCTATAGAAGGATTATCAGTCTACTCCAACCTAATTGGTGTTATCTTTGATCTTGATGAAGTGGGCAATTTTAAGTGTCAGAATTTTCCTTTGCTTCCTTATAGATGTTTTCAAATGCACTGTTCGTTCGTAGGTTTCTTATAGTATCCTCTAGAATTGCTGTTGCTTTTTTAGCTCTAGAAGCAGAAGCTTCAGAATTTTGAAGCACTTTTGCCAGTTGTTCGCAAGATACAAAAGCACATATACTATCAGAAAAAAAAAATCATTCCGAATTTGTTCATTCTTTTCAAATACCCTTTTAGTATTACTTTTTAACCATTATCTGGACCACTTGTATTACTGATGATTTTTTTTCAACGTGATTTGAATTCGTTTGTAGTAGATTGAAATCTGATTAGAGATTTTCGTCTAACACAGCCGCGAGTAGGACAAAGAGGCAGCAAATGTTTAGGATTACTCGTTGTTAGTTTTATAGGATTCAAGAACGATGTCGGCGTTTGTTGTCTCTCGTTTTGCAGAATCCAGGTTGATGATACAAACATCTTTCACTATGACCGGTACGTCACACAAAGATTAGCATTTTCGTGCTACTTCCTGAAATGGAAGATCTAATGCATGATTACTGCAATGAATGTATACAGCTTTCAGATGTTGAGTCAAAATTATCTTCTGCACACCATTCACTCGTCCTGACATATTAGCTGCACCATCTTAACACTGGCCGCTGATATTTTCTGCATTCATGTTGAGTCTCGTTAGAATATCTTTGATCGCGAATTCTAATGTTTCCGATTTTGTGCCATGTGGGGTAATCATTCCCATAAATATTTTTTGCGTTTGATGAGTCAGAGTCAACACAGTGCACACAGAGACAATTTATCTTTCTTTGAAATATCGGTCGTGGAGTCGGCTATGATTGCATAAAATTGAGACTCTTTAACTTGTGCTACCAAGCCTGTCTGTATTGCATGTGCCATAATCTTCAAAATTTCATTATTTCAATCCACACTAAGCCAGTTATCCTGTCGATTAATCCATTGGCTGAGAACAGACACATCCATTTTTCTTTCATCCAGGAGCGACATCAAATTACCCGTACTATGCAAATGTCCACTGATTACTTGACCACTGTGAGCTAAATATCTAAGACTACTAATTATTACAAGCAGCGACTGTCTTTCTTATTCATGTTGTTTACGAACTTGGTCGGAAAGTAGAGCTCAAATAGGTGTTCTTTTTCTGCACTCATATCTTAAGGTTAGTGTAAAGGGACAAGTTTTGCCGATAGATGTCACTACAGTTTTCTATCTCTCCCATGTATTTTTTTTTTTTTTAACCTTTCACGAAAATTTACAATTTCTTTTATAAATTTCAACCTAGATACTTCAAATTTTTAGAGAAGGAACTTCATAACCTATTAAAGGGAACAGTCCGTGCCGATTTTTTATTTAGAATTTTCTTCATTGTTGAAACAGTTCCATTGCTAAAGGTTTGGATATCCATTTCAACAATCAAGCCATTTCAACAATGAAGAAAATTTAAATAAAAAATCGGCACGGACTGTTCCCTTTAATAGGTTATGAAGTTCCTTTTCTAAAAATTTGAAGTGTGTAGGTTGAAATTTGTAAGAGAAATCGTGAATTTTCGTGAAAGATAAAAAATACATGGGAGAGATACAAAGACTGTAGTGCCATCTATCGGCAAAACTTGTCCCTTTAAACCAACCTTAAACGAACGGAACGACATAGGACTTCGCATTTTTCATGTGCTCTGAATTATTAATCATACCTCATACATTTTTACTCCTCACTATAAACTTACTGCACTATGCATATTGTTTGTAAGAACATTAATTTCACTTTATAGAAAATGTAGTTAAATGTTCTGCTACTTGTTTAAACTGTTATATTTTTTAAACTTTAAAATTCGCTCAACGACTCGTTTCAAATTGCAGACTTACGATTACTTAACAATTTTTAAAGAATTTACAGTGTTTTGAGAATGTATACCAATGCAAATAAAGAGTCATCATCATAGGTATTCTGCCTTTATTGGCAAGCCACTTGGCGCAGCTGAGAAGCTTCCATGCTCCACGGTCCTCCGCTAACCTTTTCGTCTTCGCGTATGATCTTTCTGTTTTAATATCATCCATTAATTGTAGTCTCCTTCGCCCTCTCCCTCTCTTTCCCGCCACCATACCCTCTAGGACGTCCCTCAATCTCTTACAATCTCTTCTTAGGCAATGTCCCAACCAGTTTCTCTTTCTCTTCCTCTTCCTAAATAAAGAGAATTTTCAATTATTTTTCCTAAATCTTTCTGTCTAACATGGGGTCAGAAAAAGCGCCCGGTCCCATGTCTCCAAGAGAAAGATGAATCTGGAATAGAGAATTTTTTCACATTACCATAGAAAGCGAAATTTATTTCATATAATCACTGTTGTGTGATGTTTTTACAGTCTGAAAGTGAGGGGGCAGCTGCCCTCTCTAAAAGTTTTAGGGGAGGGCAGCTGCCCCCTTCCGGTTCCGGCGCCCCCTGTCTTCAGGCAGCAATTGAGGCGAACAATGGCAAGACATGTGAGGAACTGGGACAACAATTCAGTGTGAGTCGAGAAACCATTCGGCACCACCTCCATCATCTTGGAAAGCTCTGCAAGTTGGGTCGATTGGTCCCACATGATTTGCCTCCGGCCAGAAGGCAACGCGAGCAAACACTGTGTTTCTTTACTGTCTCGAGGAATGAGCCATTCTGGACAGGATATTGACATGTGATGAGAAGTGGGTCCTGTATGAAGCTCCACGGTGCCGTCATCATTAGTTAGCATCCCATGAACCGGTTCCAAAACAGCCGAAACCAGCACTGCCCCAGAAGAAAGTCCTCTTTAGGATCGTCATTTAGGGGGGAAGGAGGGGCAATTGCCCCCAAGAGTTTGAGGAATACATACCCAGGTATAGTTTAGTCGATTATCTACTAATATACTAGTACAAAACATGAAATTCTTATGTCAGTGTTGCTCTTACCCCTCTCAGCGAAATCTGAAATGACCCTTCCCTGGTGCTCCTGTGTATTTAGCGAACTGCTCGCGGCATCGTGCAGTGGAAACTGCTACCAGCTGGTCAAAGCATCAATGCAATTTGACAGCAAGTGATCCGTGTCCAAGAAAAACTCAAAACTCTGGAGCCAGCACTTCCGGATCCTAAAGGGGTCCTCCTGTCACAGGACAACGCTAAACTCCACGTCGCTATACCGACGGGATACCATTCTAAACCTTGGATGGAAAACACTATTGCATCCGCCATACTTCCGACCGCCATTACACCGTCCGATTACACTGCTCAACAAGAAATTGTTTATCTTAATGTTTTTACATTTACCGAATGATTTTGACGTGCTAATTACGAATCTGGTATTAGTTTTCTTCAGATGTCGATTGTTTGGAAGGAATTTTACAAAATCGTCTTTGTTCAAGAACGCCATTTTAGTTCCTCGGCTGTCCATAGAAGGTAACACAGAAGAAACTCTTGTGGATTAATCAGCAAGTTCCGTTTCGTAATATATGCGTTCTATGATTACAAATTTTGAATACAGAATTTATTTTGAATGAAAATAACTGTCTAGAAAATATAATTTCTTATTTTTCCCCTTACTTTTACAAAAAATATTAACTTTAACTAAAGTAAAGTTAGTAAATTTCTATGATTCCACTCGGATAGTTAGCTGCATACAGTATTGAGTAATTATAATGGTACCTGTATCAGTGGCATTTGATTTAATTTCACTAGGTGTTGTGTGGAAGATAAAATGTCTACAAGTAGACTTTGTAAAATATCAGCAGACTCATTTTGTTATGTTTGTGGATATTCATAAGCCCCAAACAACTTAAACATATCATTGTGCTTAGAACAAAGTTCTGTGTTGCATATGAAGCTTACTTTCGAGTGCCCGTAGGTGATCAAGACAAACATTGGGCTCCGCATGTGTGTTGCGGTGGTTGCCGCTCTACATTAGAAGGTTGGTTACGGGGAACCAGAAAGTGTATGCCGTTTGCTATTTCTCGATTTTGGAGAGAGCCTACTAATCACCATAATGACTGCTACTTCTGTTCAGGTGACACTATAAAAACAGAAAGGAGAAAAAAATAGAATACCGCAGTTTACCTTCATCCAGTTCCACACAGTGACGAACTTCCTGTACCCAAACCACCAGAGATATTGTCATCGGAAGGAGAGCCAGAGGAATCTTCCGATCTTGATAGTTTTTCGCATGAAATTAGGAAAAAGGAACCACATTTGCTTAATCTGCAAGAACTTGATGACTTGATAAGAGATTTAGATCTTCCCAAATCAGAGGCAGAACTTCTTGCTTCACGTTTAAATTAGTGGAATTTTTTCCTTCCAACATGTAAAATATCAAAATATTGGAAAAGGCATAAGACTTTTCCACAATTCTTCAAAATGGAAGGAAGTGTGTGTTATTGTTATGACGTTAGTGGTCTATTTGAAGCTATCGGTTTCCCACATCAACCAGAGGAGTGGCGTCTTTTCATAGACAGTTCATCTAGAAGTGTGAAGGCAGTTCTTCTGCACAATGGAAATGTGAATCTTATGTACCAAATTTCACATAAGTAAATCCCCACGCTAAGCGGGTTTGCATATCCAGGCTCCTAACTATGAAAATATTTACGATCACTCCAACCCCAATCATTTCACAGATTCAACGTGTTGTATATAAGTTATTAGGACGTAAAATTGACTGTAATTTATACGAAAAACCCTTTTATGCATTGCAAGACCTGTAACGTCCAAATATTCACCACAAACTTATAGTTGTATCGACATAAACAAACAAACAAACAAAAAAAAAAAGTGTGGAGCACGAAACCACTTTACACAAAAGTCAAAAGAGGTCATTGAAGACATAACAACTGGTCGAGAGGTTTGTGTCACTAGTCTATCAATCAGAAGTTTCTGTGTTCAAACCCTGTAGAAAATATTCTTTTTTTTTCTGAAAAGTGTGTTCCTATTTTCATCAGAGAACTGAGAACATTTCTTTGAATAAATCTTTGGAAACTACTTTTCTCTCAAATTCGATTAGAAGCGAACATTATATGAATTGAAAATCTAACATCCACAGCTGAGAAAAAAATATTAAGTATGTTCAATATGTCATTATTATCCTTTGATTTGTAGTGAAAAACTAATTATAAGCATTGACAATTTCAGAAGATTCTCCCCCGGTAATGGTCAATATATGAATGAGAAACTGATAAAACATTATTAGTCCATTTGAGCATGATCGAAGATAACTTATGGCCATGAAGGGGAAATTTATGTCGACAGGGTCTCAAATTCTCCGACGGGTCATGACCTGAAATTATCATTGTTTGAAAGATTTCCTTAACAAATAGAATATTATATTTATTTCTCGTTCTACGTTTTGAAATGGAAAAATCATAATTTTAAATAGAATTATAATACGATAAGCATAAAGATTTATACAACTAATGAAGTAAATATCCTTGTGTAATTTATCGATTTCTATTCGGATTAAAACTCGAATACTCGTTTGCATCACACTTTAAAGTAATTCCTCTCTCTATATATATTTCCTACTGGAAAGCATGTTTAACTCCAATTACTTAATCAATATTTTTAATAATATATTTTTATTGTAATACTCTTACTATTCAATGTTGTATGCACTTAATTTCTCAAAGCAAAACCTCACAAATGTATAATTGACTAGTAAATATTATCAAATAAATTATCATTTAGTTTACGTAAATATTGCATCGCCTGATTTGAAACTTCGTATTTTAAATAATAATAATAATAATAATAATAATAATAATAATAGTAGTAATAAAATCATAGCCATATCTTTATCAGAATCTCAGGCTTAGTCAATAAATGAATTCAACATAGTCTCTATTCGAAGCTCTATTTAATCGAATCAGATAGAAATACGAAGAGGAACTTCGAGAACAGGTAAAAAAAAATGTCACTTTGGTGGGTTTGGAAGTAACTTTTAAGAGGTTTTTTTTTTTTTTTTTTTTACAAATTACAGACAAATGCCTTGAACACTTTTTTCTTTTCTTTAAGTTAACTGATTCACCGAACGTATCTGACATATGAGTAACTTGTCTCTATTTTCTACTCGGTTATACACTCTTTTCCATTAACCTTGAACGACAAGAACACGAACACAAAAACATCCACATAGGTATGACAGTTAAAATTCCTAACTACCCCCACGGGGAATCGAACCCGGGACCACATACACCTAAGGCACACGTGCTAGCCACTAGACCAGCGGGAAGAGCAAATGAAAAGTATTTTGTAGTGTCTGAAGTTTATAGCTATTTCACCCTGTTGTAGTAGGCCTATGTCTATTGATTTTTTAATGTTTACCGTATTCGTTACTTTGAGGAATGATATATATTATTGATATAGGTTTTATTACATATTCGGCCATAAATATTATATAAATTATCAGAATTATTCATGATCTTTCATGGAAATTCACTGGTGCATGCGCAGTAGAAACAGAAGAACACAACTTTCTGATGTTGGTCAGAACACAAATTTCTAACAGGATGTCTGAATTCCTTGGTGGAAAGCAGTAGTTCCCAACCTAGGGACCCGCAGCTTTCTCCTGAGTAAGCATGAAGAGCGAGTAAGGTGGCGAAAGCTACTGGCATAAAAGAATTGTGCAATAAATAAATAAAGCACTACTTATTATGACTTTCAAATTCAGCTTGACAATTTTATAATTGCCGTTTTACAAAAACATATTGCACTAGGAGGGTATGCAAAAGTCTTGCTGGAAATAAATATAAATTCCTGGGATTATTATTATTATTATTATTATTATTATTATTATTATTATTATTATTATTATTATTATTATTATTATTATTATTATTATTGGTCTCCTACTTCTTGGCCAAGATGTGAAATATTCTCTACCTTCTTCATACCGCTAAATCAATTTCTTCACTGTTTTCTCGTCACAGCTCATACCCCTAGCTATCTGAATGGCAATTTGTCTAATTGTTGCTCGACCTATGATTTTCCCTCGCATAGTAACAGATAGTTTTCTACAGCTTTTAGAGCGAGGTATTTTGCAAACCTGTAGAAATTTGCATTGTGATTCGTATTAGCAATGACAGTAAAGTGGATATTTCTGTTCCTACTGTGCATAATCAGTATCATTATATCAGAAGTATTCCGCCATTACCAGCGGGTCACTTACCGCAGCTGAGAAGCTGCCATGCTCCACGATCTTCTGTTAACCTCTCCATCTTCACATACGATTTTTCTGTTTTGATATCGCCAATAGCCTAATTCTGTTTCTATATAGTCTAATTCGTCCTCTCCCTCTCTTCCCTGCCACCATACCCTCTAGCACATCCGTCATGATACAGTTCCTTCTTAACAGTTTCTACAGTTTCGTCCATGTTTATGTCCTATAAATACAGTAAAATACAGTAAACGAAGCCTTTTATGAGTCTTTTTCTTTACAACTCTATTCGTGGTCCCCTCAAAATACTATTTCCTCCATCCTAAAGGCTCTTTTCGCCATTTCTATCCTTGCTTTTATTTCACGTTCGCATGTCATATCATCACTAGTAATAGTACTCAGATATCGAAAACTAATCACTTGTTGTTTTTTCCGCTCCTACTTCTATATTTCACACCGATCGCTTCGTTTCAATCACCATGGATTTTGTCTTTCTAACATTTATTTTCATCCCATATTCTTCACAAGCCTTTCTCAAGTTTTCTACATCTTATTAATTTTCTTTTTAGATTCTGCAACAACAACCATATCAACCCCAAACCGTATACACCTCACCATTCTATCTTCTACGGAAATTCCATCTTCATTATGTAGACTCGTTTTCGTTATCTCTTCTAAATAGTTATTAAATAAAATATAATCGGCGGAATATATAATCTCTGTTGAACTCATCTTCCAATTACACTGTCTCTGTCTACTGTGCATGCACCAGTGAATTTCCATGAAAGATCATGAATAATTCTGATAATTTATATAATATTTATGGCCGAATATGTAATAAAGCCTATATAAATAATATATATCATTCCTCAAAGTAACGAATACGGTAAACATTAAAAAATCAATAGACATAGGCCTACTACAACAGGGTGAAATAGCTATAAACTTCAGACACTACAAAATACTTTTCATTTGCTCTTCCCGCTGGTCTAGTGGCTAGCACGTGTGCCTTAGGTGTATGTGGTCCCGGGTTCGATTCCCCGTGGGGGTAGTTAGGAATTTTAACTGTCATACCTATGTGGATGTTTTTGTGTTCGTGTTCTTGTCGTTCAAGGTTAATGGAAAAGAGTGTAAAACGTGTATAACCGAGTAGAAAATAGAGACAAGTTACTCATATGTCAGATACGTTCGGTGAATCAGTTAACTTAAAGAAAAGAAAAAAGTGTCCAAGGCATTTGTCTGTAATTTGTAAAAAAAAAAAAAAAAAAAAAAAAAACTCTTAAAAGTTACTTCCAAACCCACCAAAGTAACATTTTTCTTTTACCTGTTCTCGAAGTTCCTCTTCGTATTTCTATCTGATTCGATTAAATAGAGCTTCGAATAGAGACTATGTTGAATTCATTTATTGACTAAGCCTGAAATTCTGATAAAGATATGGCTATGATTTTATTACTACTACTACTACTACTACTATTATTATTATTATTATTATTATTATTATTATTATTATTATTATTATTATTATTATTATTATTATTATTATTATTATTTAAAATACGAAGTTTCAAATCAGGCGATGCAATATTTACGTAAACTAAATGATAATTTATTTGATAATATTTACTAGTCAATTATACATTTGTGAGGTTTTGCTTTGAGAAATTAAGTGCATACAACATTGAATAGTAAGAGTATTACAATAAAAATATATTATTAAAAATATTGATTAAGTAATTGGAGTTAAACATGCTTTCCAGTAGGAAATATATATAGAGAGAGGAATTACTTTAAAGTGTGATGCAAACGAGTATTCGAGTTTTAATCCGAATAGAAATCGATAAATTACACAAGGATATTTACTTCATTAGTTGTATAAATTTTTATGCTTATCGTATTATAATTCTATTTAAAATTATGATTTTTCCATTTCAAAACGTAGAACGAGAAATAAATATAATATTCTATTTGTTAAGGAAACCTTTCAAACAATGATAATTTCAGGTCATGACCCGTCGGAGAATTTGAGACCCTGTCGACATAAATTTCCCCTTCGTGGCCATAAGTTATTTTCGATCATGCTCAAAGTAGACTAATAATGTTTTATCAGTTTTTTTCTCATTCATATCTTGACCATTACCGGGGAGAATCTTCTGAAATCGTCAATGCTTATAATTAGTTTTTAATTACAAATCAAATGATAATAATGACATATTGAACATACTTAATATTTTGTTCTCAGCTGTGGATTTTAGATTAGCAATTCATATAATGTTCGCTTCTAATCGAATTTGAGAGAAAAGTAGTTTCCAAAGATTTATTCAAAGAAATGTTCTCAGTTCTCTGATGAAAATAGGAACACACTTTTCAGAAAAAAAAAGAATATTTTCTACAGGGTTTGAACACAGAAACTTCTGATTGATAGACTAGTGACACAAACCTCTCGACCAGTTGTTATGTCTTCAATGATCTCTTTTGACTTTTGTGTAAAGTGGTTTCGTGCTCCACACTTTTTTTTTTTTTTTTTGTTTGTTTATGTCGATACAACTATAAGTTTGTGGTGAATATTTGGACGTTACAGGTCTTGCAATGCATAAAAGGGTTTTTCGTATAAATTACAGTCAATTTTACGTCCTAATAACTTATATACAACACGTTGAATCTGTGAAATGATTGGGGTTGGAGTGATCGTAAATATTTTCATAGTTAGGAGCCTGGATATGCAAACCCGCTTAGCGTGGGGATTTACTTATGTGAAATTTGGTACCAGTTGCACACTCAGTCCACATGAAGGAAGACTACGAAAACGTGAAATTATTGTTGGAAAAGATTGAGTGCCAAAAATATAAATGGGATATTTGTAGAGATTTTAAGATGATCGGTTTTCTTCTAGGTTTGCAGAGTGGCAATACTAAATATTCGTATTTTCTTTGCCTTTGGGATAGCAGAGCTACTGACCGTCATTATACACTCAAGGTGTGGCCAGAAAGGAAACATTCACTTCCTGGCACTCACAATGTCATATATGAACCTTTAGTTGAAAGAGAAAAAATCTTACTGCCACCACTCCACATAAAATTAGGACTTGTAACAGTTTGTAAGAACATTAGATCCACATTCTGCAGCTCTTTCTTACATAAGAGAAATGTTTCCACAGTTAACTGGTGCTAAAATCACAGCTGGCGTATTTACTGGCCCACAGATACGTGTGATGCTTCAGTCTGAAGAACTTAAGAATATAATGACTCGAGAAAAAACAAGTGCTTGGGAAGCTTTTAGGGCGGTAGTGCAAGGTTTTCTTGGTAAAAATAGGAGTGAAAAACTATAGGGAGTTATTAGATTCTTTGAGTGACCTATATCGCAATTTGGGTTTTAGAATGTCGTTGAAATTGCATTTTTTTTTCATCTTAATTATTCCGTCCAGATTTAGCAGATGTGAGTGAAGAACATGGTGAACGCTTTCGTCAAGACATTGAACAAATGGAAAGAAGATACCAAGGGCGCTGGAACACCGCGATGATGGGAGATTACATTTGGATATTGATTTCAGATGACAAATCAGCTTCGCACAAGCGAAAAAGCAAGCGTGCTCATTTTAAAAATGTTCTGCATTATGTGCTTGTAGTGAAAGTAGATATATTTTTGCTAAGTTTTTTTGTACTCCATAGTGATTAAGTTAATTGTGCATAATTTCAGTGAAGCATATTGTAAGAAGCAATTAGCTGTAAATTTCTCAATAAAAATTAAAACCGGGCCAAAACTGCGGCTTATATATACTAGCCATTTAATATTCACTTCTGCGTACGAAAAGTGTTAGAAATGTAACATATTTTATTGTGTGTTTCAAATGAAAAGCGGCGTGGCCTTGAGTTGGCTTCACACGGCGCCCAATTGACTTCGAGCGGTGTTGACAATTCGCGACAAGCAGTTCTGCACACTGACTTCTCGCGCTACTGCGAATCTTGAAAAAGTCTTATGCACACTGAAAGAACACTTACAAGAAGCTGATAACACAGGTAGTGTCAAGACTATTTCCAGCAAATTCGTAATTTGGGGGAAAATTGCCTTGGGCAGAACAGCTCGCAGGCACGAGATATTTGTAATTTCTTTCTCCATAAGAGATTCTACGTAATTTTTACAATAACGAATTCATATTCAGGAAAACCCATTTCGAATTGCGTAGCAAACTCTTCCATTGCCTCCTCCTTCAAGAACAGTTTTGTTTTAGGATGACATGCTTAAATGCCACCAATTACAGATATATTTTCCTTGCAGAATTTTCTGACAAACTCGTTCACAGTGTTGTCATCATTCTCCTAAATTTTCGTAAGTAACTATAAACATGGTCCTAAATTTTTCAAATAAGTACAGATAACGATCACTAATGTTCATAATTGACTGTTTAAGAACATGTTGGCCCTAATTGATATATCACGTGAGTACCTTTCCATTTCAAAAAATATCACACATTTCAAAATGACGGATTGCAAAATAGCGGCGGAGGTTACTAATCTACTTTGCCCATTTTTCTCTTGTCAATATGTGAAACTACCACTGTTTGAATTGTCTATCTTTCACTATTTTGACGATTCAACAGTTTATTTGATATATTTCTATAATATAACATAGCCCTTCTCCCACCAAATTTGACCCCCTCCCCCTCTGTTCCTAATGGCGCTCAACCACTATAATTTTACACATAAAAATATTTTCATTTTTAGGTGCACTATGTCTCATCCATTTGGACCCTTTACTTGTTAGTCGGTTATAAATGTGCATTCGTATAGATTTTTAGCCCTTGGTACCTCAAGGCGACTATAAGGCTGGAATCACTATGGGCTGGAAGAACCTAGCAATGTTAAAAATGATGACTCCCAGCCCCAAAGTTACTGATCTTATACTCGCATTACCGTTCACTTAATGTTTAAGAAATAGCCTATAAATGGGATTTAAAAAATAACCTTTTCTTATAAGTACGAATAATGTCTGTTTACTATGGATAATTTTTTCATTTATTGTCCGATAAAAACAATTTGTAACATAATTTTAAACAAATATTTAGGGGGCCAAACCAAGATTTGGGGGGCCGGTGCCCCCCGTGCCCCTCCCTAGCTACGTCCCTGCCAAAGCGTGTTACTTATGAAAACTGATAAGGAAAGAAAGGGACTAGTTGTGTAGGAACGTAACTTCTCTTCTAGCATAAACAGAATTCATCAGTGTCTGGGTTGCATTCTTTCGTGGTAGTTCGTTTGTTCTTCAAAATTATAGTTGACAATGTTTTTAAGCAAACCGAGTACAACTGCGGAGTTTTCTTTCTTTTAAAAAAGTGCTACGAAGTCAGGCTCGAAGAATTATTTTTTGTATTTACAATTTTTATAGTCCATGATAATAAATTTACAAGACTCAGATTCAGACAATGACGAAATATTAACTGACAGAGACGATAGTGAAAAGAGTGTTGAAGACGAGTGTTTAGCATGTCCGCTGGAAAAGTAATTTAGTTGCTATATATACTTCTAGGATGCACAGTCAAAATTCTTGAGTTTGCTGGAATAGTATACTTACATTGTGAATAATGTTGCCAATGTATGTCATAATCTCAACTGAAGGAAGAGCGAGAAGGGAAAGGGGAGTCCGCAATCCGGCAACACCGCGCGGAATATCGTGCAACATTGGCTACTGCCCATGATGCTTTACATCTGAAACACACAGTAGTTGAAAATAGATATTAGGAACTATTACACGGAACATTTTTCATTTTTTTTCTCAAGTTCCAGTTGATTTCATAACCAAATTTCTAATTTTGGCTCCAACATTTTGTGTCGTCTCGTGAATACCAATTTAAAAGTTACAGAATCATTTCTGATCAAAAAAAATATGATGTAATTTGACTAACTGTACAAACAGTGTTGCTAACACCATAAATAAAAAAATACTTAATTTTGGGGAAAAATTAAGAATTTTCTCAAAATTTGTTGAATAAATTTTCTTTCGCATGTAATATTGCAAATAAACTTACACAGTTTAGAAGCCTGTTCCTTTGCTTAAAAAGCAAGGCATTACCGGTGATGTTATGGCAAATGGTTTCATAGTTATTACGCTTTAACGAAAAATGAAGGAAAATTCGACAAATTATCCGATTTCTAAGGGTTAAAGACGAATTTTAAGGCGATTTTTTACATTTCGGGAAAACTAAAGTTATGCACGTTATTAGTACCACCCAATGATATTTAAAAAAAAATCAAATAAACATAAAGTTGGTCAAAATTTGTTACCCAGTATTATCACCTGTTCCATTACTTGAACAATCACCTTAGATGATATCAGTTCAACTCCCTAATAGAGGTTCAAAATGCACTTGATATTTTCTTCGCTTCACGGCCCACCAAGTTCTACCGCGATGGATGGAATCGATGGCCTTCCAGAACGTTGGCAAAAGGTCGTCGATGCTGACGGGGACTAGTTTTGATCTTCCAGGTACGTCTTAGGTGACATATCGATATTCGAAGGTGATGGGTGAAAAAACGACAGAACTTTCTTGGTTACCTTTATAACATATTTTTGGCATATAAAGTTTTATAAAATGCTTTTTACTAAACTCACTGTAAGTTTAACTATGTGGTAAGTTCAAAATAAACAATTTCACAAACAATGCCTAGATTTTAATTCCGTATTTTACTATTACAGTGATAAGAGTAAGTATTTAAGAAATTCAATCATAATTCAAGTGAAATTATGTAATATAAAAATGACGTAACGGTTGATTAAGAATTAATAGAATGCATTTTCTCCGGACAGTAAATTAAAACCTACATCAATTAATTACATGCCAGTATTGAGAGGATGTGTCCCCAATTGAAGAGTGGTTAAGCTCATTGTTTTGTAATCAAGGGGTCCCGGATTCGATTCGCGGTGGGGGATGTCCTTAGCACATTATAAGATAGAAGGTTAATACTCAACCTATAGCGTTCTTTTTCTGAAAGCTAATTTAACAATGTTGGTTTACGTTAGCAGTATATCAGAGATCAGCGCCTCTACTTTAATATAATTTTCGCACTAATATATAAAACCCCAGGACTATCATTTCTTTTAGGCTTATTTATTTTTAAAAGACGGGAGAAAACATTTCCCGGGGAAGATGAACATTACAGAAAAACATTAAGTGTGTCAGAAAAACGTAAGATCTGGCAACCCTAATTAAACTCTAGTTCCAATGCACAAGAAAGACTTTATCAATTCTCTTATGTCCATCGAAGGATACCAGAAATTACATAAATCCCAAACCTTTAAAACTATCCAACAGTAATCTGAGTTTCCAATCTAGGTACAATCTGTTTGCACAGTACAATTCTGTACCGGTACTAATATTGCACATTTCTAAACATGTGATAAAACATTGAACTGCTTTCCGGTCACATTCTACATCCAACACATGCAGAAACATATTACTATTTTCAAGTCCCTCAAACAAGACTTTTTAAAAAATAAATAAAGCATGCAAATCTCTTCCTTCTTCCTTGTTTCATTTTGAATAATAGTAATGAAGAAACACCGTTCTGCAGGGGCGGATCCAAGGGGGACAATCGGGGCGATCGTCTCCCTCCCCCCAGAAGAGAAAACTTTCATATTTTATATATATAAATAAAACCAATCCCAAAGTTTGGAGCCCTTAAAAGTAACAGTATGACAACCCACCGCCCCCTCCAGAAGTCGGTCCTGGATCCGCCCCTGCTGTTCTGCCTAGGAAAGTCATTGTTCTGTCGCTCGTGCCAGTGTATGTAGGACAGAATAAGCATCGAATATACGCATAATCTCTGATTACGGACGCAAGTGAGGTTATCGAATAACGAAACATATAGTTTACTAGATTGCCATCTGTGCTAAAAGAAAAAATATTTATATTTAAACTATTTGGCAATGCTGTATCCGTGTGTCTTGTCGGGATACTCTCGTTTCCTCCCACGTTATCATTCCATCATCATGCATTTGCCTTAAGAGTCTTCATCCCGGCGAAATTAAAATACCGCTAATTTTACAGTAATTATGTGATATATTCAAATAGATAAAAGATAATCGAAATGTGGAACAAGAGCGCTCTAGACAATATTATTTTACATGAAAAACCGTTATCACGACTCACTTATCTGCTTTCGATTTCGAGCCATTTTGAAAATCGACATTTATTGTCGCGTTTCTAAACAGCTGAAAACGGAAAGCCGCTAGGTGACTTGTGATAACGGTACCTAACGCAAAATAATATTGTCTAGGGAGCTCTTGTTCCATATTTCAATTATCTTTTATCTATTTGAAGATATCACATAATTACTGTAAAATTAGCGGTATTTTAATTTCGCCGGGATGAAGACTCTTAATCATCCGTCTCCCTCAGGCTAACAGGCATAATCGTGGAACGTTAAACCGAAAGATTTCATTTCATTTCATTAAGCTTATTTGGAAACCTTTTTAAATAGTCAGATGTGAAGTTTACGAACATGTGAACAAGTATACTACAAGCAAGAAATAGAGACACTCTAAAAAAAATAAATAAAATAAATAAATAAAGTCATTTTGCTTTATGTTTTCATTTCCTCAAGACACGGGAAACTTTGCGGGGAAAAATGAATTAGTTTAAAAGTTAGACATCTGGTCATCCAAAGCAAGCACATATGAAATAACGTCTGTTACTCCAATGTTACCAGGGGGGGCGCGGTGGCTCAGTGGTAGAGCGCTCACCTCTGGTGTTTGGGGTCCCGGGTTCGATCCCAGCCCCCGCCAAGTGAACTTTGTGGTGGACAAACACCGTGCTCGTGGGTTTTCTCGGGGTTCTCCCGTTTCCTCCCACATTCTTCATTCCACCATTTCACTCATCTCTCATTATCACCGTCTCCTTTAGTCTAACCGGCATAACCGTGGGATGTAAAACTCAAAGATTTCATTTCATTTCATTTTTTCCAATGTTACCAGTATTTTGTCCAATTCCTGTAATTGTGTTAGTTCTGCTCTTTTTTTTTTTTTTTTTTTCATTTACAGTTAGCTATCTATAAATTGAAGAAACTTCCCGTTGGCCACGGAAACTTCCTATGTGACGAAATCGATTGTGTAACGTGTATATGAGTTCAAGGTTTCAGAATACGGTCGATACAATGTTTTTTAACATGTGGTCACGAATTGGATTAATGAGTAATCAGAGTAACCAGAATATATGTTTTAAAAAATCCACTTAATAGCTTGCTATACTATGATTTCTGTTTTGTGACTTTCACTTTATGTTGGTGAAGGTACTAGTGGTGGTCACCTAGAGTTTCCATTTTTATAAACTAAAAAACTGTGATACCTTATGAAGTTTTACAGTATATTCATAGTTAGGTACTTGGTTCTTGCTGAAATATAAGAATTAATTAAATAATACTCGTCAAAAGTGAATGACAAAGAGTGCATTATTCACATCAGTTAGGTATGGATATCTAATAAAAGCAGGATTTTTCAAATATGGTACGAATTATGTGTTTTGGAAGGAAACTGGGACATTTGGAGTTCCGGACAATTCCTGGGGAACTAACTAACTAACTCTATGGCCTATGGAACCCGGAGGTTCAATGCCGCGTTCACAAAAGCCCTCCACTGACTTCTATCCTTAGCCAACTGCATCCAGTTTCTACTTTGTATTCCAATCTCTGCGAGATCCATCTTAATCTCCTCTCATCTGCGCCTAGGTCTTCCTAGTGGTCGTTTTCCGATTGGTCTTCCAGTCAAGACTTTGAAAGCGTTTATACTTTTTTCCATTCTAGCTACATGACCTGCCCACCTAAGCCTCCTAGACTTGACGACCCTAACAATGTTGGGTAAACCGTATAAATTATGTAGTTCCTCGTTATGAAGTTTCCGCCATTCCCTATTCCCGTTCCTCTTGGGTCCAAATATTCGTCTCAGGATCTTGTTCTCAAATACTTTCAGTCTATGTTCTTCCCTCAGAGTAAGCGACCATGTTTCGCAACCATACAGAACAACAGGCATGACTATTGTTTTGTATATTTTAAGCTTCAGATTCCTCGATAGAATTCGCGACGACAAGAGATTTTGAACCGAGTAGTAACACGAATTCCCTGTTTTTAGTCGACATTTAATTTCTTCGTGAATATGATTTTCCTATGTTAATACTGATCCTAGATATTTCAAATTATCCACTTTATCAAAAGTATTATTTAATATTTTAACGCATCCATAATTTGCCGTATTACGGTCCAGACGCACTTCCATGTATTTAGTTTTCTCTGCATTTACTTCTAAACCCATGTCCCTGCAAGCGTTTAATAAGATCTCTGCATTTCTTTCTATTGTTCTCCTATCATTCCCTATTAAATTTACATCATCAGCATATGCCATAACCTGGTGAATACCGTTCAACTCTAGGCCCTGGTTGCTATCTTTGATTTTCCTTATAGCGTATTCCAGAACAAAGTTAAATAATAGTGGCGACAACGCATCTGCTTGTTTCAGGCCATTCTCGACGTGAAAAGTCGGGGAGAAAAATTTTCCTACCCGGACTTTACTTTGAGATTCATTTAAACATATCTTAATTAATCTAATTAGCTTTCTCGGTATTCCAAGTTCTGTAAGAACGTTGTATAATGTTTCTCTCCTAACCGAGTCGTACGCCTTCCTAAAATCAATAAATAGTTGATGTACCGGGGTATTGTATTCCCACTTTTTTTTCGAGTATTTGGCGAATGGTAAATATTTGATCGATAGTTGCTCGATTTCGTCTAAATCCGCACTGATAATCTCCAATAATTTCATCTGCGTATGGAGTCAATCTTGCTAATAGAATATTTGAAAGGATTTTATAAGATGTTGACAAAAGAGAAATGCCTCGATAATTATTACAGACAGTTTTGTCGTCTTTCTTGTGAATTGGAACAATGATTGATTCTTTCCACTCTTGTGGCAATTCTTCCTTGTTCCAGATAAGGAGAATGAGTTTGTGTATCTTGTTCCACAATTTTTCGCCTCCAGCTAAAATTTACTCAGCCGGAATTTCATCTACGCCCGGAGATTTGAGTTGAGTTGATTTTAGTTTAGCGTCCCTTTCAGCAGCGAGGTTATATGAGACGTGGACCTACTGATTAACGTGGAATCCGAACCACATGAGCTCCCGCCGGGAATCGAACCCGGGTCTCCCATGCCAAAGGCGCGTACGCTAACCACTTAGCCACGGAGGAGCTCTGCCCGGAGATTTGCGTTTCTTTAATTCCTTTATAGAGGTTTCTACTTCTATTCGGTTGGGTTCTGGAATATACGGTTCTGCGGTGTGTATCTCCTTTTCTCCACGCACACTACTTTTCGGTTGCGTGTTAAGCAAATCGTCAAAGAAATCTTTCCATCTATTTAAGACGCTATCCGTATCAGTGAGAACTGTACCGTCAGATTTCTTTAATATATAAGCACGAGGTTGATAGCCATTCTTAAATTTGCTGATCCCCTTAAACATGTCTCGGATGTTTTTATTTCAACTCCTCTCGGATGTTTTTATTTCAGCTCCAATTCCTGGGGAACAGATTGACGCGACTAAACTATCACATCTGGGAGCCCTACGTTCACTTATAGAAGTTATTAATTGTCTGGATAAATAGCTATATAGTTCTCCACTTGTCTTATATAGAAAATGAATGTTAAACTTTAATTAATCGGTCTATTTTGTTAAAATGCAAAAGCTGCATCTGGTGATACCTGTGAGTTTTTCCCATTTCAGATGTTTGGGCATATTCTTAAAGTCGGGACATTGAACGACGAAGTCCCTCAAAGTATAAAGGTAACCAAAAAAGTTCTGTCGCTTTTTCACTCACCACCTTCGAACATCAATAAGTCATCTAAGACGTACCTAGAAGATAAAGAATAGTCCCTATCAGCATCGACGACCTTCTGCCAACGTTCTAGAAGGCCATGGATTCCATCGCGGTAGAACTTGGTGGGCCGTGAAGCGAAGAAGTGATTAAGTGCACTTTGCACCTTTAGCAAAGTCTTTCCAGCCTTAGAATAAAGTAGGCATAAACAAAGCGAAATGAATTACTCCGCGGCTCACACGTGTTTCGGCAGCGAGAGACGTGAACAGCAAGATCGTCTGCTTACTTACTGTCGTCGCATAATTTCCAGACTATAAGGCTACAGTTTGTTGGTAAATAATTAACGGACTGACACTGACTACTGCTATGTTGGAGATTTGTATTTTCTTAAATACTTATATAAACGAGATTGTCTCTATTCCTGTTGTCCTCTTTTGTTTTATAACACGAGGTGAAAATGGATTATTGTCACACATTGTCGCCATGAAACTCTGCATTCTACAATAATTTTAAATGAGTGGGGAAGGCGCGTGAACACATACGCATGCGCAGTAAATATTATATGTCGAGATAGGAGTGAGGTTGAAGTAAAGCTACATCTGTTGTTAAATACTATATATATTGCGCTTAATATCACAAAATGTAGGATAAATTCAGATATTTTTTATTTGAAATTATTATTTTAGTAGGGATTATATTGCGGTAGGATACTAGTGCACTGAGACCAACAACCAATCACTGGTCATCGACAAACTGGTAGTCAGGTGGCTTTGTTTACATCTACTTTTTTCTAAGGCTGGAAAGAGAATAGGGATTTGAACTAGCGTTCTCTAAGGAGATTCTCCAAGGAATGGAACAGGTGATAATCGGATGGTGCAATGTCCAGGGAGTATAGTGGGTGTGCAATAGTGTTTCCCATCCAAGGCGTAGAATGGTGTTCCGGGTCATCCTAGCTACGTGGGGCTTAACATTATTCTGTAACAAGAGGACCCCTTTGCGATTCAGGAATGCTGGCTCCAGAGTTTTGAGTTTTTCTTGAACACGGCTCAAGTGCTAACAGTACACAGTTGCATTGATGCTCTCACCAGCTGGTAGAAGTTGCCGATGCATGATGCCGCGAGCAGTCCACCAAGCACACAGGAGGACCTTCCGGTACAGTGCTGGTTTCGGCTGTTTTCGAACCGGTTCATGGAATGTTAACTAATGATGACGGTGCTGTGGAGCTTTGTACAGAACCCCCTTGTCATCACATGTCAATACCCTGCCCAGAAATGGCTCCTTCCCCAGACGAGACAGCAAAGAAACACAGGTGTCTGTTCGCGTTGCCTTCTGGCCTGGAGTCAAATCATGTGGGACCCGTCGACCCAACTTGTAGTGCTTCCCAAGTTGATGGAGGTGCTGCCGAATGGTTTCCCCACTCACACTGAATTGTAGTCCCAGTTCCTCACATGTCTCGCCATTGTTCGCCTCAATTGCTGCCTGAAGATCTTCATTTCGTACATGTGTTGGTCTTCCAGCACATGGTGCGTCTTCGAGTGTTTCGTCACCTTCCTTAAACTTGTTAAACCACCGCTGCACTGTCCGCGTAGTCACGATACCCTCACCAAAGGCCTGGCGTATCTTCCGACCCGCTGCAACGGCGTTTGACCTCAGTTTGAACTCGTACAGCATATACGCGCTTATGACGCTCTGTGAAGATTTCATGTTTACTCTGCCCATACGCAAGTTCACGGTGTCACTGAAGTGCCACAACCAGGTAGTATGTTGGACAGACCCAAACCAACAACTGACCTTCGCCTTATCTCCATTCATCAAAGTGTGTGAGGGCCGATGGAACAGACCTCCACAAAAGGCGACAGAACTTTCTTTGTTACCTTAATATTTCAAAAATTTGCCACTCGTGATCCCACTATCGCCACTGCAACAGTTTAGACTGCGTTCGTCTTTCAGCTGTAATGGATATGACGGGGTACCCTCTTTGCAAGTTGAGTAAGCAGTTAGCGTACGCGCCTTTGGCGTGGGAGACCCGGGTTCGTTTCGCTGCGGGAGCTTATATGGTTTGAATCCCACGTGTGGCTGTAGATTCGCATCTCAGATAGCCTCGCTGCTGAAAAGGATACTAAACTCGAATTCAAATTCAAATGAACTCCGTTTCAAGTTAGTTAAGAACCTGGTTATTTCTAATAACAATAAATGTTATAGACTAAAGTTTAACCATAGGTTCATTTTCATCCCAACGTATTAAATGCAACACTTCTTCCAAACTTTCCTTATTCCAAGACTCACAACCATGGCGTTTCTTTGTCAACTTAAAATAATGTGATTAGTAAAGGTTTGTTTAAAGAAGATAGAGGCAGTTCATAGGAGCAACTTCTGTATAAAAATGGTCACTAGCAGACATTAGCAGTTAATGATTCAATGCCTGATGCAATACGATGGCTTAATGATAGAGCCATCACCTCTAGTGGGAGAGTCACTGGTTCAATCCCAGGTTGTGCAAGTTTGTGATGGTGAAAATATTGTCTGTTTCTCTTTCGTGGTCTTCCGTTTCCTCCCATTCCACATTTCTTGCATAATCTGTCTTGTGGTCTAATCCAGCTCTCTTAGAGACGAGATAGTGTGGTGGTGTACGGCATATACCGTAGAGGTTGATTTTCTATAATGGCCTATGCACCCGCCCCGTTCGGAGCCCACGTTAAGGTTGGCTGTATATTGATAAGAGGACAGGACAGTCGAGTCAAGGCTCAGTACTGTGAGCAAATGTAATGAAGCCACGTGCCGCAAATTCACTTGAGGACGTACTAGACAAAGGACTTTTTAACGTTGTGACTTGGACACAGTCAATACACTCAAGCCTCTTAACGTGACTTGGGCACACAGTCAATGCATTCAAGACTCTTAACGTTGTGACTTGGACATACAGTCAATGCATTCAGGACTCTTAACGTTGTGACTTGGACACCCTGTCATTGCTCTTAGGCCTCTCTCTCAGTATCTTCTTCTGCCTCCCTTCCTGTGACTCGGCTTGATTGGCTTTCCTCTGGCCAATAGGTATCCGGCTTAATAGGTCTCATCCTTCATATCCTTGGTGTTGCATAAGGGTGCAAGATATACAAAATCAGCTATCATAATCATTCACGTTTCAATAATCGTCTTTTCACTTGACCTACATTTCAAAATTGTGGGGTGTAAAATTAAACATTTCGTTTCATTTTAAGATTTGAGTTTTCGTCTGAGATGATATCTCTTATGCAAATGAGCATATCTATCGTATAAGCTCTCATTCATAAAACAAGATATGGCAACGTAACTGATGTTGTTACTGAAGTGTGTCTTGAAAAGAAAAGAATGTGTATTGAAAAGAAAGCAATGCCTAATTCATATAGTTATCCAAAATTCGTGAAACTTTCAATTTCCATCTTTGTTTTGTGTTTAACGTGATAAAAACTTCATTGAATTATTATGAATTCGTTAACTAAATTGTAATTTAGCGTCCCTCTTCAGCATCGACGCTATACGAGACGTGGATCTACAGTTTAAAATGGAATCCTAACCACCCGAATTCGGAACCCTGTGCACTAAAGGCTCCCGTACTAACCACTAGCACAACGTGAGGGGCAAATTATTATGAAATATTGTTTTCTCATTAGTTTTTACTTCGATAAAAGATTACGATACTTTTGCTTCATTCTTTCATTTTCAGGGGGCAGCGAAGGCTCAGTGGTAGAGCGTTGACCTCTGGCGCATGGGGTCCTTGGTTCGATCCTAGCTCGTGCCAACTGAACTTTGTGGTAGATAAACACCGTGTACGTGGATTTTCTAGGGTTCTTCCGTTTCCTATCACTTTCTTCATTACACTATTTCCTTCATTTCTCTTCATTACGGTCTCTTTAGCCTAGTCGGCATAACCGTGGGATGTAAAGTTCAAAGATTTCATTTTTTCTTTCATTTTCAATTTCTTTCAACGTGACTATAATAAAAGTTGTAAGTGTGTCTTTTATGTCTATATATATGTGTGTTAATCAATCTCAATTGTGATTTTCCTCTGTTTACTCTGTACCCTTGGTCATTCATTAAAGATGTCCATTCGCTACAACAGAGAAATATGCTATTCAATACTCGTACGAGTGATAGAGTAAACATAGGTATAGAAACTACTGCTGTGTTACTCTTGTAATCAATATATGGAAATATAGGCTAGAGTTCAGGGTTCCGTACACTCTCTCCTTGTATTATTTCAGCACACATCAGAGTAAATCCATACTCGTGACTAGATACTTATCTACTGCAATACAATGAGTAACTACTTTTCTATTGATCAACTGTAACCTCCAACATTACTCCTTTGTAACATTAGCTAGGCACGCATTCGAATCAATGGATAAGTGGAAGCAACATACCAGCCACAATAGTAATTATTAAATTGAGTTAACAGTTTCAGTGTTTCGCTAATGAGAAAGGTTTGGGCACTGCGAGTATAGTAATCCTTTAATCCACATTCCCAATAGCTTATGAACACACACACACACAACTTCACTGTGTAAACCAGATTAATAATTTAGTAGCGTCTATTAAAGAACGATCAGCATATTGCCGACCATTTAAAAGATAAATCAATACTTTGGTTATATCAAACATTTCTGTCTACATTTGTTCGAATAAGATATACATTCATACTAGCAGAAGTGCCGTTTTTAGCATAAGAAGCTTAAGACCTATGGAACAAATTTAAATTACATAGTATAAATTGCTTTTCTTAGTTTTGATTGACTGATTGGTTTGGAGTCTATCGTTTCTTTCCAGCACCAAGACTTAAGGTAGGATTCGAAACCACTTGAATTTCCACTGGGGATCGAGCCCATTTCTTCTGCATCGAAGGCGAGTACGCATTTTCTAGTTGTAAAATGCTTGTTGAATCAAGGTCACTTCCACAGAAGTTATCTCAACCCTTCACAAAAAAAAAAAAAAAAGAAAAGAAAGAAAGAAAAGAAAAGAAAAAGAAATAAAGAAAGGAAAACTGAATTTTTGAGTTTTACGTCCCATGGTTATGCCAACTAGGCTAAAGAAGACGTTGATGATGAGAAATGAATGAAATTGTGGCATGAATAAAGTGGGAGGAAACGGAAGAACCCAAAGAAACCCACGCACACGGTATTTGTCCACCACAAAGTTCATTGACGCGAGCTGGGATCTCATGAACCAAAGGTGAACGCTCAACCACTGACCAACCGCCGACCCCACCCTTCACATAGAATAGAATGGAATATTGTTATTAAGTCTGTATACAGACAATAGCATACGCCAAATGAAAATGTACAAGCAAATTCTTTTTTTTTACCTATACCAATATATGTTTATCTTCCTCAAACTCCTTAACATTATAATAAGGTACAGCAACTAACCAATTATACACCTTATTTTTAAATTGAGTAATCGGTAAATTTTGCGTGTGTATTGGTAACCTGGTCATGAATTTTATACATTGTATTGTATAGCTATTTTTGATTTTTGATATGCTGTACGTACGATATATCAACTTGTTTAGCAGATCTCGTATTATGTGAGTGAATATCTTTTCTACGCTGCATATCTGACATATTTTGTTTTTTATATACTAAAACCTTGTGTGTATATACAAATTGACAACAGTCATAATTTTCAACTTGCATAATTATCTCTACTCGCATCCCAAAATGGTAGATTCATCCCAATGAGTAGGCATCTTTACCCCGAAATTCATTTATCCAAAGGCGACCATAGATACGTCTTGTCAACGTGCGGACTAAATTAAGTCTCTGTCTCGCAGTAGTAATTGGGCCCTTTATCGAAATTTTATGCCCCTGGATCCTTGATCAATTACAATAGTATCCAACGCAACATTATTCTGAATTTTTAAATAGCAAGGTACGTATACTTATTTATCATTTCAATTCATGATGTTAAATACAATACAATTAGGTAGTGCCTTAAACGGTAGTTCATTATTCAGAAATCATTTTACAGGGGTATTTGCTATCAATGAGTTGCCCCTACGAATTTCATTCCCTCTGGCAATCATTCTGAATACAGATCCATCAACAAAATTAGGGAGCTCTTGGATTGCAATTTGTATATTGATAATCGTGGTTATGGAAAATATTTTGACAGCTACCGTCTTCCTCCATTTTTAAAACTTCATTGTATTATAAATACAACAATAGTCTTGGATTAACAGTATGTGGATATTATGCTTATTATTATTTATGATGTAAGGACCAAGAAATATTCCTGCGGAACCCCAGCTCAATGACCGTTGACTGCTGCAATACACCTTCCAGATAATTTTATCATATTTATCAATAGGAGATCATTTTTACATGCTTTGTTTATCATCATCATCAATTACATACAATTCCTATAACAATATTTTTTCTCATTCTCTTTACAGAACTCACAATACGAAGCTTTGCAAACTAGTGCTATGCTTCATGATATGACAACAAATCATCACAAACAAGAAGAAGAGAAGGAGGAAGTCAAAACAAGAAACATGCAATTACAAAAAATGTGTATCTGTGATGAAACGGCATTTACAATAACTACAAACTTTGTCAACACCTTAGTGTACCATAAAAGATAGAAGAAAAATAATTAATACAATTTATGCTTATCTATACTTTTATTTTTCACTCCAATTCAATGGTATAATATCAATATGGTACATTAAACAAGATCATCACACAAATATACGTATAGCGTTTCTCAGATTTAAGGTCTCCTTAGCGTCTCTCCTTAAGAAGTGTACATTATGACACGAGAACCCTGCTCATGAATCTTAAGGTACAACTTTCAAAATTCCCACCTGATGAATGACATTTTTCCTAGAGAACATTGACCAACTATTGTTCTTTCTTCAATATTCCCAATTTTTACAGGGGTGCTCCTAGGTACTCCTCACAAAGATGTGTATCAAATGTACTTATGTCTTGAATTCTAATCCTCATACTTATAATAATTAACTAACTAACTCTATGGACTATGGAACCCGGAGGTTCAATGCCGCCTTCAAAAAAGCTCTCCTTAGCTAACTGCATCCAGTTTCTACTTTGTATTCCAATCTCTGCGAGATCCATCTTAATATTGTCCTCCCATCTACGCCTAGGTCTTCCTAATGGTCGTTTTCCGATTGGTCTTTCAATCAAGACTTTGAAAGTGTTTCTACTTTCTTCCATTCTAGCTACATGACCCGCCTACCTAAGCCTCCTAGACTTGACGACCCTAACAATGTTGGGTAAACCATATAACTTATCTAGTTCCTCGTTATGAAGTTTCCGCCATTCTCCATTCCCGTTCCTCTTGGGTCCGAATATTCGTCTCAGGATCTTGTTCTCAAATACTTTCAGTCTATGTTCTTCCCTCAGAGTAAGTGACCATGTTTCGCAACCATACAGAACAACAGGCATGATTATCGTTTTGTATATTTTAAGCTTCAAATTCCTCGACAGAATTCGCGACGACAAGAGATTTTGAACCGAATAATAGCACGAATTCCCTGCTTTTAGACGACATTTAATTTCTTCGTGAATATGATTTTCGTCTGTTAATATTGATCCTAGATATTTGAAACTATACACTTTATCAAAAGTATTATTTAATATTTTAACGCATCCATAATTTGCTGTATTACGGTCCCGACGCACTTTCATGTATTTAGTTTTCTCTGCATTTACTTCTAAACCCATGTCCCTGCAAACGTTTAATAAGATCTCTGCATTTCTTTCTATTGTTTTTCTATCATCCCCTATTAAATTTACGTCATCAGCATATCCCATAACCTGGTGAATACCGTTCAACTCTAGGCCCTGGTTACTATCTTTGATTTTCCTTATAGTGTATTCCAGAACAAAGTTAAATAATAATGGCGACAACGCATCTCCTTGTTTCAGGCCATTTTCGACGTGAAAGCTCGTGGACAAAAATTTTCCTACCCGGACTTTACTTTGGGATTCATTTGAACATATCTTAACCAGTCTAATTAGCTTTCTCGGCATTCCAAGTTTTGTAAGAACGTTGTATAATGTTTCTCTCCTAACCGAGTCGTAAGCCTTTCTAAAATCAATAAATAATTGATGTACCGGGGTATTGTATTCCCACTTCTTTTCGAGTATTTGGCGAATGGTAAATATTTGGTCGATAGTTGATCGATTTCGTCTAAATCCGCACTGATAATCTCCAATAATTTCATCTGCGTATGGGGTCAATCTTGCTAATAGAATATTTGAAAGGATTTTATAGGATGTTGACTGAAGAGAAATGCCTTGATAATTATTACAGTCAGTTTTGTCGTCTTTCATGTGAATTGGAACAATGATTGATTCTTTCCACTCTTGTGGCAATTCTTCCTTGTTCCAGATAAGGAGAATGAGTTTGTGTATCTTGTTCCACAATTTTTCGCCTCCAGCTAAACTTAACTCAGCCGGAATTTCATCTCCACCCGGAGATTTTTGTTTCTTTAATTTCTTTATAGCGGTTTCTACTTCTATTCGGTTGGGTTCTGGAATATACGGTTCTGCGGTGTGTATCTCCTTTTCTCCACGAACACTAGTTTTTGGTTGCGTATTAAGCAAATCGTCAAAGAAATTTTTCCATCTATTTAAGATGCTATCCATATCAGTGAGAACTGTGCCGTCAGATTTCTTTAATATATAAGCACTAGGTTGATAGCCTTTCTTAAATTCGCTGATCCCCTTATACATGTCCCGGATGTTTTTATTTTTACTATTATCTTCAAGTTCCTTAATTTTAGCTTTCAGAAAATCGCGTTTCTTTGTTCTAAAAGTTTTGGAAGTTTCCCGCCTGATATCTGCGAATTTTTTTGTAGTTATTTCATTCGGATTTTGTAGCCAGCGTAATTTTGCCTGTTTTCTCTTCTCTGCTAGTTTTATGCATTCCTGGTCGAATCATGGTTTGTTCCTACGTATTTCAGCGTATCCCATTTTTTCTTTTGCTGAACTTTTAATGCTATCTCTAATTTCAATCCAGGTATCCTCAACACTAGTGCACTCCGAATCTTCTAAAGCCGAGAATCTATTCGAAACTTCAATCTGGTATTCCTCTCTTACCTGGCTCTCTTCTAATTTCTTTAAATTTAATCTCTCCGTTTTCGGACAATGAATATTACCTTTATTCAACGATAATCTCTCTCGTATTATCGCTGCTACCAGGTAGTGATCAGTGTCACAATCAGCCCCTCTAAACGACCGGACATCAATTATGCTAGATTGCCTTCTTCTATCTACCAAAACGTGATCAATTTGATTATGTGTTTTTCCGTCTGGTAATGTAAGTTACAAGTGTATTTATGAACGTCGCGATATGGGAATTTTGTACTCTTCACGATTAGGTTTTTGGATGTTGCAAAGTTCACGAGTCTAACACCGTTGTCATTATTTTCCTTATGCAGACTTTCGTTCCCTATAATCGGTTTGAAAATATCCTATCTTCCTATCTTTGCATTGAAATCCCCTAATAGAATTTTCATATGGTATCGCGGGAGTTGTTCAAATATCCGTTCCACTTCTTCGTAAAAACTGTCCTTTACATCGTCATCCTTATCTTCAGTTGGGGCATGTACATTTAAAACAATAATATCACACCACCGTCCCTTAAGAGTAATAAAAGAAAGTCTGTCAGTAACAAATTCAACCCGTTTAATTGCTGGTAATATTCGTTTGTGAACGAAAAACCCTGTTCCTAACTGGTGATTTTTATTTCCTTCACTTATAATACACACACACTCATACTTATAATACAGTCTTATTAAAGGAGATATCAATAACTTACCACATATTGGTTACTATAGAAAGAAAATAAGCAGGACCGATCAAAATTTACAGTGGGTCCTAGACAACATTTACAAATTATCGTTTTTTTACCATTCCCAAATTTATGGGTGGTGCTAGGTCCTCCTTCCAAAATTTAAGAGAGCACAATATACACAGGTCGTATGAAAAAGAATGGACCCCATACTTGCACATATAATCATACTAGCATTGATAACTCGCTTTGCTGGGTTAAAATGAAAACTTAAATACACTGTGTAAAATGAAAACTTAAATACATGAAAACTTAAATACAAATAAACACAATGAAAAACTATCTCACGTGTTTGGTATCCGTGAAATATGCTGTTTTCATTTTTAGTGGCATCGGTTTAAATGTCATCGGAGAGATTGCTGGTCATCTCAGAGACAACGACAACGAAAATTATGAATTTGACATTAACATCGGTCATTTTCGATAATTTTTATATAGCCCTTCCTCCCCCAAGTTGCGGGGCTGAATTTGGTTTTAAACGTGATTTGAAGTGTCACTGTTCATCTCAGCAAGCCCAAAAGCTATGGATTAGACACTAATATCGGCCATTTTCGATCATATTTATATATATCTCCTTCTCCCCCTCCTCCAAGTTGCGGGGCAAGGCATCTGAATTGTCACTGTTCATCTAAGCGAAACAGAAAACTATGGATTCGACACTAATAAGAGTAATTCTTGATCAGTTTTATGTATTTCCCTCTCTCCATCCCCAAGTTGTGCAGCTGAATTTGGATGTAAATGGGATCGGAAGTATCACTGTTCATCTCAGCGAACCCGAAAACTATAGATTCGACACTAATATCGGTCATTTTTGATCATTTATAAATGTTCCTCCCCTAAGTTGCACCGACAAAGTGATATGACAAAACCATCTGAGGTCTGAACCTCATATATAATGAAAATTTCATCGAGATCGGTCTGGTATTGAAAAGTGAGAGTGATAAAAAGTCAGAAAGATAGTCACTTATAAAAATTTTCACAGGCCCAAACCTCATGTATGCTGAAAATTAAATCGAGATCGGTCGGGTCGTTCAAGAATCATTAAGTCACAAACCTAGTCACTTTTATTTTTATTTATATTGATTTTATATATTTCCCCTCCTCCCCCTTCCCTACGTTCCTCCGTCAAAGTGAAATGATAAAATCCATCCCAGTTCCAAACCTCATCTAAACTTTATGTTGAAAATTTGGCCGAGATCGGTCTATTGATTCAAGAGTTATTAAGTTTTATTTATTTTTCTATCTCCCTTCCTCCCCCTCCCCTAAGCTTCAAAATTTGAATTTTTGGCGATTTTTTTTACCCATGAATGGAACGAAATGAACCACCAAAACTTACCAAGGTATATACCCTGATCCTATACTACCATACCGAATTTTTAAATTTGGCAATCTCCAACATTTAATTAGGGTGGACACTTTTCTGGTACCGGACACTTGGCACATATGGTACTCCTCTGCTAAGTATGTAATTCAGCTACCTAAAGTTGTAGTTACTTGTTACACCTAACTGATATCTACGACTGTGTACCACAAATGTAGCATTTATATATCTGGCTCAGTTTTGCAGTGTGACAATCATTTGTTTTTTTATCGTCACTTGGGACATATATATTTCATGTTCTAGGTACTTCTTTTAGGTACATACTTTTTCAGATACTTATGACACATAATTGATATCTGCAGCGACGCACGAATGAGAGTTAGCTATTTGCATTTGCTCATACACAGTAACATGCAACGTATTTTCACGCTTTCTGCTCCACTTCCTGAATGCAGTAGTTATGTACTGTACATATACGGTATGTTAACTTTATATTTAAAAAAATATATTAGGTAGTATAATTTGTTGATGAGATGCGATGGCGAAATTTTATTTGGGGCCGTTGAAGATACTGTGAATGGACTTTGCGCCATTGTTTCTCTGTTTTATTTTTGCAGTGTCAACTTAAATTATTCTTGCACTCAGGTACGCAATTTCTACACCCATCTCAAATATCCGAACACCTTCCTTTACATAAGCAGTACTCTTGGTGAAATTGATACTTTTGAGTACGTTCTTATGCTTTATAACTAACATACGTAAATAATTAACTGATCACATATGTCTTACGTGTGAATGATTTATCTTAATTTTTATTCATCAGCAACGGCACCAACTTTACAAAATTTATATGGGTTCATATCAATGGCGGGACGTGTTAGCCTATATGTTTTCAAGGAAGTTTCGATATTTGATTGATTTATTTTTAGTTAAACTCTTTAATGAACACTGTCATAAAGAGCTGTGTTGTGATAAAGTAAAAGATATCGGTACTATAAGGGTAAGTTGGGGCTGCCCTAGCTCAGTCGGTAACACGGCTGACTTAAACGCAAGAGAAACGGATTCAAACCCGGGTCGAAACTAAAAATCCTGTGGGTACGCCACACCCACAAGATTATTTGTGTGGGTGCCGGAGATCCAGAGCACCCACGTAGTCGCGCGCATGTTCATCAGTTATGTCATCTCTTTCTTCAAAATTCATCCCTCGAATTTGATGCATTTGTTGCTGCTAGCACACAATCGTTTAGTAAAAAGAAGCAACAAATGCATCAAATTTGGGAGATAAATTTAGAAGAAAGAAATGACTGATAAATAATTTGGTGTGTGTGTGGGGGGGGGGGTGTCAAGCAATTTATTATCAATACAACAGTACAGTTAATTTGTATTTACATCTTTCACATATTGTATTCTTCATTTTATTTATAGATGCTTCTAACGTTTATATTTTGACTGTGAAGTATTTCTCTACTATATACACACTATACCGACAGTTTTATTTACAGTACATTATGCAAAATATATATATTAAAGCTTTGCAACAGATTATTTATGTTGCAACAGATTAAAATATTAAGATGAATTTTTCATACATATAGAATCAATTTATTATTTACGTAGTTAGGGACCAAGAATAAGAACGTACTGAAAATTATAAATTTCACCAAGGGCACTGTTTATTTAAGAGGGTACGATATACAGGGATACATTTGACAAATGCCAGGTATATTCCTTTGAGGCACTTAAGATACATAAGGTACATGCCAGGCACACGCATAGCATGTACTAAACAATCCAAACAATGCTCTGTACGTGACTGGAATGTACCTAAAGTGCTGTGGACGATATTCGCTTCTGCCAATAACATACCTAGATTATATTAGGCACGTTCTCCAGGTACATGTCAGCCATGTCCCTAGGGGCGGACATAGACTGTGATTATCACTTGCTATCCACGTGATTTCTCTCATAGGTAAATAAGGAAAATATTGGGACACATTCGCATGTACCTGAGGGAACATGATAGGCATATGCCTGCTATGTAATTGTGCTGTTAGGGTCTATTGGGGGTGGCCAACTTCAAAATGTCAAATAAAAAGAAAGGGTCGAATTTGCTTGCGTTAAAAGAAACACTATAAATGTTGGATCACTTTCATAGGTAACAGTTCATGACAGTTGGCACCGTATAACTGCTACACAAGCTGAGATGTTGGAGAGGAAAGATGATGAGATACTATTTACGATGCTAGAAAAAAAAATAGGAAACAATTGGTCGGAACGAAGGAAAAAAGGAACGAATCTGCTGTTACCAAAGGGTTGAGCAAAACATGAGGGCATCAGACTGGTTATTTGCAATAGAGCAATTTCAGAAAGATGCGTACATAGCTAAAGAATCGTCTTATCTTCTGCAGAATGTAGTGGGCGCAGTCTTTACTTCACGAAAGCTTAAAGTGACGTCCACGAACAGGAATACAGCGATTTATTCGCTGTACACAATTATGAACAACAGCTTCAAGCTCGACCATGTTGATGTGCCGGAATGAGGTTGTAATTGTTTTATGTTGTCAATTGTAGTTGGTCTATTCACGTAAACAAAGTCCTTAATTTGACCCCAGAAAAAACAGTCCATACAAGCAGATCGGGAGACGTTGGGGAAAACTGTGGATTGGAACCTCTGCAATCCAGTATTGCGAAAATAAAACATTTAACTCTTCCCTTTAGATACCAGTATTATGTGCTGGACAGCCATCTAATTGAAACCACATCGTCTGACGTATAAGGAGAGGTACATTTTCCAATAGCAGCTAAAGATGGTCCTGCAAGGAATCACGTAACATTGCACCTCTTAAATGACCATCAAAAAACAATAGCACAATGACCTGAGTCCCTAGAATTCCACGCAATACATTAATGTTCCATCGTCGTTGCCTTCTCACATAACGTGCAGATTCGACGCTGACCAGTAATGTGCATTGTAGAGATTCACGTTGTCATCACAGCAGAGTGTGCTTCATTAGTCCATATAATGAAGACAACATGAAATTCGGGTGTTTTTACAATTAGTTGACTATCAAGCTGCACAACAGAAGCCGTAAATTGCAGTCAGCATCACTTAGTTTCTGATGCAGAGAAAGATGGTATGGACGAGAATTGTATTTGTATTTTCATAGAATGCGCAGTACACTATTTTAATTGACACCACGCTCTCGTGCGATCTGTCATGAAGATACTTTATACATACGCATTCATTGCAATAGCTGCAAGTAAATCAGTGACTATCTTTTCATTTTGCATGACTCCTTTTCAGACAACATAGCTTTGACGAACGTTTCCAGTCTGCCGCAATCGTGCTACTAATTTCCGCAGAAGATTGTAGGAAATAGTTTTGCCGTTCTGGACAGCGTACAGCGTATAATCGCACTGCAGCCCTATATTTCCCCATGTTTCCCTAAATCATTAGCATTCGAAATGCCTCCGCCCTATATTTTCCTCATATTTCTCTAAATCATTATCATTCATATACGGCATGAATGTTATTATTTACTATATTCATACACACTTCCTACTAAAATCCCTCAACGCTTCATTGAACGCAAGCAAAATCGACCCTTGTTTCTATTTGACATTTTGAAGTTGGTCGCCCACAATAGAGGTATTTCCGAGATGTCACTGTTTTCGAAAATCGAACCGTTTGCTTCCCCATGTACACTTTTGTACTTCGGTTTAGTTTCAACAATTGTTTGCTGTTCCTTTTGAGTTGCAGCATGCAGAAATCCTCGCATTGACATATTAATGAGCTCGTATAGTTCCCAAACGGTAAGAGATATGGCAAAGTGTTTCCTCTGAAAACTGTTCAAATTTTAGCGATTGTTTTAATAAGGGCAAAATTAACCCCTGTTTCCATTTAAAATTTTGAAGTTGTTCTCCCATAGAAATATTCCTGAGACGCCCCTGATTTCAGAAGTATCACTATGTGATTCAGCACATGCATTTTGGCAATAAAACTTTTTGTTGCAAAGACTTCTGTGCAATAGGAGCTGAGTTAAGGCCCTGTTACGGATTTCGTGAACCACCCTGTATGTAATGCTCTATACCAAATAAATAAATAAATAAATGTTGTTACCATTTAATTATTATTTGAGAACAATTAATCTTCCTAGAAATAGGAAATAAATTTATATTGTATATTTTTGGATTCTACGTAATACAATTTCATTGACGCAAATGGTAACAAGTATTGAACGTTACAGCACCTTTGTACTTTTTGTTTGTTTGTGTGTCTATCTGTTGGCCGTTCTATGATGTGGTTGTTTGGTATAATTAATTAGGCGCCACGATCAATATTTACGACACCAGTTTTCATCGTTGTCCATTCACAGCATGGTTAAGTTCCAGCGGGAAAATGCTACAGCTCAGTCATATGACGCGAAGTTAAAAATGCAAAGGCACTCATCTACAGTACAAAGTGTATGTTGCGTAAGGAGGGCTCAATAATAGTCCTATTTCTTAAGTTCCAGAAGGACCTAAGAGCTATTTCTTAAGTTATAAAAAGGAATCAAGGAGCTGTTTTAGACCGTCAATAATGCTCATTGCAATTCTAAACCCACTGCACGAGCTTCTTCGTTGCTAAGTGATTATCGTACCCGCCTTTGGCGTGGAAGATCCGAGTTCGATTCCCGACGGGAGTTCATGTGGTTTGGATTCCACGTTAGTCAGTAGGTTCACATCTCATATAGCCTTGTTGCTGAAAGAGACGTTAAACTCAAAATCAACTCAATTCGAAACCCAGTGCAATATATGAGAAATTAATCTTTACCACTAATACGTCGCACCATCTTGTAGAGACCTGCACGGGCCGGGCCTGGCCCGAGGCCCGAAGCCCGGCCCGGCCCGCGGGCCGGGCTTGGGCGGGCCGACTCTGCTATTACTTTGGGCCGGGCCGGGCTTGGGCGGGCCGACACTGTTATTTCTTTGGGTCGGGCTGGGCTTGGGCTGGCCGACACTGATTTCTCTTCAGGTCGGGCAGGGCTGGGGCCGATCAATTGCAATTCTTTAATAATTATTGACTTTCGTTAAACGATAATTGGAATAAAGCAAAACGTTGAAGAAGTGTGTCCATGAAAAATGTTACAAAGAATGCACTAGCTATTTACAGTTTGTGTTGCTTAGCGGCTCCACTTTCACTATAGAGGATTGCAGGCATTTTGCGGTAAATTGAGCTCTGACCTTGACCTTCACTGAACTCAAAATATAACAAGGGGTGGGAATGTTTTGCCTGTCGCTAAACAATATTGCCATCTTCACTTTATGCTAAAAATCAATTAAGTTAGATTTTTGTTACAGGGAATTGAGTTTTTGTTCTTTCGATGACAGGCAAAGTTCTAGGAGGCAATGGTACCATTCGGGAGGCTGCATCAGGTTGTGAACCAGAGTTTAGAAAATGTTTCTGAGGGTTAGGTCAAATTTAGTACTAAATTTTGAGAAAGATTGGGGCTCGAGCTAATTTTTTTAAAAAAATTATCGGGCTGGGGTCGGGCCAAAAACTTTTAAAATTTATCGGGCCCGGGCCGGGCTTGGGCCAAGAATTTCAAAAAAACTTATCGGGCCGGGCCGGGCTCGGGCCGAAAATCTGCAAAACTTTTCGGGCCCGGGCTGGGCCGGGCCTAGTTACGTTCGGGCTGGATTGGGCTCGGGCTGAAAAATTCGGCCCGTGCAGGTCTCTACCATCTTGGAGCACTGACAAGGAACTTGTGTCACAAGTTCTTTGATCACATAGGCATACCTACGCGGTGTGTCAATGAAATTACATCTTGTTTCTTCAATTGTTATGTATTCAAAAATTGTGTCATCTGTAATAGGGTGGAGCGAAATAGGGGGCCGATTATCAAAAGTTGTCCAACAAAATAGCACTAGGCGTCAAAAGTTATATATTGACTAGTATAACATTCATGTTTTTTTTTCATAATTTTTTAACTTCATCTTCATTCCCCGCAAAGGCCTTAAAATTTTGCATTTTTTATCAAATTTGATATTTTTTGAAAATATTAATTTTTTTTAAAGCTGCCCAATGAAATCGAACTAGGTGACAAAAGTTGCATAATGACTAGATTAACTACACTGTTCATGATTTTAAAAATAATTTCATCTTCATTCCCGTAAGGGCCTGAAATCTTGCAGTTTTATGGTAAATTTCGAAATTTCACTTAAAATATTATAAAAGTTTTAAAATCCGCCAAATCACTTCACACTAGTTTAAGGAAGAGTTGTGCTGACTATCATAATACCCATGGTATTAAAATAATTTTCGTGCTTTATCTTATTGCCTGCAGGAACCTTAAAATTTTGGAATGTATACGGTAAATCTCAAAATTCATTGAAGACACTGACAATTTTCAAGAACTATCAGATACTATCTGCTAGATGTCAAGCCTTGTGCGTGACTAGTATAATTTCGATGATTTTAAAAATATTTTTTCTTTGTCTTCGTTTACTTCCAACAAGTTTTAAAATGACGTTTCACACTAATATCTCAAAATACATTGAGCATAATATTAAGATACATTATGTAAATTTAACAATTTTGCATTGATTTTATATATATATATATATATATATATATATATATATATATATATATATATATATATATATATATATATATATATATATATATATATATGCAGCTTTTTGCTGGTTCCCAGAACTCACCAGGAGGAGGTGGCTGCATGTAGATTCCGCCCATCTACTCTACCTTTGGAAATTATCTCTTTAACTCAGGTTTATATTCAGATTTTGTTTCGAATGTAGGCATAATTGACCTATCCAAAAGTATTACTCTGATAAATCCATCTCGAGCTAAAACACCCTTCACACGACGGTTACACACTTCAGACGAAGCTTCGGTAACAGTTTTAACGCACTTCTCGATTGTTTGGGTATGGCATGGCAAATGAAAAACATACAGGAGGACAGATGAACCTTCCGTTACACATTTCTGTAGATCCTCCTCCAACAAATGGCACGTCAGCGGTGGCTCAGTTACTTCGCATTCTTTCCAGTTGATTAGGTCAGTGTAATCCTGAGCACTAAAATGTATTGACGGAATACTGAACTTACGTACAGGAGGAGTTTGTTTGAGATTCTCGACCTTGTGTCAAGGATTCTACGCATAGCTAGTTTTCGAATATGCTTTCGATCACCGGCGAGCGTAGATACCAGTAAATTCTCCGGATGCGCGAAGAAACCATTAAGATGAATTTCCTAGCTCCAATGAGCTTCAGTTCATTGTTTAAGTACCGTGAAAAGGCTATAGTACGATATAAGTTCACAGGAGCATCCTTGATAGCAGGATTACATTTAATGTAAAACCACATCGGAGCATACAATTTTATGATGAGTGTAACCAGCTCCTTCAAGTTCGAAGATGGGTTAATAGTGCTTATGTACACTCTAAGCACTCTGTTTGCAGCAGCGCCGTAACTTAGATTTTTCCGGAGGGGGGGAGCATTAATACGCGTATTTGGGCCCCTAGAAAAGATGTTTTTCTAATTCTTGGGTCCCCTCTTTCCATCTTTCTCTTACTCTTTATGGGTCCCCCGGAGCCTGTAGGTTCTCCCGCATGGCAAAGTCTGTGGGCCCTTTGTTACGCCTCTGGACCCATTCCATACACAACAAATTAATTAAGAGGACAATATTGACAAATTTCAAAGCCATACGAATAAATATTATTTCTAGGGCCCCTAATAGTAGATATTTTTTTTTACTGAAATGGGCCCACGACGCATTTTTGTTTTATGTATCTTTTGTGTGATGTTTTGTTTATGTAGGTCTAATGTAGTGAACCCGTTTGATGCTTCATTTATAATTTCACGTTCGTATCGTATATGGAGTAAGAAAATTTTGTCTTAAAATGGGCCCGCCTCGAACGACTATGAGGTTCCCTAGGGGGTAGTTGCCCCCTGCCCCCACAAGTTACCGCTCTAGTTGACAGTAGTTATCCATCTGGCATAGAATAATTTTCCCGAACTTCTTGATACAAAGTTATGTGAGAACTCACCAGCAGAGATTGCTTTGCAAATATCCCACTTAGTGCTAAGGTTTGGTCTGTGCTAAGGTTTCTGATGTCTTTTTCCTTCAATCGCTTGAAAATTAACGATTGGTAAATCCTCACAATCACAGGCGCATATCTGTCTTCAACGTTGGGGGGGGGGGGGGCGAGTAATGCCCTCCCTTTTCTTTTATAGCGATATTCAAAATATTTATGAAGTTGAAAAACGATGCTCTGGAGGATCAGGGGAGCAGAGTTGCGTATATTGGGAAGCGGGCATATTTGAGGCTTATTCTGGGGAACATCAAATTCGTGTCGCTTTCCTTTGTGGCAATCGGACACTAATTATCACATTTCTCCCCAAAAAACACATCTCAAATCATATTATTAGAGGGGACAGTCCCCTACAATTGGTTAAACGTTTTTCTATAGTTCTCTAGAATTTTTGAGGACCCACTGTTGCGCCATCTAAATGCTCTTGAATATGCCTTAGAACATACCATAAAAATTGCAAAATTTCAGGCCCTTGTGGGGGATGAAGATGCAAATTATTTTAAAAATCATGAATGGTGTAGGCAATCTACTCATAATGCAACTTTTGTCACCTAGTTCGATTTTATTGGGAAGCTTTAAAAAAAAATCAGTATTTTCAAGACAAAATTTCCATCAAAATTACAAACATTTAAGGCTCTTGCGGGGAATGAAGATGAAGTTCAAAAATTATGAAAAAAATTCACGAATGTTATACTAGTCGATACACAACTTTTGGCACCTAGTGCTATTTGATTGCACAACTTTGATTTTTTCGCTCCACCCTAATCTGTAATTCTTCAATTAAATGAAACAATGGCGGCTCCAGAGTCCAATAAAAAGAAAACTTACTTCGGCAATGAATGAGAAACCAGCTCTTTCTTTCCTCCCCGCAAGTCCCCTCGGCTTTGCGATCTCCAGCAAGTTTTCACTTTGAAGGCACTATTTAAATTCTAACGAAGGGCACATTTTTTAAAAAGGAAAAGTAACCAACTGCATAATCGCATATCCAATATATATGTTACATTCAGAATTATTGAACTATTACAAAATTATTAAATATTTTACTCAGCACAAAGAATTCAAGAAATTGTAAACAATTGATGCTGTCAACGCTGCTCTACTTGTTTCTTCAACTTAAATTTCTTTTCGACTCTAAAATCACTCGATTACATAGGCCTACCAATTAACATACGTACCGGTACATAGGAAAGACCAGGAGTTTAAATTGCTCTTCTGTGATAGCAACATACGATAGAAAGAGACATGGTAAAACCCGCGAACAGAAGCTAATATAAAACATTGCGACTTAACGCTATGTTGTCATATCTCTCACGAACATCAATCACGGTTGAAGACTCCATATTAAAATAACTGTAATTTTCGTTCGGTCTTTTGTCATTCGTATACAATAATTAATTTTCATAATTGTTTGTATTTTTTTAAAGTTTTCTTTGTATTAATTGGGAAATTACAGAGCCGTGCCTGAAATTAAATACCATTTTATGTTATTTTTAATATTCTTAAAACCCAATAAAATGAATAAGTGATAATGTTATATATAGAGAATGGTTGACCTGTAGTTGCGCACACATATGAAAAGCCCTAGTTTAATTATCTTTGTGCGCGCAAATATAAGAAGCTTTTGTTTAATTACCGTTATGCACGTCCATATGAAAAATTCTGCTTTAGCTACCCTTGTGCACATCCACATGAAAGTTCTGGCTACGTCTATGTTGACCTACTTATAAAAGCAATAATAACAGTAATATACGAGGATTGTTACAAAAGTTATAATTTCTATGAAATCAGTAGTTGAGTGTTCAAGCAACTGTTATTTTTAAACATAGTCGTTTGATAATTCAAGTTCTTTTTAGGTTTGCAAACTCATGAAAGTCAGAAGGTGCCAAATCTGGTGAATAAGATGGATCAGAGTGGAGAATCTGCAATTGTTCATTGTTGACGTGACTATGATCTATTTGTGTCTAGGGCATTGTCCTGATTGAAGAGGACTCCTTTTGTCAGTTTTCCACGACACTTCTGCCGAATTTGATCATTCAACTTTCGTAGCAGACCTAATAGTCCCTTTTTACTGTTTTCCTCTTTAAAAGACTATCACCACTCCCTCTAAGATCTAAATATTAGCAGCGGCGTAGCGTAAGGGAACGCCTGTATGCCTGGCATCCCCTGTTAATAAAAAAAGTACGTATTTCATTATACAGTATATATATATTGTTTGCATATAATTACCACAATTATTTCCACTGTAATTCTCTGGATGCGCTCTCTCGCCTTACTTTGGCTAGCGGAACCTACGCATGCGTGTCACTCGGATGCACACTTTCTGTCTTTCCTCTTGTCGTATGTCATGTTCCTTGGGCGTCCAGGCCTACAACAAGCATCGGGGTTTTCTTCTGCTTTCTGTCGAATGCGCATGCGCAACTACTTGTTTTACTACCCTCGTCATCCCTCACAACTCTCAACTCATATATCTTGAACTAAGCTATGTTTTCTGTATAGAACGTACGAGCGCTGTCAAGGAAATAGAACAAAACAGAAATAGTTCAACGCTATTATGAAGCATGTCGCTTATGTAAGTGATAGTATAAAAATAGTTATGTTTTAATCGTAATTAATGCATCGTAATTGTAATCGTACTTAAAGGTAAACTATTAATATACATCACAAATACATATCATATCCCAGGGTGTAGCCATAAACTCTTTGAGAGGGCTCACATACACAAGCATAAATATAATGCATTCTATAGAATCACGGTCGCCAATCTGGTAGGTCAAGAGAGCTAGCACCCCCGCCCTAGCTCCCTGGGCTCTTCCGTATCTGGATATCTGACAATGAAGTAGACACACAGAAATAGGCCCCCAGAGTTGTTTTAAGTGCTTTCTATTTGCATCTTCAAATTATGTATACACTCAGGCCCATATTCACGAACGGGCACCTGAGCACTGGACCCAAGATGACAAATTTCTAGGGGAACATTAAAAAAAAGAGAGAGAGAGATTGAAGTATTGTATGCGGAGTCATAAGCTGTCCACGAGAGAGAAATAAAGGGAACTATACTTAAAACAATATTCATACGAAAGTGGGGCATGGTTTTCTCGTCACAATGCTAGTGGCAGAAAAGGAGCTGAGACAATTGTTTATTGGCTTCTAACGTAATCTACGCATTTGCTTCTGTATGCCCCACCAGGCGTGCAATTAGGGGGGCCTGGCTCCATAAATGTTTTGGCCTCCCAATTATTATGAGTAGTTATTGATAAAAGAGATCTAGAATTGTGACGATTGGACCCCCTAGCATATTTATGCCTCTCCCCTAAACTTTTATGGCTGGTTGCGGGCGTTAATGAGCAGACTTAGCCGTATAAGGCTTGTTATTAATTTTCTATTTGTGTTCTGTGATCGTTAAGGATGGTTGCAAATTATACCGTGCTAAATATAAAGCTTCTGAAAGTTATTTCATGAACATGGCCTTACAATCTTTTTTTTTTTTTTTTTTTTTTTTTTTTTTTTTTTTTTTTTTATAAATTATTGGCTCACCTCTCCCTGGCTATGCCCTTGCGTTCTGTACTAGATTTATGCTTTTGATTAGCAACACTGATCATTGGTTGTCAAAAAAAAATTGGCGGTATCGAGTTTCTTTTGCGTTGTGATTTGAGATGAATATTTGTTTTATTGTTTTACTGTAGTATGAAGAAAATTACATTTATAACTAAGAGACAAAGCTGTGGAAAGTGTTCGGCTGCAACAAGGTATAGTAACTTACTAACTTTTAGCAAATGATGACTACGATAACAATACCAGACACAAATTTAATTGATTTTTTGTTAACAACGCCCATATCACGGTTGATACGAGCAGCTTTGCTCTCTGAAAGGGAGACGACCTACCCCAAAGCTTTCCATAAAAACCTCAGCAAGCAATCATTCGCGAATATTTCAGTCTTCGTGGTATGATAGGTTTTCTTGGCTTTCTGGGTGTTCTGGAAGGAATAAAATGTTATGTTTCGTCTTCATTATGTTTGGGGGCAAAGGAGTCGGAGTGGTGTACAAACTTTATTTCTGATATGGGTAATTTCATAAACATGCTATAAAACATGAGCCATCGAAACAACATTTGCTGCATAGTGGATCTTTTCACTTGTTAGGGAGAATACACATTGAACATGTATTGTACTGTATTGTGTTATATCAGGCAAGTGACTAACTTTGGCATCCCCATTTCGGAATACCACGCTACGCTACTGAATATCAGTAGCTATCACCTTACTTGATGAGGACACTAATCTGGTTTTCTTTGGAGGCGAGAATGAGGAGTGTTTCCACTGTGTGGAACCTTGTTTTGGCTCGAATTATTAAGGTAGAAGGTGTATGTAGTTTAACCTGTAAAATTGTTATGTATGAATAAGTTCTAATTTGGAACATGGTTAATTTGAACACATTCCCCCTCTTCTTCTTCATGATTTTACAACCCCAAATAATATGCATATTGCGAAAGTTTGTTACGAAGCTATATATATTAAGCTTCACTAAATATGATAAATTTTACAAGATTTATTCTGATACACGCAGATGGACAGATAGATACATAAATGTCGATCGAGGTGAATGGTAGAAGCTCGCTTAGGCTCGCCTCAATAAAGTTAAGTCCTCAAAATATAATTTTCACATGTTTAGGTCATTTAAATAGACTTGAAGAAAAAGTAAAATCGAACCTTTTACTTCTCCGTTTAAGTATTTTTAAAATAACATTCCTACTAAAACAATACAGTGAATATTATAGTACATCCAACCGCAAAAGTATTTCTCCCCCTACTGTGGCTCCAGATAATTTGCAGTTTGTAAAACGCCTGGACAGATGCAACCCAACTTACATGTAACTTTTCTCGGCACTGACAGCAGTTGGTAGCACTGAGTCAGGTCTTTATGCAAGTAAAATTGTGAGTTGACGACGCACGAAACATTTCTCCATTCTAAGATCAATCTCTCTGGTTCAAAGCGTGTTGTCCAATGAATGCCATATATTAATCTCAATATTGCTGTGTATGTAATGTATTATTTCATTATATGCTGTATATTCAAAGAAATAAAAACATTGATCCCGCATGAATCAGAAAATGCTTGAAAGTAGACGAAAATATCAAATCTAGAACAACTCCTGGGAATAAGTTTGTAAATCATTGTCTCCATTGGAAGGCATTCTCCAATTCTCCTTATTCAAACATCTTTTTCTTTCTAGGTAAGAGATCATCTTGTTTGTCACACTGAGTATGCATTGAAATTGAAATATTTGAAAAAGTTTAAGCCTTTCCGGGATTTGAAACCGGGTTTGCCGAATACAAGTTCAACGCACTAACCACTCACATACCGCTCCACTTCATCTTGCACCCAAACTAACACCTAGCTAAAATCGTTTAATGGAAGAATATACACAAGATACTAATGCTTATGTGAGTGTCGCAATGAGTTACTCGGGATTTCCTTTTTTAACTCAGAAACAAGTAGTATAGACGTTTCTCAATAAGGAAAATATCACTAAACGTCCTTCAAGTTGCGGCTACGTCATCGGTTTCATGGATGGTCCCGATTTATATTACAATTCTTCTTTAACATAACTTCTAATTTCCAAACATGAAAAGACGACAAATTATTTTCACATTCTTTGAATTGTATCAACACGTGTAGAAATATACATTTCTATGTTTATGTTCCATAACTACTAGTTTATTTTCTTATATTCATATCAGGAATTTGTGGCAAATTGAGCCGGTCGCACTAGTCGGATGATCTCGGGCGTTCAGCTTCTGATCATGAGGCGTATTCCACTGGGGGTTCGAATTCCCCTGGATAGCAAGGTCGGGATTTTAACTGTCCTCGGTATTTCTGTGTTCGTGTCCCTGTAGTGTTTGGAATACATTCAAAGGACATGAGGTGCCAGTTACGAACAATACCACGGTTGGGGCGATTCGTTTAAAAATGTGTGAAAGCTGGAAACTCCCATTGCAGCAACCTGGGTTTAAATCCCGTCATGGCAATTATTATTTTTTTCTGTATGGAAAGGTAATGTTTATATAATTGGTATTGTAATCTTGTTATTCCTTTATTATTATTATTATTATTATTATTATTATTATTATTATTATTATTATTATTATTATTATTATTATTATTACCACAGAAGGAAAGAAAGTCACATAGCTGAAGCTATTCATAGGGACAGAAAAGATATACAGTATGTCAGATGTTTCTTAGGTTTACACATGAACGAAATAATATTATTACGTTTATGGATTTACAGATAGAATTATCATTTTATGACAACAAGAAGTGAAATGTAAATATTAGTTAGCTGAGAGCAGTAATGCATTTTGTTTTGCCCTTCCTCTAGGTAGAAAGGTGAGGTGACATCTCAAATAGGATCATTCTCGTGACTAGAATTGTAAGTTGGATCACTATTTGCAATTTGTGCATATGTAGGAACAATTCCTAGGAACTCATTTTTGGCCCATACTACAGAAGTAAGGACGAGTTTAGCCCTTATGTATTCATCAATTCTTTTCCAAACACATTACGTTCCCAGACATTACGAATCAATGTTGATACGAATGAACAAATTTTGTGTTGTTGGCATTTCACCTGTGAAGGAAGTCGTCTCTGCTCTGATACCCAAAGAAACTGAATATTTTTCATGTTAGTATACGTGAGAAGTATCAATATTGCAAATTATAAAAAATTCCTTAATTGCCTCAGCGGGAATCGAACCTGCGACCCCAACTTTATGAAACTAACGCTTAAGCCACTACTCTAAGACATCATTGTTCTAAAAGAAGGAAAACTGGATGGGCAGTAAATTCAGTAATTACACATGTTAATGATTCCAGTGTAATAATGAGGAAGCTTTCTTATTTCAGTCATGATAAAATAATAACGTATAATGCAGAAAGAATAGTCCAAGAGAATTCAACTTTAAATTGACAACTAAAAAGACATACAAACACGCAAGGTTATGAAGGAGAAACTGCTCTGTAGAGTGCTTCAAACCCTTGACAGGCACAGTGCCGTGCCATGAGGGGAGCGAGCGGGGCTACGGCCCCGGGTGCCCAAGTAATGGACCACAAAATTCGGGAGGAAGAAAGAAAATGAAAGAAGGAACAAGTATTAAAAGTGCTGAAAAAATTAAGGAAAAGCAAGATTTATTTTTGAAAATTTTCTTACGCCAATCGTGGTGGTGCTTCGCGGCTTTTCTAGCGACCTCACTCATACGTACGGAGGGGCTGCCCTATGCTCTCGCCGCGGGCCCTGATTTTTCACAGTACTGCACTGGACAGATACTCATAATGATTGGAATCTGGCGTTTCAGGGCACTGGATTATTTTTTAAAAAGTTAACTAATTTAACGAATTTTTCTCAGTGCTTTATTTCTTATTTTTACGCGTTTTAGTTAATTTTACTCGTTTTACATACTTTTCAAGCTTTTCCAGTAACTCTAAGAACAGGAACAAAAACACAGAAACATTGAGGACAGTAGAAATCACAAACACTATTCGCGCATTCTTCCCTTACCTTTGGTCTTCCATCTTCTATGTGTTGTCAAATCTGTAAAACCAAACCAAACAAAGAGCAATTTAATACACAAAACGCTCAACATCTTAGCTATTCATGACATAACTATTGCATGATCCGAATAACTCTAGTATATCCACAAATAATCATTTGTCATATTTTACCGAAATACGTCATGGCTTTTCCGACAACCCGATACTTTAATGTTGTTAATGCGCAAAGTTCATTGATCTCATAACTTATTTAGTTACTGTCTTATGATCATCAAACTTTTAGGATACATCCCGTAGATATAGAAATGTGAAATGTAGTATCCAGGATTGGTGTAGTGTGCAAGTAAACAAATAAAAAGCAACAGGATATTTCTCTCCTCCAAACCTCCTACAATGCAGTGTGTTGATTATTCAACAAAAAGACTTGAAGTCCAATCAGAAAATTCATAAAACATAAAATATGTAGCCAAGTATCGACTTTGCAATAATAATAATAATCATCATCATAATAGTAAAAGAATAACAGAATTACAATATCAATTACGTAAACAATACCTTCCAAAAAATAAAAAATAATAAATGCCACAACGGAATTCGAACTCGGGTCGCTGTAATGGCAGTTCTTTGCTTTCACACTTTGCATGAATTCGTCATACAAAGACAAGAAAATAAACAAGCAGTTATGTTAGATAAGCACAGCACACACTATTTCTACACGTATTGATATAATTCAAAGAATGTGAAAATAATTATTACCGTCTTTTCTTCTTTGGAAACTAGAAAGAAAAGCAGAATTCTAATGTAAATCGGGACCATCCCTAAAAACAATGACGTAACTTTAAATTGAAGAACGTTTCGTGATATGTTCCTGATTAAAGAACGTCTATAGAACTTGTTTTTGGGTTAAAGAAGGAAATCTCGAGTAAGTCATTGTGACATTCACATAAGCAACGTCTCCTTATAAAGGGATAAATCGTTGAGTCTCTTTAATTTAATCAACAGAGTGCTTCTTTAACCGTGTATAATCGACAATAACAGTTTGGGATAAGATAAAACGCGTTCGCCATATAATTTTATAATAAAATTACGCGCATCTATTTACTTTATTTCATAGTTCCCCCATATTCACTTCCTAATATTCGGCGACAGTTGGCATCGAAATTCATACAATTATACGCATATTATTATTATTATTATTATTATTATTATTATTATTATTATTATTATTATTATTATTATTATTATTATTATTATTATTATTATTGGGGTTTAGAAAGCCTTATGAATAGACGAAATAATTTCGACAGAGTATGCATGCAAAAAATACTAGATAACATTTATATCAGTGAATATTGTTTACAAAACATAGGTTTTAAAGTGCCAAATCATAGCATAAGAAATACCATGATTTTAGTTCCTCTGAATTGGAAATGTGAAATTTTAAAAAGATTGACATATTCTTTAAGCTCATTTTAGACTTATTGTATTAAACAATGTGAAAGTTTTATGTGATCTGACTGATAGTTTTTAATCAATGACGTTTAGAAACATTAAGCCAAATGTAATTTTATGACTGCTGTTCTTAGCTTCTTGTTGTTTTAGATGGATGGAAAACTTGATAAGTTTTACTGCGTTGACAATCATTTATTTATGCTTAACTGACTTTTATCTACATTGTGTTTTATATTAGTACCCTTCTTTTTATTGTATTCTTTCTTATTATTTATTTTTAGTAGTATTATTATTCCATCGCATACTCTGATACCAAGTGCTGTATTTTTGCCAAAACCTGTTCGCGGCACTAAAATAAAGATTATTATTATTATTATTATTATATTATTATTATTATATTATTATTATTATTATTATTATTATTATTATTCACATACTACCAGTGAAGTAGAACTAGTTCCATGCGAACAGATATATATATGACAGGGCCCCCTTGTGTACGGCCAGGGCCACAGGACCCTTATAATTTGTTTTATCGCATGTCTGGCTACGCTCTTCTAAAATGACGTGCACCAATAAAAATAGGACTTAATTTTGACAGGCGAAGTTTAAAGGCGTATTTTGAAAAGAATGAATCCCAAAGGGCATAACTTCCATAACTTCATATTTATTAGGTATATTGAATACAGCTGTATGAAGTTACTCAACATCTGATTACTAGACCCTGAAGACTTGCCGGGACCCTTCCTAAATTTCCTTAGATAGAAGTCCCTTGAGATGATAATAATCGATGAATGGTATTTTTTGCCCGTTTTGATCAGTGGAGGCTATTCATATTTTGGGCCCCCAGCAAAAGATTTCTATCCCTCTTGCAAAAGATTTCTATTCCTCTTGATTTCTATTTCTATTCTAAAAATTCATAAGGTTTAAAGTACGTAATAAACAATATTGTTTTGTAGCAATAAAGTAAATGTGGTATGCACCCTAAATATCATAAATGCCCTAAATATAGTATCAGTTTTCTTTTTCTATCTTTCACAAAAATCTTCCATTCAAAATAATGTAATAAGCAGAATATATATATATATATATATATATATATATATATATATATATATATATATATATATATATATATATAAGTACGTTTGAGTATTCGGGCCATACGTCACGTCTTCGAGTTACAATGATTAGAGAGTTTTATTTTCCCAATATCGAGTAACCTGGATAAAACGTTACACTGGACAATCTGCAATGTATATTACTGACTCGTGACAGAATATAATTATAAAGAAATACTAGAAGACATATATTTAAATTCCTCATATCTAAATGCTGCAACAACATCTACTAACACTACTTCAATTACTCATTTTCAACAATTTACTTTGACAATTTAGATTTGAATTCTCTTGACTATTGCTTCTACATAACACTCTCTATTTTATTATGACCGAAACGAATTTTACAACATTGAAATAGTAACGGTGTGCAATTTGCTTAAGACACATCACACCAAGTTTTTCCCTCTTAACCGAAACGGTGTCTTAGAGTAGTGGGATAAGTGTTAGTTTCATATTCCGGTCGTCCTCGGTTCGATTCCAATTGGATAATTAAAGGAAATTTTCATCATTTGTAATGTTGATACTCCCAATGTTACATAACAGAAAATATTCAATTTCTCTTGATCTTAGAATTGATACGACTTTCTTCAGTGCACTCGCAATAAAACAGTGGCCTACAAGATGACGTCAGCCATACTAACCTTGATTCGTACTGTATGGGAATGTAACTTGTTTAGCAAACAATTGATGAATTCTTAGGGCATATCGTTAGTATAGGTCCAAAATACGACTGATCAAAAACAAAGGTTATTATTTCACATAAATTGCTTATGTTTCTACTTCTTCTGCTTCTTCTTCTTCTTCTTCTTCTACTACTACTACTACTGCTAGAAGTATTAATGTTTAAAGCAATTTATCATTTCAGATGTGTTCCATATCAAAAAAAGACTTCAAAATGAATTAATAAATTATCAAAAACTTTCATACAATACAAAATATGTAGCCAAGTCTCAACTTTCCAATAATAATAATAATATTAATAATAATAATAATAATAATAATAATAATAATAATAATATAAAGGAATAACAGAATTAGAATACCAATTACGTAAATAAACTTTGCAATTAAGAAAAAATAATTGCCACGAGGAATTTGAACCCGTGTCTCTAACATACGAGTTTCATAATTTGCCAATCTACCACAAATTCCTCATATAAAGATAAGAAAATAAATTTCAATTTCAATTTCTATACATACATGCTTCAGTGTAACAAGCAAGATCTTCTCTAGGTCACTCAATGGAGGCTGTTATTTACAAACTTATTTCCAGCAGTTGTTCTGGATTTGATATTTTCAGCTACTTTCAAGCATTTACTGATTCATGCATAGTGTTTTATTTACCTAATTGTATAAAGAAATAATACATCACATACACAGCAATATTAATATATGGTGTTCTTTGGTAAACACGATCCGAACCATAGAGATTCATTTTATAATGGAGAAGTGTTTCGTTACTCACCTACTTTACAATTTTACCTGCATGAACATCTGGATCAGGGTTACCAATTGCTGGCACTCGGCTTACCAGTGCCGAGAAAAGTTTAGTGTACGTTGGGTTGCATCTATCTAGGCGTACTCACAACTGCAAATTACCTGAACCCCAAGTATTGGAATTAGAGCACTTAGGAGGGAGATACTTTTGTGGTTGGGTGTACAAACATAAACTTTTTTATTTAAGATTTTGTAGTTTTGAAGGAATAGAACGTGTATTTTCAACGAACTTAAAAGGTTCGTTCATGAATTCTATATGTCTGTGTCTGTCTGTCTGTTATTTGCATTTTTTTTTTTTTTTTCAATTTTGAGCCCTTCATTCGATAGAACATCAAAAATTATCTGAAAAAGTGATGGAATTTTTCGCGTCACCCTTATCATTCCCAAGATATTGGCCAATTTCTGGAGATTTAAGGAGCCATATCTCGGGAACTGTAGGTCATAGAGAGGTGATATTGATGTTGATCAATACCTAAGAGGATGGTGAACATTTTGGTACCAATAAGTAACCGGTGGCCACTGGCCGACTGGCCATCGTTCCCCAAATATTGACCATGTTCGAATTTCGGGAGATTTAAGGATCATATCTCAAGAACCGTAAGTCATAGAGAGATTATATTTTGCGTATTTTTGAGAGAAAGAGAAGGTGAGGATAAAAAGATTTACTTTTGCATGTAGGAACAATCACATATATCCTTCCCGTTCCATCACTCTATTATTTTTTAGTTTGTTCTGGCAATGCTCTTGGTGCATTCTCAACTGGTGTTGCATAATTTTCATATTTTGATTTAATTAAAATTCCTTAATCTAGTAAAGAAGCCACTAACGACCTTCCTGTGCAAATAGTGGTTCCAAACCTTGTTTGTGTTAAGTATTGTAAGTGACATTGAATGTATTGATTGTTTCTGTTCATTTATATAGAAGCAACCTTCATTTATGTCCTTCACACGAGAATAATAATCCTTTCAGGATGGAAGGAAGGATAACGCGAATGTCCTTTCACAGCTATTAGCGACATGTTTCAGCACAATACTGAATATGGTCTGTTGTGATATACAACTGTGAAGCGTTATGATGAAATAGCAAACACAAAAACAAAGTTGAATAATAAATAAAACTTAAATATATCAATATTTTTCTCATACTAGTGTTAGGCTAGTTTTAGACGGAAGCATTTATCGTAGCATTTCTCGTAGCAAAAATCGTATCATCGATATCCTACCGTGTAAAGTAGCAAATGCTATAGCATTTCCCATGCCATGGCATATCCTATGGCATTTCTTGTCCATAGAACCTGCTCTATTTCGTAGCATTTTCCCCAGCATTTCTGCTCCGATTGCAGCGCCGTGGTGTGTTAAAAGGAAGCGATGTGTGGGAAATTGAATTGTAGTAAAGAAAAAAGTTAGAGTAGGGATACTATTATTATGTTGATTAAAAAAATATGAGGAACATCCTTGTTTGTACAAAGTTAAAGCGTGCAGTTTCACTATACGGATACATACAGAAATTCATTTTAAAAAACTTTCTCGTTTCATTTATTGGTGTGCTCTTGCATTCTCCGGTGCAGGTTCTCTTTAACAGGTGGTAACGTGTAGTTTTACTATACGGATCCATAGTATAAGTAGTAGTAGTAGTAGTAAGAGGGAAGGAGGAGGAGTAAGTAGTAGTAGTAAGCAGTAGTAGTAGTAGTAGTAGTAGTAGTAGTAGTAGTAAGAACAATAGTAGTAGTAGTACTAGTAGGAGGACAAGTAAGTAGTGGGAATGGGTTAGAAGCCCCGATGGGTATGGTTGGGTTTTGTTTTCGATACAAAATGGGGAAGTTACAGACCTGCCAAAATTTTATGGCAGCTTATTGAAAATTACGTGCATTTCAGGTTCGACTTTAATTTCTATATTTCCACATAAATACGCATCTCAGATGTAAGTGCACACCATATTTTCATTACTTATACACTACTCTATTAAAACATTAGAAATTTCTTCTATAAATTTTAAAATCTATGGATCTGTATAGTATAACTGCACCGTTAAAAGTCCTTTGTATCATAATAACCATATGCGAAAACGGGCTTTAGAAGAAATAGTGACTGAAATGTCTATTTTTAGTTTTGGAGCCATAATTGCGCTCTTCTCCAGTGATTTGTTTGCTACGTCACGACAAAATGCTTATCAAAATGCTACCATGTAAAAGCACAATATACTTTTCATGCCATAGAATATTATACGAGATTTTTGGCAGCACATCTGCTACGATAAATGCTACGATAAATGCTTTCGTCTAAAACTGGCCTTACAGAGTGATGTGCAAAGAGCAGAGAAAATCGTACAAACGCTTGTGCTACCGTAATGTCACACAGATCAGAGGTCTGCATGGGCTCGAGCCTACAATGCATATTAACTTCGGGCCCGAGTCGGGCTCGGGCCGTAAACTTTTAAATATACAACCATATTTCTCGGGCCTTTTCAGGCCTAACTTTTGTAAATATACTGTACAACAATACATATTGCACCGTTCTTTCTGGAGAACTTTTAAAGCACAACTGCAAAATTAAACCTCTAATTGCTGTAAATAAAAATACAATTTTTGCGGTACTTATTAAGTTTCTGTAAGTCGGGCTTAATTTATTTCGGACTCATTTGATTATCACACGAGCTCGGGTCGGGCTCGGGCCTAAATGCTTAAACATATTTCGGACTTGGGTCGGGCCTCACATTGTAAATAAACCGACTGGGCCGGGCTCGGGCTTGCAAAGCATAACTCACTTCGGGCTCGGACCGAGCTCAGGCTATAAAGTTTTAAGTATATAGTCATATTTCTCGGGCCTAACTTTGTAAATATACTGTACAATGATATTTATTGAACCGTTCTTTGTGGAGAACTTTTAAAAACACACATAAATTTGTAACTTGAGACGTCCACACTAAAAATCTGATTACCATCGTGCAATTGGGAGAAGAGCTATCAGTGGAGCAAACAGAAAAACTAAAAGTACAGAAATAAACATGCTTATATAGCTTGTCTGTGAAAGAAAGTATTGTTTCTTACACTAAATTAAAGGAACAAAAGCATTTAGAACAGTCTTTTGTTCTTTCTTCAAGACAATGTCAGTTTATATTTTATTTTTAGTATTATTATTTCTTTATTTTTGCTGATATCGGAAGCATTTCTTTCAGAAATTACCGACAAAAAATATAGCATTGCCAATCAACAAGGAACGTTGTTTGACATACTCCTTAATACCATCCGATTAACAATATTATCAACATAAATTTATGTATTTCTTTTTAATAAATATCACTACCTCAGGTTATTACATATTTCAAATCTGCATGCTAACAGTAACGTAACTAGGGGGGAAAACGGGGCTTGTGCCCCTGGCGCCGGATTGGGAGGGTGCAAAATTGGGCAAATAATAAATTGGGAAGCGTTTCGGTTTGGTTGGTCAGGGGAGCGCTAAGGTGAGTTCTTGCTCCAGGCAATAACTAGCGTATTTGCGTCGCTACATACTAAAAACTTAGAATACTACACTTATTTTTTAGTTTTCCAACCAACAAAGCTACAGTATCACGAACCTCCGTAAATATCCAAATTTAGAGGTTGCTAAAACAGTAATGCCGTAAATGAATCTACATTGGAAGTACCTTATTGTCGAATACTATAGTCACAGTCAGTAGCGTATTTAGGATTTTGTTCGGGGGGGCTATGCACAACACATGAATAAGCACTTATATTTTCCCTTTTGGGTATCTACAAATTTTAATGAAGTAGCGCATATAACAAATTTATTTCTAGGGGAGGGTTGATCCCGATAGCCCCTAAATACTCACTGGTCACAGTATATTTCTAGCAAGTAAGAACAAAGTTACAAAAGATTGAAAATTTTACTTTCTTCAAGCCAAGAGTGTTTTTCATGCTCTAATCGTAAACTGAGGAATTATGTATCTTACAAGTTTTGTTCCAATTATCCAACTCCTAGGCTGGATCAAGAGCCGAACCCTTACCTTTTTTTCTTCAGAAACTGATCTGAAACCACAGATACAGAATTGTGTGACTTAAATTCTTCCTCAAAAGTTTTTAATGTTTCTTCTGAAAATTGAAATTGCTCCATAGATGACAAGATCACGTAAAACACGCTTAGGAACGGTGGTGTTTTATTACGTTTCATATTTAACAAATAAAGTAGCAGAGTTATCTTTCCTTTCTTTATAATACACGCAGATACGAAGCTCGAAAGTTAAGTTATGACGATCTCTCTCACTATTACTACTATCTATTTCAGTTTTCTCCAGAAGGAACATATGCATAGTTCGTAGTCCGGGGTCTACAAGAAACACTACGTAGTTGTAAGATATTATTGTGACTCTAAATATTATTTAAAATCAGTTTGAAATTTCTAGAGAAACTGTAAGGTGTCGAGCACCAAACTAGTATAAATTACTCTTTTGGTAACTCTTACTTCTTTAGTCTGGACTACTTTAGTAAATTACTTCCGAAGTAATATACTATTTTAGTAACTGTTGGAGAGCTCAATTTCTATTTACTTCTTTAGTTGTAACTAAAGTAGTAACGCCTTTTTACTAAAGAAGTAAGCCATTTCTGCCCACTGCTGGCACGTGCATTTCGTTTCCTATTGGGAGCTGAAGTTAATCAGAAGTGCCCATGAAAAAAGGCAGAGAACATGAGGTTGTAGTGAAGAACAGCAAGTTGTTGAAAAAAGCAGGCAAGCTTCATTCGTTAAAAAAGCATTGAATACGAGAGGAATATAATACAAAAATGTTGTTAATTGAAAGACAAAGAGAAATCGTGGAAGACCATAATCTTAAAATGGAAGTTATGAATAAGAACGAATTCAAGAACGAAATGGAACAGACTTCAGGTTCCTTTTCTTCAGGCAATGTGCTCCAGAAATTTATGTTTTTATAAATGAATGTGAATATATTTTATATGTATGAAACATATTCTGTTTGCTTGATGTATTTTCCCATGATTAATATGTTCTTGTTTTTCACATAACATAATATTTATGTTTAAGCATCAGTACATTTAATCTTTCTAATTACCACATTCTAATATTTATTTGTATCAGCGAAGTTTCTTCCTCTCCTGTTTATTACCGTCAGGTCTAACACTCTGACTTTTCATGTACATCTGTAATTACGTAAAATTTAATTACGACTTAAGAGCATTACCATATCACCTATGAGATTTTCATATATGGATGTGAATTCATGTGCCAGCGTTATTTTAAAATTTATATAGTTTTATATAATAATAATTACACGCACCTTAATGCAAATACTACTGCATGGAAAACAGCAATTATTTATGCACATTGCATAACTTCATTTCCTATCGTAAATACAGGGTGTCAAAAAATTCAAATGCCAAAATTTGCTGGGTAATTCTTTATATAAAATGAAAATAAAACGTTATAATGAACATGTGTCAAGTGTTATAAGCCGCCCTAAACACAATCAATCACATTTTAAACTCTAGTTTAAAAATTATGGAACATATCGTAAGTAGTTAAAGAAATTCGGCAAGAACTAGTATTTCCTCTATCTAAATATCCATACAAGGTTACACTTTTAACCCTAGGACCACGGGCGGCGATTAGGGGGGGCAAAGGTTGCCCCTCCACTTTTTGAAATGACCCATCAATGTATATAGTTTCATTTGGAAATATAAATTTTTGTATGTATTATTGGTTCATAGAATACAAATGGTGCCATAAAATATTTGTCGTTCCATGAGTACGTATTGGTTATCTTTCCGTGAAGTTAAGAAAGCTACAGAAATGGCGTTTTAAAAATGCCACTAAAAATGGCCCAAAAATTAAGCTGTTGGAGCGAGACAATTCGAGCGTACTTTCATTTCATCTTACAAGGGCTCGATATGTTAGTAAGCCGCTATGGATCTAATTGAGATATCATTTCGCAAGAAAAGAAGTCCTTCACAAGTTATTCTTTAATTGCACAAAAATTGACAGTTCCTAAAACAGTTCTTTTCTTGAAAAATTGACAGTTCTTTTCTTCTTTCTTATAGTAAGGAATATTTTGATTTGATTTTTTTCAGTTTAACATCCTGTTCAGCAGCGAAGCTATATGAGACGTGAACTTAATGATTAACGTAGAGTCCGAACCACGTGAGCTCCCTCCGGGAATTGAACCCAGGTCTCCCACGTCAAAGGTGCGTACGTTAACCGCTTAGCCACGAAGGAGCTCAGTAAGGAATATATAATTTTGCAGTGTAATATACGAGTTTAGGGGTGTACATATTTCTATACAGTTTTGTTATACAATTAAATTTAGTAAATTCAACATAATTCTAGGTTTTAGGATTATTTTGTATAACTGGAATGTGGAGTGACTAAGTATTGTTGAGTTTTCATGTATTCCAAGAAAATGAAAACTGTATCTAATGGCAACGAACATGTTTCGGGAAGCTGCAAAAATATTTCTTTGAATGTCGTAGCATATGCTTGTAGTATTCACTGTCTTTCTAAGAGTAATAACACATAATAACATGCGTGGAATTAAAAATATAAGTTGTTCATTAATTTCCAGTTTCAATATAACTTTTGCAGAACAAGCCTTATTATCCATTACTATGATTATTTGATTAATATTATCCTTTCTATTTATTTGTTTTGCAAATTTGTTATTAAATAAGTCCCTAATCTGATCACACAATTTTCCAGACAGAATTTTAAGATGCATGATTTTATGATTTTTTAATTTCATGAGCAAGGAATCAGATCTCTTCTTACACCTTCGTTGTATAAGAGTACAAAGAGTTAGTATCTTGTGTTGCTCTTGTCAATTTACGTAACAAAATATGAAACAAGATATACGGTATTTTAACTGAAAAAGATAGTTATACAGTTATACAGCCTTTAGTCTATATAGCAGCCTCCTAATAGTTATACAGCCTTTAGTCTAACAAAGTGTTACAAGCAACCAGGAAAATTAACATTGACATACAAATACTGTATTCAGATCATGTCTTGCCTACCCACTTTTAACGTCCAACCGCCGCCACTGCCTAGGACTACCAGGTGGGTCCATTGCACTCGTACGCATACTTTCTGTAATAATTACTAAGGCTTAGTAAGTATTGAAATTCTATGACATTTCCCTGGTTGTGTTCTTGTATTACGTTATTTAAGTTTTTTTTTTTTTTTCATTTCCGTGAGTTAAGTGATAGTTTTTAAAATTTATAGCATTGGGTGCCGAGTGGGTCCATTAAACTCGAGCCTTAATGAAGAAATATGAGGATAGATTCAGAATAGATTGAGATTGTGGCTCGTAGCGGAGTGAACGTTCTGATAATCTTCTAACTGTCCCAATGAAGTCAGATAGTATATAACATATTGCAACTTTATGTGTTATTATTTAGTTTGATTGATTTAATTATTTGCAATTTTGCTTATTTTAGTAGCAGCTTTTCTTTATTTATTCACTTATATAAGCCCATTGTCAGAAGCATAATAGTTGCTTTTGTCTATCAAACTGTATTAATTTTTCCATTGTATGCAGTTGCGTATCCAGGGGGAGTTTCCCGGGATATGAACTCCCAAGAACCAAAATTTTAAAAAGTTGCTAGAATAAAATCTAAATTTGTGCTTTCAGTCTCAACATTAACAAAAAAGTTTTCCGGAGTAGGACACTATCCCCCCTCCCCGAATAGAAATCCTGACTTTGCCACTGATTGTATGTAAAGTTTTGTTTATTGTTAGTGTGTTTTGATCATTGCACGTGGTAGACAAACAGATCACTAACAATACACGTCACTATTGATGGTAGAGGAGGAATATTTTTGGTAAATCAATAAACAATGAAGAAATTGATTCCCGACAGACGATAAGATATTAGCAGACTTATATACAAATGCAACTGAAGTTTCTTGTTCAGGTACCGATATTGAAATGAGACGTTGAGTAGTTTTCTTATCCAGAGGATTGGTTAGAAGTTTGAAGCGTAGCACCTATAGCTAATGCAAAAGCACGTGCTAATGCAAAAAGCAAAACTCCGGAGAAAAGCGATCCTACATGGGCTGCCTTATGTTTTGATGACAACATCGGCGCTATTAGAATACCTGATGATGAACTGTTCCTAATTTGTGAAGTTGCGAATTCTTCACACACTCTGCAATATAATTTTATTCTTACATATAATATGACTGTAGACGAACAATTTCTCATTTTTTATACCCATATATACCCAGTACGATCACCCATTGCAAAACACAATGCACAACTATCCTGAAGTGGTCACTTCTAGAGCGGAGGAAAAACTCAAAGTTATCATATATTACAACACAACAAAATCACACGATCCCACTAACAATCATATGGCTCGTTGTTAGATTACAAAACACTGAACAAAATGGCCTATGACAGTATTTTACATAACTGATGTAAGTGGACTCAACACTTATGGTATTGTGTCATCAAAGCGTAATTTCAAACGAGAAACAGACATTAAAAAAGTTTGAAATGCCGTAAATTCTTCATTTCGTCTGGTTAGCAGTTCGCCAACGTTGAGAAAAAATCATGGAGAATGGAAGCTTCCCTGCATACTGAAGAGGAACAGTCTAAGAAATTCTCTCCAGCAAAGAGGGCACAAAACAAGAACTTTCTGCCGCAAATGCAAGCTACATGAATGTACTGACATGTAACATTTTCGAAGTGTAACACTCCGACTTTGATAAAATTTGGCAGGTAGATATTACACATGAAATAAACGAATACGTGTTTTTTTCTTTTCTGGGGAAAACTGTTTTAAGGGTAAAAGCCTCCACCCAAAATTTGGAGAAATTTGAGGTCCGAAAGACAAGAAGAAGTTAGCCGGAGTGAATGAAATTGTGCACAGATATTATAAACGTTAAATGATGGAATACGTGTTTCGTATTTTCCTGGGAAAAATGGTTGGGTGGGACACAGACCCCTTCAAACCTTTGATCTCGAAATATCAAAAGCGCTAATAACAGTACGTCAAAAATGCCTACTGGACATGGAGAATTGCAACGAAACTATGTTTACATTTCATCACGACTTATCAAAGTGCTAATTAGTGTAGTGAAAAGTACCTAAAAAGACATGGAGAATTCTAAAACAATTACCCTTAATTAATTTTTAAATTTTGTTACGCAGAAATAAGTTTTCTTCTTGCAAATTTCAATATTATACTTCTGAATAGTGTTTTACTTCATAATAAAAACTCCCTTTTGCAAAAATAAAAAAATAAAAAAATAAAAAATTAAATAAAAAATAAATAAATAAATAAATAATAGTAATAATAAATATAAATAATAAATAAATAAATAGGTTTGTATTTAGTTTTATGTCCCATGGTTTTGCCAGGTAGGCTAAAGAAGACTTGAATTTACTGATTATAGTGGAATCCGAACCACTTTGGTCATTCAATGCTCTCCCACCAGGAATCGAATCTTGAACCTCATACGCCAAAGGCTTGCGTTCTTGCCACTAGACCAGCGAGGAGGGATAAAACAAACATATATAGGAATATGTAAATTAAACTCACAACCAGACGTGGCTAGTGAGGGAAGTCGTAAGCCAAAGCGTTCCAGACAAGTCACACGAACACGAAGTACATACTGCAGCACTTGGGATTGGCGAATTTTTACAGGGAGAATGAGAAAGTCCGATTTCTATGGAATGGTGGACGGATTTGTTTTCCTTCTCTCTGACAAGGGTCAGAAGTGATGGATTACTTACAGCAAATCGTAACAGAAGAAACTGAAGAATTCCTAATTTATTTTGATAAACATTACGCATCAGGTAGTATCTGGAGTATGCGACTTTCATCTTACGGTGATCTTACGATTCAATTTCTTTGCTAGCCTCTTTTGTTTCCTCGCAACATACCCGTTCATATAGCAAAATTACAGAAAGAGACACGAACGAGTAAATTGATAGAAGCTTCGAATTTGAAATTCCAAAAGGTTGAACCTGTCCATCCTTCCTTGTGGATGGACATTACAAAAGGATGAGGCCATGGTTTCAACTGCATCGAACAAGAGCAGCGATATGAATTACCGAAGAAAAGGGTAAAATGGAAGACGACTAGCCTTCAAAGGTGCTTGTTCAACTTAGTGATGGATTATTCTCAAAGAAACACCATACTCGTTCAATATCTGATTGGAATTGATTACTGCATAAGGCTGTAACTTTAGGATATAATGTGTACAATAGGGAGTCACAAACTTGCGCACACTTATCTTCTTTATCAGCAAATACCAGATAAGAGGTTGATTGACAGTATCTTTGGCCAGGATTGCGCACAGGATCGGGAATCGACGTTGCCAGGTGATAAAAACAAAATTGTGCACAACATCTAATGAAGAAAAAGAAATGAGATTTCTGGATGCTAAATCTGAAATACTAATTATTCGTACTTGGAAGGGAAACACCACCACCTACTTTTATTTGTAAAGACAAATTTCAAGATATCATGAATCAAATTATTCTAAATGATTCAATTGTAATATTTTTCGGCTTTCCCCAGTTTTCAAAATCTAACAGCAGGTCAATAATTTTGTAAAATGTACAAGTCCAATAGTAACTTCCAATGTTCGTCCAAGGGGGGCCAGGAGCCAACTTCAAATTTTCAAATGGGAACATGTATTGATTCATACCTCATTCGATAGTCCTTGCAAACCAAACAGCTTTTGTAGGAAACAATTTTCGATTTGGGCCACCGTTTTCAAAATGGCCGCAAAAAGTGGTTCCTGTATCAGACAAAACGTCCAATGCTTATAAATAAAAAACGGCTGAGAGCAAAAAGATGAAACAAAAACTGAGATAGGAAAGTGTTATAGGGAGCATCACATGGACCCACAGAACCTACTTTTTTGCGGCCATTTTGAAAACGGTGGCCGAAATCAAAAATTGTTTCCTACAAAAATTGTTTCGTTTTTCAAGGACTACCGAATGAGGTATAATTAAATACATGTTCCTATTTGAAAATTTGAAGTTGGCACCTGGTCCCCTTCAAGGAGGGCCCTTCCTATCTTAGTTTTTGTTTCATCTTTTTATTCCTAGCCGCTTCTGATTTATAAGCACTGGACGTTTTATCTGAAACACCTTGTATATATACTGTAGTTGTTACCGTCAAGGCTGAGACCTGCACGGTCTAAGCTTTGAGCCTAAGCATAACCCTAACCCGAATAGTGATGTCAACCGGCTCTCCTCAGCGAACAGTTCGAGCCAGCTCGGTTGGGATGAAGAGCCATCTGCTCACATCAATTGAGCCGGCTTTGCTGGGATGAGCCACCAACTCAGTTCATGTGAGCCATCAGCTCCAGCTAGCTCTGTTGAAGCGAGTCCATCAACTTGGTTCGACTCAGCTCAACTGGGCCAATGGCTCGACGAGCTCCTTCGTGCCTAACGGGTAGCGTACGCGCCTTTGGCGTTTGAGACCCGGGTTCGATTCCCGGCGAGAGCTCGTGTAGTTTGGATTCCACGTTAATCAGTAGGTTCCGTCTCAGATAGCCTCGCTGCTGAAAGGGACGTTAAACGCAAAATCAATCAACCAATAGCTCGAACCGGCTCGGTTGGGGTGAGTAATCAGCTCGGTTCGGTTCGGCTCGGTTGAGTGAGCTGTTGGCTCGTCTCACTTCTCGGTTCAGATCGACAGTGAATGAGCTGTGAACCGAGCCGCTCGAACCGTTGATGACCCTAAACCCGAGCCGAACAGTTTTGAACATGTTTGGCAGGTGCACTATAACTTTTAACAGTTTTTGGCTGGAGCTCGAATACTTGCTCCTCCGGAACTCAAACCCAGAACCTCGTGACCGATGTCCTTGACTTCTGAAGACTTCACGACGACCGAGATCGACAGTCAATTAGCTTTTACTATTCAGATACAAACCGCATATCTTTCAAAGTTTATACACGGTGTTCATATAATAATAATAATAATAATAATAATAATAATAATAATAATAATAATAATAATAATAATAATAATAATAATAATAATAATAATAATAATAAATGCAGTAGTGGTATCATTGATAACTATATTATCTATGTAGGATATTTGAAGAGAGTACTTGGAACTACACACAGAATTTAGGACGAATTGGCTCGTTTTGACTGGACTCGACTCGAAAGTCGACCCAAATTCGAGTCGGGTTCTCAAGTCGAGCTCAAACATGTCAGTTTCGAGTCGAGTAGAGTTTCAAAGAAAACTCGCTCGAACTCGCTCGTGCCCATTCCTAGTAAAGGTATGAGGAGTTGCAGAGAAGCAATGTATAATTGTCGAAATAAATTAGCCCCTACTCGACCCATATGTACTTTCCAAACTAAGTAGATGGCAGATCCAAGATGTTATTACGGCGAAAGGAGAAAAGTCCGTTTTCGTGGATGCCGAGTCTTAAATAGTGGTTATACTTGCCAGAGAAAGTAAAGTAAATTTTTGGCACATTGACTGCTGTTTTGATTTGGTTAACACAAAGTTAGCTTTTCATTTTCATAATAATACAGGGTGGCCCAAAAGTAAGTATACACCCCTGCATTAATCAAGTATAACATTCTAGTTTATGGGTTGATTTGCTTCGGCTCTTCCTAGCTTAAGATGTAAGTAAAAACACATTAAAAACAAATAATAAAGAAACTAAGCCAATCTAAAAGATAGCAATAAGAAATGATATAAAATGCAATGAGCCTGATCAGTACGGCACTGTATACCTACTTTTGGGACACCCTGTAAACATCTAAGTTTGGCAACGTTGTAAAAAAACTGTGCGCAAACCTGGATTTTTGGATCTTGATCTGTATAACTGAAAAGTGTGCGCAATCTTGGATCTCAAGTGTGCGCAAGTCTGTTGCACCCGTACAATAAGGTTCGTAGAGCGATTAACTTATTGGTTCGTAAAGCAACGTTCTTTTTATTATAGAACGTTACGTTGTTTTTCAGTGCTTGTAGTGTATGATATCAATTGCTTAACTATATAGATTTATATTACGCATAAAGCTGTGAAATATGTATTAGACTTAATGCGGATAGCTTGTTAGATTTTTTTTCTGAAACTGTGTAATACCATATGATAATATGACTTTTTTTCTTTTTTAGTATCAAACCCGATGTTGTTATATAGTCAGAGTTACCATATGACAGATTTTTACCGGGACAGTCCCGGTTTGGAAGCTCTTGAAATGAAATTAAATCTTTGGATTTTACATCCCACAATTAAAGAGATAGGAGTAGGATAGAGGAGTCAGTGATTGTGAGAATGAATGAAATGGTGTAATGAAGAAAGTGAGAGAAAACGAGAGAACTCCGAGTTTATCCATGCACGCAGCGTCTGACTACCACAAATCCCATTTGACGCAAAATGGGATAAAACCAGGGATCCTATGAACCAAATGTGAGTGTTTCTACCACTGAACCACCGTGACCTCCATGAAGACTCTTATCCCGGTGTTTCGACAGTTTACATTTTGTGCCGGTTCTCAGTCGTGAGAATATGTTCACCGTTTTTTGTATGCCTTATCCTCATTGCGGTATTCTAGATTACGTCTGTTTTACACAGTTTTCACATTAAAAGCTAAATATGTAACCTTAGTTTATAGTACATTTAAATATTGTAGAGCATTGCATACCACGGAGTACAGTTACATACATGCATACATGCATACATACACACACACACACACACACACACACACACACATACATACACACACACACACACACACACACACATATATATATATATATATATATATATATATATATATATATATATATATATATATATATATATATATATATATATATATATATATATATATAACTACGTTTCTGCGTTTCACCCTTTCCCCCGGAGGTTATGATTAATTGAAGCGTCATAATCAGTGCTATTGGCTGGTCTCTCTGTCTCTCTCTCGCTCTCCCTCTTCATAACAGTTTTACTTAGTGGACGCTAAGTACACAGAACATGGATGTAAGAAAATAACAGGAATTAACGACCTGTGGAAAGAATGGTAAAATGAACTGGACATCCCTGATTGTGAGATAAAATCAATATAAAATTCCTTCTGTGAGCCAGAAACACTGGGCGCTAAGTCTACGGGCGCTACATGCACGGAACCATGCGTGGAACTCAGCCAAAGGCTAACCACGTTCAAAATCTTCATATTGGCCTTAGAAATGATTTGTGTATTGATAGAAAAGAAATTCTTGCGATTTCTGTATAGTTCTGCTTGTGCTCCAAAAGGACAAAGCATGGGTATACGTACACAATCCATGGCCCCTATGACATTTGGGAATTAACCAATTCGATAAATTCCCATTTTCCCTTGATATATTTTCTTGGTTCTGTGGCATGGACACACGCAGTGGTTTTAAGGCAATTGAACTGTCTATCACACTGTTAAAAGCTCTTCCAGCAATATTACGATGGACCAGTGCGAAGGATTCGCAATCCACAAAGAAGTTGCAGCCTAGGAGACAAAGCACGGTTCCTATCAAAATTATGCTGCAGTAACAGCTCCACATACCAAGCAGCGACTCAAAAGATTCCTTACGAAACCCAAATCGCTCTTTGAGATCATTGTCGCTATGCATTGGAAATGGGTCTTTTCTCTCCATTAAAACCCTCATTCTTGGGATGTCTACCTCTTCCTCCATCTTCATATATTTTTCGTAGTCCAGGTAAGCCATAGAATTCGATATTTAACACGCAGAAACCAAAGAACACACCTTATTCTCTAACTTTGCTCCTACTACTGCTTAGGAGTAAATTTTGGCCTTATTTACTCCGTAAGTTACTAATGTAGTAACGTACTCCTTGATAGTGACACCGTGCTCGTGGGTTTTCTCGGGGTTCTCCCGTTTCCTCCCACTTTCTTCATTCCACCATTTCACTCATCTCTCATTATCACCGTCTCCTTTAGCCTAACCGGCATAACCGTGGGACGTAAAACTTAAAGATTTCATTTCATTTTTTCCTTGATAGTGCTCTCCACCAGTTATGGAGTAAATAAATTTACTACAGTAGTGAATGAAAATTTATTCCTGTAGTAATTTACTCCTTCAGTTCAGTACTCTCGACTGGAAGTAGCCGATTTCCTTCTCTCTTAGTAACTTACTACTTTAGTTTCACTTACTCTCGGTTGGTGCTCGCCACCCTAAGTGTGCCTATTAGGCGCAGCTTACTATTTATAATGATTATGCAATGAAAAAGATTGTGTTATTAGTACGTCTGTTACTCCTCACAATAACTTGAGCGGGTAATATTTTTTTAAAATTCTGTTTTGTCCAATAGATATGATTTTCTCAGCCGAGTTTTTTAATGCTTAAAGTTCCTGTGCCCTCCCCCTTGTACGAGCACTTCGCCTTTTCGCCACCAGATGCTCACTTTTTCATTTAGCAATCACTGCTGGCACCTCTACTGGGAAGAACTGAAAGATCGTACCGCTCAGTTTGAATGTGTCCAGGATATCCACACTTGAAGTGGGCGGAGAGAGAATCCAACATTTTTTTTTTTTTTTTTTTTTTTTTTGGTGCACCTGCAGTCAGTCAGTGTCTATTTTTACAAGCCGTGTTGTTCAGCCGCAGTGCAAAACCTTAACCATTGATGGGTAACATAAATCTTTTCTTTTTGCAGGTAGGAATAGAGTTTTTCTACGAAAAACGGGAATTAGGTTGCAGAGAACGTCATTCGCATCGCGTTGACAAATTTTCTTTCGTTCGTTTATCACATGAAACTCTTTTCTTTTTTTCGATTATTACTAGAATATGAGATAAAATAACCAAAATGTTTTGTATAAAGAAAACAAACAAACAATACTAATATTTTCTTACATATCAGTATTATAGGATTTTTTTTTCTGAAGTGTATGATGCATGAAAAATGGACAGAATGAATTTTGACTTTTCTATTTGTCCCTATCCTTCTGAGTAGAGAGAATGCTATGGCGCAACTAAAGGGCCTGCAGGGCCCGCAACATTGAGAGGCCCAGAACAGAAAGAGGGCCATTTCAGTTTCGAAGTTAAACTTTATAATGTTAAGATGTTAAAACTTATGTGATGTTCCAACTATATCTCATTTTTACCTATGAAGACGGTAACACCTGAGCGATTATTTAGTAAATTAAATGCCAACAAAACTTTTACTGATCAGCGAAAACATTATGACCACTCGCTACTTTTTGAACGAAATCATCGGGCTGAGATAAGAGCTACAAGGCATAACACAACCGCGCGCCAAACACGACAAGAATCTCACTCGATTGGTCAGTGTGGCGCTTGTGCCTTGAATGGGGAAGGACGACGATATATCAGGGTGACTAAATGACTGGGAGCTTCATTTCGGAAATAGCGCGACTTGTCGAGTTTTCGCGATCTGCCGTGCTTATGTATTTCACTACAGCGAAAATTAAACTACCTCTAATTTTAGAGTTTTGCGGGTTCTGTAATATCTTCGAAACAAATAAAAATATTCGAAAAGCAGAAACGTAGTGAACTAAATAATACGATTTTGGATATGATACCTTTACCACAATTCACGTATCTGCTTTTGGTATGCCGCTATTTACAGAACCCGCAAAAAAAAAAAAAAAAAAAAAAGTGACAGTTGCAAATCGAAAGCAAATAAATGAAATGTGATAACAGTATCACATGCAAAATAATATTGTCTAGTGCACTACGTTTTTGTTTTTCGAATATTTTTTTTTTATTTGTTTTGAAGATATTACAGAAAAACTCTAAAATTAGAGGTAGTATAATTTCACTGTGGTGAAGACCTTTAATGGAGTCAACCCGTTAACATATTATCGGATAACGGTGCAATCTATAGCCCACACATGTGAGCAAAATTTTAAATTTAGCTTTTTGCAATATATAGCCAGAGTGATTATCTCGACCGAGATTGTTAATGCAGTCAATCGCTAACATATTAATGGATAATGGCAAAAACGACTATATATAGCTCATATCACATAGGTTATATACAGCGTATCACATAAATGTGTCAAAATATTTTTGGAATAGGTTCCTCAAAATTAGATCAAATTTAAAAAAAAAAAAAAAAGTTCAAAGGAGCTGTGCTCAAAAATGGATAGTTTCAGAGTTATAGGGTGCCGAAAACGTGTAATAAATGAACTTTAAAAGTTCAATAGCTCCACTACTATGGAACTTATCGTAGTCAAGTCAAGACATCAGTGAGGAACTGGTATGTGAACTATCCAAATATCCATTTTTAAGAATGCTCCAGTACTTGCACACCCATTTGTAGAGAGATAGATGGAGAGTGATCAAGTACTTCCAAACAGCTTCTCTGAAATTTTTGTACAAGTACCGAGGTTCTGAAAGATGGATATTTGAATAGATTCATATACCAGTTCCTCAGTGATGTCTTGACCCAACTACGATAGGTCCCATAATAGTGAAGCTATGAACTTTTAAAGTTCACTTATTTCACGTTTTCGGCACCCCATAACTCTAAAGCTCCTTATGATTTTTTTTTCTTATTTTGATGTGATCAATCTGTTCCCAAAATATTGTGCCACACAGGGGCGGATCCAGGGGGGGGGCGATCGTTCCCCCAGAAGAGAAAACTTTCTTATTTTATATATATATAAATAAAACCCATCCCAAAGTTTGGAGCCCTTAAAAGTAGCAGTATGACAACCCCCCGCCCCCCCCCCCGCAAGAAGTCGGTCCTGGATCCGCCCCTGGTGCCACATTTATGTAACACCCTGTGTAAGCAGAATTCTTGAATTATGCTTTATCGCAATAAACAGCTAGAGCGATTACGTATGTCGGCCGAGTTCATTAATGGAGTAATCCATTAACATATTTGAGGGTGTCTCGTACACGGAAATATTCCGCGTTATCGTTTCTACTGACTTTACCACAGTTTCTACCGACTTTTCGAAGACATTGCTTAATGTACTATATCTCTTTCAATATGCAGATGACACTATCTTTAAGTCGTTTGGGACAACTATCCTACAGGTCAGGACAAGCTTACAGATAACCCTTAAAGCTTTCTTACTTAACACAAACCCTTGTTTTTCTCTCCTTCGAAACGACGCAGTAAGGCATATAGAACTCCCACAAATCTTTACATGTCAGTAGACACTAATTTCCTTAGACCAACCGTTTTTGCAAAATATCTGCGAGTAGTATTTGATTCAAAACTAATCTGAAAACCTTATTTCTAAAAACTAGCGTAGGTGTCAACCCGAAGACTAAATATTTTACGCCGCATCACTGGCAACACTTGAGGGCCAGACATGGTATACAAGGATTCTCTTCCAGAAATTTCAAACCTAAACATTTGATGAACTTTCCAGCTCTGGAAACCTCTTTATCTTGCTCCCAGAGAGAAAAATGCCTTTATTGCCGCAATCAGTAAATATTTACACCAAACAAAAGTTTCTAATACTAACGATACAAAGAAGATTCAAAGGTGAGATATTTCATAAATTGTTCAAACTGATATAAATCTTTTTTTTTTTTTTTTTTTTTTTAGTTCGATCACACAAAATGAAACTTGTTCCCTATTTCTAACTTCATGACGATTCAAAAAAAAAATTAGAGGAGAAAAATAGTAGCCCTGCTAGGAATGAAAATTTTCTTCTCCAACGGGCGGGATTCCTGTCATCCCCCATTAATTCAACACTGATCTTACTTCATTTATCTATTATAATGATTAAACAGTGTAAATTACGTTAAATTAAAACATAGCAGTTAAGACCTTGGACAAGAATAGTGGCTAGTTATATATTATATTGCAGATCGATCAAGTCTGTCGTCATAAATAAATGCGTTATCATCAATCGATGATATTGAGTACAGTTTTCAGTACTATGCCATCTTTTTTTTTTTAACCTATTGATTTATATTTATAAATTAACTTCTTGTTTTTCTTGAACTAATGATGAGCGCAAGTCTTGGTTTTGCAGTTTCTGCAAGAGTCTTGCATGCAAGACCAATACCAGGAATCCCGATGCAAGACCAAGGGGTGCAAGACCAACACCAAGGCTAAGACCATGCCTGCAAGACAAAGACCAACACCAAGACTCTTGCACAAGAGTCTGCCTATCTATCTATCTATCTATCTATCTATCTATCTATCTATCTATCTATCTATCTATCTATCTATCTATCTATCTATCTATCTATCTATCTGACAGATTTTCTTCGTCTTCGTCTTCGTAGATATCTATATCTATCTATCTATCTATCTATCTATCTATCTATATATATATATATATATATATATATATATATATATATAGATAGATAGATAGATAGATAGATATAGATAGATAGATAGATAGATAGATAGATAGATAGATAGATAGATAGATAGATAGATAGATAGATAGATAGATAGATAGATAGATAGATAGATAGATAGATAGATAGATAGATATACTTGTAACACCAAAAAATTCTTTCTTGTCAGGAAATTTCAAGAAATTAAAAATATTTCCGTTTCTTTTTACAACTCGTCCACAGTTGAAGAAAAAAGGAAAGCTATCTTCGTCTATTTTTCAACACTTTTCATGTGTCTCTACTTTTCAGTTTCATTACTGGTATCCGTTTTAAGACTTCTCATACTCATGCGTGATAATAACATGTGGCATTTAGTATAAGAAAATACCTTGTACAATACTAGAAATCTCGAAACTTCGTTTCATCAATCATTTTAACAGGTAGTTATCTGTTTTTGTTCCTCTTTCGTTTTTTTTTTTTTCTGACTGATTTCATCACCTGGAAAAGTATGATCGTCGTAAGTAAGATAGTAAGTATTGTAAGCATTATGGCGAGGGAGAGGGGGATTACGGGTGGGGGTAATTCCAATCCTCTGTCACTGCGTGCATGAAAGCTATCTGACAATGTCATGAAATGGCTAGGAAGTTATTTGTTTGTTATATATGTATATACATACATACGTCCCTACCTTGTTTTTTATTATACATTATTTTTCGTTACGAGGACGTTTTCTTGCGTAGTATGTAACAAAAGTAATTATTTTCTGCGCAGCCTATGCTCCAACATTGATTCCAGTTGTTTCGAAATTTTTGCTGAAGTATTATCCACGTGACACACAACATATTCCCCCCGTTCTATATTATAACTATTGTTAACGCCTATATACAGTAGTTGCAAGTTACGAAACAAGCCTTTCTCCATCCATAATGACTGACTTGACATTCTTGTGCAATTCCTTTTAAGGTGAAGAGGTTTGGTTTGTAGTTTCTGTTGTTTCTTATTTGCTTCTGCTGCTTCAGTTTGTCAACACTTTCAATAGAGGTGGACAATACTAAAGAAGTGACATTGATGATTTAATTGCTCCATAATTTTTTTCTTAACGGTTTCACCAAGCATGCTGTATTGATGCGGAAGAAAACGACCTTAATTCATTTACAAACTACATCTGAAGCCCTAATCAGAAAGCAAACATATCAGAGAAACAGAAAGGAACTTCCGTTATGTGTGTTATACCTAAATTGAATATTAAAGAAGATTATACTAGAAAAAGAAGAATGCGGACAATATAATAATAGATCTAGTTAGATATCTTAAAGTTATTTCCGGAAAAATTGTTGGACAAATACCTTGTAGCATTGAACTTGCTTCTGGTTTTAACCTGCAGAATGCATTACATGCACTCTAGAATGTGATGTGCGGCTGTGAATTTTTAAGCCGTATATTATTGAAGAAATTTTTTATTTCCTAACACAAACATAATTTCCCTCTTTTCTGGTAAATTATGTTTACTTTCTTCGATCTTTTGGCGTTCTCATTATGAAACAGCTTTTGGCTTTTGTTTCAAATGTCTAGAGAACAATAAAAAAAAAAAAAAAAAGTAATATCCAGTTATAACAAACGGTTGTAACAGTGTCAGTGAAGAATCATGGAGAGATATACATATCGTACAGGTGATCTATACGAGGACGAAGAAAATCACAAATATGAACTGCTTAAAACCAGTTGGAGATTCCAGTACCGGGAATTCTTTGACAACAGCACCCTTCATGGAGTACGGTACATCGCAGAAGAAGGAAGACATTTCCTCGAAAGGTAGGTAATTTAAACTAAATTATTTATTAGAATATATCTTAACTACACAATATATATATATATATATATATATATATATATATATATATATATATATATATATATATATATATATATATATATATATATATATATATACAGTAGACTCCCGATTATCTGACCTGATGTGGGGGTAGAGTAGACCGGATAACAAAAATGCCAGATGGGCTGGTGTCCTATGCTTTTCATTTCCTGCTCAATCCATACTATTAGAAACACACCACTACTTGTACCAAAAATTTCTCTTACTCATATTTTCTGATCTTTTTGCACCAGTATTTTTGTTATTGACTGTACTGTACGTTTAAAAAATATTGCAGAAAAAAATAAATCAAAAACTAAAATTATAGTTCAAATTTTAAGATAAATTTTATAATGTCTAACTTAATTACATAAAATGAAGTGAATGAATGTATCATTGGCGCAAATCGTAGGCCTAATTCTTAAAGGAGTAGTTTAAACTTATTTTACTGTTCATAGAAAATTATTACATAATGTGAATAGATAGGCCTATAAAAATAGTAAAAAAAATAATTTTTCGTGACTGAAAAAGTCTTTAATAGATGACTTCTCCTTCGCGAAGTCGCATGCTTTTGAAGAAGTTAAAAGTCGAGTAGACCCGTTACAAAAATTGTTCTTCATTATATTATGGACTTTTTAACTAGGCTGGATAATCCAAATTTATATATATATATATATATATATATATATATATATATATATATATATATATATATATATATATATATATATATATATATATATATATATATATATAGGGTGTTTCAAAACAACGCCGACAACGTTTGGGAGGTAAAAGTAGACCATCCTAAGTGCACAAATACTTCCTTTCGGAGTTATAGGCTGCCGGAAACATGAAAAAATGAACTTTAAAGGTTCATAGCTCCAAAACTATGGGACCCACCGCAATCCGATTAAGACTTCATTTAGGAACTAGTATGTGCCCTATCCAAATATCCATGTTTCAGAATCTTGTGGCACTTCCGCAACAATTTTTATAGTAGTTGGTGAGTACTGCAGATTATGTGTCCGCAACCAAACTTCCCGCAGGCTGTTTTCTGCATCGTATAACTCGGAAAGGAAGCATTTGTGCACCCACGTTGGTCTATACTTTTTGTCTTATCTTGGTATCAAGAATCACCTTCCAAACGTTGTCGATGTTGTTTTGAAACACCCTATATATATAATTTTATTACGCATCAAACAGGTAATCTCGTAAAGAAACTGAAGATTAAGATTACGCAGCCCACGAAGCGAACCTTCGTTTTCATGACAAAACCAATATAACGTAATTTCACATGAATGCTAAGTTCCTAGTTCATATTACAGTAAAATACTGTCCGGAATCGTTTTTATTTTTTCGAGCGAGAGAAAATATGTGGTCGTGAAAAAGAATTGAATTCAAAATTTCAACGGATTTACATGTTTCATGAGCCATAGATACCAAAAATTGTTTTTTGACACCCGTCTTGCTGTTTGACATCTATCCTGATTTTACACTCGCCTAGACGCCATGCCGTTCAATATATCTCAACCAAACTTTAAACTTAAAGTATTTATGTAATTCTCTAGAGCGGGTTTTGAATTTTCTTCCTTTCCCTAAAACAAGGATTCCGGTAGCTTATTTAAGAGTAAATTTTTTTTAAAAAAAATGCTGTTTTCTTAAAATGGCCCAATTGATCTTGTTTATATTATATAAATAATTTTGCAAAAACAACCCCATCATGTAGTATAAGTAATTTATCCAGGAAAGATGGATGTAGTTTATTCTTGGGGGTGAGTTATTTTCTGACGATATTCTCCAAAACGACTCACGCGTTTTTGTTCATTCTTCATTATTACATTAATAACCTGATAATACGGTATAACTCATTTGTCTTGAAAAAATATACAACAAGTAGTTTACTCGAGGTAAGTTTTTTTTTTCGAATAATTTTCTGAAAAACTTCTCAGGCAGTGTTGTTCATATTGCATGAATAGTCTATAACAGTGATTCTCAATCTTTCCGATAACGCGGACCCCCTATTCATTCGGAAAGTGATCTGCGCCTCTTGCAATGCTATCTGAAATTTCACATGGTATTAAAAAATATGTATACTAATTAGAATTACCATTGACAAGAAAAATATCAAGAAAAATAACGCAATAAGTAATTTATTCTCAAGATACAAGATTGTTTTTTAGTAAACGAGATATCAATTGAAAATACAGCAACTTTCAAAACTGATTTTTAAAAAAATCCACTTGATAAACAATTTTCTCAAATATTTCTCATAGTTTTTTTTTCTTTAGAAAATTCAGAATTGGGGGAGGCTTGATGTTTATAAGCATAGAAATTACTAACATTTACTTATTTCTTTTTTTTAAAAAAAAAAAAATCTGAAATTGGTGGTAGTGGTGGAAGCTTTCCGCCACTTGAAAATAAAATCCATGAAATTCCGTGTCGTCGTGCAGTTAATGTATAACTGGTTTTGGAAAAGTACTCTAAGAAAGAAGGATTTTCTCTCAGTTGAAGTAGTCCTATATAATAGTTGAACCGGCTTTAAGACAGAAATTTATTAAAGCAGGAAAGCATTTAAATTTACAAACGTACGTATAATTTCTAATTGCTTTATTTTTAGTAACTGAAAAAATTACTTCTTGCATAACAGCTATGAGTTCCAGTTTATTACAACACATTTCAATTTTAGGCGTCGCGGACCCCCTGGCTAAGTCCCACGGACCCCCAGGGGTCCGTGAACCCCACTTTGATAACTACTGGTGTATAATGTGAAAGTTATTTGTTACGAATAAATTGGCAAGGGGTAGTTTACCCTTGGAGATAAGTTTCTTTTCAGATTTCTTTCTCAAAAATAACAGGCGATTTTGGTCATATTTCGTAAATAAATATTTCATTAGTATCATTCCTCTAATACTGCATAAATCACTTCCATGACGTTATTCATGGAGGTTTACTTCCCAAGAGATAGTTATTTCCATATTCTGTAAAATGTCGAAGTACACATGGTCTCTTCTTCGTCAATTCTACTGTTAGCCTAAAGGAATATAAAATATTGTTAAAAACTAAAGAAGCATCTAGATGAAAAGTCGCGTTCTCGAGGGGAAACTTACCACAACAATATATGAGATCAAAAGATAAAAACAATGCTATGCTTTTTTATTTATTTTTATCGCAAAAATAGGGCACGTTGGTATCATGTTAGTTATTTTTAAGTATATAAACATAAGAATAATATAGGGTGGCCCAAAATAGGTATACTCCCCTCCATTGATCAAGTATAACATTCTAGTTTATGGGTTTATTTGCTTCGGCTCTTCCGAGCTTAAGATATAAGTAAAAACACATTAAGAACAAATAATAAAGAAAGTAAGTCTACCTGAGGAATAACAATAAGAAATTATATAATATGTAATAAGCTTATCAGTATGGTACTGTACACTGAGGAAAAAATGTATGTGGCGTACGGAAAATCGTATGTTACATTTGTAAATCTTGTAATTTTTGGATTTAACGTACAGCAAACGTATAACTGAAAACACATGTTTTATAATACTTTCTGTATAAGTGTTCCATCTGTACGTACTTTCCGTATGAAACAATATAGACGGTCAGGATCTCACATACAAATGGACGTATATAACATATAGCTGATGAAGGTAACATACATAATATAAGGAAGATAGTTAGATATCAGAATCCTGCAACAGCATGATGTAACATCTATGGACAGTGCCTATGTAGCACTAACGTATGCTCCATACTGATTTATGTAGTAAGCAAGAGGATTCCATATATTTGTGCAATTAACCGCTGTGCGGAGAACGGATTTTTCTCAGTGTATACCGACTTTGGGGCCACTCTGTATTATGATCATGTCATTGCATTTTGCAATCCAACTTTACGTTTATATCGTATTTCTATGATTATTGCGAAGCGCCCAAATTTACATATAACAATGGTACTTATCCTGCACTGAGAAAAATCCGTTCTCCGGATAGTGGTATATTGTACAAATATACGGAATCCTCTTGCTTACTATCGAAATCAGTACGGAGCATACGTTATCCGTATGCTACATAGGCACTGTCTTTCGATGTTACATCATGCCGTTGCAGGATGTCTGACATGTAACAGTTTTCCGTATATCACATGCATATACTTATGCTACCTTCGTCGGCTATATGTTATATACGTCTATTTGTATGTGAGATCCTGACCGCATATATTGTTTCATACGAAAAGTATTTTTAGATGAAACACTTATACGGAAAGTATTATAAAACATGCGTTTTCAGTTATACATCTGCTGTACGTTAAGTCCAAAAACTACAGGAAATACTCATGTAACCTACCTTTTTAAGTACGCCATCTACGATTTTTTTTCTCAGTGTTAGCTAGTTCTTTTTCCCCTTCAGTCACGTCAGGCGATTCCAGCCATACCGATGGACCTTTAAACAAGATCCTGATTGATTTTCTTAGTTCCCTATTCTTTCCATGATACCAAACTACAAATTATATAACTAACTGATTCATACTAGCTTTGCTGTATTCAATAACTTACACTAAAATATAAATGCTGAGCAAAGCAACGTTTATTCTAAAATAATAGAATAATAAATGTGACAGTTCCGGATATCTAACATATCCTTCCTTTATGTTATGTTATGTTAGATATCCGAAACTGTCACATTTATTATTTTATTATTTTAGAATAAACGTTGCTTTGCTCAGCATTTGTATTTTAGTGTAAGTTATGCAAATTATAAGAATCATTTCATGTTTTGTTTTGGGGTAAGGAAAGATCCTCCATATTATTACTAGAGTTCCACGTTTTTTTAATCACCATATTATTGATTAAAATACATATACATTCCTCTAACTTAAGAATGTAATTTTTCCTTTACCATTAAATGATTTTTCTGCTCAAGATGGATGGTCCATCGGGAACCTATCAATTACGAACCAACAACACTAACCGTTTATTTGTGCTGATATGGTAAAGCCAGATGTTTCCTAAAATTAAATTATATTGAAATTTAAAATTGATTCTTTGCTGACTCAAGAAAATTAGCGTGAATGTTTCTTCGCTGATTTTACATAAGAAATTTCGTGTTAGAGTAAATAGCGAATAACTAAAGTAACAATTTGGTTATTTTCTAAAAATTCATATTTTTCATTTCCTGCAAATTGTGTAAATTCATTTTAGAGTGTCAATCGAACAACATGAAATAATGTTATAATGATTCCAAGCTTGTTCAGTTTCGTGAACAATCGCTCTAAAGAGTTATTTAAAAAAAAAGAGGAAGAAAAATCGTGCCTCTGTTTTCAAAATCCATCCTTTAACCAAAACGTGTTTCTTAGGTGCATAAAACCATAATGCTAATGCTCCCCGTATTTATTGGCTAGGAAACCGACGGATTTTATGAAAATTTATATTCATTAGTTATAACTTATACACTTGCTGAACAATCAGAATTAATTATGTGTAACAGATTAACACCTACCAAAATTATATATATATATATATATATATATATATATATATATATATATATATATATATAGTAAGACTATTCATGGCTTTGGGTTAATTGATTTAACAAAAGAGACACTGACCAAAGCAAAGACGAAACAGTTACAAATTATAATTTAAAATAAAGTAAAGTTTTAAGCTTTGGTCAGTGTCTCTTTTGTTAAATATATATATATATATATATATATATATATATATATATATATATATATATATATATATATATATATATATATGAAATTGGTGTACTGTTAACGATAAAATAGCTGAACCGTTTGAAATTAATTTTTAAACATAATTAACCCACTTGAGTCGAGCTGGGCTTTTATCACGTATCTTAAGACGAAGGGATTGAAATTCTGTACTAAAAATATAATATATCACGATTCCCTCGAAATAGAAAGATGAAAACTCGATAATAATTAAAAACTAGTCGATGTGTGTTGCATTATTTTCGGAAATTCGTTTCTAACGCAGGAAAAGAGAAAAAATTATAGTATTTTAATTACTGCTTTGTATTCGTAGAATGTCCTATATGAGAACACAACTGAACAGTTTAATGTAAATTTTTGAACATAGGACTTGGATAGAATACAACGATAACGTTGTATGTATCATTGGCAATCTGTGCCTATTTTTACAGAAAGGGGATCAGAGGCGAATTACGTGAGCAATATAATGTATAATGAAAAAGAAAGACATATAGAGATTTCGAGATTATTATTTTGTAATCGGTAGCTAAAATATGAGTTTTTGTTACTATAGCAACGATATAAATAATTGTACATATACGTAGACATCTTAACGAGTAGATAAGTGTGTATGAAGGTCTATATATATTTTATTATATGTGCAGAAAAGTTAATTATATATACTTATCATGGTCAAATATTAAAAGCCAATTAAGAAAGTGATAAAACGCGTTGAGTTATTTAGAAGATTAACTTATTATACGAACCAGGCCCTTATAAAAATTCGTGCCTCACCACGGGAGTTATATAAAGTGTCGTTTCGAAGGTCTAGTAAAAACGGCATTTCAACGCGATCTTAATATCACAATTTTGCGAAGTGGAAAAGTAATTAAACGAAATATGGCCACGGAAAGTAATAATTTGGTTGATGGACAAAGTGTGAATCTTGAATTGACTCCGAGGGACAATTTGGCAGACATTCTAAAAGATTTGGCTCAACAGATAAAAAATCAGTCCGAGCAGATGAAAAACCAATTGCATCAGCAAATGCAACATGTGGATGAAAAGTTGGACCAGCAAATACAACATGTGAGTGAAAAATTGGATCAGCAAATGCAACATGTGGATGAAAAGTTGGACCAGAAATTAACGCAACTAGCCAATGACTTTGATGAAAAAATAGTAAAATTGAATCAACGTAATGAAGATAGATGGGAGCATGTGCAACATCAGTTAGATCAAATGAACTTACACGTGGTGCAAAAATTCGAGAAATACGAAGAGAAAATAGAAAAAGTTGTACAGCGAAGCACAGAAATTCAAGAATTTATGGATGTTTTAAAATCGACAATTAACGCACATGAAAACCACACATTAAAGTACTACAAGATGAAGTTAATTTCATCAAAGAAAGATGCATTCCCGGAACTTCATTTCAGGATACAGAAGGCACGAGTCATCCTATAGCCACAGGTTGGGTACCTGATCATCCTCCAAGAGCAACATTGGAATTTGCTGGATCATCGAGTGGTGCAGAGAGTAGTGGCGGAGAAGAACGAGAGAGGCAAACATCCAAACGCAGACGCATCTCCAGTAGAGGTATGAAGACATCTACAGGTAATCAGTTGCGGTTTAGCGAAGTAACGTCTCTCACAAAGTTTAGTGGTGTGCCAGGAGATATACCCGTTAGGGCAATTCTCGAAAAATTCCAGGATGAATGTGAGCTCATCGGTGTAAATGAGTCTCAATTCTTAAAAATATTACCGCATATCTTGTTGCCACCTTGCTTAACATGGTTTAAGGCTATTAAAGGTAGTCTTCATTCGTATTCAGATTTTAAGAATGCTCTTTTGTCGAATTATGAAAACGATTTTATGGTAGCAAATAGAGATGCTGTTTTACGAACGAACCACTACAATCCAAAGTTACACCGTAGTATTACTGAATTTGTAGTATCAACATATCATGAGCTAAGATCATTAAATCCGAACCATCCGGAATCCCGAATTATAGCTTCAATTAGGATCTTATTGCCACTTAGATTACAACAGTTGTTAATGTCGGCTCAGTGCATTAATTTCAATCATTTAATTATGCTCATTCAAAGTTATGAGAGTCAATCTGCAATTCAGAATAACAATAAGATGCAGGATAGAGGTCAGGGTAATTATGCACGTAATCAGGCACAATATGCATCTGTTCGTAATGTAGATATACAACCTGAAAATGATACTAATGTTCGTGATTTCAATAATAGAACGAATAGCTATAATGGTACCGGAAATCAAACGCAACCTAATTATAGAATTGGAGCTAGGAATTTCAGAAATAACAGGAATTTCAGTAGGAGTAATAATTATCGCCGATTCTCACAAAATCAATTTGCAGATGGCAGGAATTTTGTAAATAGGAGTCAAAATATGGTATCATCCTATGAAAGACAAGCACGTACACAAGATTGTGCTATACAATGTTCCTTAAATGAACCCTTTGAACGTATAACTTGAACTGACAAAAAGGCGTCCGATGGATTTGTATTAAATTGACCTTTGCTTACGTCTATGGTTGATATGTTCTTCAGTCGATTTATTATTAAAATGTATGTTAAAAACATATGTAATTATGAAATATTTTGATTATGGGTAAAACTCGTTATTTACGAAGTATTGACGAAGTTAATTTATGGCAATCAACTGAAAATGTTATTGAATTTATTCCTTATAGTTTTGTTGCAATTTCCTTTTATAGTATTAATTAGAAGAAGTGTTGATTTGTGTTTCATAATAAGAAATTATCTAAGAGCTTTATTGTAAGAAGCTATTCTTGTTTTCGTGCTTTTATTCTTTTCGAATTTCATGCGACTATTATGAATATATAAAAATAAAAGATCGTAATTTTAATGTAAACTTATGAAAGTAATGACATATATATGAAATAGATGCGATTTATTATATGGAAAGAATAAGAATAACGAATATCGAATCTCTTGATTTTTCAAAGTTTATTAATGTATTAAATGATGACCATCAATGCGTTTGTATATTCCAACTTTATTGACTGATCCTATCAATATTTAATAGTATGAAGATCTTTGTTTGTAAAGAGTGTTGTTTGCATATGAAGGAATAGTTGATTTTGTATCCTATAAAGAAACTATTAGTTAGGATTAATTCTTGAATAGCCTTAATTATAATTATTGTAATTCGTCGTTATTAATACTGAGATATATTGACAAAAATATAAAAAATATGTTATGTTATAGTATATTATATATAAATGGAAAAGTTAATTATGTATGTGTATTAAAGTTAATATTATATATATGTGAGGGCTATTCAAAAGATAAATGTTGCGTGATATCTAACCCAGGGTTCTTTCCTTCATAGTAAAACTATTATGGAAGTCCCGTTCGAGGCGACATCTACAACGATAACGTTGTATGTATCATTGGCAATCTGTGCCTATTTTTACAGAAAGGGGATCAGAGGCGAATTATGTGAGCAATATAATGTATAATGAAAAAGAAAGACATATAGAGATTTCGAGATTATTATTTTGTAATCGGTAGCTAAAATATGAGTTTTTGTTACTATAGCAACGATATAAATAATTGTACATATACGTAGACATCTTAACGAATAGATAAGTGTGTATGAAGGTCTATATATATATTTTATTATATGTGCAGAAAAGTTAATTATGTATACTTATCATGGTCAAATATTAAAAGCCAATTAAGAAAGTGATAAAACGCGTTGAGTTATTTAGAAGATTAACTTATAATACGAACCAGGCCCTTATAAGAACTGAGTTTTTATCATTTTACATCGATTGAAATACGTATCCTAAGGGAAGAGAGGGTTCAACTTTTTAATTTTTTTTTTCCAAGATATATCGCGCACTCCTGAAGGAGAACTTGGTATACGAACTCCTAATTAAAAATAAGTTGTAAGTGTTTTGACCGTTTTCGACAATTCTACTTCTGAAGAGGAAAATCTCTAATATTCTAATTTACGATTTTGTGTTCATATAAAAAAGACTAATGTGAGAATTCATTTAGAGATATAAAATTAACTATATAAACATTTCATTAAAAATAAGCGAATATGTGTGTTCCGGGCTGTAAACTCAATAAAGACTTTCATACTGAAAATGCACTCTAAAAAGTTAACTTCTTAAATGCCAATGACGATTTAAATCGTCATGAAAATTTCGCTTGTATTTGCAATCTGACAACTACGTTCGTCATAGTAAGATTCGTATTGAAGGTGACGAATTAATACGTATCGTATTGGGCATGGCGTGGAACGTAAAACTCAAACGTTTCTTTTTATTGCATAATCCTATCTTTAACAACTTTATTCCCTATTCAGATGCAACTTTCTCATTCGGAAACTCCTCAGTTAACAGGTTAAAATGGTCGTTCATTTTCTAAGAGAAAGAGGAACGACTTCCAGAAACTATAGATATAGACACAAGAACTGGTTGCCACAGCGCAATTTGATGTTACTACTGCAGCACCTCAAATGCAACTTCTAAGCGTTCGGATTGCACGTAACTCTTGTAGAGTTTGCTCTTACTACCCGGAACACACATGCTTCAGTTTTTATCTCTTAAATATTTTTTGCATAACTTTAATTTACTCCTTGCGAAGAACAGGAATTTTGCTAGTCATCTAACATAGAAGAGGTCAACTTTCAGAAATTCTAACTAAATTCCAGACAACTTTCACGAATTTACAGACAAAAAGCCAATTGATAAGTCCCTGTAACTTGTAAAAGGTCGATGAGTGCATCCTATCAAGTACTTTTCTTCAATCAGAGAAAGAGATGTGAGAGGTGCTATGCTGAAGGATAATTGAATTCTTTTTATAAGGCGAAATGTAAAGTAAGTTCTTGAAAACGATTGGTTTAAAATGTACTCGGAGCGGAAAGAATATGGACAAGACAGAAAACAATAGGTAAAGAAAGTGCGAGAAACATAGGGCTTTACAATATTCCCCCCCCCCTTCCCTTTGGAATTCTTCTAAAACTGAGTGACGGTGCGGAGTGAGATGAATCGCGGCTAACTAGATGTATTTATAAACAGGACAAATCAAAATGATGAACCCGATTTCAGAAATTTATTCTGTGAAATCTAATTAGCGTATTATATTATTGTGAGAAATGCGCTGCGAAAGGTTAACTTTCAAAGTTAAGTTTCCACACGCAGTGTTTTTCCATTTTGTACTGCCGAAGAGTCAGCTGCGAGCATGATATTGGCCTCAACATGCTACAAAAGATTTGGCAGGAGATAGACTATCGACTTGATATGTGCAGTGTCACGCGAGATGCTCACATAGAACAATTGTGATACGTTAGTGCATGTCTCACAATATCATATGCTCATTAGATTTCACAGAATAAACTTCTGAAATCGGATAAATCATTTTGACTTGCCCTGTATATACGTAGAGTTGAGTTTTTAACCGACTTAATAAAGAAGCTTCTCAATTCGAGTCGTTTATACAGGGTGGCGCCAAAAGTAGGTATACACCCCTGCATTGATCAAGTACAGGGTTCCTACTGATCTGGAGAAAGCTATTTCCCTGATTTTTCCCTGACTTTTCCTCACCTTTGGTAGGAAATTCCCTGACTTTTATGACAGGTGTCGTATGACGTTCACTTATAAATAAGGAATAAATAACGGTGAATATTTATATATGAGAGCATTTATTCTATAGAGACAAATAGAAATCAATTGCTCATATGTACAACAATAAAAAATAGCAACTAAAAACAAATAGGTATTATAATAGTTGGCTAAGCTGACATTGGTGTACAATTAATATTAGAAAAAATATTTTTTATAAAATTTCCCTGACTTTACCTGATTTCCAGTCTTTTTCCCTGACCTGCATTATTTTACCGAGATTTTCCCAGACTTCTCTGATTTCCTTGACCAGTAGGAACCCTGAAGTATAACATTCTAGTTTATAAGTTTATTTGCTTCGGCTCTTCCGAGCTTAAGATATAAGTAAAAACACATTAAGAACAAATACTAAAGAAACTAAGTCTACCTGATGGATAACAATAAGAAATGATATAAAATGTAATAAGCTGATTAGTATGGTATTGTATACTTACTTTTGGGCGACTTTGTATATATGTTGTGGGCATTTTCACGCCTTACTTCGGCATGAGTGCACCGATCGTAAGTATTCCTTTTATTTTTCAAATAACGTACATTCCCGGTGGTGCCATATAAATTTAATCTTCAGGTATAATTCCGTAACACATAGACCGATTTGAAGAAAAAAATATTTGTTCATGTGTGTTTCGTAGGCCGACTTATTTTATTAGAAGTGACTATCCTATCTTTAGTTTAAGTTCGTACCTAAACTACTGTAACAAAAAAGTCGTAAAACAGAACATTTATTAAAAAACAAATATTAACCTACTTTTAAAAAGTACTAAAAACAGTAAAAAAAATGTTTTATAAAATAATATTAACCGAATTCAAAAAAAGCTCCAAAATGTATAACATAATTTTAAAAGCACAAAAAGGGAAAATAGTTTTTAAAATCACTAAAACATTGTTGTTAATAATAAAAAAATAAAGTTTATGCCAAGCCAAAAAGTTTAATGTCTATTTAATTAGGCATTAAATTGTTTGGTTTGGCAAGACTGTAGTAATTAAATACTTTTTTTAATGGTAATAGTAACGTTTAGTGCTTTTTAAAACTATTTTCTTCTTCGCAAGAGTACACTTTTTAATTTGTTTGCTGCTTTTTAGCGCTTTTTAAAAGTTAGTTAATACAGTTTTTTTTAAAAATTATTATATTTTTCACTTTTTGTTACGCAAGTACTTTAAGTAAGGTAGGACACTAACTTCCTATAAAATAGGTCGGCGTACGGAACATTCGTGAGCAAATATATATTTTTTTTTTTTCATCAAATCGATCTACGCGTTACGAAATTATATGTGAAGATAGCTACACTTAACTACAATATTAACACTGTCACCCGTTGAAAAGTTTCATGGGCTAGCTCCTAACACTAACATTAGATCATACAAGCAAACAATTAATAATAATAATAATAATAATAATAATAATAATAATAATAATAATAATAATAATAATAATAATAATAATAATAATAATAATAATAATAATCGGAACACTTGTGTAGAAGTTATGCGTGAACGATTGTATAAATTACTTTAACTGTCCAAGTTTTAGTGTTACAAATAACTCACAAATGATATGCTAAATATAAGCCCCCTTTGTTACCTTGGATACATCAATTTGGAAATCCAATTGCTCCCAAGTCCGTTTCAGCATGTTTTCATCCTCAGTTTACACTGTATCAGTAATGTGATTTTGCAGTTCACGGACATCTTGGGATAGAGGTGGCTTATCCATAATGTCTTTGAAATGTCCCCACACGAAAAAAAAAAAAAAAAAAAAAAGTTGCAAGAGCTTAAGTCCGGTTATCTTGTTGCCATCATTCCCAAAATTGTGTTGAAAATGGAAAGCGGCTCTATCCTATTATTAGATAAAATTTGCACTGTCATGTTCAAGCTGTGATATTAGTCACGTAGTAAGCATGTGTAGAAACGTTTCACTATATATTCACAGTTTCTTTCGGAAAGAAATACAGACCGTACACTTTGGAATATGAACTGGCGCAAACCAAATTTCTTTCTGGTGAGACGCACAATTTCAACGATTGTATGAGACTTCTCAGTCACCCATATACGAATATTTTGTTTCTTCATTCTTCCCGTCACATGGAACATAGTTTCATCACTGAAACACAGTTGGTTCAAAGAATCATCGTCACTACACAACTCTTGAAATGACTCACAAAATTATTTGCGGAACTTGTGTTCATTGGGTGTTAAGTATTGTAACAACTGCACTCAATGGAGATATATCTGTAAACAATATATTTGTAAACACTTACGCGCTACATTCCACACAAATGTTCGAGATATTTGATGTTCTCGACTAGCTCTCGCTGTAGACTTTTGAGGTCTGCGCTAAAAACAAGCCCGAACTTTACCTCAGCCATGAAAGGCCTACAAGACGATCTTTCCTTGCATATGCATGCTGTGGCTTTGAATTCTTGATATCACTTACAAATTGAGTTCTTTTATGGTTCTTCTCACGAAATTTTGTACGAAATTCACTTAACCCTTTCACTACTACTGAGACATATATGTCCCACGGTACATTCTCAGAGAACTCGTGGTAATTTACCGCATGTTATTGCTATGAATCGATGTTCCACTGGTAAAGAGAAGCCTGCTAATGGTTTACAGAATTCTTATGAACATTATCAAATAGACAGTAGTGGAAATGAACGTGGTGATAATAGAACAGATGAAAGTGAAAAACAAGTGCTAGTGATAAAGCAGTGGTTGCATGTACTGTCATTTGGAAAAGGATGCCGAAATGTAAAATATTTGTAATCATAAATACGACCCAATTGTTTTCCTGACGATATACGTATCATAATTGAAAATACAAGATGATCATTCATGTCACTACCACTGGAACATATAGGTCCCACGTAAAAATATCAGTGGGATACATATGTCCTACCCTTCTCACGTCGAGAAACGAAACGGCGAAACGAATTCAACTAACTTTCAGTGTAGTCCCTCTTGCTTCTCTGATTGTTAGAAAAAATATTTGCTATAGTGTTGAGAAAATGTCTTGAGCTGTGGTAAAAATGCAAACTAAAACTCATACCCTCGACAGACCCTCGCGTTGAGCCAATAAGGGTTCTGTCACTGCTAAGCCAGAGAGCCTTAGCGAAAGGGAGTGGAATTACTTCAGCCGATAGCAGCGCTTGGAATGGAAGACTAGGTGTCAAGTCAATGTGGTATATCTATAGGATGACCTCGTCGGCTTTTTGCGAGTCACATAGACTTTTCAATTGATTTTTAGTAAGTAAAATCGTGGGAGCTGTCTGAAATTTAATTTAAATTTCTGGAAGCTAATCTCTCTATATTAGGTAAGTAGCAGAATGCCTATTTTTCGCACAGGAAAAATAAGATTTATAGAAAATATTTAAAAGTAAAAGCTGAAACATTAGCGGTTCCGGGTAGTAAGAGCAAACTCAACAAATATTATGTACAATCTGAATGCTCAGAAATTAAATTTGAAACCATTATTTTGATCATTAAGAGTGCATTTCCAGAAATAGGCATTGGTTAGTTCGTCCTTACTACCCGAAACGTCTCATTTGTTCGCTACTTTTAATTAAGTCATTATATACTTAATTTCACACCTGCAACTAAAGTGAATCCTCACATTAAATTTTCTTTTTTATGAATACGAAATCGGAAATTAAAATATTAGAAATTTTCCCCTTCAAAAGCGAAATTTTCGAAAAAAACTTAATTACTTCCCTCTTATTTTTAATTAGGAGTTTGTATAGTAAGTTTTCTATTTCTAACTTCAGGAGCTTATTTGATACTCTTTTGGCCAAAAAAAAAAAACTTTCTTTTCGTTAGGATACATATTCCAATCGAGCGAAATAATAAAATTTCAGTTTGACCCAAGTCCCAACGATCTTCAAAAATTCGTTTTAAAGATGTTTAAAAAGGCATTTCCTCACATTCGACATTTTATGAATATACAATAGGTAATTAAAATAATAAATTTTCTCCTTTCCCTCTTTAGAAACATATTTTCGAAAATGGAATATGTGTCGACTTATTTTCAATTATGAGTTTATACGCCGAGTTTTATCTGGCTACCTAAACGGGTTTGTACGATAGTCTATTTTTGCATGCAATTTGAATCATCTCCCCTGAAAATATATTTTTAAATCAGAATGAAATTATAATAACCAGGATCGACCCAAATGCTAAGTTTAAAAGTTAATTGCAAACGGTTCAGGGGTTATCCGTATTGCGCCTGGTCGTTATGCAGCCAGTCTTCACCTTTTGTTTATCATGGTTGCATACGTAACGGGCTAGGAGAAACTTCTGTGCAATTCAGTCACCACCTTGACTGTCTCGTCTCGTCTCTTCTCATAGACAACATTGTTCTTAGGTAATTGCCAGTGATATAACTACTATTTATGCAAAGAACAAAGGCCAGATACTTAAAGTAAACTTCACCATAAGCTTTGAAAACAAAATGTACCGCACAGCTACATCCTACTAAAGTGAAGTTGTGGAGTACTATTTTAATATATGGATTAGACAAAATCCATATCGTAGATGATATACGAACAGTGAAAAATTTAAGGAGGTCATCACGGACTGGATGTAAAAAATTAGTGGTTTCCATCTGCTGATGAAATATTTATTTAAGATGGAGCACCTTGTTGCCGATTAAAAATTATGAATTAGGTACTCGTATCGTAGGTCATTTTTGCTATCAACAACAGGGTTTCAGACTAGACGTAAACACTGACGGCCGAAAAACAGTTCAAGCCTGAACCCTGTTGAGTTCATACACTACCTGGAAAACCTGGAAATCTCAGGGAAATTGATTTTGGAAGAAAAAATCCTGGATAATTCAGGGAAATCGATCATATCCAGTAATAAACCTGGAAATATCAGGGAAATTGAGTTCAATATTTTTGCATATTTTGAATGTATTCAAGTATAAAACAAAAGTAAGTACTTATTAATTCCCTTAGTAGGCTTCTCAACTTAATATTTTTTCAACTTAAATTTTATTTATTTTAATTATTTATTTTCTTGTGACTCAATATTTAATTGCAATCGTTCATTGGGGAAAGGGTGGCCATTCCTAAATATATAAATATATTATTCTTAAAATTTATTTTCTCTTACTATTAGTTTCTTCCACTAGACCTGGAAATTAGAAAATTAACATCTGGAAAACCTGGAAAGTTCAGGGAAATTGAGTTCAGGCTTCATAAAAAATATTGAACTCAATTTTTGTATGAACCCTGTGAGTCCTTGTAGCACGTGATAACATTAAAATCAATGCTAAATGGTCCATGACAGATCCTAATTGATAGGTAGAACACGTTCTTACCATTTAGAAAGAGAATATATTGAATTTTGAAATTTATACAATACATTGATTATGCCAAAGTATGCCAAAAGATTTAAAATCTTAGGTTTATACAATGGATGGGTTCTCTCCTAAAATGGGCAAACTATTTTAGGAGACAATCAGAGAAGAAAGAAAATGCCTTAGGGGGGCAATATAATTTATTGAAAAAGAAAACAATAATCCCAACCAGTTCTTCATTCGTCAAGGAAATATATCGCGGGCAGGATATAACATTCAGGGAGGAAGCGTCTGGCCCGCGAGCCCTAATTTCCCCCTATCGCTGTATTGAATTAAGTACTAATGTGTATAGTATCAATAGCTTCACCTACACTGAGAGAAAAAATGTATATGGCGTACGAAAAATTGTATGTTACATTTATAAATCTTGTAGTTTTTGGACTTAACATTCAGCAAACGAATAACTGAAAACACATGTTTTATAAGTGTTCCATCTATACGTACTTTCCTTATAAAACAATATAGGCGGTCAGGATCTCACATACAAATGGACGTATATAACATATAGCTGACGAAGGTAACATACATAATATAAGGAAGAGTGTTAGATATCAGACATCCTGCAACGGCATGATGTAACATCTAAGGGCAATGCCTATGTAGCACTAACGTATGCTCCATACTGATTTCTGTAGTAAGCAAGAGGATTCCGTATATTTCTACCGTACAATATACCGCTGTCCGGAGAACGAATTTTTCTCAGTGAATATACTCTTCATTATCATATCATCATAAGTATTCTGCCAATATTGGCAGGTCACTTGCTACAACTGAGAAGCTTCCAATCTCAACGGTCTTCCGCTAACCTCTTCGTTCGTCTTCACGTACGATTTCTCTGCTTTGATATCGTTCATTAATTGTAGTCTCCTTCATCCTCTCCCTCTCTTTCCTGGCACCGTCCCTCATGATACAGTTCCTTCTTTGCCAATGTCCCAACAAGTTTCTCTTCCTCTTTTCAATAATATCTAAAACTGTTCTTTCCTCCCCCACTATTTGTAACACCTTCTAATTCTCTTTCCGATCAACCAGCTAATTCTCTCTACTCTTCTCCATGCCCACATTTCGAAAGTTTTCAGTAGTTTTTCATCATTTTTGCGTAGTGCCCATGTTTCTGACCCATATCGTACATTACCCCACGAAACACTTTATGAGTCTTTTTCTCAGCTCTTTATTCAAGGACCCATAAAATAGACTTTTCTTCTTTCTAAAGGCTTCTTTCATCTTTCCTATCCTTGCTTTTATTTCACGTTTACACTTCATATCATCACTAGTAATACTACCCAGGTATCGAAAACTATTTACTTTTTCTATTTTCTCCCCTTCTATTTCTACATTTTAAAAAATAATGGTTGTTTATTAAAATACTGTCCATTTTGCTAATAATTTATACGTGTCTGTAGACCCAAATGCATATGCACTTTACAGGGATAGTATCGAGACGAGACGAGACGAAACTGTATCGGTTGATAAATAGCGGTCTCGATCTCGTCTCAAAAAATCGCCGTCGGTCTCGTCTCGGTCAACAAATGCTTGTCTCGATCTTGGCCTCGGTCTTGAGGGCCAAGTCTCGGTCTCGTCTTCAAAGTCTCAAAATAATTAGTGTGAAATTAAAATTGTGAAAGTGTTATTATCGTACAGTCTGTCGTTTCTGCTTATTATTTTGCCTTCATTCTTGACTTAGAATTATGGTATGCTGTACCTCTTTTTTCATAGCTAATTTGCTAGCGCTAATGCTTTCCAAGCGTGCATTCCAGGTTCAATCATCAGTGAGTATATCATACCTGGGATAAAACCCTAATATTAACTCATATTTCACTTTCAGCAGTAGACTCTATCTCATATAACCTCAGTACTGCCTACACAATTAAACTTTATCAAATTAACTCCACTACTATAAAGTAGTTTATTTCCTTCGCTTAAATCAGAATTCTTCAATACGTCCTAACGGATAACGCAGCACGTAGCAGCACGAATGTATTTAATCGTACTGAAATTGAAATTTTACAATTTCTCATTTATTAAGCAATACAGTCTGCTTTGACTGTCATTTTAAAAACAGAATATAACGTTCATTATTTTTACAAATACGGTAAATTATTAATATAATATATTTTATTTCAAATTAATCAAATTCTTTACTACCGTTTCACATCTTAGTGTTTAATTGACACTTTATAACACGAACTTCCTGAACCTTACGGTGAGAGCTACGGCACTCATCTTTGTTATGTGTGGTATCGGGTTGGATCACCAAACAAGTTAGATTCAAAGTCCTATGTTTCGCATAGTTCGCGTCTCACTTTAAGTACATTCAGTTTCTCTTACAAATTCATAAGGTCGTAATGCATTACATAAACATATATCCAGTGCTCAATGGCGTATTTAGGGGGGAAGATTCCGGGCTTAAGCCCCCCCGAAATCTTACTTACTATAGTAAAGTATATGAAATATCTGGCAGAATTTTCATATTTTCAGGCAAAGCCCTCCCCCCGAAACAAAATCGTAAATACGCCACTGCCAGTGCCGTAACTAGGCAGGAGTAACTGAGGCAGTGCCCCGGGTCTTCACCCATAAGGGCCTCGAAAAACAAGTTAGGCTTACAAAATTTCTACTCTGAGAACTGAATAAAGGATAATACCTAAGAAATTGAAGAATTTAGTGCTATAATTTGAATATAATATCATGAATACTGCAGACCTATCTGTTTGCACGCCAGGAAAAATATCGCCCCTCGGTGGCGACGTAATCAGCTTTCAAGGCCCTCAGAGTTACTGCTACTCAACTAAGTAGGACAAAACACTAATTTGTTTCCTTTCGGAAATATGTTTTACTCTTCATACTACTTTTCGCAATAGTTTATACGAAGAGTTAAAAAGTTTTAACAATTAAATATTTTTTTGCTCTAATTAACCATAGAATTTTAATGATGTCATGCAGAGACGTGAGCAGAAATTTATTTCGGGGGAGGGGGTCCAGAGTTTTTCGGGATAGTCCAAATTCAGTATGAGGACAAATTATATTAAATTTGTAATATCGCCCCTAAAATTAGGTAAAATTTACAGAAAAACCGGGATTTTAAGGAAGGGGGAGTTTGGACTCGCAGGACCTACTTCCTGCGCGTCCCTGATGTCATGTATCTTTTCACGTAGCTATGTTGAAATTTTAATAAATTACTCCCACATTTAATTATAACTCATAACAGAAAACGATATTTTATTTTAGTATATGTTTGATTCTTGTCATATGCCCTCGCTACAAAAATTTCAAGTTAGGTGACATGCTACTTTTAATTATTTGCGGGCTATAAATCTTTAAAATCCGCTACTTTTTTTTTTTGGATCAAAAGATCTAATAAATTTCAGGCAAAAATTTTCTTGTAGGCCTTATATTATATCTGGAAAACTGTGTAGCCAAACCCAAACAATCACGTAACTCAGTATGATCTGCTTATTAGCTTAAAAAAAAACGAAAACTCGATTTAGGAGCCTTTCAAAAATTTTGAGGCCCCTAATCCAAAAACTCCAATATATTTCAATTAAACATTTCTTTGTACGCCTTATATCTGGAGAACTTCATACATGTAGCCAAACCGAAACTATCAACTATCACTTAACGATGTGTTTATTCCGTAAAAAATACAAAAACTCGATTTAGGAGCTGTTCAAAAATTTTGTGGACCCTGATCCAAAAACTAATTATTGCCCAAGATCTCAATCTTTTGAAGCATTTTTGCATCATTCCTAAAATTCTTGGCCAAGATCGCAATCTTTTGATGCATTTTTTGTTATTTCTTAAAATTCTTGTTTATTTTCATATTTAAAATCACAAAACATTGTTAGGTTTGTGTAACACAAAAAAAGTTGTTTGTTGAATATAGCTTTTATTAGTTGGTTAGATAAAATGAACATAGATCAAGCTTATTCCGAGCTCTTAGCGGTACCGTAAATGTGATCTTTATTCGGGAAAACTAATCGTGCCGTGCGTTCATCACGTTGAAATTTTATATTGATTGAAAATTGCTTGTCAAACATGGGCATACAAATTATATAAGTATCTAGGTAATTCGAGCTATCTGTATCTATTTTCTCTCTCTCACCAAAACAGGTGATTCTTAACTTTGTAGTTTTGTTTTGTATTAATTTTGGTAGTTTCGCTGCAACGTGAAGGATTGAATAGTAAAAATATTTTTTTCGCTGTACGACTTTCGTTAAATTTTGGATCCATTTTTAACCCTACCTTTCCTAGACTATGTACTGTATAAGAACTTTAGAGGTAGACTATGCTAAGTCACTTTCAGGTCGATGTTCTTCTAGTGGTGTAATAACGTAAGTCTAAAAACATCCTAGTACTTTGTAACTCTTACAATTAGTATACTTGGAAAAAGTGCTACAGGTCTTACTTAAGGAACCGGTTTTTCGCTTCTCCTGTAAAATTACGAAATTATGACTTGGTTTAGTTTACCTCAGGCCTAGCACCATCATCATAATTAACCATTATCAATCCACTGCAGGACGAAGGTTTTTCCAAGTCTTCTCTATAATTGTCTTGGGCAATCCTTTTCCAGGTTTCTCCCCAGTGGTTCTTGATTTCGTCACCCCTTCTTGTATGTGAACATTTCCTAGGCTGTTTTTGTCTCATGGTTTCAGTGTAGAATTGTTTTCGTCCATCGATCATAATTTATTCTTCCAATATGTCCAGCACAATTTCCAGCCCATGTTAAAAATTATTTTACTATTAGTACCAGTCATTAGTTTCTAAATAACTCATTTCTGTATATTTGGGCTATAAATAGTTCAAATCCGATACTTTTGGAGCATAGACACGCTACTATTTGATCTTCGGATCTGACAACACTGACTCAATGACTTAAATCAACACAATGTGAGGACACCGATTTGGTCTAGCGACTAGCACGCTTGACTTCGGTTCACGTAGTCCCGATTTCGATTCCAGGTGGAGGTACAGTTGAACGACCGACGTTGTTCGGATTCCACCATAATCAGTAGCTCTATGTCTCCTTTAGCCGCCCTAGTATAAACATGGGACGTTAAACTAAAACAAACCAAACCAAAAAATCAACACAATGTGTATTACTAACTGTACTGTCCGTTCACTCTAAGATGGAATATTGTTTTCAAACAACAATTGTAGTGCGAGCGTCAAAACCTTGCTTCTCAAATCTATATGGTTAATTCATAGTTGCCAGGCAAATGAATCGTCAAACTGAATGCACCTACTTCTGCACCGTCATGGACCAATTATTAGTACTACATAAATTGCTACTTTTGAGATGACTGAGACATTAACGTTATGAGAAATCGATTTAGTTATTATGTAAAACAATCTTACATCTAATGCCCACTCAATTTTGTACAAGTGTTCTTGTTCGAAAGCGTACTAAAGCCTTGTACGCCTGGCAATATTGGAAAGTTGCAGTTTGTGTTGCAAAAAATAAACAGAGAGATCAAAGACGGTCGTTGGACAGCGTTGCTTTCATGATAAGGCGACAGAAACGTATTGTACTGATTGTAAACACGGAATGGGAAATTCGATGCGAGTGTAGGTGGAAATATTCTCGCCATAAATTGCCTGTTGGTAAAGGTTTGTAATGTTGCGAACTGACAAGCCTAGAATTTCATAATAATTGAACGAGCTTTGAGAAGGATTATGATGCAATAATTGTAATGATTAACAACCATAGACTTAAAGTACTAGGAAATAAAGCATGCTGCTATAAGAAAAATAGAATGTACATTGAATTACGTGTTTAAAGTACAGTATAAAGGGAATTTTAACATGTAAACATTTTTATTCAATACAGATTTTCCCTCAGTCTGAGTGCCCTTACGAGACACTATCCAACACAAAAAATACATTAAAGTAGGTAGATCGAGTGTGGGCATGAACCCGGCTCCGGCCGATCTTCCTGATTAAGGTTTTCCTCAGTCCCACGAGGTGAATGCCTAGATGGTAGTTTCTGAAAGGCCCGAGTTGAGTCGAACACTGAGGCTCCAGATTTGGCAGGAGATAATATTCCGCCAGAATATTATCTTGCCAACACTTTCCCAAAATTGAGTGGGATTTGGTGGCGGGTTCTAATATCCCTTTTTCGTTTTATGACTGCTTAAATTCGTTAAATTTGCGATATCGCAAATTTTTGAATAAAAATTCATGTTATCAATTATGTGCAAGTTCTCATAAGTTACAAGTTCCAGCATTGGTCATGATCTCGAAAATATCTACATAGAACATGCTTAGATTTGTTTCAAGTCTCAGGTCTTTATCATTCTTAGATCAAAAGACATACGCAATCAAATTTTGGGTTGTGCAACTTTACGGACACTGTATATATATATATATATATATATATATATATATATATATATATATATATATATATATATATATATACTATATGGTCAAAAGTATCCGGGCACCTGGCTGAAAATGACTTACAAGTTCGTGGCACCGTCCGTCGGTACTGCTAGAATTCAATATTGTGTTGGCCCACACTTAGTCTTGATGACAGCTTCCACTCTCGCAGGCATACTTTCAATCAGGTGCTGGAAGATTTCTTGAGGAATGGCAGCCGATTCTTCACGGAGTGCTGAACTGAGGTGAGGTATCGATGTAGGTCGGTGAGGCCTGGCACGAAGTCGGCGTTCCCAAATATCCCAAAGGGGTTCTATAGGATTCAAGTCAGGAGTCTGTGCAGGCCAGTCCATTACAGGGATATTACAGGGTCGTGTAACCACTCCGCCACAGGCCGTGTAGTATGAACAGGTGCTCGATCGTGTTAAAAAAATGCAATCGCCATCCCCGAATCGCTCTTCAACAGTAGGAAGCAACATCAATGTAGGCCTGCGCTGTAAGAACGCCACACAAAACAACAAGGGGTGCCAACTCCCTCCAAGAAAAACACGACCACACCATAACACCACCACCTCCGAATTTTACTGTTGGCACTACACACGCTGACAGATGACGTTCACCGGGCATTCGCCATACCTACACCCTGCCATCGGATCGCCACATTGTGTACCATAATTTGTTACTCCATACAACGTTTTTCCACTGTTCAATCGTCCAATGTTTACGCTCCTTACACCAAGTGAGGCGTCGTTTGGCATTTACTTGCGTGATGTGTGGCTTATGAGCAGCCGCTCGACCATGAAATCCAAGTTTTCTCACCTCACGCCTAACTGTCATAGTACTTGGAGTGGATCCTGATGCAGTTTGGAATTCCTGTGTGATGATCTGGATAGATGTCTGCCTATTACACTTTACGATTCTCTTCAACTGTCGGCGGTCTCTATGAGTGAACAGACGAGTGACACTCGTTCATACTAGGTAGATGAAATGTCAACCTAATTATTATTTTCAGTTTATGAGGGAGCGTATTTATAATAATCAACGAATATCTCAAAAACATGGGGTTTTCGGGCTTCGTGCCCATTGAAACTCTTCACCAGGGAACCAAAATAGACAACATACGGCAATAACAGCCAATTTAACGGAAACCGGATTTTCATAAGCTCTGAGAGGGGTCATTTCCCATCCTTCCTTCATTATTTGCCATAAATCACATGAACATCGGACTTTAGTTAAAATTTGTAGACTCCAATGAATTCCATGAGCTCTTTAAAAAATCACCCGGTATATTGCCATAGACCTAAGAAAATTTTAATTTGGATTAAAATGATGCTTTGAAGAAATTCTGGTACAAGAAGTGGAAAATATGCTGTATAAAAACATCCAAATCCTTAATCTGATATTGATATTTGCGGTCAACGATAACATGACTAACCATTGTGACCTTATTTTTAAATGAAAAGTGAAAATAAAAATATTATTTAAATAATTTCTGTTTTCATGTACGACTCAAAACTATCAAAAGCAATGATAAACAAATGTGGTCCAATTATCCTGATGTTGCATAAACTTGGTCTGATACATATGACTGCATCATGACGATGTTTTGTAGCGTGTTGCCAGATCATCCTATTCTAAACTGTTCCGCTTCTATAGAAACAATTCCTTTCTTAGTCTTGTGAAATTTTTCAGTGAGCTACAAAATTTCAGGTACTGTAAAAACAAACAAATTTTTCAAACTAAATTTTTAAACAAAAACCTAAAAGCAACTACTGAAAATTTTTAAACAAAAAATTTCAAAAAACTTTTGAAAAATGTTAAACGAAAATTTGAAAGTGATCAACATAAAAACTTTTCAATGAGTCATTATTAAATATGAGAAAATTTAAACTTAGAAATTCAATTCAAAAATTTAAAAAATTGAAAGTGATCAGGCAATCAGATTACACGAAGAATAACTTTCTAGCAAAGACACTATAAATGAATTGTGATTGATTCAAAATATGAAATTGTTGTTGTTACATATTAAAAAGTTCTAGTAATTACTTATCATGTTTGAAGTTCTAAACCAATTTCACCAATATGCCTTAGACTATGTCTACAATCCTAAGATTCAACAAATTTCCAAACTAAAATTTTAAAACAGCCATCAAAATATTTCAAATTAAAAAATTAAGCAAAGCGGTTCATTTTTCATAACCATGTCCCCAGCAGATAATCCAATCAAACTTATATATGTTAAAGTACTACGTCAGTTAATATAAAAAAAACATATTAGTTTCGGTCAGGCATTCCACTAGACCCCCCCATCGGGGTGTCACCCCCTAAACTTCCTGTAACACCACTCCAAACTTCTGCTTTCATCCGAGCCTCAATAGGGAATTTTTCAAATATTTTATGTTTTGTGCGAAGAAATCCAATTTGAATATAGAACTCTCAAACGATTGAAAGAAGAATTTTCTTCAGCAAATTTCTTATTGAAACTTTCCTGTGAGAAACAAGAATTTTAGGAATGATCAAAAAAATTGGATCAAAAGATTGCGATCTAGGCCAAGAATTAGTTTTTGGATCAGGTGCCACAAAATTTTTGAACAGCTCCTAATTTGAGTTTTCGTATTTTTTACGAAATACGCACATCATACTGAGTTGACTGATAGTTTGCGTTTGGCTACGCTATATGTAGTTCTCCACATATAAGACATACAAGAAAATGTTTAATTCAATGAAATATATTGATTTTTTTGGATCAGGGGCCACAAAATTTTTGAACGGTCCCTAAATCGAGTTTTCATATTTTTTACGAAATAAGCACGTCATGCTGAGTAAATTGTTAGTTTTGGTTTGGCTACACTATTTGTAGTTTTTCACATATAAGTCGTATAAAAAAAAAGTTTGATTCAATGAAATATATTGATTTTTTTGATCAGGGGCCACAAAATTTTTGAACGGCCCCTAAATCAAGTTTTCATATTTTTAACGGAATAAGCGCACCATACTGAGTAAATTGATAGATTTGTTTGGCTACCCTATATGTAGTTCTCGAGATATAAGGCCTACAAGAGGATGTAGGCCTACGAGATATAAGGCCTACATCCTCTTGGCCTACCTAATTTCCCGGGCTACTTATTCCCAGTTCTTGATTTTCTTTAATTCAAACATTTACCTTTCTTTATAACTAAAAGATGTAAGTATTCTTTTGCTATAATAACTAAAGATTCGTTATGTTAATATTCGTGCAAGTCGGTGTAGAACAGCAGTTTCGCCTATCAGCTCCTCTTAGTTTTGGTGTTACTGGCGACGGTCGACTTGAATCAGAACTAGCAACGGTTGAAAGTATGATAGGATAAACAAAAGAAAGTAACAACTAAGAAAAAAAACAGAAGAACAGAATGGACAAAAGAAAGCGGTTCTTACATGGAATGAAATTTGACAAATACAATATTATTTCTGAACAAAGAGCATAAGAAAATGGAAAGTCAATTAAATTCTGAGAAATGGTAAGAAGGATTATTGTTGTACGTGGAATCCAGAAAACAACAAATTTATTTGGGGAAGTTGCTTAAGCCTGACAGCCCTCCCTCTAAATACGCCACTGCCTATCAGCTACTACAAAAGTTTTTAGTTTAAAAGTTCAACTAAATTCTATAGCAAAACAAAGATTGAGAATTTAATTAAAAAGAGGGACGGTTAAAGAATTTAAACTCTGTTATAACAACATTTATATATATGTCTGTATTTTCATTAATTTCGATCGTGTCTGAAGAAGGATATGCTAGATATCCGAAACAGTTACAAATTATAATTTAAAATAAAGTTTTAAGCTTTGGTCAGTGTCTCTTTTGTTAAATCAATTAACCCAAAGCCATGAATAGTCTTACTAAAGATTGAGAAGCAGAAAAATTGTGTTACGATAAACGATTCACGGTTAATCGTCAAACTTTATTTGGTTTTCAACTATTCCATTCACAAACAAATGGTTTTCAATTATTCGATTAACAAATTGACGAATTTAAACCATTTGATTAATAAATAAATAATTTTCAACTATTCAACTATATCTATGATCTTAGACTGAATCATGGCCGCAAATCTAAGGGCTCAAAGTATGAAATTCTTAGTGAATATCAATAAGTTTTAATAATTAGCTATCAGGCTTCAAATCCTAAAATTTCCACCAATTACATATTATGAGTTATAACTACAAAACTAAGATTGACATTTTTAAAATAGTGATTGAAAAAATTAAACTAAATTTTTCAATTAAAAAAACATTTAAATAAAGATGTGAACGTGATCAGTCAATCAGATTGTACCAAGAATTGCTTTCCACCAATTACTTAAGACTATGAGCTTCAACTAAAATTCAAAATGTGAAATTGTTATTGTTGGATATCAATCGGTTTTAATAATTATCTATCAGGTTACAAGTTCTAATTTTTTCAACAATGATCTTAAACTATAAATTGTAACTGTAATTCTAAGGTTCAAAATGTGATATATTAATGGTTACCTATCAGGTTTCAAACCCAAAAGTTTGAGTTAAAAAATGGGATCAACCAATCACATTTCACCACAGATAAAGTTTCACCAATGGTCATAGGTTATGTCCTGTACTTATTTGTGATGTAATAAAGTCTCTCAGGGCAATTTTTACCAATGCAAAGGATCAACGTGATCATTCAAATATACAAAAATACATCCTCAAGGCCTAGAGAACAATTATCGAATTTTATTATTTGATAATTCTTAAATTTAAAAGTTGGCCAATGTACTTCTCACAAAATTTAAGAATGTCTCAAGATACTCATGTCCAGTAAACCAAAATGAGACTTTGTACTTGTTCATATAATTATGTGTTACAATAAAACAACATCTTGGAAGGTAAGTTGGTTCTCAAACTTACCAAATTTCAATTTTCGGCAATTTTTCAACCCATAGAAAGAAAAAAAAAACACGAACCATCCAATTTTACAGAATTATATACTTCAGTCCCAAAAACCATTTATCAATTTTTAGTTTTTACGTTTTCCTAAATTTAAGGGTGAGTCCGTCCTAAAATATCGAGGAGATATATCATAAATCCTATTTAAGAGAAGAAACCAATGTACCCATTCATATAATCATATCTTGCAATAAACTCACATCTTAATCGAACTTGGGGTACTACATTTAAAAATAAAAATGAAACAAATTATTTCAGTTTAACATCCGATGATTATGCTCGTTAGGCTAAAGAAGACAGATGATTAAGGTAAGTGAATGATGGAAGAATTGGTGGAATGAGAATGTAGAAGGATACGGGGGTTCCCCGAGAAAATCCAGACACAATGTTGTCCACCACAAACTTACTTGGCCAATGATTGAACTAGGAAGCCCACACCACAGGTAATTGCTCTACCACTGATCTACGTTGGTCCCCACTACATTCAAAATCCTGCCTCATCCTAATTCAAATTTCCCGCTAAAATATAAAACGTTACGTATAGTTTTGGTAATTTTCAGTTATAGAAAGATTCAACGTGAACCACTCAAATGTAGACATATATTCGCCTCCTAGAGAATATTTATCAAATTTTATTTTTTTGTCAATTCCCAAACTGAAGGATGGACCAATACACTCCTCCAGAATTCTGAGAAGAAAGCATCAATGTACCCATGTTTATAAAAGAAAATAGACTCCTGTAGTCAACAATATAACGTGATAAAGGCTCATCGAAGAAAATAAATCAGGTCAATAACCGACCACGTGGTAAGAACATGGCAATTTGAATATTTTGGCAATTTTTTACCCATAGAAAGGGATAAGCAAGACCAACCAAATTTTTATAGAGTTATATATTCGAGCCCTAGAGAACATTTTTGAAATTATGTTTTTGATACTTTCTGAATTTAAGGGGTGGGCCAACACACTCCTCTCAAAATTTAAAAGTGAGCATGAGTGTACCCATAACCTACGGAAAGACAATGGACTTTTGTATTAATCCATTAAACAATATTAAGTGATAAACGTCACCAAAAAGAATAAATTAATCATTTGGCAATTTCTAAAACGTAAAAGTGATAGCCCTACGCAACCCTCCCAAAATTTGGGTGTGGAGCAAGGTACGTCTGCAAAATCTAGGTCAGTAACTTCGGGCCAAAACACTTTTTTTTTTAATTTATTTATTTGCTGACTTAGCTGCATCAATGAGGACTCATACTACTACAACTAAGCCTTGTTTCCTGAAAATGTTTTCTGAGACAATCGACATTATGCCACGCTTTTCATTTGTTAGGCTTCTTTAACTCTTGGACCACAAAATTGTTGAGTATGAATCTTTACTTTTTTCGCAACATGTTGAAGTGCTTTTTTACAACGCTCAATGTCGGCACCTATGCTTTTTGAGAGACACCAGTATTCTGTCCTTTATATGCTGGATTGTTTCCCCTCATATACTTTTGAACCATCTTCTGCATGCTTGTCCAACGATCTTTTTTTTTTTTCCTAATATATTTTTCGGGCAAGTACTTAATGCTGTACTCACTCGGCGGAAGTCTGCCTCCAAACTTTTCCTGGAATTGTGGTTAACATAACTTGAACGATTTTCCAATACTTACAAACAAATAGCCGCTGCTTTGTAAAAACCTCAACCAAGAAACAAATTTGAGACCATCGATAGCTAAAGCCTTTCCAGCCTTAGAACAAAGTAGACGTAAACAAAGCGAAATACAGTGGTTGGACAAAAAAATTTAAAACGTTTGCAAAAGTGTGAAAATCATACCTAGTATGATGTGGGGCCTCCTTTTGCTTCCAAAACAGCTTGGAACCGACGTGGAATGGACGTATACTGGTGGAGGGTAATGAGACCGAACACGCCTTTCTAACTCAGACCACAATGGCTCAATGATGTTTAGATCTGGTGATTGTGGGACCCAGGGAAGGTGTGATAGCTCCTGGTCATGCTCCTCAAACCATGATTTCATCGTTTCTGCAGCGTCACATGATGCCAAATCATCTTGGTAGATGCCATCACCATCAGGAAACAATATTTGGGCCATGGGTAGAACCTGGTCCCCCAAAATGGTCTCATACGCCTTAGCATTCGTCATTCCATGCAGGGCTATGATGGAATCTGCAGTTTGTATCATAGGCCTGCGACGGTGTTCTCCATACGTAAACACGCCGGTTGTTGGAAACAAGGTAAAGGTCGATTCATCGGACCACATTACTTGTTTGCACTGCTCATGAGTCCACGCCTTGTGGTCCTTGTACCACTGGATACGCCTCTTCGCATTTACTGCTGTGACCAGGGGTTTGTCGATAGCGGCCCTGCCATGAATTTTCATTTTATGAAGTTCCCGTCGCACCGTTTTCGATTAAACCGGGTTCTGTAGGCCGGAATTGAATTCAGACGTAATTTTCATTGCAGTGGTCTTCTTTTTAGGTGCTACAATCCGTTTTAATGCCCTCCGGTTCCTATCTGACAGGATTGTCTTTCAACCACTGTTGTGCTTTGCAGTCGTCGTTTGCCCATGAATTGTGTATGCCCTCGTGACATTGGACACAGTGCCTTTCGATACCCCCACAATGTTCACCACTGTTGCCACTGAAGCTCCAACCAGACGGGCACCAACGATCATGCCTCTTTGGAAGTCTGTCAGGTCGCCCATTTTACCGCACCACTTTCACACCACGACACTCACAGGTGAACTGGTTACTGCTGACGGAAGAGAAAGGTAGACATGACACATTGAAAACAAAAAACGATCAGCAACCGCAACATATGTTGTACAGTGGAGGGAAAAACTTATGTGTCCTGTATGAAGTTTTTTTTTTAGATTTGTTTTGTCTACCCCTGTATATTACTCCGCGACACATCTTCTGCAGTGAGAGACGTGAACAACATGATTGTCTGCTAGCTTACTGTCGTCCCATAGTTTCCCAAGTGTAAGGCTACGATTGGTTGGTAAATAATTAACACACTGACACTGACAACTGCTATGTTGGAAATATGCATTTTCTTAAATCGTTATATAAATGAGATTGTCTCTGCTCCTGTTGCCCTCTTTTGTGTTTCATAATACGAAACGAAGATGGATTATTGTCATTCTTCGTCGCCATGAAACTCCACCCTCACGTTACATGCTCATATGAACGAAAATATTCGTTTAAATTTTATTGTAGGGTAGGGTGGCCAGGCGTCCCATTTTTAACGCGATTTTTTTTTCAGAAAGTAGTTCGGTGTCTCGAGAATAAAGCAAACAAGACGTAAAATATCCCGTTTTTTTTTAAATCGTCTCTTGTTTGACTCGTAGTTGCTTAGTATACTAATATTTCTTCTATGAAATTCAATTCTGTTTTCAAGGAGAGACCAATCCAATCCTTCTACAAGAAATTCTGCCATCGAAAAATATGAAATGAAATCTGTAAGTTTTACGTCCCACGTTTATGCCGGTTAGGCTAAAGGAGACGGTAATGATGAGAGATGAGTAAAATGGTGGAATGAAGGAAGTGGGAGGAAACGGGAGAACCCCGATAAAACCCACGATCACGGTGTTTGTCCACCACAAAGTCCATGCGGCACGAGCTGGGATTGAACCAGGGATCCCAAGCACCGGAGGTGAACACGCTACCACTAAGCCACCGCGCCCACTCGAAAAATATAAATTGGAGAGATAATCGATTTTGGTTGGTGTTAAATATTAAAATGTAAAATAAAAATTAAAATCGGAATAATTATAAGTAAATACAATTTGGTATGTTGAAAAGCTAGAAACTTCTTTACTGGCATGAATAACTACTATGACTACTAGTAGGTAGACTTTTAAATTATGCTAATTAGCCGAGTATTCCATTTTTCACTTTTTAACTTTGATTACCCTAAGATATTCACCAGTGTTTAAACTTATGAAAGAATTCCCATACACAATCCCCACAAGGCATTGTTTACTCCTGTGATGAGTTTTTATTAATATATGGTCAATAATAACTGTAATATAGTACAATTTAATTTATGAAACGAGAAAGTTTAAAGAAGTAGGAGAAAGAAAGTTTAGTGCAGTGGCCCGTATCTTTTACTTATCTTATGTTGTTCAATTTTGTAATTACTTTGTAACATTGGATATATATATATATATATATATATATATATATATATATATATATATATATATATATATATATATATATATATATATATATATATAGGAATGTTTCATAACACGCGTTTACTTTGTATGTAAGTTGCTAGCATTGTAATAGGCAAATGAACCAAGGTCAACTAAAAGTGCGTAAAAGGAGAGAGAGAACCTTCTCGGCAAGACTTTTGGAGCCAAGGTATAGTTTAATCGATCTTTGCCGCATTTGCGCATTACTAGTTTCGGTTAAAAGACGCACGTAACATAATTATCAGATACCAACATAATGGTATTGATCACTTAAACGAGAGAAGTGCATTTGTGACTACTTCCTATGGGAATGGAGTCAATACAAAAGAATTAGGGCATAGTATTTTAGGTTGTACAATTCATTGTTCATAGAAATACTCGTAAAAGTCGTAGATATATGTGATTAGACATAACTTTTTACAAAAGTCACTACTAACAATCCATCTAAAATGTTTCTCACTTGGGTACTACATAAATTATAATTTATATTTTCAGCTAACATTTCACTTGGATATTTGTTCGCATAAACTCATAAACAAAAGTTAGAGCTTTTAGAAAGTGAAGTATTGAGGAAAATACATGGCATACAAAAGTTTACACAGAGAAAGCATAATACAGCAAGCTGGTAGAAAAGGTTACACAATATGTCAAAGTTATACAAATAATAGGTTATATAATATATTAGGATGTAGGATATGTAATGTATTATAGTTACATAATGATTACATAATATGCGAGGCATGTCCAGAATGTAAGTTTCCTGCGGTCAGTAAAACAAAGAAGACACAATGACCTTGAGCTATTTATTACCACAGATACACCACAGGTGACACTATTATTAGTAGAGCGGCACTCTCATAAGAATGACCGAAATACTGCATTTAATGAAACAAGCAAATCCTTTTGCGTACTAGTAGGTGTCTACACATCTGTCAAAAATTGATATGGAGCCACCTGAATTTCTCACTGGTAATCTAATATGGCCGCCATTTTCAAAATGGCGTCTTTTTCAAATCTCCTTTGCACATTTTTGCAAATATCTGAATTTGTAGAAGAAATTCCTAAGATTTTCTTTTTGATATTGGTAGGGGATGTAACGAGCTTTACAACGAATACAAAATACCATATTTACTGAAACAAATATGACCGCCATTTTCAAAATGGCGTCTTTTTCAAATCTCCTTTGCACATTTTTTAAAGAATCTCATTAACTCTGTTTGTTTTCACATTGTACAGTGCAATACTTACATATTAAACAACAAGACAATTTAAGTTTTTTGCAACTGCAAGCTTCCGAACGGCAACCTTTTCTGCACTGACATGTAATAAATTCACGCAGTGCATGGGACACTTCTGGAAGTTCCGACCATATGGGCGACAGAGTAGTTCCAACTAACTTCCATCCCCACTTTCGTAGATCTGAATTAAGAATGTGGGACTGAAGAGCTTGTCCCCAAATGTGTCCTGCTTGATAATAAGTTCTCAGTACCCCCACCTCAGCTGCATTTTTGCAGCTGAGGTGCTGGGTATATTCGTCATAGTTCGTTTGTAGGAAGTAAACAGATTCTTTCTGGCTTCATTTAGAGTAGTGGCAGAGGAGAAAGCGCAGTAGGCGAGGATGATAAAACGCTCCAGCACACATAGCGCTGATGCTGGTATTTCACTGTGAGGACTGAATAAGAATGTAAAGGCTTCCGTAGCACCACGTCTTCCACATCGTTCGTTTACTACTACCACAAAAAAATGATGTAGTATCGCACCCAGTGAAAGCATGAAAACCACGGAGGGCTACCGATTTTTTCTCAGCCAGTTCTTTAACAATAGAGTGCACTGGGTAAATCTTAAATTTGTCTTTTGACCCCAGATGGACGAAGAGTGACTGTAAACCTCTTTTTTTGAAGATCAGCAAAATATGATACCGCCAGTACTACAACGTCGGTGTCAACGGTGTGAACTACTGCGTGTCGGCTACCACTGTCTGCTGCATCAGCAAGATGATGAAATATTCTTGTATCGGCCTCATGATGGTTACAACTGAGCAAATTGCTGGTCTTTGCCTTATCATTCTTTTTCACCTCGTGTTCAAAAGTAACAATAAGCTGGATGTTCTGCAACTCTTGGCAGGAAATAAGATCTTCTGCTAGTAGATTAAACAATTCTCGTTTATTGTCATCATTGCGAAGAAATTCTTGCCAGTTCTTCGGTATTGTGCCGTTTCTTCTCACCTGTCTGCGAGCTCCTGAGCCTCTGCTAACAGGAGCATATGATTTAGGGGTTACATCATCATACGTATCAAACACGACGTCCACTCGCTGTAAAGAGTGTTTTCTAATGCCATGTTGTATGTAATTAATCACAACAACAGAGTATTCAGAAAACGTTTTGACTGATCGTGGATTACGTCTATGAACAAGCCCTGACCCATCATACAAAAAGACGTCATGTGTCTTTGGTGGAATTTCCTGACAGTATTTCTCTGCGCTAGTTGATGGTACTGAGGTACCTTCGAACGAGTTAGGCCGACTAACAGAGGGATCTTCTGATAACAGATCTGGAACATTGAGAAGTCCCGTAACACTGACAGGTTTATCGAAATCGTCATCCTCTTCTCCTTCATCATTCTCTCTTCTTCTTCGGCTGTGCAATTTGATTCGACAGTATTGTCGTTCAAGAGACTTAACAAACAGGTTGCAAGTGCTGATTTATTACCAGATCTAAGTGTGCCATGCTGCGATAAGGAAGGTGGATAAGGCTGATTTTCATGACTAAAAAACTTATAGATGTCTAGATCTCGGTTTATGCAACAAAGACAAAGTTTAGAGAACAAATCTACATCGACCTTCAGATTTCTTTTTAAAAGTTCTGATTTCGTTGCTGTTTTAGCAATTTTAAATAAATGAATATTATTCCTTCCTATTTTCTTATTGCATACAGTGGCTGATCCATACATATTACAGGCGACTGGCCAGGATTAAGGAACTCGGTTGCATCCGCAATCATATCCAACCCATTTTTCATCATTGGCACAGATTTTAAGTCCTCATTGAAGAGAGGTAACATACCTGTTACTGACTGCAGAAGAGAAACCGCTTCATGTTGAGCATAATACACTGACCAGGATTTTCTACTTCTCTGGGTATAAGAGGAAAGCCAGTTAAGCTCAGTAGCAGTATGTCTGTCTATTATTTGACGGTTTGGGGAGAAATCTGCCTGCAATACGTCCGGTATCGATGGTTGAGAGGACTTTAAGTAGTCAGGGACAACAGCAGTAAACCTTTGGGGAATCTTGGGAGCAGACTTACGTTTAGTACACGCATATGGTTCAATAGATCGGTCTGATCCGAGGTTAACTTTTTCAGGGTGCTGAAATAAGGATATGCTGGTTCCATGAAACGAAAAGTCACTGGTTATACTAGACAAGTTGTGGTCTAAGTCATCGTAAGCTGATGTGGTAAATACACCCAGCTTCAAATGGGGAGGACACAATACATTTTCCCTTTCAAACCGTCTTACCGCTGCATTACAAAGAGATGACGAAATTCGAAGAAGTTTGTCATATGAAATAGACATCCCCGTTGAGTGAAGATTATCTACTAGTTCCTTTTTCCTGGTTTTAGCGTGGACATTTAAGGCAACATAAATTGATAAAGGCATATGATTTTGTTTCTGGGGCCTCTTGCCTCTATCTCGGTCACCTGGCTCAGTTTCTTTCTGTGATGTCATATTCAGAGCAATTAGCTGACAAATAGTTAAAGCTTCCTGTGTCAGTTGTAATGATTTTGAGGAGGAGCCGTATTTATAAGGGAAAGTAAAAGAGGATCAACAGCTTTCTCTTGACACTGTTTCGAGAATGTCCCATCAAACTGATACTTTTTTAAAACATTTTTCTAATTGTTTTTTTTTTTTTTTTTTTTTTTTTTTTTGCTACTTTTGAAATAGTAATTGCCTCAGTATCACAACTGATAAATGATTGGAGTATACTATAACCAACACTCTCATTGTATACCAGGACATACTCCTTGCCAGACCGTTCCTCTCGCATGTCATCAAAATGAGCCAATATTTTTTCCCTCAGTCGAGTTGAGTGTGGTTCGCTGACGTATTCTTGGGCTTCGTGCAAAGTAGTTAGTTCATGCAGACGTGCGGTATATCTACGTACAAGTTCTGGCATCTGGAATACGGGATAAGTGTGATTTATAGCAGCATTCTGGCGCACATCCTCAATATAGTTAACTAGATCTGAAAATGTTATTCCTTGAAGGATATCACAAAGTTCTTTTTTAGGGTTAATAGTATTAGGACAACAAGAATTGTATTATTTGTTGAGACATTTAAGATGATACATACATTCCCGTGCCACCATATCACCTTCTGCTAGTTTTGCAGAAAGGATGTGATTAGCGGCTTCTGCCACATATTGACGAATATTTTGCTCGATATCTTTGGTTTGTATGCGCCGCAAAGGATCATTAGTAGTTGAAGGTTGATCACAAAAGAAGCATATTTTTGGAAATGGGACATTAGGTTTCTGACGCTTTGGGTGTTCTCGTGTGTTAACTATATCATCAGTTGTCTCTTCTTCGAAGGATATGGTACCTGACTTACGTTTCTGCTTCAAAAGTCTGTCGAGTTTTGTGTTATTGAATTTCAGTTGGCAGGATTTATGATATTTAGCAGAGTTTTTAGCTAAACTTTCAACTATACTTAATTGCCCTTCTTTCCACAGATCCAAATGAATATCCCTCGGAGGGGCATTTTCCTCCTGAAACTTTGTAAGGTTTCCCACAAGTGAACGATATCCTGCATTCAGATCCGTGGATCTCTTGTTTCCAGCTGGACACACTAAAGATTCACTTTTGCGGTCTCTTTGACATATTATGCAGAAACCAGTTCATTGGCTTCAAACATGGAACATCGGCTGCCAAACTGAACTTCTTCTCAGACGCCATTCAATCAGTACAAAATGAAGATGCAGCTACAATTAATAAAAATAATGGTTTGTTCTGTCGCGTAACAGAGAACAAAATATTTATAGTATAATAAATGTCGACTATCAGTCTAGTTTAATCTCTGGCTGTCATTATGGCAGCCCCAAGGATCTGCTCTTACAGTCCATTCTAGGTCCATGCTCCCGAATGTGTCGTGCCTGTCTAAGTCTGCACTCGGCTGTCGATATTTGTAATTACCTTCTTTACACACTATTTCTTTGTTTATCAATAACAGAATATTTTGTGTCTTTCTTTACGGTAGGATGAGACGCGTGTCAACTAAAATGTCATGTAATGCTGCTTATAATTGTAAAAACTTTTGTTTTGTACCAAATAATTCTTTTTAAAAAAAGGTTGCAAAAAGGGCAAGAAGAAAACATTGCTGAGGAAAGTATTTATTTTTAAAGATAATACATCGCGCGTACCTTGCTAGTGGAACAATTGTGTGAAAAATGCAAATAAAAATAACTTAAGATTAGGGTACCACCTCTTGACACATTTTAAAAGCATCTTCTAAAAAGACAGAAAAATAACCACAGTTGCGCACCTGAACAACGAAATTGAAAAATTACAGCTGTTTGGTTAACAGAATATACATATATTTGTAATCGTTGGAAAGCTTATTTAATGTTCTATCGACGCCAAAAGGAAAACACTGCAAAACTTTTATGAAAATTAAGTTATTAGCGAAAGTCCGCAAAGGGGATATGGAAGGATCCGCCATATTGGAAAGTAGCGTCCATATTTGTTAAGCAAACATACAATTGTTTGTAATCGTTTGAAAGCTTATTTCATCTTCTACCAATAACATAATAAAAAAGTGACAGAATTATTATATATCTGCAGTTATTTGCAAAACTCTGAGCAGAAGATCTGGAAAAGTGGCCATTTTTAAAATGGCGGCCATCTTGGATTTCTGGAGAGAAATTAGAGTGGCTCCATATCAATTTTTGACCTACATATTGATATGAACTTACATGCAAAAGGATTCGTTTGTTTCATTAAATGCAGTATGTTGTGAGTTTGCCGCGGTACTATATGCAACATTTTCACTACAGAATTGTCATATGAAATTCAGACTTGGATAGGATAACATTTGTATTCCAATGTCGTAACAAAGAACAGCCTGGGGGTAGAATCAGTGTTTCACAGCCCTCTGCAATTATTTATCACTATCAGAATGTTTATCAGGCATATATTTTTTGAGATGTAAGAAGACATGAAAATCGTTCAGAGCAAGATCAGGTAGATGTCCAAACATGTCAACCGCCGTACAGTCCGGATCTTGCTCCTAGCTATTTTCATGTCTTCTTACACCTCAAGAAATGCAAGTCCGATAAGCATTTTGATAGTAATGAACAATTGCAGATAGTTGTCACACACAGCTTCTACTCCCAGGCGGCAGACTTTTACACAGGAATACAGAAATTGATTCCACAATATAATCGTATTAATTCCAGTAGTGAATGTGCTAAAAGTAATGTCACCTGTAGTGTATCTGTGGCAACTAACTATTCAAGGTCAACTTGTCTTCTTTGTGTGTTTACTAAGGAAACTTACTTTCTGGAGCGAATCGTATTAAATTTGTAACATGTTAAATAAGTATAATATACAAATATTACACAAATTCACCTACTCCGGCACTCCAGATGAACTTGCTAGGTAGAAGAAAATTTCTCAACTAAAAGATAGTACGAACTAGGGAACGTGACACCTACAGCCATCCCAAATTTCCTTTGTATTTTTTTCTTCTTTCTAGTGAAGTCGTTTTTCCAAAAGTGATTTGTCTAGTATGAAGTAATTGCATACGATGACAAAACAAGTTAGTGAGACGACCAATTTTGTTGTTCGTGTATAAAAGTAATATTTGTTTTCGGTATTTCAATCCAGGGCTGCTCTATAATGTAATCAGAAAGTCAAGTATCTTCGCAAGTAATATGAAGATAAATATGTTTTTAAAAAATCATTATGAACATTTATTCTTGTATACGAATGAGAATCGACCCAACCCAAATTTTAGTTATTTTAATATGGCACATGAAGGTTAAATGATGACCACGAGGAATTTGGCAACATAGCATAAGACACAATGCTTGATGTTACCCTTTGTTCACTTGTTTTGGTGTGGTTCTTTTAGGATCGTCTGCCGTTACAGAACAGTCCTTTAAAGTTTAAACACCTTGCCATACAAGGATGTTATAAAATAGAGGATCTGTCCATACGTATCTTCATCATAGGAACTTAATGAAGCCAAAAAAAAAAAAACTACAACCGAGCATTGTCTGAATCGGCACGTCTGATTGGCTACTCTCGTTTCCGCCATGATTGTTGGCTCAAAACATTGCAATCTTAGTGGCGCGGAGTGGGCAGAGTAGGTGTGGCGAAGCTATGACGTATGGTTTCACGATTTTCTTGTATGGGCAGATCCTCTGTTTTATAACATTCTTGTTGCCATATAATCTCACTTTTACTATGACTGAAAGGCTTTCGTTTTCTACTTCCTTGCGGCGGAAGGGGAGGGAATAGAGTGGAGCATCCAAAGTCTGTGCTGCTTGCATGCCTGTACACACAAGGTGGAATTAATTTATTCTGCTTCTCATGGGAAAAAAGACTTACTCATATTGTAAGGGCGAGATGACTCCGAAGTAAATTTTTGAAGTATCAAGTTTGTTTTGTGACGTCCATGTTTTCAGACTTTAATAACCCCTGGTGTATGTTTACGTAACTTCTTACCCAACCATTTACGGAACAAATAATCATTCTTGAACTACATTTTAAACTCATTTACCTCTGAAATGTTTCTGTGAAAGCAAACAGGAAAAACAAAGACAAATATGTGAGTGCTATACTTGAAACGGAAATAAATAATTATAGAATAACAAAAATTAGAGAATAGGAAAATTTGGAGAAATAAAATTTCAAATTTTGCAATGAGATACATAAAGATGAATCTGTAGTGTATCTACTAGCCTGAATGTCAGAATTGTCAAGCCATATTGTGCCGTCCTCCTCGACACCAAAATGAATGAACGTAAACTTTTCCAAATTGACAGCAATGGTGAATCTGAGGTAGAACGGAAGCGCGGGGGTATATACGTATCTCGAGAGTGTAATACATATATACCATTAAATATTGTGGTCCCAATTCGTTTGAAATCACTTAAGTATCCTTATTTCACTAAATTAAATTATTTTTATTCCTTTTAAACTTTCTATTTTCTTAATACTTATCATTTAATTCACTGAAATTAAAAATACACTTCAATCAACCATGGCTTCCTCACTTATTATATCTTTAACAGCATAAATTAAACAAGTTCAAACAATTCTGGCCACAAGCTTCGTTATCATAAAGTACCGGATTATTGTCCTTGTTGCCCTGGGAAGAGGTAGAATATAGGAATGTCTATTTTAAATAATATATATATATATATATATATATATATATATATATATATATATATATATATATATATATATATATATATATATATATATATATATATATATATATATATATTTGTTATAGAGCTGTAAAGCTTGTATAGCCGAAAATATATCCGGAAAGCGCGCACATAACGTGTATAGATATAATTCAGCTGGGCTGGAGAGTTTCAAGCGATGGTTTTGTCACAACTAAAATTTACACTACTTTTGCGAACTTCTTACAAACCACTATAAAACGTAACCTATAAGATGCTCTTCAGCTAGAACAATATATATTAAACAAAGGTCGAAACACGCAAACAATTTCACTGTTTCCGGAGCTCAACTGTCAACGTCTACTCCCAGCAACAGCCAGTCAACCCTAAGCTACCGTGTCAGCCGAGAATTCTATTCGAAACTAATAAATTGTCCTTAACCTACTGGAACATTTCTGTTTATGATTTTGAACTAAAATACATGGTAACTGCATGTTTCTGTGATCATATTATTTTGAATTCTGTCAAAATTCTATATCGGAAGATAAAGTGAGTTATAAAACTTGGGTTAGGATAATTACTATGATGAAATGACAATAACCATGGATTCTCTATATGAGATTGTTTAAAATTATTTTCTAGTTACCTTCCTTTGGATTATCACGTTATCTGAGCCGACTAATGTGTCAAATGCACCCAGTTTCACCGGCGGTGTAATTATTGTATTTACTTTTCTTCTACCAACTTGCACAGTAACCAACCAGATGCTCTATATTTACTAAACTGACCATAATTCAGGCTAAATTGTGGTCTATATATTTTAATTCTACAAACCTACCAAATTTACCTCTTTGAGGTTCAATGCCGTTTTCATAAAAGCTTTAAATTGACTTCTGTCCTTAGCTAACTGGATCCAGTTTTTACTTTATATTTCTATTTCTGCGAGATTCATCTTGATGTTTCCTTCCCATCTGTGTTTAGGTCTTTTTAATATTCGTTTTCCGATTGGATTTCCAGTTAAAATTTTGAAAATGTTCCTACTTTCTTCTATTCTGGCTATATGACCCATCCACCTAAATCTCCTAGACTTGAAGATCCTAATAATGTTTGGTAAAGGGTATAAATTATGCAGAAACTCGTTATGAGGTTTCTGTCATTTCCCGTACCCGTTCCTCTTGGTTGGAATATTCGTCTCAGAATTTTATTTTCAAATACTTGTTACGATCTTCCCTCAGAGTAAGCGACCATGTTTCGCAACCATACAGCACAACAATCATGATTACCGTTTTATATACTTTAAGCTTCAAATTCCTCGACAGAATTCGCGACGACAAAAGATTTTGAACTGAATAATATCACGAATTCCCTGCTGCCTGCCGATATTTAATTTCTTCTTAAATATGGATTTGGTATGCTAATATTGATCCTGGATATTTGAAAGTGTCCACTTTGTTATTTTGATTCTCCTTTAGCCTAGACGACATAACCGTGGGACATAAAACTCAAAGATTCCATTTTTTATATATATTTTGACGCATCAATAATTTGCAGTATTACGATCCCGGCTAAGTTCCATGTACTTAGTTTTCTCTGCATTTATTTCTAAATCCATATCCCTGCAAGCGTTTAATAAGGCCTATGCATTTCTTTCTACTGCTCTCTTATCATCCCCTATCCGATTTACATCATCAGCATACGCCATAGTCTGGTGAACACCATTCAGCTCTTGGTTGCTACCTTTGATTACGGTCTTGCTCGTGGACAAGACTATTTTTTACTCGGACCTTACTTTGGGATTCATTTAAACACATCTTAACTAATCTAACTAGCTTTTTCGGTATTCCAAATTCTGTAAGAATACTGTACAATGTTTCCTTTCTAACCGAGTCGTAGGTTTTCCTGAAATCAATAAATAATTGATGAATCGGCGTATTATATTCCCATTGTTTACGAGTATTTTTTGAATGGTAAATATCCGGTCGATAGTTGATTAACTTCGCCTAAAACCGCACTAGTAATCTCCAATAATTTCATCTGCACATGGAGTCAATCTTGCTAATAGAATGTTTAAGAGGATTTTATAGGATGTTGACAGAGGAGAGATGCCTCTATAATAATTATTACAATCAGTTTTATCGCTTTTCTTGTAAATTGGAACAATGATTGATTCTTTCCACTCTTGTGGCAATTCCTCCTTGTTTCAGATAAGGAGAATGAGTTTGTGTATCTTGTTCCACAATTTTTCCCCTCCAGCTAAAGTTAACTCAGCCGGAATTCCATCTATCCCCGGAGATTTGTGTTTATTTTATTTCTTTATAGAGATTTCTATTTCTGTTTGGTTAGGCTCTTGAGTACACGGTTGTGTTGTGTGCATTTCCATTTTTCCACAAATATTAGTTTTTGATTGGAAGCATCCATTTCCTTAATGTCTTGTTATTTCCTTTTAAATATTTTTATAGTCCAGATTTCGGATTTCTACATTAAGAATTAAGTAACATTCTTCTAGTAATATGCAGGATGGGCACTAAGTCGATTTCCGCAATATGTTAAGAAATAAAATAAAAGAAGTGAGGTGACTTGACAATCTTCATTTTACTTACAAATACTGTTCAAAGTGTCTTCCACTATGTTCGATCCACACAGTACATCTCTTCAGCACTGATGTGCTAATATCATAAGCCAACCAAGGATTGGCATCCAGTCTTTTGAATGATTATTCAATTAGCTGTTTGAAGTAATCCAATTCCTGCAGTTACCCGAAAAACGTTTTTGACAATACCATACATGGAAAAGTTACATGGTGTGAAATTAAATGAACGGGCTGTGCAATCTATCATATCACGACAACTAATCCATTCATCGAAATATTGATCCAAGAAATCCATGATAACAATATCAAACAGAAAAGGTGCTCCATCTTGCCACGTGAATTGAATGTTTTTGTAACGAGGGTTATTTTCAAGTTCTGGAATGACAACTTCCTGCAACATCTGAAGGTATATGTTATTCGTAAGAGTTCCTTCAAAAAAGGATAATCCTATTTCACCACTATTCCAAATACCACCAAAACAGTAAGTGACATCAGGGGCATTTATCTCTTCTGTCATAATTTCATGTGGATTGCTATCATTTCAATAAACATAATTATGCCTGTTTAAGCGACCGTTCATCTTGAATGAGGTTTCATCTGTCCACAAAATTAGTTTTCAGAAGTTTCTGTCAGCTTCGTTCCGAAGAAGAAACTACTCACATAACTGAACATGTCAATCTGAATCATATTGATGCAACGCGTGCAGAAGCTTTGACCGGTAAGGTTTTATCTTCAAATTATTTAGCATCTTCCTTAAAGAGGTAGTGTCACTCCAAATTACGTGCACGCCTTCTGATAGACTTCTTCAAGCTAGATACACAACTCTGAGCAACAAGTTCAGTGTTTCCTTCATTTCGTACACATCGTGGTCGTCGGCTTCATAGTAGATCATACACAGAACCTGTAGACTCGAATCGTTGGTTCCAGTTTCTCATGGTTTGACGTGATGATGGTTCCACACAGTGGTCGAAGTGAGGCGGTATGCGGTAGTATGCCATACCGACTCTGGTTTTTCAGTGATGAAGACATACCGTCTCTGTTTTCTCAATACCGTCACTGGAAAGTAGATGCTAAATACGTTTAATAAATCCATTTTTATACACAGTAATTGACGAATAGCTTCGCACGTAAAAGGATTTTATTTATTATATAGAAATAATTTCTAAGTTGACAACACCGACATTTTAGATATCTTTTTCCTACTTTTTGTTTTTAAAATGAGGTTTCTTCAAACAAGTTCACCTAGTTTATATTTTGATGTGCTATATTGAATTGTTTTCTTTGTTATGAATGTAGCTACGTATGTATATATGTATATACGTGTGTGTGTGTGTGTGTGTCTTCTTGCCTTAATGCATATAAATGCCGTGTTTTGAACATGGATATATTTAGGGGTTGTTTGCTTGAGGGTGGGCCTTCCGGGGGTTTAGAATACGCTACAGTCGGGGAGGGACCTGGATTTTTCCCGTAGGAAATTGTTAATATCCTCATTCGGTTTTTGAGCATTTTCATGTATAATTCTCTATAATACACGTAAGTTTTTTTTTTCAGAAATTTGTTGGCAGGGGATCAAAGTCTCTCCATACCCTCCCCCTTGTTACTACAAAGTTCTTCAATGCTTTTCAGTCATTATATAAATAGAGATGCAATCTTTTAGGCAACATAACCTCACTGCATTTCAACATTTTGATAGCCAGTATGTCCAGTCAAAATCGTAATGAAGCCTCTGCTTTTCTTCCACTTCGAACACTGGTTCCACACCTGGAAATCTTCTCTTGAAGTCTGCTTTGACCATTGGTGTTTTTTTTATTTTTATTTTTTTTTTTTTTATTGTTTTCAACGAGCTTGTAGCATGAAAACACGTTATTCCTTTGCTAATTTGTGATTCGTCTCGACATTTGTATTACTCGGCATAAGTTCATTCAGCAAACAAATCTCAAACAAAACACGTACGAAAACATGTACACTAATAGACACAGTAGTGCCAATTCAAGTCCAAAAAAAAACCGCACACTCGCTGATTGCTCGCTTATTTCTTTCTATTTCGTTACTTGTTTTGAGGAAAGCGAATTTGTGTCCACCCTGTATATTATTATATTTCCTATAAAAACTTTTTCACGTTACTATTTTGTGTATTATTTGTAAAATAATTTAGAAAAAAATCGAAATGGAGAATACAATTCTTCGTTAGTTAATTGCATACTTCTTCAGCTCAATATAAATTAAACAAAATACTTTAATTATACCGAACACATGTAAATTCCTACACTGAACTGTAAACCCGCGTCTCACTATAGCCGATACTTGAAAATGGACGCGTTAAAGTTAAGAAAGAAAAGGAAAAATAGGAAAAATTAATTATTTACTGTTTCTTAAAACTATTCAGCACTTTCAAATTGTGAAAATGTTTTTTTTTTTTTATTTATTGCTATTTTCCAATTCTGAAAGGATAACATAAGACGAAGGAAAATCTATAATTTCCCGCTTTAACTAATTAATTTATTTACTTTCACTGAGGAAATCCAAATGTTAATATAACTAGATGTAACAAATCTGCCAATGTGTAAACTTGCAGATTAATTGGATTTTTGGTATTGCGAATTTGAAAAAGGACAGATTCACGCAGACATTTCAAGGTTGAAGATCGTTGTGACTTCCATATTAATTCAAAAAGACCAGAATAAATAAAAGAAATAATAAATGATGCATATTATTAAATTGTTCCGGTAGCTTATAATCTTTGATTAATCTATCAAGAATTTCATATTTTTGTAACTGCTTTCTTGCTAGATTTTAAAGACTTTCTCAAATGAGAAATATTCTGAAGCGCAAAAATATTTACTATGATCATATCAAATAAGTTGTTTAGTTAACCATTTAAATTTTGTTATAATAAAAGCCTTTTGGTGTTTCGTTTGATTCTAAATTCATATACTTACGTTAGCTTGCTGATAAACTATGTCTATTTCCAGTGGCGGCTAATGTTAGTGTTGCAGCGTTGCGCAACTACCAAAGTATTTCAAGAAAAAATATTATTATCAATAGTAGTAAAGAACAGGAAAAAAATACTTTTTAATACTTGCATATACACACTTTAAATAACATATATTTTACTTCTATAACTGTCCGTTCCGTTAATCCGTTTTAAAAAGCGAAAAATAATCCGTCACAGAGTCTCTAATTTATATTGTGTTGCAGCGAGCATACAACGACCAGATTCCTCCAGGGCGGCAATTGGAGCAAATGTTAAGTCTCCTTTCCCCTATCTCAGAATTTAAAGGGACTGGTCGTTGCAGTGCTTCTGCAACACAGCACGGTTTCCAGTGAACGAGAAGGTTTTTCACGCTAAATAAGATTTCTGCTTTTTTTTTTCACTAGTAATTAACAGATGGAATTTGTTTTTATGCATTCATATTTTTAAATTACGGGACCATACTGAAGCAAATCAATATAATGACAATTAACAAAAGTGATTGCAGAATTACAAAATAAGAAAGAAAATATCTAGTAGAGGAGAAAACAAGTGAAAGTAGACCCGCATTTACAAGTTAATTCTTAGCTTATATTGATAATGAAGGCTTCTTCTACAGTAATTTGTGAATCAAATATTAATAAGTCAGTATGTAGGATAGCTCCCCTTCCCCTCTGTGGATAGTATTTTAGTATAAACATATTTCTTTTATAAAATAAGTATATTTTATACTCTTGATAATTTCCACATAGAACTGTATGATGGGGAACTCCACATTGAATTTGGGACTAGTTAGCAATGCTCAGGGGCGTAGCCACGAGGGGGGTCCACCGGGTCCGGACCTTCCAAAAATTTCGAAACTTGACTAACATCTGTAGACTTTCTTAACGAACTATACTTGTTTAACAGAGAAACGATTGATATAGGCCAAATATTTTATTTTACGTCCCATCATGTACTCTTCTTTTCTTATAAAAATAATCGTTCTATCATTTTTTCCAAAAATATAGATGACAGTAAGTAAGAATTACTTATCTTCTTTTCGGGTGCAGTATAAGACAGGTTCCATATTATGTAGACGTATTGAACCCCTCAAATACTTTGGACCCCTCCCAGTTAACATTTCTGGGTGTAGATCTGGCAGTGCTGTTTGTTTTGATGTTCTTTGATTTTTGGGTTCTGTTATATGCTGATCCTTTATCTGGCGGGTTCCGAGGTTTCCTTTCCAGAACATATCACATTGGTAAGCATTGTTTCGCCTCATGTGGAAGTATATTGGGTTTATCGTGCATTGCGTAACAACCAAGACGGATGATTTGGAATGTAGTTTTTTTTTTCTTTTACGCACATGTGTTTGTGTTGATGTATGAATATGTGACATTCGGAGTTCATATACCAGTACCTATTTTGTATCAGCTGTTTTGGATTTTAATGACCAGAGTTTGATGATCATCTGTCACACTCACTGGTCTTCTTGTAGGGAGTTCATCGTGCAGTGATGAGGTGCTTGGATCTGCATCCTTGGCCTTTCGGGCCCAACGCCTCATTATATTTACATCAACACATGCTGTACCATGCACTTGCACCATTCGACGATGAATGTCAGAGGTGAATCACACTCTGCTGTGAGAAACTCTATCACTGCCCGCTGTTTTAACCTTATGTCTAAGGATGCGCACGAGACGAGTCGAGACAGGATTTTCCTGACAAAATTCGAGTCGAGACACGGCTTTTCCAATAGAGAAATATACATTTTTCGAGTCGAGACATCACTTTTACAGCACATTTTCGAGACGAGACAGCCACAAATCTTGTCTCGTGCGCATCCCTACTTATGTCCAAACATGCTGTCATGTTTACAATTGTAGCTTCTCAGAATACCGTCACACTGACCTCAAACTTGGTACAGTTCAAGGTCACAGACCACCAGTCACATTGCTGTCCTCATTCGACGATTTCAAAAGGTATATGATAAAATAAAAATTGGAGAAAAAAATTATCAGCATGCTCTGGTATATTAATTGTTACGTAAATGAGGTATCCCAAATGTTTAATTTTCATCGTCCTTCTTTGTTCACTGCACGGATATTTAATTTTATCTCAATTTCGTTTCACGAATCATATTTCACAACACACACACACACACACACACACATAATTATATATATAGAGAGAGAGAGAAAGAGAGAGAGAGAGAGAGAGAGAAAGATGTGTGTGTGTTTTCTGAAACGCGATTCTTAGTGTAGATATATATATATAAAATAATTTGTTTCTGTTTCTCAATAGGTTTATGTGGTTCTGCTTTTGTGCGATTGGTGCTACTGCCACATCTATCATCATCGTGTCTCTATGGGAGAAGTTTCAAACAAATCCAACCATCACAGGTTTAGACACGGATTTTCACAACTGGGACGTTTATTTTCCAGCTATCACATTGTGTACAGAAAATCCCGTGAATGAAAGCTATATCGATGAATACATCAAAAAGTAAGTCTAAGAATTGTTTCATTAACAGATTTGTTTGATTTATGGAAGCGTAAAATTATATGTTGTTCCCTTTTCGTCCACAACAGCTATTTCTACTATCAATGTCTGATATTTTATATAATTTTATCCTTTCATTTAATATCCTAGTATATGTGATCTATGTGTTTATGAAATAGAACATATATATATATATGGTGCATAAAAAGTCCCGGAACGGTCCAATATCTCGCGAAATATACAGATCAGAAAAACAAAAATAACACGTGTTAAATAGTTGTGAAAAAGCTATCCAATGATATCGAACACAACCTCCTATCCTCAGCCTCTTCAGGGGTACGGGGGTTTACTTTAAAATTGTAAATGAGAACCTGCATTTCTTATTGCACATTTGGATTCTCCAGAAAAAGTGATGGTGATTTGATCCAAAATTGAAAACAGTGTCTTCACGGATGGCGCTTGAATCGACACTCAAGAAAAGGGGGTATAAAAATATTATGAAAATTTGCAGTGTAAGTCCAGTACTCTGTGGCCACACGGTTAGCGTATTGGACTAGGTAATTTAAGGTCGTGAGTTCGATTCCCACGCAGAGTAACATTCTTTTGTGTATTTTTTGTACCCAAATAATGAATTCATACATTTTAACTTCGATTAAAAAATAATGTATTTTTCAATAATTTATTAACTTGTAAGAAAATACAAATGGCGAAAAAAATAGTTTATTTTTGTTGTAAATAATCCTATGAATTTTAACCCTATTCCTAAGAACCACTTTATAACGCTAGTTTGCAATTTAATTATCGAAATTTGTATTTATGTAAGTTGAATAAAGTACTAAGTTGAAGTTAAAACGTATGGAATTTATTGGGGAAATAAAAAGAAAAAAGGATTACCTTGAGCGAGGTTTGAACTCAGGACCTTTCACTCGGCAGTCCAATACACTAACTGTATACCCACAGAATACAGACTAACACGTTACCTTTCCATAACATTTTGCCGACCCCCCTTTTTTTGTGTGTGTCGATTCAAGCGCCATCCGTGAAGGCGCTGTTTTCAATTTTGGGTCAAATCACTCTCACTTTAATACGTGTTATTATTATTATTATTATTATTATTATTATTATTATTATTATTATTATTATTATTATTATTATTATTATTATTATTATTATTCTGATCTGTATATTTCGCGAGTTATTGGACCATTCCGGGACTTTTTCCGCACCCTGTATATATACAGGGTGTAACATAAATGCATGTCCAAAAGTGACGAGGTAATTGCAGACATCCAAACAAGAAAAAACTGTTCCTATGAATATGGTTCCGAAGCTGCTTTGTTTCCGAGATACAGGGTGTTCAAATGTCGAGTCTCTTCAATGGTTGACTATGGGAAAGTGAATGGAAATGTTCAATATTACAGGAATAATACAATCAAGTGGAATTATAGCTGTTCAAATACATTTACACCAACATACAGAATGAAACTAATCAACATTTAAGGTTATTGGGTTGTCAGTGTCTCCAATCTTGTGCAAAGTGTTATGTTTTCAAATAGCACTAGACGTCCACACATTAGCATATGATTGCTGATATGAAAACGTTTCTAAACATGGGGCACTGTTTTCCAAAGTTTATGTGTGGCATAAACGAACGCTGTGGCCTCCACCGAATACCTTTCTCAATTACTTATCTTGGGAGACATGTAATAGTTGTAATCCATGAATCGTTGTTTACTATTGTGAGCCGTTGATTGACTTCACGCTTGGACACCTTGTCTTTCTAAAGCGAATCGGAGGGAACGTCAATCATATGCTAACGTGTGGACGTCTAGTGCTATTTGAAAACATAACACTTTGTACCAAGTTGGCAACACTGACAACCCAATAACCTCAAATGTTGATTAGTTTCATTCTCTATGTTACTGTAGTCGTAAATGTATTTGCACAGGGATAATTCCATTTGATTGTATTATTTCTGTAATATTGAACATTTCCATTCACTTTTCAATTGGACCCATGTTTATATGAAAATTTTTACTTATTTGGATGTTCGCAATCACCTCATCACTTTTCGACATGCGTGTTACACCTTATATATATGCAAGGAAGCTTTGTGATGCACAAACAACGTGTGCGTGAGTTTTTTCGAGGTTATTCCGTTTCCTCTCATTTTCTTCTTTCCATCATTCTCATTCATCTCATCATCACAGTCTGTTTCCCTCGGTGCATAATTGTAGACGTTAAAATAATAATAATAATAATAATAATAATAATAATAATAATAATAATAATAATAATAATAATAATAATAATAATAATAATAATAATAATACGTGTAGTTCCAATATGTTTCAGAAATGTAGTGGACAAACCCTCAAATTTTAAGGGTTTAGTGATTTTGATTCAACGTACTTACCACTGAATTATGAGTAACAAAATTCCATATCGAATTCCAAAGATTGCATCCTCCAAGTGCTTGCTTCTTCCAAGAATACTTATATTTATTATTTTAAAGCAACGTTAAGGGAGGTGAATGGGGTATGGGCTGAGCAAGGAAGATGAAAACCAAGAACAAAATAAGATATTTCTCAATTCATTTCACATAACATTCAAAGATTAGTAGGTTGTACAAGGTTCTAACATAAAAACTATAAAATCAATTATAGAAATTACACAGACAAAATTGTACCTGTGTAAACTTGATTCTTCTTGTCGCCATCACCTATGATTTTGGTGAAACATAAATACTTGGCAGTTCGTTTTAGTAAAATATGGACTTTGTCTAAGCGTCAAACTTCTGTTTAGAGAGACGCTAGCCTTAAGCTGTCTCTATGTACAGATTTAGAAGACTTGAATCAGAGTGTTAAGGACGTTAAATACAGACATTCCAAGTAAATCCAACAAGACTCGTGACTGGTCTTGAAATCTTGCTTTACAAGTCAACGATATTTAAATACTGTTCTTTATAACGATTGTTAATGCCAAATGATACATCTAACTAGAGAATACATAAGTAAAAAACGCATTGGACTCCAGTAAATAAATAAGACAAATTCCGATAGGCTCAAAATATTTTTTACATAATAAAGTTTACTCTGCTGCGTCCAGTTAATCTTTCTTTGTATTATTTCAGCTCTGTATGACTTCGGAATCATATCCGACAGTTTTCAACAGTACATACTCTAATTTAGTTTGTTCCGTAGATGCCAAATTTGGAATTTACAAAATGGGGACTCTCATTTGAAAGATCAAATGTGGGCTCCGTAAGGCCCACACAGGGCTGCACGCATATTGACTGGCACGGGCTTTCCAATCGTTCAGTTAATATCCTTTCTCAGTTGATAACTTTTTAGTTTCACGTTTTCAGAAAGCGCATTCTAACTGAGATACAGAACTTAGCCGTTACGGAACTCTTCACACTTCTCACGTTGATTCTCTTTCCGTCTCTGTATGGCCTTGGAATCAATCCTACAGCTTTGAGCAGCACATACTCTGGTTTATTTTCTTCCGTGAATATCGAATTTGGAATATAAAATAGGGGCTCCCATTTGAAAACTCAAAATTGGGCTCCGTAGGGCCAACATAGGGCTGCACACATATTGACTGCCACGGGTTTTCTATGGTTCAGTTGATATCCTTCAACTTTTTAGTTTCACGTTTTCAGAAAAACGCATTCTAACCAAGATATTTAGAGTTCCGAAACTTTGACAAGCACTATATACAGCATGTATATAGTAATCCTAAATATTGATTCTGTACGATAACCACGTCACTACTAAGGCGAAACTGATAACTGGAGCATACCCCTCATCAAGTTTTTCGTTTTGACACCAGCAAGACAATAATATATAGTATGGTTACTGTGATACAATACAACATTATGGTAGTCTAAAATTTTAATTGATGTTTAACTATAATATTACATAAGACCAAATATATATATGGATCGATATATCACCTCGAGTAGAATAAAATGATATACTTAAACTCTGATGTTCGTAATGGTAATACGAACCATTAGTGGTAAATGCATATACTTAATGGTTAGTTTTCGAGAGAAAATTAATTCTCATGGCATTAAGAAGTATATCACTTTGCTACCAATCTGACGTAGTTGATAGTTTTATTCTGTTGGAATAAACTAATTTATTTTAGACAATGCAAAACCACGTTCAAGAATTCTAACTATCATTCTGCTTACAGATTTCTGTAATTCCTGAATTTTCTCTAACCTTTCGACTAAGCTTCAGGTGAAAAATCCGGTATTTATGAAATAAAATGTAGTTGCCAATAGAGTTATGTAGGCAAAATGAAAAGAAATCTAGAAGTGCGAGTAAAGGAACATATTAGTAATTCAAAAGCGGAAAATCCGGTGTTCACGTTTATCAAAGCATTTAAAAGAAATGCAACACGGGATAGAAGTTTCAAAAATCTTATTGGAGCTAGAAATGAAGTAGAGAGACTGTTTTTTGAAAATGTGTTTATTCATTTAAAAAAAAGAAAGAAAGAAAGAAATTAAATTTAAATAAGGAATGGTTGAGTGGTGAATGGGAAGCGGCAATTACAAAATTTTCACAGCATTGGCCCGACAACAAAAATAATAACATGAGTTGGTAACTTTCCACCAAGGAACAAGAAAGGTGCATAAATTGAATCCGCCATATTTTAGTTTGCATTATTTTCATCCGTTGATTGCTAACGTACTTGACAACGTGTTTCCACATAACACAGCTCTTCCCTTGGTAAGTCCGTTCCATTTTTATTCCTTGATATTTCTATTCTTTTTCTTCCTGTTTTTAACATCCGTGACCTAGTCTCCAGGAAGGAGTCGAAAACTTGAAAGCTTAAAGGAAATTCAGGAATTACAGAAATCTATAAGTAGAATAATAGTATTTATTTATTTATTTACTTTATATGAAAAATGTAAGCACTGTTCAGTAGCGATCATATCTATTGATGTTGATTTATTCTAACAGACACATATTTCTAACAATAACGCAGATACTATTTGTAAATAAACTATTTACTATTAAACGCTGAACTATACTTTATTTCCTTTCAGACATGTCTTTTGCCTGAGCAATATTTTATTTACCTGTTTGTCTCGTTATGTGCTTAGTTTATTATCTACGTCAAGCTATACTATTGAACTGAAGGTATAACGCAACACAAAGAAATGTCAATTGATTTTGTAGTATACTGTGTGACATGTCAGGAAAAAAGTCAATATCCGCATAGCTAATTGAATTCTATAGACAAAGTGAGAGAATATACTACTGTTGCTAAGCTCATGATGTCGTAATCGTAGCGTTGCTATGACAATTTGTATGTTTGAAATAAGTTACATTAAGTCATTAAGCTTACATATATAGATTGCATTGCAAGATATTAACTTTACGTAAATACATATAGTAGTATTTTTTTTTAACCAAGAATTTAAGTTTCCTGGAACAAATTTCCGTTTCTTCGCTCAAATATGACCTGAGAAAATGAACAGTTAAAAAAAATAAGAAAATGAATAATGATATGATGGACCTTCATAAATTAACAGTATTGAATAACTGCATTATCTTTGTTGATTTCAATGAAGAATAATGAGAACATTTTTATTTATTTTCTTTGAAACGAACTGGAATTTTAATGGTTTGATTTTTCTGATTTCTTTTTTAAATTAGTAAACCCATTTATTTCTATGGAGAATTATTTTTATGTTTTCCTTGAAATGACGTCTCCTTTTATAGTGGTTTGATTTAACTGATTTCTTTTTTAAATTAATAAACCCATTTATTTCTATGGAGAATTATTTTTATGTTTTCCTTGAAATGACGTCTCCTTTTATAGTGATTTGATATTACTGATTTCTTTTTTAAATTAATAAACCCATTTATTTCTATGGAGAATTATTTTTGTTTTCCTTGAAATGACGTCTCCTTTTATAGTGGTTTGATTTAACTGGTTTCTTTTTTAAATTAGTAAACCCATTTATTTTTATGCAGAATTATTTTTATGTTTTCCTTGAAATGACGTCTCCTTTTATAGTGATTTGATTTTACTGATTTCTTTTTTAAATTAATAAACCCATTTATTTCTATGGAGAATTATTTTTATGTTTTCCTTGAAATGACGTCTCCTTTTATAGTGGTTTGATTTAACTGATTTCTTTTTCAAATTAGTAAACCCATTTATTTTTATGGAGAATTATTTTTATGTTTTCCTTGAAATGACGTCTCCTTTTATAGTGGTTTGATTTAACTGATTTCTTTTTTAAATTAATAAACCCATTTATTTTTATGGAGAATTATTTTTCTGTTTTCCTTGAAATGACGTCTCCTTTTATAGTGATTTGATTTTACTGATTTCTTTTTTAAATTAATAAACCCATTTATTTCTATGGAGAATTATTTTTATGTTTTCCTTGAAATGACGTCTCCTTTTATAGTGGTTTGATTTAACTGATTTCTTTTTTAAATTAGTAAACCCATTTATTTCTATGGAGAATTATTTTTATGTTTTCCTTGAAATGACGTCTCATTTTATAGTGGTTTGATTTAACTGATTTCTTTTTTAAATTAGTAAACCCATTTATTTTTATGGAGAATTATTTTTATGTTTTCCTTGAAATGACGTCTCCTTTTATAGTGATTTGATTTAACTGATTTCTTTTTTAAATTAATAAACCCATTTATTTTTATGGAGAATTATTTTTATGTTTTCCTTGAAATGACGTCTCCTTTTATAGTGGTTTGATTTAACTGATTTCTTTTTTAAATTAGTAAACCCATTTATTTTTATGGAGAATTATTTTTATGTTTTCCTTGAAATGACGTCTCCTTTTATAGTGGTTTGATTTAACTGATTTCTTTTTTAAATTAATAAACCCATTTATTTTTATGGAGAATTATTTTTCTGTTTTCCTTGAAATGACGTCTCCTTTTATAGTGATTTGATTTTACTGATTTCTTTTTTAAATTAATAAACCCATTTATTTCTATGGAGAATTATTTTTATGTTTTCCTTGAAATGACGTCTCCTTTTATAGTGGTTTGATTTAACTGATTTCTTTTTTAAATTAGTAAACCCATTTATTTCTATGGAGAATTATTTTTCTGTTTTCCTTGAAATGACGTCTCCTTTTATAGTGGTTTGATTTAACTGATTTCTTTTTTAAATTAATAAACCCATTTATTTTTATGGAGAATTATTTTTATGTTTTCCTTGAAATGACGTCTCCTTTTATAGTGATTTGATTTTACTGATTTCTTTTTTAAATTAATAAACCCATTTATTTCTATGGAGAATTATTTTTATGTTTTCCTTGAAATGACGTTTCCTTTTATAGTGGTTTGATTTAACTGATTTCTTTTTTAAATTAGTAAACCCATTTATTTTTATGGAGAATTATTTTTATGTTTTCCTTGAAATGACGTCTCCTTTTATAGTGATTTGATTTTACTGATTTCTTTTTTAAATTAATAAACCCATTTATTTCTATGGAGAATTATTCTTCTGTTTTCCTTGAAATGACGTCTCCTTTTATAGTGATTTGATTTTACTGATTTCTTTTTTAAATTAATAAACCCATTTATTTCTATGGAGAATTATTTTTATGTTTTCCTTGAAATGACGTCTCCTTTTATAGTGGTTTGATTTAACTGATTTCTTTTTTAAATTAATAAACCCATTTATTTTTATGGAGAATTATTTTTCTGTTTTCCTTGAAATGACGTCTCCTTTTATAGTGATTTGATTTTACTGATTTCTTTTTTAAATTAGTAAACCCATTTATTTTTATGGAGAATTATTTTTATGTTTTCCTTGAAATGACGTCTCCTTTTATAGTGATTTGATATTACTGATTTCTTTTTTAAATTAATAAACCCATTTATTTCTATGGAGAATTATTTTTATGTTTTCCTTGAAATGACGTCTCCTTTTATAGTGGTTTGATTTAACTGATTTCTTTTTTAAATTAGTAAACCCATTTATTTCTATGGAGAATTATTTTTCTGTTTTCCTTGAAATGACGTCTCCTTTTATAGTGGTTTGATTTTAATGATTTCTTTTTTAAATTAATAAACCCATTTATTGTTATGGAGAATTATTTTTCTGTTTTCCTTGAAATGACGTCTCCTTTTATAGTGGTTTGATTTAACTGATTTCTTTTTTAAATTAATAAACCCATTTATTTCTATGGAGAATTATTTTTATGTTTTCCTTGAAATGACGTCTCCTTTTATAGTGGTTTGATTTAACTGATTTCTTTTTTAAATTAGTAAACCCATTTATTTCTATGGAGAATTATTTTTATGTTTTCCTTGAAATGACGTCTCCTTTTATAGTGATTTGATATTACTGATTTCTTTTTTAAATTAATAAACCCATTTATTTCTATGGAGAATTATTTTTATGTTTTCCTTGAAATGACGTCTCCTTTTATAGTTGTTTGATTTAACTGATTTCTTTTTTAAATTAATAAACCCATTTATTGTTATGGAGAATTATTTTTCTGTTTTCCTTGAAATGACGTCTCCTTTTATAGTGATTTGATTTTACTGATTTCTTTTTTAAATTAGTAAACCCATTTATTTTTATGGAGAATTATTTTTCTGTTTTCCTTGAAATGACGTCTCCTTTTATAGTGGTTTGATTTTAATGATTTCTTTTTTAAATTAGTAAACCCATTTATTTTTATGGAGAATTATTTTTATGTTTTCCTTGAAATGACGTCTCCTTTTATAGTGGTTTGATTTAACTGATTTCTTTTTTAAATTAGTAAACCCATTTATTTTTATGGAGAATTATTTTTCTGTTTTCCTTGAAATGACGTCTCCTTTTATAGTGGTTTGATTTTAATGATTTCTTTTTTAAATTAATAAACCCATTTATTGTTATGGAGAATTATTTTTATGTTTTCCTTGAAATGACGTCTCCTTTTATAGTGGTTTGATTTAACTGATTTCTTTTTTAAATTAGTAAACCCATTTATTTTTATGGAGAATTATTTTTCTGTTTTCCTTGAAATGACGTCTCCTTTTATAGTGGTTTGATTTTAATGATTTCTTTTTTAAATTAGTAAACCCATTTATTTCTATGGAGAATTATTTTTCTGTTTTCCTTGAAATGACGTCTCCTTTTATAGTGGTTTGATTTTACTGAATTCTGTTTTAAATTAGTAAACCCATTTATTTCTATGCGGAATTATTTTTCTGGTTTCCTTGAAATGACGTCTCCTTTTATAGTGGTTTGATTTAACTGATTTCTTTTTTAAATTAGTAAACCCATTTATTTCTATGGAGAATTATTTTTCTGTTTTCCTTGAAATGACGTCTCCTTTTATAGTGGTTTGATTTTAATGATTTCTTTTTTAAATTAGTAAACCCATTTATTTTTATGGAGAATTATTTTTATGTTTTCCTTGAAATGACGTCTCCTTTTATAGTGGTTTGATTTAACTGATTTCTTTTTTTAAATTAGTAAACCCATTTATTTTTATGGAGAATTATTTTTCTGTTTTCCTTGAAATGACGTCTCCTTTTATAGTGGTTTGAATTTAATGATTTCTTTTTTAAATTAGTAAACCCATTTATTTCTATGGAGAATTATTTTTATGTTTTCCTTGAAATGACGTCTCCTTTTATAGTGATTTGATTTTACTGATTTCTTTTTTAAATTAATAAACCCATTTATTTCTATGGAGAATTATTTTTATGTTTTCCTTGAAATGACGTCTCCTTTTGTAGTTGTTTGATTTTACTGAATTCTGTTTTAAATTAGTAAACCCATTTATTTCTATGCGGAATTATTTTTCTGGTTTCCTTGAAATGACGTCTCCTTTTATAGTGGTTTGATTTTACTGATTTCTTCTTTAAATCAATAACCTTATTGATTTTTATGGAGAATTATTTTTCCGTTTTCTTTGAAACGAACTGTAATTTTAATGGTTTCATTTTACTGATATCATCAAATATATTTAAATGTTGCTTACTTCGCGAAAATTAGATTTTGCTATGAATAACTTGATATATATATATAATTTAATTTAGGTAATTTTAAATTTATGCTTAACGTAAATTCGCTTTGAAAAAGCAAAGGATATTTAGCAAAAGATGAAAATTTCCACTTCACTTCAAAGGAAACAGAAAATTCCATATATAAATCAATGGGTTAAAAATACATATATACAGATGGCGCAAGTACTCAACTCTGTTAATATATTTGGAGTATGTTTAGTACAAGGTATCCAGAAGCACGTAAAAAACACAAAATTTACAGGAGAAATGAATGATGCAAGTACTTAGACGTAACATAACGTAACCAAGTCTAACCTAACCTAACATAAACTAACCTAAGCTAACCTTAACTAACCTAAACTTACCTAATATTAGTAGAAATAAGCGGAATTCTATCATTTTTTGGAAAATTATGCGGGACCCTTACACTAATTTAACATAAACTAACCTAACCTAAACTAAACTACACTAACCTAACGTACTCTAAACTAACCGAATGTGAACAGAAATTACCAAAATTGTAACATTTTTTTAGAGAAAAGAGCTGAACCCCTTCTGCTAAACACAGGCCATATATTTTAAGTATAGTTCTTGTAAAACATTTACAAACGCACGTCTATAACTGTCTTATCCATTGTAGTTCTTGTATTTAATTTCAAACAAAAATAAAGTATATCCAATGGACGAGAAGGAAAATATGTAGAAAAAAGTTTAGTTTCTATTGAAAAGAATACTTTAAGTTTGCACGAAACAATAAAAGAAAATCAGTCAGGAGCAGAAAAAATATTCACAATATTACAAATAATTGCTATAGAACAAAATAACGGAGTTTACAAATAGACTCACATTCAAAACACTTTCGAGAAAATACTACTATACTTGCAAACCTAATTCTTCTATTGCTTAGTAATAAAAGAACAGGAAGGCGATATGTGAATCTTACCATTTCAGCAAGACCAATTAACGTTCTTTGGAAGATGAGACCGTAAAGAATGAGAAGTAAATATATCATACGGGGTGAGTGACATTACATTTCAACTCTGAGCAATTTTATTTCCAACTAGTATGTTGTGTAACTGTGAGGAGAATCTGTGTCACTGTTAGAAGTATTAGTGTCACCGTTACGAGAGGAGAACCACCAGAATTAATGTTGGAACAAACAATATTCTTTCTATCTAGCGCCATACAAATAAGTTTCTTTCCAAAATATGGATGGAAATTTTAATCTCAAACTGTTATTTTCTTCAACTTGATGTTATCTATTGACTGACAAATATATCAACTTAAATATTATATTAGTAAAATAGAAATTAAACTTTAAGGGCCTTATGAAGAATCGTTCTGACGCATGATTAGTGCCATACTAAAGAGTTCGACTAACATATGTTTCCTGCAGTAGTCAGACCTTTAGTATGACGCTAATTATACGTTAAAACGACTCTGCATAAAGCCCTAAGAGTTCACAGTAATTCTTGTCTCATCTAATTAACCATATTATGTGCTGTCATATTGTAATCTGAGAGACAAGGTACTGAACCTTGCACTGTGATCTGCTCAATGTTTCTTTACATTTTCCTACTCATGGAACCATACTAAATGACAATCCAATGAGTATCACTTGTTACTCTTGGGTGATTCAAAATGGCGGCTAGAAGCTAAGCATAGTCGATTTGAATGCTTTTATCTCCTAAACTACTAGACCGATCTGTATCGTTCAAACACTAAATTATGTAGAAAGATATCAGGAAAAATGTATCACTTATTGTTACCCATACTTAAAAAATTAGCAACACAAACGATAATAGAATTTAAAATATTTATATTTCGAACACCTTCTCAATCATACATTCCAAAATCCGAGCTAAACAATTAAAATAATAATAAAATGTGTATAATAACTTTTCAACAATTTTCTACAATTTGACGTAGGTTTCACTTGGATACATTAAAAGATGGCAAAATTATTGACAGTACAAAAATAACTGGAAAACTTTTGTTTTTCAGCGAATGATTGAAAAAGACATTTCGCTAACATATAAGAAATGATATGTCTCTTTTAGTCATCCGACCAAACGAGATAAAGTGAAATGAACCTTCTCATTACATCTAGTAGCATGAAGTAAATATAGCTGCTAAATATTTTTCTTGTTTTCAACCTAAAGTTATATCTGCCTAATTAATTTAACGAACTTCCTAGCTTAACACTGCACACATCATTACACAATTTCGAACGTTTATACTATGTTACACAGTTGTGCCTCGAATAAAAAAAAAAAAAAATTTCAGGCAACACAATTGAGCGTCCTAGTCTAAATCATTGTATGTTTTTCCCAATTGGTTTATACTATAAACTACTCTTGTAATCTACTCTTGTAATTCAACGTTAAAGCGCTTCACGCTATTCTTGTTCAAGTGTATTTAATGTTAAATTTCTTTCATTTATAGTTAAATAAAATTAGTAGCCTGAGACAATCACCTTTGACACGTATATCTATAATGGTACCCAGTACAGCAAAGACCATTGTACTTAGCAAATCAGTAAACTCACAAAATCTTAATTTTCTTTATAATACTAGAAGTTGTACTCATGATCGGTTCGAAGTCATGCTTAATAATATGGTTAGGAATTGGTTTTTTTTTTTAAAAAAAAAAAAACAAAAATTATAAAATAAAATATATATATTATGGTGAGTTAATAACTATAAGCTAGAAGGAATCAAGGGTTGTAAGGTTTCATCCTACAGCGTTTTAATCTAAGAGTTGTTAATGAAATTGAGTAACATTTATACGTACTATAGTTAGTTATGTCACATGAAATCTTACAATCACGCTCTCTTGCAGTTTAGTCGTGCATAATCTCCAATCCCTCAAGAAAGTTTGTTGTTAGTTCCTAACGCCTGACGTAAGGCCAATTCTATATTAACCCTTTAACTCCCAGCAACTTGCCTTGGACAACCGTTTCTGTAACCGAATAAAAATGCCAGAAAGATAACTTTCGACATTTTTTTTTTTGTTTGCTTTTTTTTTTTTTACCGAGGTCGGCGGATAACTGTTACACAGTTGTGCCTCGAAGTCCTAGGCCGGACTCCAAATTATAGGGCGAGACGCCCGCGCGTTTCAAATTGTGTGTGCAGTAAGGGAAAAAAGGAATAGGGAGAACGGAGTCAGGTGAGGTCCAGATTGAATTATCAACCTGATGCCTCATTGACACCAAACCACACGCATGAAATAGTGGTATGACCCTAGCTTTGATTTTACTCAGATCACAGAGCTGGGTCCTAGAGGCAATAGTTAGGGAACACCACGAGAGCAATAAAGATATGAAATCTATTATGTAGTTAGAACCAGGTATAAAACAAAAACTGTAAAAAGAAATGTAAAATAGGAATTTCAATCCCGGCGTGATAGAGAAGAAATCATAGAAATACTAGAAGTCTTAACCACTATTGAGCATGCGCGTGAAGAAGTCTCTCCCATGCTCGAGGAGGCTCGTGACGTCGCCTTCGAGCTACGTCAGAAAAGGCAGAAATGCGTGGGACGAAGCGCCTTTATAAGCGAGGCTTGTCTGCCGCACCGGTTGATTCTACGGACGGACGACTAACAGTGAACTTCGCTTGGGTTCGGGACACTCTTCATAAAAATCAGGTATGTGCTAATTTTTTCTAAGTTCCCCCTCCACACGGGATGAGCACTTTGAGATTGTCTAGTGATCAATATGAGTTTTATTTTCAAGTCCCATCAATCTGAGACCACATTCCCTCTTCGAGACTTAACATGTTTTCCTTTCGGGCCAATGCAAGTTGCGATGTACAGAGTTCACACTTTACTATTTTCAATAACTCGCGGTTTAGCGTAAAAACCTTCTAGCACCCATTGAGTATAATAGCGTTGTGCTCCCACTGAATAATGTAGAAAAACTTCCAAGTTGTAACTCCAAGTAACCGATTTTGTTAAATTCATCTGTATTCTTATTTTTATTTTTTTTTAATAAAAAGTAAAGTGAAATGGTCTCTTTGATTCAGTCAAGCTATCCCACCTAGTTAGATTCAACTCACAGTCTTCAAGTGTTACCTGGGTTTCGATTTCCAGTACCAAGCTCTACCACTTTAGTACGCTTTCTCATCATCTTCGAACCAGTGGGCCAACGACGTTTCGAGACCGAGGCTAAAAGAGAGTTGGACTCCAAACCAACCTTGTAATACTGGGTGGAAAGTGAAGAAGTGATCTCAATTACGATTTCACAAAAGAAGGTGTACACAATTGCTACGCCAATCCCAGAACCAAAACATCATATATAACAACTATATGTGCACTACACACACACATCACACAGTTTTTAATTTTTATGATACAGACGTATATCCGTGATTATATATCCATATATATATATATATATATATATATATATATATATATATATATATATATATATATATATATATAATTTTATATTACATATAATATTTCTCAACTTTTTCAAAAGAAATATATATATTAATAAATATTCTATGTCACTTTCCTCGTAGTATAAGTATTCGATATATTTTTTAAACAATTCACACACATATCGTCACCATTGTATCCACAGAAAATTGTACAACTTAATTTTGACGCAAAACACCCACACTATACGGCAGAAGCACATGCAGCATATCATTTGTAGAGCTCTATTTGGGGCTATAGTTACTTTGTCTAGAAAGTATCATTGATTTTTTTTTTTTTTTTTTTTTTTTTGTCATCTCGAAACAAACCATAATCTAACGAATTTAGCTATTAATTCATTGCAGATTTGTAAATGCAGACGTGAAAGTAACCTCTTTTAATATGCTCGACGAATACTTCGGTTATTGGCGATAATGAGTGTAAGGACGTGTAAGAGAGACTATTTCGTTTTCCAACCTTTTTGCTTCACATCTTGTACAAAATATCTGACCATGGGCTTTCCTTTTCATTGTACACCATTAACAGTCTGAGATCAAATCCATTGCTTCTGTTACGATTCTATTAATGTTTGCTATTCATTGTCAATATTGCAATGTTCAGAACTTTGCGCGAGCACTTGGACGTTTTTTTTTTTTTTTTTTTTCCAATGCCATGAAGACTTTCCACTATTCTGCTATAAATAAAAAAAATATGAACTAGATATCAACAGTCCTCTTCCATTAAAGACAGTAAGCTTAAAGTTATGTATAATAAGTTGCAGGTTATAAGACATATATGCAATTACCTTACGGGTTAGATGAAAAATTCCGGAAATGTACATCACCTAATAGTTACCTATCAGAAATTTATTCCTTTTGAAATCGCAAAGCATGATACATTTTCAAGTGATGACTTATACAATATGCACGAAGAAGGAGATATCATTATTTAACAAACTACTTTTAGCCGAGATTAGAAAAGAAAAGGTTCACATCTTAGATGACATAGATATGATTCTTTTACTTCTTCATCATCACGCAGGATGTTACATGCGCAGTAAAATCAGCATGGGATTTTCAGCTAAGAAAAGAGTAGAGACGTTTCTGAATCAGTAGATAGGCTAGTCCCCTGGCATTTTAATTAAAGTATTTTGTGATAAATATATACCAAAGAAAACGAAAACATTGCTTGTATTTCTCTATTTTCGTAAAATAACACTATTTCAATTGTTCTGACACAACTATAGTCAGCGCCCGTGTGCTGGGTGCGACAGCGAAGTGGAGATCGGAAACGCTCGGGTTTTAATCGGCTTTTCTCGGGGAAGGGAACAGGGTCCAGCCAGCTAGTCCTCGCAGGGCTGTCAACCGTACCATAATTATGGTACACATCCCATAATTTCAAGTCCTGTACCATGTACCATAGTACTTTCATTATGGTACGCAAAAGTACCATAATCCACGAGATGCGACTGTCTTTTTGCTTCACTTCAATATTGAAAAATTGGACGAATATGGATTTTTTGTATTTTTTTTTTTCCCACAGAATATAAGGTTACAAATATGACACTGGTTTCACTTCCTTTGTATTCTCTGTCTCTACCTTCTGAAGTACGGTACCATAAACATATACTATCCCTGAATGTTTTTATTGCCCTGTTTACCAAAAGGACAACTTTGTTCCACTTTAGAACGAAGTGACTGGAGTGGTTTTCTTTTCGGAAAACAGTTATTGGCAGATGAGGATTCCGTCTGTTCTTTAATACTTGCCTCTGCGCCGCATCAGAAACTAAGAAGGAAAGAAAAAATGCAATTGCAAGGGGACCACTGTATTGTATTGGATTTTTTAAAAAATAACTTTTCTCATGTATTATAGACCTCAGTAGTAATAGGGAGGAGTTTTTACGAAACTTCTTTAGAATGTAATTTTTGTAGTTCAGATTTATCGATGTAAATATATATTTATTTATACATACAAGTTCTGAGCATTACTGGCATCTAAGGCCTTAAGCCCATCGTGTATTAGAGATAACGAATCTGGGTGATCACACTATTCGGGTATGGGAAAGGAAGGAAGCTACCTGAGACCTATATGTTAGGTGCATCCCGTCATTCGTGAGTTTGAATTAGGAGAAACCAGGAAAAGCCTCACTCATAACAATTGTTACGCATCTTTTCGACCGTGTGTTCCAACCAGGAATCGAACGCGGACTGCTCGCACCAAAGGCGAATTATGGTGCACGGGGATACGTAATGCATAGAGCCATTCCATTTCGTGCGTGTTAATGTTACCCAATCTTTTTTTTTTTTAAAGTATAGTACGTGCTTGTTTCATTGGAGTTTCATTCCTTACAGCACAAAGAGATGTAATGTTGAATCTGAGCAAGGATTGGAGCTATCCTGTCTCTAAAAGGTGTAGTGAAAGAGCTGTCTCGTCTAGAAAAAAAGAATGCTGTTTTTACTGGAAGAGTTCTGTTCATCTCGTACTTCACGAAATTTCTGGGCAATACTAGGTGATAAATTTAATCGGGCCAGAACCACACAAAAACCATCGGAAATCAGACCGAGGTTTCAAGCATCTAAGGTAGTAACAGAGATCCTCTGCATATAGCCTATCACCAAACGAGCGTAGAGCAATTGGGAGATCCTGGGTTCAAATCGCGAGACCGACCATTCTGACTGAGGTTTCCCATGGTTTCCTTACTCTCACCATGTGAATGCTAGAATGGCACCTTTAAATAGGGCTAAATAGGTCGTGGCTGACTTTCTTCCAAATTTTCCTTCCCTAGTTATTAGTAGTATTTGAGTGTAAAATATCCCTTCAGTTGCTGCCACTGAAACCTTGGTTATATATAAATATTAAATGGAAGAACAATCCTAAATGAGAGAGGTTAGTTCGCCCAAAACGACTATGTTACTCTGTGCATGTAAAAAGAATTTGACGAGCTGAAATGAATTACAAATAAAGTTATACAACTTTTAAATTTTATGCGAAGTTAACGTTTCTGTAAAGCCACAAAAATTCTGTGTGCATTTTAGCGTTTTCCTGTTAGGTTTTTCATAATGTAGCATGATAAAACTGATAGTCTTGTATGTAATGAATATAGTGCTTCTTCCGTACAAGACGGTGTAGCACTATATATGAAACATTAGCTACTAATTTTCTTCCTTGCATTTGAACCTTGAATAAAGAGATTTGTCAACTCGCTTGTCACTATATCTCGAGTTCTGTCAGTGAGTATTATAGTTATTCTAATTTTACTGCACAATGTAGTCTAGTGCATCATAAACTTGAGACAATTTATTTTGGTCAGATGTTATTGTACCAATACGTAGGAGAAACGACGTTCATGGTATTGTCACATATATATTATTATTATTATTATTATTATTATTATTATTATTATTATTATTATTATTATTATTATTATTATTATATTAATAATAATAAAACTCGAAATAAGTAGCTTTCCAATTGACAAATAAACAAATGGGGGGGGGGGGAATAATAATTACTGTATATCACGCTTGATTTTTGGAGCGTACCATAATACTCTAGAAAATACCATAATATTGACCATCATGCACAATAATTACTAGGTACTTAGTTGGCAGCCCTGAGTCCTCGTGTTATGTTGTCTAAGCTCTAAGCACGGGCGTTCTGTCGTATGCGCGGCCGTTTCAGTCTTGTATTCTGGACCATTGGATTCCTTAATTCTCAAGAAATGCAACAAATAATACCCAATGGTAGAACAACTCCAAGCATTTTCATTTAGACAAAAATGAAAGATTATATACATAATATCAAAACGGATTATTTTGCTTCTTCGAAATAGTTAACTGCATGTAAGACAAGAAACAAATTGTATTGCTGGCCTTGTATTCTGTTCCACATAGAAAAGGACGTGTGGAAGAATGATGGCTTTTGTGACATGAACAATTTTCGCAAACCCAAGTTGCGCCAAGAAAAATGTTATTCACACCTGTCCACAATAACTAAACTGAAAACTTTCGGGAAACCAGAATTGATTTTCAATTGAGCAAGCAATGCAGAAGTTGATTCAAACCGAGAACTAATGAACCGATTCATTTATTCCTCTTGTTTTATGGCAACAAGAGCTATCATTTAGAAGTCATAACAAACAGGAAGATTCTGTCAATTAGGGAAATTATAAAGTAGTAATTCAGTTACTTTCTAAGTACGACACTAAATGGACTTGCAGGGGCGCCTGGAGAAAATTTTCTAGGGAGGGGCCCATCTCCATGGTTGCTATGTTGCGTCTGGTATTTCTGGTATTTAATATACGTGGTTTGCTATATTACGTATACATTTTCGTGAACCAGAGAAAGGTCCGGGCCCCACCCTGCCCTCTCGTTCGGGTGCCCATGTTGACTTGTCATCTTCACAGCATGGACGTGTTTATAGGAACATCAACAGAATTCAGAATTATATTATTAAATGTGTTGGTGAGTAATTTTGGATAAAATTGAGTCAGAAATGAACAATACACTTCTTACAGCAATAATGTTGGACAAAACTACGGACATTGCAAAGATCTCTCAACATTCAATCGGTACGTGAAAGACGGCAATTCATGAAAGATTTATTTGTTTTGCAGATGTTACTAGTGATTGCACTGTGACTGCTTTAAGTGAGCATGCTTTCCAAATTCTCTCTCAGCATGGATGGAGCTGCCACATTTTCTGGACATTTGAACGGTTTACAATCTTTTGTGAAAAGGTGTTTGAGTGCACTCACCATACACTGCTATCATCACAGACTCAATCTCGTTGTTCCAAAGTCTGTTAATCACATCAAGGAATGTAAAATATTTTTTTTTTTTTAGAATAAGTGGCGTTCCAAATTTCTTTTCATATTCATCGAAATGCTGTAACGCGCTTGCTGAATCAGAAGTAACTAAGCGATTTCCAACGGTTGCCACTATAAGATGGAATTACAATTCAAAAATTGTGTATGCAGTAAACGAAAATCAAATAGAACTCTTACGGTGTTCTGAGAACATTGTAGAAGATTCAGATAATTGCGACACCGAAGCTTTCATGACTACAAAAAAAGAAAAAATGTGTGAGTTATCAGTGAAGGATTTCGATTTTGCATTTCTACTAAAAGTTTTCAGCCATTTTTTTTTTTTTCGCGCACGGATATACTATTCAACATTCTTTAAAGTAAAACCTTGGATGTGAAATATTGCATCCAAAAAGTACAAAAAATGGTATCTTAACTTAGAAATGTAAGAAACGATTTTGAAGACTTAGAGAAAAGTAGAATTGGATGACAACGGGAACCTTCTAATAAAAGACGTAAAGTAGATGACTGAACAGATTCAGAAATTAAATATGTGCGTATCTTCAATGACATTATTGATACTGTGATTTCAAGATCTCAGTGAGTTACAATTTCTTGAGCTGTTAGATTTAAAGAATTTTCAGTGCTTGAAATCTCGATTTCCTGATTGCTTGCTTTTGACCCTTCAATCAATTTACGTTTTTTTTTTTTTTTTTAATTTTAACAATTTGCGGAGTGAATTAATATAGGTTTACAGACTCTTAGATTTTTCAAATAAAACTATGACTGAAATTATCCATTTCTTGAAAGAAAGAGGCTTGGTAGAAGAAGCGTTTACAGAAACATATAAATTGTCTTATTTGGTGTCAACAATACTACTCAGGACCTCCACTCTACAGCACACATCTCTTCGAACCTAGTCCCCTGTGAGAAAAGTCACGGCACGCCACTGGTTGCATTGTAGGCAATACAGAATGAAATATTAAAACAATAGTAACGAAAGCAACGAAATTTATCGCAGCTTTTATGGTGTACAATTTAAAGGAAAGACATGCCAGACGTTCGGTGTAGAATGTGGAGCTAAAAAATCGAAATACCAGAAATCTCTCTTACACCTCTTTACAATCATTACCAGCAACAAGTGAGGCATTCATCGAGCATAAATAGAAAACCTTACTTTCAGAGTTGTATTTGCGAATTTGTAATGGATCAGTCCCTACCTTTGATAAATTCATTAGAATATGAGTGGTTTCAAGATGATACAAGAAAATTCTTACAATCAGTGACCAGGGGTGGCTCTATAATGAAATCACAAAATCACGTGCCTTCGCAATTAATAATAAGAAAAATATTTTTTTTAAATATAAACAATTATGGAACTTTATTCTTGCATATCAATAAAGAAAGACGGAACAAAAATTTTATAGTTATTTTAGTATGGAGTCTTCAACCCTGATTGATGTCCATAAGAGATATGGCAACTTAGATTAAATCATCATCATCATCATGTTACTATCTGTTTACATATCCCATTTGGTTCTTCCTAGTGCACGCTGATTTCACAGAGCAATCCTTTAAACGCCTGGCCTTACGTACAATGTAATCACATATGTTTCATGACAGAAAAAATTTCCTTTCCTGCTTCCTTGCGGTAGGGAAGAGGGAAGGAAATATGGTGGAACCATAGTCTAAGCTCTATCGCTCGTTGCATGGAAAGAAGAAGACAGTAGAAGGAGAAATTCGTTCTGCTTCTCACGAGAGAATGAATTATTCATATTGTTTCAAGTGCGATTCTACTCAATAGATTGTCGATGAAGAATTGTTTGCTTTACGACGCGCATATATAAATTATTATGAAGGGAAAAGCACATTTTTAAAATGCATTTTAGGGTTTCAGAATCTAATAACATCCTATCTATATGTACTTTTTTCTCAAGCATTTAAAGAACGAATGAATACTCTTGAAGTACACTTTAAACTGATTTACTATGAAATGCTACTGTAAAACATTTATGCAAAGATCACAGGCAAATATGTATGACTGCACTACGGACTTCAAATAGACAACTATAAAATATTAATAAGTAAAGAATAGCAAAATGTCGAAAATTGAAAATTTCAAACTTAACAATGAAATAGGCTACATTAAGCTTTCTCAACTTATTTCATATTTCACTCTCTTTTATAATATAGAACAATATGTATCAACTTTGCTCACTAATTTATTAAACAGAAATTAAAGTCTAACAGTTACTGATGATTTAGGGCGATGATGTTTCGTTAACTATACTATATATTGTCTTCTTGGTAATGTCATAATGAAGAACTTGATGAGGATATATTTGTTTATCAGTTTCATCTTAATAGGTTGTGAGGCAGAGGCGGATCCAGGACGGACTTCTGGGGGGGGGCGGTGGGTTGTAATACTGCTAGTTAGAGCTACTATTAAGAGCTCCCAAACTCTGAAATGGGTTTTATTTATATATAAAATTTTAAAAAATCCTCTTCCGGGGGAAGGGGGGGAAATTGCCCCGATTGCACCTCTGGATACGCCACTGTTGTGAGGTTATCGTACAGCGCAAATTTTTAGGCTTACAGATTCTTCTTTTTTTTTCCGATTGCTCAAAAACTATATCAGCTTGTTCTGCTATTTTTTATTTTTATTTTTGTTCAACGATAATAGTATTGTTGAATTCATTTATTCATAATAATAATAATAATAATAATAATAATAATAATAATAATAATAATAATAATAATAATAATAATAATAATAATAATAATAATAATAGTAATAATAGATTTACGTACTATATACTGTATGTAAAAAGAATAATGTTAATTAAAAGATTGTATCTATTATTGTTTGTCCATAGCCCCGGAACCTTCTTCAGCAGCTATGCGGAATCAAAATTTCACTATGTAGCAACGTCGCAGATTAACTTGGAACCATTAGCATTGTTCTTCGAATCCATCAAGCAGTTACACCGATTGTCATGCAAATAAATGATGCTAGCATCAACATCTATCGACTTTAACTGTCATCTGGAAAGAATCAATGTACTATTTGATAGATTGGTAGATTCTTCACTGTGATTCTTTTTTCTGCGACGTTGCCACATAGTGCAATTCGCTTCTCTAGAGAGAATCCGAAAGGTGTTTTGGGAAATGAATTTAGTGAATGAGTTGTCAGAAACTAATCGCAACATAAACACATACAGGCTAAAAAGTACATTAGAAATACTTTCGCTAATTATTTTTTCGAGTATCTGGAGTATCGAGTATCGAGTATTTTATCGAGTATTATTTTATCGAAATATTTACTTCCCGTTTCGAATCTACTGTACGTTTAAAACAAAAACTTACATCACACTTGTTATGCAGGGTTGCCAACTAAGGACACTATCACAAACATCGAAAAATAACCAAATTTTGAAGGATCCTTCGAAAAAAAGTCAAATTTTCAATTCCTTGTGGCTATGATTTTACTTGTTCGAATAATTCATATAATGACCGTAGTATTGGACGCTAAAATGCTTTGGATGTGCATTGCCTCGTCTGTGTCACTTTCGTTATTACTGCTGTACAGTCCACCAAAATTTGGATATTTGTGGTACTGTACCGCCCTTACTTTGCAACATCGAATCACAGAAGTTATCTTACAAGTTTTCGTTTAACATATACATTTGAAATATGTAATGACTTGACGTAGTACTATTGAAAAAAAAAACTTTATGTTGGACTGGCAACAATGTTAACCTGGTGGTATCAAAAAGTATGTCAAACAGTGTCTGCCTGCTGTCATTTGCGTTTTTTCTTTCGTCTATTAGTGTAAAAGTTACAAGGAAGTAGCGAGATAAATGGTCCACCTATACATGAACCTTTTTGCTTTGAATCACTCATACTATAATTTTTCAAAGTATTGTGTGTATATATATATATATACTTAGAAAATTATAGTATGAGTGATTCAAAGCAAAAAGGTTCATGTGAACATGGGTCCGAGTTTGAACGATAATAGATACGAATAGAAATGAAAATGAAGTAGAAAAACGTAAACAAAATCAGTTTCATGTAAAACGTGGAAATATAAGAGTAACTGTGAAAGTTAATGCTAGAAAAACATGATAATACTTATTATTGCATTACTTTGTGGTGTAATGGTAATTAGTACATGATAATTAAGTCCTTAAGAAGCAAGTAATTAATGGTAAAAAAAAATACAATATTAACGCATACTGGTCAGTAGTAGCACGAACAATTGATCACAAGCAGGTGAAAAGGACACATAGCAGGCCACAACAGACTTTGAAAAATGTCACCACCAACATCTATGCATGTCTGTACGCGTTGAAGGACATCTGGTATTGCGTTACGAAGCTCTTGTGATATTCGCTTTAATTCAACAGCATTCATACTACAAACTTCCATTCCATCCCTTGTATTCACCCTTTCCCGGTAAACCCCTTGTTTCATCCACTCCCATAAACAGAAATCAAGAGGGATGAGATTAGGAGAACGAGGTGGCCAAGCAACCAGACTACCGCGATCAATCCATCGATTAGGGTAGGTGGCATTAAAGTACCGAATGATTAACCGATTGGCATGAGCCGGTGCTCGGTTATGCTGCAAGATGAGGTTCCGCCTTATATACAAAGGAACATTGTCTAACTGGTCCGTCAAAGTATTTTGTAACAGATGAAGGTACCGCTGTACATTCATGCATTCATGAAGGATAAGGGGCCAACAGGAATGTCGCCAACCATTCCACACCACATATTTATGAAAAATCTGCCTTAGTACCCCGTGACAAGGGTTATATTAGGAATTTCGAGCCGAAGTGTATCTTATATGATTATTATTCACATAGGTACGAGTGAAGATCATTTCATCAGTGTAAAAATGTATGGCACTTGTACTGCATTGTGTAGTAACCAATGAAAAAATTGAAGCCGGGAAGTGTAATCAGCAGGATGAAAGTGCTGCACCGGTTGGTAATGAAATGAATACGAATTGTTCGCATGTAGTGTCCGCTACAGATGGGTGCGTGGAATACCCATACATATTGACATTCGTCTAGTAGTTGTGGTAGAACTTCGTTGCACAAGAACAATTGTTTTTTTCCTGTTCTTTTACAGATTGTCTGATTTTACATTCGGAAGTCACTTTAGCACTGGGAATTGTTCCATGCTCTCTCAATGCACGAAACGTATTAGTAAACATTGTCTTATTTGGTGTTTTGGGTAATGAAACAAGCCTCCTGTATACTTCAACAGTCGCGTGAGTACTTCTATCACAAAACCTGTACACAAACACCATGTCCACATGTTCCTCATTTATCTGTGGATATCATTTTACGGTAACTGTGTGTGAAATGCTTCCGAAATAATCCAGATAACAACAGCTCAAAATGAGCACATGTTCCAGCTACACACTCTCACAACACTGTAGGTGTGACGCTTCAATTAGTAACTGTGTTACGTGTGCTGCTACCTGTTGGCAATCTTGCGACCTCAGTATGAAACATTTCTAGTCGACAATCATTTTAACAGATATGAGCCTCGAATCTATTTTTGTCAGGGAACATAATGGCTTACTTACTAGCTACTACGTAGCTTTTACCAACTTCAATAAATTATTTATTTCCAATACATGAAGTGCATTGATCTTGGTGGTGGTACTTTTATTTCTGTTCATATCTCAGTTATCGCTCAAAATGCACCCATGTTCATATGAACTTTTTTTCTTGCTTAGAATTACTCATTCACGCATACTTACTACCATTTTACAAAGTATTGCCACTTCATCCTGGAATGGAAGTAACATTTTGAGAAAATTCACGCGGTAGATGTGGTCAACCATTCTACAATGGCAATTTTTTTTTTTTCTTGGTGAGCTTTCTGCAGTGAGGTTGAGGGTGTATCACCGGTTAAGTTAGAGAATTTCGCCAATATCTTGAGGTACGTGTTGAGAAACAATGTGGAGGAACACATACCTGTTTCTCGAATGAGCAAAGCATAGAGTAGGGACTGTTTGATGTAATAAGAATATAAAATCTTTGACAAGGGTAGAGTAATTGCATGCTGTTGATAGATTTGATATGTATGTTAATCTGGAAATGCCCAGACCGCAGGATGCTATTGCATGATTGTAAAAGATCCAGGCGGATTTGACTTAGTAATTATTGGGACTGAAGGAATAGTTCTAGTGCTGGTTGATCGTAGAGCAGTTTTTTTTTTTTTTTTTTTTTTTCATCCTATAAGTAGCTTCGCGTATAAAGGAGTTATGCGAGTGTCCTTGATTAGTCATTTTCAAATATAAAATTGCTCATGGTTAGGACAAATTGGACAACTTGAATTAGGATTTGTGTATTCAGTTTTTGAGTCCTGGCGCATGTATTTAGAAATCGTTTAACGGCGCTGAGACATGGTTAATTGATATATTAAGATGTAGTGAATTTAGGTGTATGGAGCTTAGAGAAGATAGAGAAGTGTAATGGGAGAGACCAAATATGGGATTGGAGGCGGTAGTCGTGGAAACCAGACATGTGTTTAGTGAGCTACCAAAACTGAAAACAACGGATCTTTCTGGCTTGTCGAGTTTGTGGAATTTTAGGGAAAAGATAAAACTTAGAGGTTTTTGATGTTTTGGAGGAATCTGCAAAAAAGAGGAAGATGCCTCATGATAAGCCTACAAGTACATCATGGTTAGTTAAGTAAAATTGAATTTTAGTAGATAACCATTGTTAATAATCTTTGGACATAAAGTTGCTGTAGGCCTTTGTAACGGTAGTCGGAGTTCATGATCACTGTGGTACAGAATTTTTCCGTGAACTAGATGATGTTGGTAAGATGAGAACATAGCACCACTCTGCTCGTATTCCGTCTTTGGATTTGCATCAACAATACTTGATAGTTCTGCAGAACATCCCCATCTACTCTGCCAGAACAAGCAACACATCACAACGGTATCATTGACCATACTTTCCGCGTAAGTATATCGAATTCTTCCCCAAGATTCTCTTATGCCTCTCAGAAATAGATGGAAAGACACATTATTATCTTATTGGCAAAATAGTATCTGGCTTTAGCTGTCTATATACCTCGCTACACTCACTCCGTTTACCAAACTTTATTGTAACCAATGTTTTTTTTATTATAGTTTACAATTATTTTTCCTACTTACTTTTCTTTCTGAATTATCTCCCATCTTTTATTTATTATTTTTTAATTATTATTTCACATCATCCCGAATGTATGCTTATCCATAATGACAATTTTCTTTGTAGTGAAAAAATGTTCTTGTTTCTCGTATCTTTGATAGACTTTCGTAGCGAGCAGCTATTCTTTACACCTTTAAGGCGTGAAATCTCCTTTTCTTCTTTGTTCCCAAAACGGCAATTCTATTCACTTTAAAGTTCACAGTGAATTGAGTGTTGACCAAATTCGAAATTTTGACGAGACTGAGTTGATCAATTTGTCATCACAGAAGTGAGCTGAACGAGCTAGGGAATTGCAATTTCCAACCCCTTTGTTACGGTCACAGTCAAATGGATGATGCACATAGTTTTTGTCAACATACTTATGGGTGAACAGCTGCACTTCGATTGAAAGCAGTTTTTTCATTGAATGAATTACACCCAAAAGTCTTAAACATATTTTGGGTGTTCAAAAAATGGCACCCATGGACGACAGAAAACTATTTTATAAGTCAAAATAAAACGAAAATGCTACATATTGTTATACTCTAGGTGGCATCCTTCAAACGTTACGCCAATTAAAAATTTGGTGATGTAACGTCGTAGATGAATATTGTGCCAAGACCTCTTTTACGAATCCATCAAATAGTTACATTGGCTCCTTCCAGATTGTAGTTAAAGCCACTAGATGTTGATATTAACCCTATCCATTACCATCCAGTGGCGACTTTAGTGGGTAGGCCGGGTAAGCGCAGGTCTACCCAAAAAATTTGAAAAATATATAACCGCTAAAAGATACAATAAACAGTAAATATGTTTTCCACTATTTATATTAATAGTAGATAATTATTTAACAAATAGCATCAACCACTGCTGTAAAAGTAATTTCCTACTGTCATTAATCGATCAAATGTATCTATGTATCCATAAGCGAGGGAGTGGGCCTACCCAAAATTAAAATCCTAAAGCCGCCCCTCAAGTTATGTATGTGAAAAGAAATAAACACAGTCACTTGGTAACAGAGAAGCAAACAAATAAAATATATATGCACTTTTTTTTTTTTTTTGTTTGTTTTTTGTTTGGAGCATGATATAACTTGTACTGATGTTAATGGGTGGGGTTAGTATCAACGTCTACCGGTTTTTATTATTATCTGATGAGAATTGATGTAATTGCTTATGGCTTCATAAAGTAATGCTGCTAATGGTTTCAAGTTAATCTGCAACGTTGCCATATTGTCAAATTTTTGGTTGATGCTAGCGTCTGAAGGAGTTCCCGGAGGGTGTATCATTATGTAATTTGTTTTATTTTTACCTGTAGAATAGTTTTCTGTGGCCCGTAGGCACCATTTATAGAACACCTGAAATATATAGATAGCTGAATGAAAGGATACAAGTCTCATTACAATCCATGTACTAATCTTGCACATTTCACATTTAAAAGCCAATGACATGCATTCTGTATCCCTTTTCCAATTATGATTTATATTGAGTAATCACCTAGAACCGAACAGCATCTTCCAACGGGACACTGCCACCATAATCAGTCACGACGAACAAAATACCTCCTGGAATCTTGAGACGCCATTTGTCAATGGAGTCACCTGGCTTAAATTAGAAAAAATACAAAAAGAAAATATTTTTGCCTCAAATTGATTTGATTTCGGAAAACGTTCATGAGTACGTACACATGGGGATTTTTTGGACTATTAAAATTTGCGTATAACTAAAGTTTTGTACACTTTTGTGCAATTTTTAGAAATACAAATTACATTCTTTAAAAATGCTATTTTTCGATAAGTATCCTTCATATTAAGGTTTTACAAATCTTGTCAACCAAAAGCAATAGCTCTTTTATTTTTTTGTTTATTTAAACATAATATATGTATCACATTACTCTTATCTGTATGTTGTGTAAGCTTGTAATAACATTTAATGTATATCGTTGCAGGAAATGGGGTAACGTGAACGAAAAGGACTATGAATTTTATAAGAGTTTTCTGATCAAAGTTGCCAATCTCTCCTACTACACTATTGACGAGTTCAAGAACATAGAAAGTGAACCACTATACAAAAACCTGCCAAAGGAAAATCTCAAAGAAGTTCTCTACGAGGTAAAAATTAAAATTTTGGGATTCTTAAATATCGTTAGTACAATAGTTCAAGACAGAGTATAATATTTAAGTGAAATATAGAAACCGTTTGGCACATTTTTCTTAATTAAATGACATGACTAAGCTTGGTTAAATGATTTGGCTCAACATTGTACGTCTACAATTAGTAGCTTATTCCTTTGCTGTGTTTCGGTAATTTTATAGTATTTGACCAACACATAATTTAATGTTAATTAAGATCACATGAATATATAACTTTAGTGTATTCGTCGTTTTTTGAACTTGAAATGACTGTAAATGAAAGCTTCTTTCGAAACTTCTTTTGCTAAAACAAGTACATTAATACTGCAAGATTAGTCATGTCATTTAGTTATTTATATACGATTTAGGTTTGCAATAAATCAGTTTAATTAGTTCTAAGTCGATTCGTTTATAACCAGAGGAAGATTATAGGCAGATACGGAAATGTCACAATTGTTTCTTATTCGAAACACTGTTCTTTTAATCTCGAAATGAATTTCATTTTTAATGTTGTCAAATTTGGAAATAATTTACTTCTGAATTTTTGGTCTATTATGTGCTTTTGTGCTCTTTCGATGCATTAAAAATCTGGTTCAGTGCGTTCAATCAGTCACTCTGCAGTAAATTATGGCAAAGAGATACGTAGAAACACTCCACTACAGTAAATGTTGAGAATGGTTTGACTTAGCTTGAGGGCACACGTCAATTGTCCTACATATTTTTACGAATACTCCAAGTATAGATCAGTGATCGGTAAGTTGTATGTATCTTATATGTGATAGGTCTCTCAGTATTTTGATAGTTTTAGATCGATCCTGACATTGTTCAACGAATGTTGTTGAACCACTTTTAAATGAGTAGAGTTTCACATGTTTTCTACACTTGTCACTTACACGAAACAAATGTTCCACCAAAAAATATTTGTTGCTCCATTGTTAACATTGTAGCACACACACCGACGATACTCGATGTCCAACACACCTTTAAGTGTAACAACGGTTATAATGTAACGCGAATCGTCTTTATTGTGCAGTATACGTCTCAATTGAGTTGAAAGGTAAATTCTAATTTCGTTTCTGTCTGTGTTGGGCATTTGCATAACATAACACACATACACACACACACACACACACACACACACACCAGAAGAAAAAGTAAATATTTCAATTCTTTTCTCACAATACCTGTGTCCACTGCGGAGCTACTTTTTGAACCCACTGTAGTATCAGTAGCTACTACCCAGTCAATAAACTGTAGGGTATTCAGTCTATAAATGGTTGTAGCTAGTGAAAAAGATTTTCAGGAAAATTTTGAAACGGAAATTTTCCGTTTCATAAAAAGTTATTGTATCGTAAGCTTTATTTGTAATGAAAATTCCATGAAAAAAGAGTTATATAAAGTGAAAAATTTAACATTTCGATTCTGGAAAAATATGTTCGATCAATGTAGTGTACTTTTACCATAGAATTTATTTTTGATCATAGAAAGTTATAATATCGACGATTTATCAGTTTCATGTGCGAAATACAATGATTTCTCATAACTTTAATACTTTTTTTTACATTTACATAGTTCCATCATATAAATAAGTAGGGTTAATACAAATTATCTACTGTAAGTTTTTCATTACCAAAAATTCCAAAGTTTAATTGAAGTAGCTCATTGAAACAAATACTTAAAATTTTCAGGAAATAATATATATATATATATATATATATATATATATATATATATATATATATATATATATATATATATATATATATATATATATATATATATATATATGCAGAAAAAGTAAATTCTAATTACTAATAAAAAGGTTGAATTTGAAGATGTTCATCCACTTTCTTTACAGTATATAAAAAAAGTACGAAGCTACAAGCTGCAATAAGTAACTTCTTATTAATTTATAAAGTAAAAAGATATTTCTTCCTCTTTGGTTATATGCATATTTTTCTACTATATTAATATCTTCTTTCATTATTCTTTTATACAATTTGTATATAATAATTATAGTTATTTAATTATTTTCAATACAAAGTTGTTTTCTGACTACATTTTTAGAACTAAATATATATATATATATATATATATATATATATATATATATATATATATATATTTGGTCTAGGAATTAATTCGTGCGGTTGGTATGCACACATTGAAGCTGTAGTACAAACACAAAATACATAAATACCTTAAGAAAAATATTGTCCATCGCTAGCCACCACTTTCGCCCATCTGTCAGGCAATGTACGGATTCCGTGGCGAAAGAAGTCCTCATCCTTGGAAGCGATCCAGTCAGAGACCCATGTTTCGATATCTTCTGAAGAAGTAAACCGCTGTCCAATCAAATCGTTGTTCATGCAATCGAACAAGTAGTAGTCCGAAGGAGCAACGTCTGGTGAATACGGCGGGTGGGGTAAAACTTCCCATCCGACATTTTCTAAATAGGGTTTGACCGGTTTTGCGACATGTGGGCGAGCGTTATCATGTTGAACAATAAGTTTATCATGTCTGTTCTCCCATTCTGGTCGTGTTCTGGCCAGAGCTTGCTTCAAACGCATTAATTGTCGTCGATAACGTTCTCCATTCATAGTTTCACCCGGTTGCAGCAGCTCATAGTACACCACACCTTTCATATCCCACCATATGCACAGCATAACCTTTGCACAGTGAATATCTCGTTTTGGTTGTGATGGACCTGGTTCACCTGGTTTCACCCAGGCCTTTTTTCGTTTAGGGTTCTCGTAATGGATCCACTTCTCATCACCCGTAATAATTCGATGCAGAAACCCCTTTCTGCTCTGTCGTTGAAGCAGCAATTCGCAAATGGTTTTTCGTCTTTCAACGTCTCTGTCTTTCAATTCATGTGGAACCCAATGTGACATCTTTTGAATCATTCCCATGGCTTTCAAGCGTTTGGAGACTGTTGTTTGATCAACGCCTAATGCTGCTGCAAGTTGTTCCTGCGTTTGACACGAATCCTGCTCGAGCAATGCTGTCAATTCTTCGTCTTGAAATTTTTTTGGCTGTCCAGCTCGCTCTTGGTCTGCCAAGCCGAAATTACCACTTCTAAACCGTGCAAACCACTTCTGACACGTTCGCTCAGCTAGAGCATGGTCACCATACACTTCCACCAAAATACGATGACTTTCAGTCGCACTTTTCTGCATGTTAAAGTAATGCAGCAGGACACCCCGCAAAAACACTTTATCAGGCACAAATTGCGCCATGTTCACTTAACTACAAACTGGTGTTGTTGACGCTTTAATCCACTGCCCTATACTACGAACGATACGCGATGACAGGGGTTTGCAACACATGTGTGGATACACGGAACTGTGGGACGCTCCGTTCGTTGCGCCATCTCTTGTCCACCCGCACGAATTAATTCCTAGACCAAATATATATATATATATATATATATATGTGTGTGTGTGTGTGTGTGTGTGTGTGTGTGCTCCATCACAATCCTGAAACGCTAGGAGCAATTCTAACTAAACTTGGTACACGTATTACTTGCAGCCTGGAAAAGAGTACTGTCAGGATAAGACCCGCGGATACATGAAGGTGGGAATAATTTAAAATGATTGAAAACGATCGCTATTAGTGTCAAATCCATGGTTTTCGGTATTCATGAGTTGATTTGTGACAATTTTGATACTCATTAACTCCAAGTCCCCCCCCCCCTAGTGAGAGTAAGAACCCTTGCATACCTGGAGGGAGGGGGATACATATAAGAATGATCGAAAACAACAGATATTAGTGTTGAATCCATAGTTTTCGGGCTTGCTCAGATAAATAGTGACACTCCTAATGACGTTTAAGTCCGATTTAAGCCCTCATTCACACCGGGGGAGAGGGGTCGTGAAATGGTGATATGTAAAAATATCGAAAACGACCTATATTAGTGTTGAATCATAAATTTTCAGTGTTTAATTGGTGGCAGTCTTGATGCAATTTGAGACCAAGCTCAGTCTCCAATGGGGACAAGACCTCCCGAGCACTCCTAGAGGAGTGGAAGGAGCAGACATAAGTGATAAGAAACCACCGATATTAGAAAACACATTGTAATACCGTATGAAAAAATATATTGTTTGTTTGATAAATCTGGCTGATCAACCATATTGATTGTTTTTGTATTTCAACATGTTAGCCTTCAATATGTTAGCCCTTATAACACTGTTTAATCTATCAAACATGCCAGTCTTCATGGTGTTGTTTAATACATCATATTGCTTCTTCTTTCATTCTAACATGATGAAGTCCTTTCTATATTTGCTTCCTAGATACGGTGATATACGTTTTCTCTAGATGTATAAATGCTATGACTAATTGTTCAACGAATATTAATGTATTTTCAATTAGCTGTCTTAAACTTAGTGCGAATGTGAGACTTTTTTTTAAAAAAAATGATTTCTTTCCAGTAGCTATTTAGCAAGCTTCTTACAATATAGTATAGTTAAATACAAATAATAGTACTCTAAGCAAACTGTATCAGTATTTCAATATACAAAACTTAAACCAACCTAACAATATAAATATGTTTTTCAGTTAATAAGTTTAGTAAGTATTTCCAATATCATCATGTGCCTTAAAAGTTATTTCCAACTGGCTAAGGTATGACGTACTAGCGCGCTTTTACAATCGGGTAAACAGGAGATAGAAACACTAAAACAAAGGAGGGGAAGGAATGAGGTAGGAGAACGGAACAAGGGAGGTTGGTAATTCTCGCATAGTCATGGATCCATGTACAATATGCCCGCAAAATCATATCTATCTGCCCCTTCTCTTCTCCGCATGGTTTACACAGAAAAAAAGAATAAACTGTGATATCCAGGCTTACCAACCATACAATAATTACGATAATAGATGAATATACGATAGTTTTACAACGCATACTTGTTTGTAGTTTCTGAACGTGCTAATAAATTTGTAAATCTGCATTAAATAATTATAAAACGCACATATTAATGTTTCTAATAGTCACTACCACTACAATAAATCAAAAACGATTTAAGAATGGGCAAATGGCATCCTGCATCCATTCTTTAAATTCAGTTACGTTTACCAGGGAATGGAAATGTTGTTGTTCAAAGTAGTGTTAATAAGAATTTTAAAAAAAATGGTGAGGACAGTGACACCGATTTGGAGATTGAAAGAGAAGATTACTAGATAAGTTTATTATATATTATTGATATTATTAGTAGTATTATACTTGTTTGAACAATTATCACCTGTATAACAAATATACGACATTTTTTTGCAATATATGATAATAATTTTAAAGACGATAATCGATACTTTTGTACTCTGAGGTTGGCAACTCTGATGATGTCACAGATCATTCAGTTGTAAGTGACTGCTTTAAAAGAGCCGGATATAACTTTAAATTTAACAGGCTACATATTTCCGAAGGGAAACTGAAAGAGATTTTGAAATTTATCGCTATCAATTAAGATAAGTATATTAAGATATCACAAAGAAAGATATGCTAATAAAAATATTTTTTAAATACTACTGAGTTTATTGAGTGCACTTTACAAACTTATTCTTTTAAACTTCAAGGTCGTGGAACACTGTGAAGAACTGTACACAATATGCGAGTGGAAGGGAATTACAGCCAATAGTTGTTGTGAACATTTTGTTCCCATGTTCACTGAAAATGGTTTCTGCTACTCATTCAACGCTAAATTCTCCGAAGACACGTGGCCATGGTAAGTATTTGTTTATAACGTATGATAATATGAATATGTTGTGTATGTAGAAACTAATAACGAAATTAAATACTTCATTTAACATTCACTTATTTTATTTCAGTAACACTTGTTTTGCGATAACCAACATTTATATATAAATCAGTCATTTTTAGCCGCAAAATAAAAAGAACTTTAAAATATTTCAACTTGACTAGTAGAATGGCATCAAAAAAAAAAACACCAGAAATACATTTAAACGAAATACGAAAAGGACTGTAGAGATTTGAATAGCTTACTGATTAGCTACAACCAATAGTAATATAATTGTCAAATTATTAACAATTCAAACTATGAAAAGGGATACAATGAAAGACAGATTCTGACCAAAACATATACTATCTCATAAATATTAGCGTCACAGTTTCGGCAAAGTATCTTTGCTTTCATTAGACACGTTATCTTTGATACCTTTATTTATACTTTTATATACTTTGATACTTTTGATATTAAAGATACTTGAGACTAAAGATACGCTATTACTTATTAGATAGTATATGCTTTGTTCAGAATTTGTCTTCCATTTTATACAAGTAGTTCCAAAACTAGAACGAGTGGTATTATGGAAACGGAAGTTTTTCGCAATCAGTGGGCATGTTGGTAAGAACCACTGGTTTCAATAAACCACAAATTTCAACATTACGAAATGTTTTCTATACAAATTTCAACATTACGAAATGTTTTCTATACAAATTTCAACAATACGAAATATTTTCTAATATTTAATAATTTATATAAATAGTCAGGGTTATTAGGATATGAAGAAGTGACTTAAAGAAAATCATTAATGTATAAAATAGTAAGAGAAGGGGCAGGCCCTTGCGTAATCATAGTTTTAGTTTGTCTTAAATGTTTAGAGGAATAATTATCTTTACCATTAGTTTTTTGTAATATGAGCCATTTGATGCTTGTCTCCTAAGATGAGTGTAAAGGCTTAACCCTATTTTTCCAAGTCCCCTAGTTTGTACGGAGCAACAATATTCACAATAATAATTCAATCAAACTGAAGGGAAGATTATACAAACTTTGCCCAAAGATAAGTTGAATAGATAAACAGAGTATAATTCATGTAGTTTTTAATTATATTTTGTTATGTTTCTTGTTGAGAGCACTTAATTTTATTCTTCAGAAACATGCTTTCGATAATGAAGCTCTCTCAACAATGAAAAAGAAACAAAATACAACCCCATCCCCCCCCCCAAAAAAAAGAAAAAAAGAAACTGGATGGTGTAGATATTAATTTTTGAAACAAATCCGAATCATCACTTTTCTGAGGCAGAAGTCTTGAGGTTTCTTGATCATAAAATATTTTAGAATCCATTTTCAAATCTAGGAATTAAACAAGAATACTTTAGTAAGTACCAAAGAACAAATACATTATGTCATTAAATAAGAAAATTAAAACAAATATAGAAGAAATAAGACAGTAAATGAAGTAAAGTAAACGATAAAAACTAACTTACATTTTTTAAAAAACTCAGCAGAAAACTTATTCTCACAGTTTCAAAACAAAATCATGTGTTACTAATAATATTAATGTTGCTTTGAAGCAACACAAAGAGATCCAAACTTGTATCGTTTCAGATAGGAAAGAAACTGTCGCTACTAGCAGGAAAGAACAGAGCTATGAGAAGCAGAAATATAGCCAATAACAGTGAACAAATAAAATATTATCTTAAAACGTGCAAAATAAAAAGATAGTTGTGGCCCAGAGACCGAATATCAACTTGAACCAACACAACATTTTCTCTTGCTACAAGAAAATTATTTACAATTTACGAACGCAACCTTGAAGACTAATTCTAGAAATACTTACCTTTAACCGTATATAACAAACCTCTTCAAAAATCAAAGTAGTGAAATACTGGCACTCCAAAATGAAAAATTAGCAAAACCATCTTTCTAACCATTTTCTCCTGTTTTCGGCTACTGAAGGATACCTTGTAATCAGAACAGCCATCAGAGCCGCTGAACGAAGACATTTAATTTTTATTCAGAGAAAAATCTACTTGACGTAGCAAAGTAACGAACCAGTGGCAGCTCTTGAAGAAAGTCACATTGAATCCCTACAAGCTGATGGTTCTAGTATACAAGAAATAAAAGATTAGATTTTTCCCTTAGCTAGTAATGCTAAAATTTCTTTCTTTCTTTCTTTTTTCTTTTTCTTTCTTCTTTTGCCGATATGATTTCCTTCAGCAGCCACCACTGTCTGCAATACGATTAAAGTGAAGCAATAAGGTTTGACGAACAGAAATTGTATTAATATGCACACTGCAATCCTAATCTATTAAAATAAATTTCAAGAAGCTCTCTTAAAAACGATGAGATTACTTTTCATACAAACAAATCAATGTGGTTTCCCATAAGCTCATGACCGTCCAATATGGTTAGTTCAGTGATGGTTTTTGAGATAAGTCCTATTGATAAAAAAAAAAATCAATTTTATCTCTACAAGCTAAGGGAGAAAGTTTATTTAATTTATTAATCCTTGTATATAGCTTTCTGAAGCTGTTTGAACCTTTCTTCCCTTACCTTCTAAGGATAAAATTTTAAATTTTACTGATATGAATTCCCTTAAGGCCCGCAATTGTTTTCCAATGTAACATGTCGGCCATCAGTTGTTTGGCAACATCGTCCTTGCAACTACTAAATTTTACTTTTTTTTTTTTTTTTTTTTTTTAATAGAACTCATGTAAATGAAACACGTAAAACAAGAAGACAATACAATACGATGAGCAGGCTTCAACTTTAATCTAATTCTATTGGTAACAAAGTATGTATCAGGAATCTGGAAAAATAGAAGAACTAAAATATACTCAATTCTTACGAAATGACGAATACCTTTGTTCAGTTGTGTCGTCTCAGATTTTGTCGGAGAGGAGGGGACAAGGTCGACTGACATAATTTAATGTTTTCATTAGAATATTAGTACACCATTTATTAAAAAATGTGTGTTTCTCGAACTCAGAGGGCAATTGCCTCTCTGCTCTTCCCAAATGACCCTTGTCTTTGTTCAACATTGTAAAGTTTTACAAAATAATTCTTTTTGTTAATAATATATCTGTATTTAAAAAATATATATTTCATCATTCCTGTACAAATTCTCTGTTATCTTTAGGTTGGATGGAGTATTCGAGAGACCAGAGGAACATCAAATCTACGAGACAGATTCCAAGTGGTCTATGGCTTTCTTCACACCAATACCAAGGAGGCCGATATTAGTAAGTAGACTATTTTCATTGTTGGTTTTATTTATTTATTTACTTTTCCGCCTTAGGAACTCTGAGTTTATAGTTTGGTCAGAAGGTAACACAACACAACACAACACTTTACGAATTAGTAAAGACGCAGAATTTTATCAAAGAGGGACGAGGGATCAAGCTACCAGGTTCATATGATTACAGGTGTTTGTTTACATACATTCAAAGAAAGATACAGAACTACAATAATATTAAAATAGTAACTTAATTTTTAAACATTAATTGCCACCTGCTTGACATGCAAGCAAAATTTTAATTTTAACCGTATAGAGAAAGATCTAATTGAAAGTATTTCTCTATGTTACATTGCTGTCGGCAGAGGAGATCAACAGGGTAGAGCAAGTGCCCCTACCTAGATTCTAGAAGCTATTCAATTTTGCCCTTTTCAGGAACAAAAAACAGACATTCGACAAAGCCATTTCTTGTAGCCACAACAATAACCAATCAGGAGCCAGCATTTCCCTCAGCCAATCATAAGCCTCTATTCATACCTCCACCCCTAAGTATTCACCATATTTATATACCCACATAACCGGTCTCTTCATCACAATCCCTGAAGATGAATGCAATATTAGCATTCGAAACGTCGGATATCAATATCTTCATCTGGCTAACTCGAGAACACTTAATAAAAGAAAAAAACTTTATTAATGTACTAATTGTTGTATACAACAATTAACACATTGTATAACCTCACTCTCTTAGTTTCAGGAGATAAAAGTTTAATTTTTAACAGTGTGACTTCCCTCAGGAGTCACCTCTGACTGTTTTATGAATAAATTACTTGTTTCCCATCGCAGAATACTATAAACGAGAATAAAGAAGGTTCGTGTGTTTTTTGAATCTTCAATGTTGTCATTACCAAAGTCTTCCTGAGTATGAGAATTTGTTGAATATTTACTCATTTGAATCCATGGGAATTTTGGTGCCCAATTATCAAAGAGGTTAAATTATTGTTTCTTGGTTCTCATAAGTTTCATTAGACTTTTAAGTTTGTCTTTCGTTTAGCAAGGACGTCTTAAGTAGAATTTTTACCTCGTTTGTGATGTGCTTGATTTCACTTAAGTCAGGATTTCCAAACCTATTTCATATCCTCCCTTTTACCACTTTTCCTTGTTACCGAGCCCCTAATAATTCTCGGTTTGTAATTATTTTTTTTTTTTTTGGTAATTGCTACTTATGACTTAAGTTGTGCGAAGAATAATGAAGGATCTTCAAACAAAACCAATATATTTCCATTTGTTTTCGCAACGATTCTTCTATTTATTTTTAATATTATTTGGTATATTTGACAATAAGTATGGAAACAAATATTTATCTATTAAAATAAGAAATTCAAAGTATTCTTTAAATATATATTTTCCAGTACTAGATCCTAATTATATGTATCACTTTTACCTTCCTCCGCGATCACCATGTAGTCCTCTCGCAATACCCTTAGCATTCCCCCCCCCCCCCTCTCCTAAGTTGAGAACCCTGACTTGAGTGCTTAGATAGTCCAGAAATGGTTAATTTCTTATCTTTGAAGTTCATAATGTGTTCCTTTGTTCTAGTCTCCATGTTTCTTTCTATCATTCCAATATATGTGAGTTGGCAGTACTTCATAAATCCCAGAATGAACTTTTTTCATTTACGTAGTAACTTTTGTAGCCAATCAAAAACTTTTCTACGCTTTGTGGTGTTTTGAGGGCTACCTTAAAGCCCAACTTTTGTAATACTTTTTGTAGTCTATGTCTAGGTCATGACGGTAAAGGGATTCATTTATCCATAGTTCTGACTACCTCTTTCACATTTTTGGTATTTTTTGGTTGTTTTTAGAAATCGATGATACTTGTTCATTCCGTTATCTAACATAGCTTTAGTATAACCATTTTGGAAACCAAGCCTTTTTTTTTTTTTTTTTTCATTTCATGATTTTATGTACTCTGATCCATACGTTTGCCTTGACTCTAGATGAATGAGCTATTTTTCATTTATGTAAGAATTGCTTGTGTTCGAGTTTCTGTAGCTATAGGTATGAAACTTATTACCAGATCTACTGCTTCTAATTTCTAGTAAATGAATGTAATTATCGTCTTCTGTTTCCTCTGTTTTTTCCTATCGTCTTCCTTTTTGTCAATTTATTTTTTAAAATTGTTTTCAAAATAATTTTTCTAATATATTTCTCATTCTCCGTTGTTTCCCATAATTTTAATTATTTTTTTAAAAATATACTATATTTCATTTTTATTATTTATTCCTTCGTCAATTTATATATTTTTACTAAAAATTTTTGCCTATACATTGTTTTATGTATATATAATCCTCCGTTCATTTATTAGTCCTTCGCGCTCGTGCACTCCTATTAAGGCTTTCGTCTTAATACTTCTATTTCGCTCCATTATGCTCTATCTACTTTCAGTAAGGTAATACTATCAAGTGACCTCACTGTCCCTTTTATTTCTGATGAATCATTTAGCGAAAGTACTTATGATATATACGGGGTGTATATATATATATATATATATATATTGAGCTAGTAATTGAGTTCGTTGATGGAGGTAATCCATCTATCGAAAGTAGATCAAGTTTTCAGTCATTTCAAGTTTTTACGTCGATCACTATAGAGCAAACATGGTAACAGAATACAAAAAGCAGTTTGCCGCAATCGATTAAGGGTTCCAAGAATATATTTTCATCTCCACTTTAATCTCCCTACGGGCACTCGGTTGAAAATGTGTACAACGCTTTTTCAGGACAGCCACCCTGAATGAGGTTTTTCCTGGGTTTTCTTCATTCACACCAGGCAACTGCCGGGGTGGTACCTAATTTATAGGTCCCAGGCCTCTTCCTTCCTTCCTTTTCCCCGGATTGTGTGCCCGCCGACGGACGTCATCCCTCAAAACGTGAAGGACTAAATGGCCTTAGATGCCGAAAAGCCCAGAAATCTAAATCCTAAATCCTAAAATCTAATCTCCCTACTAACACCAGAAATGATTGAAATCCACTACATCTACTTGTTTTAATGTTGATGTACAGAGTAAAAACGATAAGAGAACGCGAGAAGTGGTTGTTTTTGGCGTTCTAAAAATAGATGCCGTCTTCTCTCCTTATTCTATACTCAAACCAAACATTGCAGAAGGCCGAAATACACCACTTCCGGTTTTAACGACAATAATAGCAAAAAGTTGTTTTCTCCAGACAATTAAGCGGTCCCAAGAATGATCCATTTTCACTCTAATCTCTCAACTGGAGCCGGAAGTGGTAGAAATCTACTACAACTTCCGGTTTTAATAGTAAAAGAGAAAATATTACACCATACAAACCGAAATTGAGGAGTTTGATGCAATAAGGGCGTAAGTCTGAAATATGCAGTTAAAGAAAAACGATGTTGAAAATTTAAGTAGTGTTTTTTTCTTACATAAAACAATGTAATATGCAGCATTTTATTCCGATCTTGAATAGAAATGTTACCAGGAGGCTAAACAAGCATGGTAAAAGCCACAAATGCGTTTGATGCAAAAAGGGCGTAAACTCGCTTACGCCCTTATTACATCAAACTACTCAATTCTTCACGTGGTCATACATGACACTGCTACTAATTAATATATGTGAGTATGTTTTCACTATTTTCTACTAAGTAATTCATTTTATATATGTATAGAACGAATTACTACTCATTTCCACTAATTCAAAATGGCTGACGCAGAGAAAAAGGAGATGGAAATATTGGGTGTTGATATAGTAATGCGCTTGATTATACTAATAGAAAAGATTATATAAGCTGTACAATATATATATCTAACAAGGTTGGTTGTTAAATTAGCAAAACAATCATTGGGCAAAACGTTTATTAATACATGACAGAGTTGTACGTTTAATAGAAGTATTTACATGTTATTATTTCATTAATCACATATAGGAAATAGACTTTGTAATTATCTAATTACTACTCATATTTACTATTTGATTTTATATCAAAATTCATGTATTAATAAAAGAACACTTACCATTAACAAAACTTATGTAACAGTTTTGATAATACAACATTGCGTTTATCAGACATATTATGAAAGATTAACCAGAAATAACAACTTAAATCTAAATAGAAAGTGAAAAGTATCTACGAATGAAAGACATTAATAAAAGAGAAGATATTGAATGGAATAGATTGAGTACATCATTTTTCATTAACACTTTTTACTTTCTGTTTATATTTAAATTGTTATTCTTGGATTAATCTTTCATAACATGTCTGATGAAGACGATTGCATTAACGAAACTGTTACACAAGGGACGTATGTCAGAGATATCATAGTCATACCAAATAACCAACTATTTCTTAGAAATCTGGACATCGATAATTTCTACACTAGTATTCGTGAACATTTTGTCATGATGAAATGAAAAGAATCGTTTCGGGGAATGATCTTAATTCGTGTGATTTATGTCTTTTCGTGTCTGTTGAAATGTTCCAAGTACCGTATCATGACTAGACATTGACAAATATGAAATGGGTACATACCTTATATTTATGTTGTATAAACTTATTGATGATCGTATAATACAAGTCCTATAGAGGATAGATACACTTCAGTATTCTTAACCATAACTTTAATGTTCAGGTTGGCTCCAAGGTTGGATACAAGGTCCGCCTCTTACTATAGTTTAATGTCGCAATGCCACGACTTAGAGAATCCAAGTTTTTCTGTTCTTCCATTAATGATTAGGCATGCTGTGCTCGTAGTAAAAATAGTATGTACGTATACCTACAGAAATATACCTCTATCACCATGTTTGTCAATGGAAGAACTAACACCATGATGATGTGTAAAGTAGTTGACTTCGGTACATGGAAACTAATTCAAAGACAGAATTACAAAGCAGTTTTTACAGATAAAGAATTCTAAACTTAATCATAAATGAGTTTTGAAATATCCAAAGTTTCCTTTCACCATCCTTTACAAGTTATTTTCAAGAGTAATGAACTAAAAGTACAATCACAGACAAAAGTTTAATAAATGAGTTTAACGCAGTCCGTGAGGACCGTGACAATTTATATTCAGTACTTTAATCTGTATGTTTTATTAATACATATTGAATATTTCCAAAACTATCATGAACAATATACAAATTAAAATACAAAAATAATAAAAGCACGACAAGATAAAGCAAAGGATAAATTGTTTAACAGTAGTACATAATCTCAAGGAGATCATAATTCTTAAAGAAAATTTAGTAATATTTAGAATAAAAGAAACCATGGAATATTTACCAAAAATACCAGTTGTTTCGCACGGGCCTTTGTCCTGTTGCATCATCAAAGAGCGACATACCAAAATAAGTTCGAGCCCAAAGCAAGCAGAGAGAAATTAGGAAGCACAAAGCTCCACACAAGCTAGATGGCTGCGGTTAGGAATCTCACCATGCTCGAATCAAGCAGAGTGGGGTGGGTTAGGAGGCCTTAGAGCTCCAGGCAAGCTAGAAGGCTTCGGTTAAGTACCTCTTAAAGCTCCAGGCAAGCTGAGAGAGTGGAGTTTGACCAGCCAAAGACTTATAGAATATATGGAGGTTTCCTTGGTTTTATAGCTGCTCCCATGTAGCGGTGGCGCCGGTGGTTCTCCTTCGTCACATGACTAGTGATGTCACTGGTTTGCCTGTCGTCTGTCACTATAGTAGTTTGTAGTAGGACGCACGTGGTGTTTATAAATACAAGCATGTGTTGATTGTTTCTAAACAGAGCCATGTGTGGGATGTTACAATACATTAAATATTATTTTTGTCCTGCATTTATGAATAGAATAAGAGTGGTTGTACCAACCATATCTGTACCAAAGTCATGTAATTAGGTTATTAGGTGGTTAAACACGCGATTATACAATATTAATGCTCAAATGTAAATGTTTCCGGCCCTTGTCCTATTTTCAAATAATTCAATTGAAACAATACAGCTTTTAAGTTTCAATTTTTTTTATAAATATGGTATTGTTATAATTTACACATACGATCAATTAATTCATAATGATCATAAGTTCTTAGTAGAATTAATAGAAAAACAAATATCAAGATAAGACGAAATTGTGGCAAAATGACAAGAAATGCTAAAAGGACAAGAAATTATGGTAAAAGAAAGATATACATTACAATCAAATTGGGATAGTAAACGTGAAAATGAAAATGTATCTTTCAATGACGATGACAGTTATGATGAGATAAATTCTTAAGTGCATATTGTTTAAAATATCTTTTTGTCGTTAGTACTCAGAAACCAAGTCGTTATTTTTTCCTTATATCAGAAAGATCTCCTCTAATTCTTTACCTGTGGGTAACGTACCCAAAGTGGCTGATACATTCCCACGTTGAACTGCAACACTGATCCGTTGAATAAGAAAAGATTTAGATCGTTTACCTCCTGATATAAGTGAAATACGATGGCCGATTTCCTTGATAAAATTAGCTCCTTTTTGACCCCAAGTACCACTTGACTCGATAGCAATTGGAACAAACCAATATTTATCAACGAGATTAATATATTTATTCCTCTTGTCGGTTTCCTTACGAGCAGCTACGAGACGTGCGCGTGATGATGAAAAAAATGAAATGAAATCTTAAGTTTTACGTCCCACGCTTATGCCAGTTAGGCTAAAGGAGACGGTGATTATGAGAAATGAATGAAACGGTGGAATGAAGAAAGTGGAAGGAAACGGGAGAACTCTGAGAAAACCCACGAGCACAGTGTTTGTCCACCACAAAATCCACACGGCGCGAGCTGGGATCGAACAAGGGACCCCAAGCACCGGAGTGAACGCTCTACCACTGAGTCACCGCGCCCCCACGTGATGATGAATGTGCAATATTGGAGGGAGCATAAGTATCTGAGCAGGTGAAGTCCCAAACTAGAGCTTTCCCTTTTTTCCAGGGCACTAAAGCCATTCCATCTGGTCTTTTTCCGTCTGAACAACTGCATCCGTTTGGTTCTCGTATTGATGGGACACCTGCAGATGTGAGAGCTCTCAAAATGATATCGTTCACACTTGAGTTTCAATAAAATAATAGTTTCAATTAAATTGTCACAATATTTTAAATCGGCGTATTGCTTCAACTATTAAACATCTGATAGTGCAAGTAGCGACATCTATCAGTGTAATTATTTATTATTATCAATAGTATGATTATTTATTATTATAAAATATTTGCACTTTATTACCAAGATTTGGTGTGATCCATAAGAAATATATTCTATATAACAGAAAAACAAAAAGAAAGAGAAAAACATCATATAGACTTCCGTTTTGCATAAACACACTCAGTATAAGGTAATAATTATATTATGCAAATTAATATAATAGTAAATATTTAAATATAATAGTAAATATTATATTTAAATATAATAGTAACGTTAGGAATATGGTAAATAAAGTTCAGTATTTATGTATGTAATAAACCATATATCCTTAATATTAGATAATATATTTTTTGTACTTTATACATTCATCTACATATTTCATGATATCTTGCTACATGTTTATTTTCCATTTAGCATTATGTTAAAATTCTCTATGTAATTAAGTAACGATCATTTTTATGGTTTATTTATAGGTGTATATCCACAGTTACGATGTAATACCCGGAATAGATATGAAACCGCAGCATGTATGGTGGAAGCAGATCAGTAAAGTTTCATTCGCGGCAAAAGCAACCTACACGACAGAAGATGCTCGACAGTTGACAATCAGACAGCGTCGATGTGTCTTTGATGACGAGATTACACTAGAGGTGGATGACAAATATTCGTATTCCGGTTGCAGGAGACAATGTCGCATGAGAATGGCAAGAAGAAGTTGTAAATGTGTTCCCTTCTTCTATAGAGAAACGCGTAAGTCAAAGTCACTGTTCCTTATTCATGTTAAATACACTGTGTATGTAGCTGTACATGAGCGACAAGGAAAAAGAATAATTAAAATTTTCGGAGTTCAAAAGGATAATAAAATATACTTATTTAAATGAGTAATAGAAACTTAAAATTACAATACATTAGGAAGACATGAAATATAGAGGAAAGTGCAAATGAAGCAATAAACATAACCTTAGACGCTGTTGTACAAAATAATATTTTTGCAGTAAATTAAACTTAAACTACTCGCTAATTAAAACAATTTTTTATTTTAAAAATTATTAACGTGTGACAGTTTCGCAAACTATTCACTTTGGCTTCATCAGATGCTATGAATACATAGGTAGTGAGACAGAATTAATATATAAGAGACAGCGAAAAAAATCCACGAATCCTGATTGGTTACTCAAATCTACAACAGCCAATCCGCTTACACCACACATCAAAGAATAAGAACAGAAACAAAAGTCGTTGTTCCCCTTCTCCCCTGTTGACAATCATATACATTCGGTTCTAAAAGCTAGGCCTAATCTAATTATCAAAATAAGCTTTTTAATTAACTTCTTAAATATGAATGCTAATAATATAATATAAATTATAAATAAATAAATAAATAATACTAAATTTACAAACGTAAACCTGTACAATTAGCTTTATTAATCTTTAAGACTCTTTAATAACTTATTCCATTTTTCATCATTTTAAGTGTAGAGTTCCAGTTCATAACTCTATCGCCTTCTATTTCGATAAACCTTGCTTCTTTCAATTTTCTGACTAACTTCCTCTCTTCTTGGCTCAGCACTTTCTCTTCACTCCAATTAATTGAATGTCCCTTGTCTCTTATATGCTTGTAGACTGCATTTCTGTCTCTCTTCAACCTAAGGTCATCCTTATGTTATTTTATTCGCTCTTTTAATCTCTTTTCCGTTTCCCCAATATAACACATATTACACTCACCGCACTGGATCCTATATATTACTCTTTCTTTCTCCACCATTCCCTCCTTCTCTTCTTCCTTCTTCTTCGCTTCTCCCTTATTACCTGCAGTAACCTCTTGCTTCCTTTTCTGTACGTAGAAATACCTCCAATCTTCTTAAGCATTCTGTTGATGACCTCCGTCTCTTCTCCTTACTCTCAATTTCCCACCACATTTTCCTTTCCTCTTCTTTTCCTTTCAGTCTTTCTTTTCTTCCTCCTTTCCTTTTGTACCTCAGTTTCCTTATATCATAACCATTTCTCTCTAACTGTTCATAGAATGCCTCGATCCCTTCCCCCGCTTGTCTTTTCTTACTGTTCGTCTGGTTAATCCTTTTCTCCATGTTACTAATGAAGTTTATTTTCGTTGAAACTGTTAAATGTTAATGATTTTTACAATAAACTTATTGTTTTACTCAGTGAGTAGTTTAAATCAAATATACGTATACTAAAAGCAAAGCTTGAACAATGGATTATCTTTGAGGTGTATTTGTGCACATTTCCATCCATGTACGAAACTCTGGTAAATTCATGTACAAAATTTTAGCCATACTTTTTGGTATTTATCTCATTCAACAATACACTGTATTTGTGTGCATTACAATAGTTTTATTTTAGTGCACGAAAATACATGTTTGAATATCTGAATACCTTTTATTGTAGCTTTAGAACTACATATAACTTAAATAAAAAATAAAATCTGACCAAACTAAACACCTATATTTTAATAACATGTCTTATAGGTTCGGCAATACAATATTGCCTTCAACAGAGACATTATTTCAATAATGATACATCTTTGTTCAAGGCAACGATATATTGGCGAAGCTGTAAGACATATTTAAATATAAGTGATTGCTTTGTTTCAGCACTATATCATTTGCCTTCAACAGACACATTATCTCAATAATGATACATCTTTGTTCAAGGCAACGATATATTGATGAAACTGTAAGGCATATTATTAAAATGTAGATGATTGCTTTGTTTCGGCAACGTACCACTGCTTTCAACAGACATATTAACTTAATAATGATATCTCTATTGATAATGTGTCGTTGAAGGCAGCGATGTGTCGGTGAAAGTGTAACACAGGTTAATAAAATATAGGTGTTTTCTTTGGTCGAGTGTTATTTAAATTTGAACAAAATACAGTTTATGTAATATCATTTTCGCAAATTTTGTTCATTATCCAGACATAACACAAAAGTAGTAAAGAAGTCTTCATACCAGTGGCTTTGCAATCCCTTCCCTACATGATGTTTGAGTTTTCGTTGTTTCGCAACTTAAAAATCAGTAAGAAAAGATTTTTTTTCTTTCTTACACGGAAAACGTCAAAACTTACGAGGCCTATCTTAGAAAGCAGTTTCCTCGGTATTAATACAAATTACAAGCCTGAAACATGCCCAAAAAAATGTGGCCCATCATGTGGTTATTGCCTACTTTCGACCGTTGAAAACTTTGTCCTCCTTAAAGCAGGGAAAGGAGTTCAACAAAAAATCTGCAATTTTGCATATATACTTCTAACTCAATGACAATTTCTGCTCAACTTGCTCAAACGAAAATCGAAAAAAAATTCAACCCACTCTAATAAATTATAAAACAAGTTTGTCACAACAACGAAACAGTAATACTACTGGTGGCACTGGGGCTGGGTGATAAGATTAGAAAACTGTAGGTAATTCTGGAAGTTAACCAAAAGTGGAAAGATTTTGAAATTACGATAAAAGAATATGGTGTCAACAATGGAAAAAGATAAATAGTAAATATTAATTCGTAACTAAAATATTAATTACTTTTTCTAGCCAAACATGGTCTTGTTCTTTGGATATTTACAAATGTTAAAATCCCGTGTTACATTTATATGCGCATGCATAATAAATTTCTGAAATTTCCTGGTCAATAGCATTGAAAAAGAAAGTAGTCTGAAAAAATTTTCCGTCCCCCGAAACTTGCTGTCCCGGGCCATCACTCATGTTCCACGCGTAAATACGGCCCTGCCTACAACACATATAGAAGGGTATAATATTCTTTGTAAGTGTCACAAGCACAGAAAAAAACACCAAAAGTTGTGACATTTCATAATTAATAATAATAATAATAATAATAATAATAATAATAATAATAATAATAATAATAATAATAATAATATAACAATAATAATAATAATAATAATAATAATAATAATAATAATAATAATAATAATAATAATAATAATAATAATAATAATAATAATACTGCCGGAAGAAAAAGCTTTACAGTTGCGCCGCATGGTCGCCACTGTTGGTAGTAAATATAAGTGATCCAGAGACACTGGCCATGGCACTTGAGATCTGAACTGTTACGACTCCTTATCTTAATAACAATGGGTGTTTACGTACATAGTACAGATATTTAAACACACTTCAGTCAGAAGTTTCCTATTATAATTAAGTTAGAATGGAGTGTATATTTGAACTGCGGAAGTTGTAACTTTCCATTCATTGAAGAATTACATTATTCAGAGAATCGGTAGCTGCTGGTGCAAACTCCCAAAGGCGGCGGTAACTCGAAAACTAGGCTCCGCGGATGTTTGCATTTGTTGAAATGTATAAAATAATTTAATTTCGAGCCGCCCAAAGCAGCGATAACTCGGGGGTAGGGTGCCGCCAGACGTTTGCAATAAAATAGTTTAATATGAGCCGCCGAAAGTAGCGATAACTCAAGAGTAATGCGCTGCCAACTGTTTGTGTTCATTTAAATGTATAAAAGGATTTAACACGAGCCGCCTATAGCAGCGATAACTCCGTGGCTGGACACATCAGAGTCTAAAGGCTTACCCACAGTTATAGTCGAGACGTTCTATTGGTCCCCAACCGGCTTCCTTTGTACCCAGGCAGAAAATTTACCCTGACCGCCTTCATAAATAACACTCCAAATAAGCCATAAACGGCACGTGTGTTGTGTCGAGGTTTTGCGTTGTTGCCATTGCTAAACTTACATTAACAATGGATACATTAGGCCTATGTAATAATAATAATAATAATAATAATAATAATAATAATAATAATAATAATAATAATAATAATAATAATAATAATAATAATAATAATAATAATAATAATATCACTAACATAACAATCATTAAAGGAATCCTATGTAGTAGTATGAACAGGAGCGGTTCAAGGATGGACTTATAGGGGTGACAACGAAATATTGTATTCTTTTTTATCGGGCTTTTGCAGCAATGGTGCCTGTACATTGGGGGGGGACAACTTAACATGTTTGGTTCGTACAAATGTTATCGTTATGGAAGTTATACGATATTAACAATATGCTATATCTATTAAGAGTAAAATAAGCACATATCATGAAACTAATGATAGATTTATTTTTTCACTAGCCTACTTCATATGCAAATTAAATTGAAATGAAATATTTCAGTTTAACGTTCCACAATTATGTCCTCTAAGCTAAGGAAGACGGAAGATTAAGGCAAGTGAATGATAATGGAAGAATTGGTGGAATGGGAATGTGGGAAAACAAGAGTACTCCGAAAAACCCAGCAACACTATGTTGTCTACCACAAACTTGCTTGACCATGAATCGAACCAGAGACGCCACACACCAAAGGCAAGCGCTCTACCACTTTTTTTTTTTTTTTTTAAATAACCGATCATGCCTCAGTTTCCTGAGCAAAATCTGCAGGAGGAATTATTTCATTTGTATCCCACGGCCTTCATATGTTTTCTACAGTAGCAGCCAGCTATCAATAAAATAACGAAAAAAAAACATACACACACAGTAAAACCTGAACAAAACTAACGGAAACAAAAAGCAACGAATAATTAGAACAACAAAACCAAAAGTAACGAAAAAAACTATAGGACTTGAAAATCAAATAGCACACACGCACTGTCTTTCTGCCAAAACTACACTGAAGAATCAGTAAGCAAGAGGGTGAAAATTGCAACATCGCTTTCTTTTTCACCAGGTCAACTCGCGGGCCACCCTCAACTGGAAGTACTTGTTGAATTATCCCTCCCATGTAACAAAGAAACATGTGGTTTTCTTCAATGGTGTTCCACTTTCTTTGATGCCGCGTGGGGACGATTTGAGCGACCGTCGTAGTCGAGACGTTCTATTGGTCCCCAACCGGCTTCCTTTGTACCCAGGCAGAAAATTTACCCTGACCGCCTTCATAAATAACACTCCAAATAAGCCATAAACGGCACGTGTGTTGTGTCGAGGTTTTGCGTTGTTGCCATTGCTAAACTTACATTAACAATGGATACATTAGGCCTATGTAATAATAATAATAATAATAATAATAATAATAATAATAATAATAATAATAATAATAATAATAATATCACTAACATAACAATCATTAAAGGAATCCTATGTAGTAGTATGAACAGGAGCGGTTCAAGGATGGACTTATAGGGGTGACAACGAAATATTGTATTCTTTTTTATCGGGCTTTTGCAGCAATGGTGCCTGTACATTGGGGGGGGGGACAACTTAACATGTTTGGTTCGTACAAATGTTATCGTTATGGAAGTTATACGATATTAACAATATGCTATATCTATTAAGAGTAAAATAAGCACATATCATGAAACTAATGATAGATTTATTTTTTCACTAGCCTACTTCATATGCAAATTAAATTGAAATGAAATATTTCAGTTTAACGTTCCACAATTATGTCCTCTAAGCTAAGGAAGACGGAAGATTAAGGCAAGTGAATGATAATGGAAGAATTGGTGGAATGGGAATGTGGGAAAACAAGAGTACTCCGAAAAACCCAGCAACACTATGTTGTCTACCACAAACTTGCTTGACCATGAATCGAACCAGAGACGCCACACACCAAAGGCAAGCGCTCTACCACTTTTTTTTTTTTTTTTTTTTTTTTTTAAATAACCGATCATGCCTCAGTTTCCTGAGCAAAATCTGCAGGAGGAATTATTTCATTTGTATCCCACGGCCTTCATATGTTTTCTACAGTAGCAGCCAGCTATCAATAAAATAACGAAAAAAAAAACATACACACACAGTAAAACCTGAACAAAACTAACGGAAACAAAAAGCAACGAATAATTAGAACAACAAAACCAAAAGTAACGAAAAAAACTATAGGACTTGAAAATCAAATAGCACACACGCACTGTCTTTCTGCCAAAACTACACTGAAGAATCAGTAAGCAAGAGGGTGAAAATTGCAACATCGCTTTCTTTTTCACCAGGTCAACTCGCGGGCCACCCTCAACTGGAAGTACTTGTTGAATTATCCCTCCCATGTAACAAAGAAACATGTGGTTTTCTTCAATGGTGTTCCACTTTCTTTGATGCCGCGTGGGGACGATTTGAGCGACCGTCGTATATGGAAGCGAACCGCCGAAAATGTTGATAGCTCGTGAATTGAGTGCATTGTGTAATAATGTATTAAACAATTATATGAATATTATAATTGAATTGCATGTCATCTGTTGTGAATTGTTTTGTTTAAATGAATTTATTTGAAATTTATTGTGTACATATTTCCTACTGGAGCATCCATTATATGACTATTGTTCTCCTTTCAGGTGGATACCCTATCTGTGACTTGAAGGGACTGGCTTGTTTGGCTAACTTGAAGGGTAAATATTATATCTATATCTATATCTATATCTATATCTATATCTATCTATCGTTTAGAATTTGAGAAGTTATAGAATTGCGAGAAGATTGTGGTTCTAAACAGTGTTTCGAAAGTGAAATTAGTAAATGTGGAAGAAGAATAAAATTTTAATTAGTTTTCTAATCTATACTTATTTGTATTTTCGAATAACAAAGGTTAATGTATTTTCGAATAACAAAGGTTAATGTTAACCAAGGTTAATATATTTGAATTTTATATGCTGCCTCTGTATAAGAATTAAATACGTACACTCATGAGCAATTGAATTAGAAGTACCTGACTAGCAACGTGTAGTACTCCTTTTGCCTTAATGACGGCGGCGATGTGGCGTGGCACGAACTCTACAAGACACTGGAAGTGTTGGGAACCATATTTATCCATGATCACTGCACAGCATCCCATAACAAATAAAGATTGGTCAAAACAGATTCCAGAGTATGCACATCTCCTCCATAGCATCCTAGATGTGCTCAGTGAGATTTAGATCGGAGCTCCTCGGAGGCCAAGCAAGCATCTTCACGTCCGTGGAATGCTCATTGAACCAATTCGTAAGTGATGGACTGGGGATTATCTTGCTGTGAGTGCAGGTCGCCTGCAGGGTGCTGGATGTGAACAAAGGGATGAACACTCTTCCAACAGATTCCTCTGACATTTACCGATAGAGGGTGTTGTCATATGTACCAGGGCTCCTATTTCATCACAAGTTAACAATCCCCATATGAGAATACCACCACCACCGGCCTCAATTCTACTCTTCTGACAAAAGAGTATCATTGCCTTATGTGGCTGATGCACTCGTATTCGACGTGTGCTATCTGGCACCTCGACTCATATATCCAGGCTACCTTTCTCCATGCTTTGAAAGTTTAATCGCGATACCCATGTCAGTCGTTCTGCCTTATACGGAGTAATAAGCAGAAGGATGTTTGCTTCTGTACTCCATGGTGAAAAGATGGTTTTGAATGGTATGGCTGCTCACACGTTGTTGTTGTCCATATTGAATTGTCAAGTGATGTGTTCCACTTTGGCCCATCTATCCGCTCTTAGCATCCAAGTTATCCGACAGTAATCTCTGTTATCAACGCGTCGTACACAACGACAATTGATCTTGGGGCGGTGACTTTATTCAACATTAAGGTACTTTGGATGCGCATTACCCTGCCCCTCTCATTTGCGTTATTACTGTTGTAGTCCAAATTCACGTTCTCATGGTACACTCTTGATAACACTGTTCAACAACGAAAATGTAAATTGAACAAAATCAGCTAATTCTTATTGATTTTGTGGTGCTGTTCAGAATTTGAAAGTTATTTTCGAATATTAGCTTTACTTTTCGTTTTACAGGTATGTCTAATAATAACGCTTTAAAAATAAATATATTCGCTTCGTTTAGGGTAAAATGTTACACTGATCCGGCAACACTGGAGAAACTATATGAACGCTTGGTTTCATTGTGTTCCTTATCTCAGTAGTGTTCTGCTATTGTTAGAAAAGACAGGTTTAGTGCAGTTATCAGCGTTTTGGGTGTGACGTTTGCGTAGTGCAGGACATAAAAATACAACTACAAGTACGCAAAAATACTGGTATTTCGAATGTATCTTTTTAAATAGTTGTCGGAACTATTTCAAGTGACATTTTGAGGATTTCAATAAACAAAAATGCCGCGAAATTGTGTAACAGTGCGGATAGCTTCTGCTACGTGTGTGGAGAAGTGACATTTTCCTCACAAAAGCAGACTATAACACCACTAATAAGAAAAGCCTATCAATATTATTTTAGTTGTAAAATTGGAGACCAAGATAAATCTTGGGCACCCCACATTGTGTGTAACACTTGTGCCAGCAATCTAAGAAATTGGATTAATGGGAAGGGGCGCTCAATGCCTTTTACAGTGCCCATGATTTGGAGGGAGCCAAGCGACCACATCAGAGACAGTTATTTTTGTATGGTTCCTTCCGTCAAGAAGGGAATTTTCACGAAGAAGAAGCGGGCCTTGATCTATCCTAACATTCCTTCTGCAATGCGCCCTGTTCCACATGGAGAAGGACTACCTGTTTCTGACCCACCTAAAAAATACGATCCTTTTTCTGATGATGATCAAGAAGTTGAAGCTCCTGAATCAAGTACTTCGAAAGACCCTACGTTTGTTGTAGAACCTCCATGTGAACCACATAGACTTACTCAAGAGGAACTAAGTGATCTAATCAGAGACTTGGACCTCTCGAAAAGCAAAGCCGAAATTTTAGCGTCACGCTTAAAGCAATGGAATTTATTGCAGGAAAAAGTAAATATTTCAGTGTATCGGAATAGGGAGATGATATTCACTTCAATTTTTACTATAGAAGACACACTTGTGGCATGTACAGATGTAAATGGTCTCATGAGGGCACTTAAAATCAATTACGAACCTACGGAGTGGAGGCTCTTTACAGATTCGTCCAAGGCGAGTTTAAAGGCAGTGATTTTACATATTGGAAATGAACTTCCTTCAATTCCTGTAGGTTACGCAGTTCCTATGAAGGAATCTTATGAAAATTTGAAACGTTTACTTCAAGCCATTAAATATTACGATTTTCAGTGGCTCATTTGTGGTGACCTTAAAGTAATAGCACTGTTGCTAGGTATGCAGTTAGGGTATACAAAGTATTGTTGCTTTATATGTGAATGGGACAGTAGAGATCGTGGTTCTCATTACCGCAAAAGTGATTGGAGTACCAGAGAAACTCTTCAGCCGGGAGTGAAAAATGTGCAGCATGAACCACTGGTAGATCGTAACCGAATTTTGCTTCCCCCTCTACATATTAAATTAAGTCTTATGAAAAGTTTTGTTAAGAGCATGAACCAAGAGGATGAGGCCTGTAAGTACCTAAGAGGACAATTGCCTCGATTAAGTGATGCCAAAGTTAAAGAGGGTGTTTTCATAGGGCCACAGATTAGGCAACTATTCAAAGATCACAAGTTCGACAAAATTCTCCAAGGTGAGGAGAAAGCTGCGTGGGAAAGCTTGAAGAGTGTTTGTTCACAGTTCTTGGGAAGACACCGAGCAACAAATTACAAACAACTGGTAGCAAAGTTGTTATTGTGCTACGAAAATCTTGGTTGCAATATGTTTCTGGAACTCCACTTTCTTCATTCACATCTACACTTCTTTCCCGAAGATTGTGGAGCAGTAAGTGACGAACATGATGAGCGTTTCCATCAAGATATTGCAGCCATGGAGAAGAGATATGAGGGAAAGTGAAGTTCTAACATATTGGCCGACTACTGTTGGACTATTGCAAGGGATGCTCCAGATGTAACCTACAAAAGGCAAGCCAAGCGAAGACGCTCAAAATAAAATAAACATAAGGGATAAGGGATCACTTGAAACTTTTGTCTACATTGCAGTGTAGTTCTTGCACAAAAAGGTATTTGTACATATTTTTCATGTTTTGATGTTAATACTGATTTTTATTACGGAATTGTTAATGTTTAACTTGACCATGGTTACTTTATTTTCTGTATTGCTGTGAAACTGGTATTTGCGCAATTTTGAAAAAGGAAGTACAAGGGTATAGAAAGCTAAAGGTTAGGGTACTTCTTAACTCCCCAGCTTATCACATCACAGTGAAATAGATAAAAAAAAAAGTGAAATGTAGGTTTTTACAAGGATTTTGCTTAAATGTTCTATAAATATTAATACATTTGTATATATACAGCTACTGTTGTACAAGGGCGTTTTTTTTCACAACCTGAGCTAAGAAAATTCTTCTATTATCATTTCCTTTCATATTATGCTTAAATGAATGTAAAAATTGCAATTTCAAAGAATTTACATACTTTCGATCAAAATTTGTTGAACAGTGTAATATGTACCTTGGAAAACCCAGCACCTGCAAGGCTTCAGAGATGGAATGGCTCAATAAGTCTGGGTGAGAATCTGGCTGTGATCAAATGCGCTGGGGTTTCCTGTCTTACTCATCCAGTATTCAACTGTTACACATACAGCCCGTACGAAGTCTGATATCCTCGCTGCTACACGCCATGCCATCTTATTACTTTCACTGGCCGAGTATCTTTTTCCCAGAAGGGCACCTATCTCTAATTCAACTGCTCATGAGTGTATTTTGTATTTATAAAGTACAAAATATTTTTCCGAATTTTTAACAAACATATCTAAAGGTTATTATTATTATTATTATTATTATTATTATTATTATTATTATTATTATTATTATTATTATTATTATTATTATTATTATTATTATTATTATTATTATTAGACTTCCAAAGTATGCTATACAGAAGTGTCGGAAGTCTTATAGAATGGCTATGTCAGTCTGTCCATCTGTCTGTCTGTTGACAGGCATCAGATCAAACACGGTACGCGATATGAAGAATCAGTTTTTTTTTTTTTTTTTTTGTAATTGATTCAGCATCCCAGGGATAGGTTCCATTCCGTCCGCTAACACTATATTCAAACCGGAAGTGGCAGAAATCAACCGTTTCCGGTTTCAGCGTTTATCGCCAGAAAACAAAAACCGTAATAGATAACTACAAGCGCTTTTTTGGGAATGATTCAGCGTCTCAAGCTCTGCAAACTAAACGACTAATGTTGAATTTATTCTCTATTGCGATAAAAAGGTTGAATTTATTCTCTATTGGAGAGCAAGGGGTAACGGGAAACAAAGCGTGTTGTTAGGGGTGGTCACGTTGTATGCTTACCCGACTCATCGTAGCTTATGCTAATTAGAATAAACAAAAAGAAATTAAAGAAACATCTGTCAAATGTCCTTCAAACTAATAATGAGTGCATACAGTGATTATAGAACGACAAGTTGTTCTAAATACAAGTTGTTCTCTATAAATTGAAAGTGGTAGATATTTACTGCCACTTTCGGTTTCAATCTTGATCTGCATAAATTGAAAAACGGTAAAAGATAGTAAGAAATGGCATTTTTGATATGGACTCAACGTCCCAAGAAAAGCTTTAATCTCGATCTTTGTTCCTCTATTCAAACGGAAAGTTTGGAAAAGATTTTGATTTCCGGTTTAACAGTGATCGACATAGCGGTAATAAATAAGGATAAGCATGTTTTTGATATAGGTTCAGTATTTTTTTAAAAAAATAGATTACTTCTTTTACTTTAGTTCTCTATTGAAGTCAAAAATGAAAGAAATTTGCTACCACTGACCGTTCCAATATTGGTTCCCACAGAACGAAAACATATATTAGTATGGGACATTTTTATACACATGGATTCAGGATCTCAAGCATAGATTCCATCACAGCTCTTATCATTATACTGAAACCAGAAGTAGTAAAAACTAGTACAACTTCAGGTTTCAATATAGATTCCTATCTATAATAGTTTGGTAAGCAAGAGTAAAAGTGTTTCTGAAAAGGTAGGAGGATGCATGACTTCCCCTCGTACCCTGTGCCTATGTTTGCCCATTGTAATCTTTCAGAAAGTTGAGGGACGCCATAGATAGGGTATATATTTTTGGAAATTGTGGAATGACGTCACCCTTCACTCCTCAGCGTTCCCCCTCATTTTTACCCCCTGATTGTAAGAGATGTTTTCTGATACAGATTAAACGTCCGAAAAACAAGTTCTATTTGCGATCTTAACGCTCTATCCTCAGCGGAAGTTATTACTTCTGGTTTTAGCATTGAATTTGCATAGTGTTTTACGAAACATTATTATTATTATTATTATTATTATTATTATTATTATTATTATTATTATTATTATTATTATTATTATTATTATTATTATTATCATATGTGCTGTTTCATAGACAAATAATAATACCAGCACTAATCGGTAAGATAGACCATAATTGTTTCATGGAAAGTATGTGGGGTATCTATAGGGATGAGAGTGTCATACGTTGTATTACATAGTCGAGTAACAATTTTGAAGGTCATTTCCAAAAGCTGCCAAGTCCATTTTGAGCTAACACTGAAATAGCACTTTTTCAAAGTTTTCTGGCACTTCTCGTTATCTGAAATGAGATAAGACTTGTGGAGAAAAAGGTTTTCCCACATATTTTATCTCGTTTCAGACAATGGAAAGTACCAATGACGGATCTAGGCTAGAACCAGGGGGCCTAGGACCCCCAGTTTTATTTTAGTGACAAAAATAATTTAAGCTATTATTTATATATTTTTGAAAATTTATAGTAAACATGATATGCCTATCATAGTCTGGGGTCTAATTGCCCCCCCCCTTAGTTTTTACCTTTTAGATCCGCCTCTGGAAAGTACAAAAAATTTAAAAGGTGCTATTTCAATGTTTTCTCAAAATGGACTTGGACAGATCTTGGAAATTAATCTTCATAATTCGTGACTGAATTGATTTAGCATTAAGTTAGATCCAATTATAAAGTTAATGAACTTTCGGTTTTGTTAACCCGTATAATTACATAATGTTTTGTTTCTTGTCTTTCAGAGAAACTTATCAAGGCTGATTCCTGCAAATGTGAACTCGGGTGCATGAACACAATCTACGAAGTGGAAAAGCTCAATGATGCACAGTAAGTAGAAAATTAGGAAACAAAAAGTATTTTCTGCATGTACAATAAAATCATTGGAATCTGTGAAGTCACCTTGAGTACAAAAAACCAAGGTGCACTGGATAAGCTGCCCCCACCAATAAAATAAAATAAAATAAAATAAAAAATAAGGATATATTGATATAATGTAATAAGAATTGTTCCATTCATCAATATTATTTTCTGGTGGCCAACTTAATTTGGAATACTTAAATTTGAAGTACCTTGCACTCATGAATGAGAAATAAGTTGAAGTCTTAACAGCTAACATACAGTGTATATTGTTACAAAACATGTCTTAAATAGTATTCAACTTAATCTCTTTTATTGAATATAACGATCAAGCCCATATTGAATGTGTTAATCAATCTACCTACTGTTTGTGTCATTTTCCAAATAATAAATTATGTTTTATACTATTTGTAGTCATCCCTACAAAATTCGTTCCATTTCCTCAAAATAATTGTAAAACAAAGGTCAATATTAAAATCTGCAGAAAATAAAGCCTTACAGTTTAGGACATTGTGTAGTTACTATGGAAAATTGTGTAGTTACTCCCAGACGACAAGTAGAAAATACGACGCAGTAACTTGGTAATACTATAACAATCTTACGTTGTATTTCTTAGCAGAGAATAATGTATTCAAAAAGTCTTTGCCCTCCTATCATACTATTCATAATATCGAATTTCTCAGCAGAATATAAAGTATCTAAAAGGCTCAGCACTCGTTTCAAGATAATTCATAATGTCATACTTCTCAGGTAAAAATAAAATGCTCTAAATTTATACACTCTTTCCATAGTACTTCATAATGTCGTATTCCTTAGCTGAAAATTACGCTCCGAAAGTTTTACCAGTTCATTTTATCGTACGGTACTTCATTATATCGTATTTCTCAAAGTGAATGAGTTTAGTATGTCGAATCACCACAATGTTTTCATGTGTGAAATTCCAGAGGTGCAGACTTATAATGAATATTATGGTACCTTTATTTAAGGATCATGTTCATGATATGGGTTCCAGTTTCACAAACGTTTCTAAATACTTCTCATCGTTTCTTCTATGCATTTATGTTATTGTTTCTCGTTTGACACATGTTCGTTTCTTAACTTGATGTTCTGAAGACAAATTCTCTACCACGTAACAAGTTCTCTGGCCCTCTTATTTATTGAGGCGTAAGTTATTGACTTAATAACAGGTAGAAAACAAAGATTACAGAAAAAGTCACCTAATTGACTATTTCATTCTGAAGTGTTTGTTTGATTCATCTCTTATTTATAGATATATGTAGGGAATAAAACATTACCCATCAGTTAATGGTATACACTAATAGAAAAGTTTTAGAGGGAGAAATACCTAGAATAAATCATTTGGCAACGATGCTCTTCACTGCATCTGCGATTCAAGAGGATCCTTCTCCGAAGGAGGAACTAAGGAAACTTTTTAACTGAGGCGTTGACAACCCAAGACAGCACACGAACAAACAATTGAGACTATATCACAGTAACAAAAATGGTTGGTCGAATGTTAGACAATGGTAGAGGATGGGGCTCCGAAAGACGTTGTGCCAATGTTCGGCCAACAAAATATTCCCGATGTTGGCTCTCTCCGTACAAGTGTAACCGACCGATTAACGGTTGTTTACATTTTATTTGAGTTGGCTCCTGGATTGTAATGTTTATCCGTATTGTAATGTTTACCGGCTGCTTAGGCAGCGTTAAAGTTGGTCCGTGTATTTTAACACTGCACCCGAGTGCCTCCAAAGATTCGTAGAGTTATTAGTTTTATATGCGATATCCAAAACACATATGAGATACGCAAACACACCAATAGTTTATCACAAAATTTCGAATTGTTTCTTTTTACAATGTTTTTCGCGTTACTGTAATAATTCAACTCAGGTTATAGCTTAATATAGTGAAAATTTAATTTACATTTTTACTCTACTTTAATCTACCTTAATTTACTTTACCTCATAATAATATCAATCCAGAAATACGATCGTACGACAATTTTATTCATCATGTTATTTCTCGCTATTGCTTGCCGTCATTCTTTTGTTAAGAGCATAGCGATCATTTCGGTTACGGTCGCAAGAGGGCATAGAAATCGCTATACGTAAAGCTAACATCGCCAAGATGGCGATTCTTCTACATAGCGGGAACGATAGTTGTTATAGTGATACCAAATAACTGCAAGAACTAACTAAGTGAGTTGTAAAACCTTTATTACAGGAGTACTTTTAATACTCGGGATATGTTATTTAAGAGGTAAAATGTTTGTTTATTTACCTAGGGTTTTGTATAATAATAGAAGGAGTATAAATTTGTTTTTGTTCGTAATCAACTATACAATATTAAATCGCTATTATTAAGGTCTGGTGAAGCGAAGATGATGACGCAGTGAAACGCCGTTTTACAACATAGAAAGAACGATGGCTTAAGTCGGTTCCTTAAAAATAGAAATTTTGTAATCAAAAGTGTAAATTTTGGACGTTAACCTACTATAAATTATTTATTGGAAAACCTAACTTAGTTTGGGAGGAAAAGAAACACTGAGGAACCGACAGAAGTGGAAATTCATTGAAACAATTTTTGGCCAAAGCCATCGAATATCATTTCCGCCATTACGAGTAATAGGAAGTAATGGGGCAGGAAGTGTAGCAGTTGGAGTTCATCTCGTCGGATAAAGGGGCCAAGTCCCATATTCAATAGGACGTGGAACGATTATCCGAAGAGATAGATTGCGACGTGTAATAAATAGGTTTGGTAACCTATTCTGTCCGGTGAAGCCAAGGATCCAGGTGACAAGAACTGAGAGGAATATCTTGTAGGAACCCCATCGATTTGGTAATCTCTATCCATTTTATCTTATTTTCTTCTTGTTCCGATCATAGACAGATTCATTAACTCGACAAATGGAGTGCTTTGAAATAAATATGTGTAATTAAAGTAAAGGGCGTTACGCGTTTAGACAGCTCATCTCGTTACCACTCAATAGCATGATATCATAAGAATATGTGATCAACATCGAAAATTGTTGGTGAACTTTACTTTAAGCGCACCGCTTGATATTAATATTTTCCATGTAACAATTGATACGATTTTCTTTACTGTTAGATTAAGTGATATTTTCACTTAAGATGTCATTTTTAACGTGTACCTTATTAGATAATATATTTTTAATTGCGTGTTAGGTTAGGTAAGATTTAAATTGAACGTGTCCCACAATATACAGCTATTTGATTGTTAGGTTAGGAGATTAGATTGTGTGTTTACTATTAAACAATGTCATACTATGTTGTCTCGTGATATATTTTGGGAAATGTATACTTCGATTACTTGTTTGGGTTAGGTAAAATTGAACTTGTGCATTTACGGTTAAATAGTGTCATATTGTTTTGTCTCGTGATATATTTTGGAAATGTATATTTCGATTACTTGTTTAGGTTAGGTAAAATTGAACTTGTGCATTTACGGTTAAATAGTGTCATATTGTTTTGTCTCGTGATATATTTTGGAAATGTATATTTCGATTACTTGTTTAGGTTAGGTAAAATTGAACTTGTGCATTTACGGTTAAATAGTGTCATATTGTTTTGTCTCGTGATATATTTTGGAAATGTATATTTCGATTACTTGTTTAGGTTAGGTAAAATTGAACTTGTGCATTTACGGTTAAATAGTGTCATATTGTTTAGTCTTGTGATATATTTCGGGAAAAATATATTTCAATTGCTTGTTTAGGTTAGTTAGATTGAACTTGTGTGCTGACGGTTAAACAATGTGCTATTATTTTGTCTCGTGATATATATTTTGGGAAATACATATTTTGATTGCTTGCTTAGGTTACGTAAATTGAACTTGTGTGCTTACGGTAAAATAATGTCCTGTTATTTTGTTTCGCGATATGTTTTTTTTTTTTTTTTGTTTTAACATGTATTTCAAATTGCGTAGGTTAGGGCTTTATGTAGGTTAAGAATTTATATTTCGAAAATGATTTCGTCCATATGACTCGGGTTTTTTTTTTTCATTGCTGTTGTCTCATGATATGTAAGTGCATACTCGATCTATGCAGACTTCAGCTCACCTTCAGTTGTAGTTTCTTTTATTTTGTTTATACTTAAAATCTTGTTAAAATACGCGTCCGTGCAAGACTCTGTCTTGGGCATATATTTATTTTAAGGGTGCCATTCACGCGTCATGGAATTTCTTATATATTTGCCTCATCGGAAGTCAGCGTAGCTAACTGATGCTCAACTTTACTGATAAACATATACGTATTCACATTTAGTCAATTTGTCGTTCTTAAACACAATCTAAATTTTATCATGTGTCCATTGCTCTTGAAAATTTTATGACATTATAGTGTGAAGTTAAAAATGATAATAATGTTGATAATGACGTTCTAATCTCTCATAAAATATGTAAACCCTGGCGTAGAGAAGTAGAAGTAGAGCTTTTTTTTTTCCATTTGTAAATACCTCATCTCATTAATAGTAGATTTATTTTTTTTTTTGTAGATGTATTATGTACGATTGATACATGCTACTTACTTGTGCTAGAGTGCAATGATAATGTAGTAGCAGTCGTGTAGGCTTATGTTGTTGCCTAATTCCAATAATATGGACAGGGTTATGGATAATGAACGTCTATTTAGCAATAATTTTAATAATGATAATGTCATTTTGTTAAATGGATAATTAGAGCATATGGACTGTCGATCTCGAGTGATTACGAACTGAATATATATTGTAAAGACATTGAAATGTAAGAATGGATACGACTCTGATGTTAAGTCAATGTATTAAGATAATATCGTAATTGTTTGAAAGTACTGCGATGTAGGCAAATATTCAACCAACTTTATTCTGTTGTTCTTGATAATTACAATGTAACTGTTGACTGATTGGCACAAATAAACATCACGACCAAATTTCAATTTTATAATTTCGAATACTGCTCATAGAGTTAAGCATATGTAAGTTTGATTTTTTTTTCTTTCTTTTCTTTCATTTAACTTAAGTTAACGACGTTGAGTCTTTCATTCCGATTAGCCACTTAACAAGAATTTGGAATCTTTTGATAAAAGAATTTGTTGCGCATGCTTATTAAGACTGTTATAAATCGGCGACCCCTTTGCTTTAATATATGAAACTGAGGTGCTATAAATTGGCGATCCAATCTTGGAGCTGCCCGATATGTACAAGGTTTGTATGATAAGTAATGAGACCAGGTCTGGAAACATTGTTTTATTGATCTGATCTGTACAGGGACTTAAAAGCTTTCGAAGTACTCTCCTCTTGCGTCGATGCACTTCTGCAATCGATGTTTCCACGCTGCAAACGCCCCCTGGAAGTCAGCAGCCGGCATGTCCTTTAGAAATGTGGTCACGGCTGCTTGGATGGCTGTGACGTCTGCAAAACGGGTTCCTTTCAAGCGTGGCTTCAGCTTCGGGAAGAGGAAGAAGTCGGCCGGGCTCACATCTGGGCTGTAGGGTGGTTGTGGAAGGACTTCCACCCCAATCCGGGTCAAAAAGGAGGTCACTAAGAAGGCGGTGTGGGCAGGGGCATTGTCGTGATGCAACTTCCACCGGCTAGCGATCGCCGGTCTTTTCCGCTTGACGCTCCTGTGCAGTCTCTCAAGGACTTGTTTGTAGAAGGCGGCGTTGACGGCTTGTCCTTGGGGTACAAACTCCTTGTGGACCACCCCCACATTGTCAAAAAAAAACAATCAACATTGTTTTCACCTTTGACTTCGACATTCTGGCCTTCTTGGGGCGCGGGGACGCAGGTGTGTGCCACTCCGCGCTTTGACGTTTCGTTTCAGGGTCGTACTGGAACACCCACGACTCGTCACCTGTTATGACGTCATCTTCAAAGTTAGGGTCACTGTTCATGAGGTTCAACAGTTCCTGACAACAATCAACACGTCGTTGCTTTTGTTCGTCAGTCAACACTCGCGGCACCAGTTTCGCACAGATTTTTCTCATTCCCAATTGTTCCGTCACAATCTTGTGCACTGTTGTGTGGTTCATATCGAGTTCATCAGCAATCAATCTCAACGATAATCGACGGTCTGAGTTCAGGAGATCCCTCACTTTTGCCACAGTTTCGTCCGTAGTCACTGTTGTCGGGCGTCCAGCCCTCTCCAGATCCTCAACGCTTTCCCGGCCGTTCCGGAACGCACTGTGCCAACGAAACACCTGGGCTTTGGATACGGCTTCCTCTTTGTAGGCCTCCGTGATGAGAGAAAGCGTCTCAGTAGCCGTTTTCCCCAGGCGAACGCAAAATTTGATCGCATAACGCTGTTCGATGGAACCCTCCATGTTTGTTGATTTTCCGCCGTGACAAGAATGTTCACAAGGGCTTTGTCCAAGGCTTGTCCGCGCTCCACTAAGGCTCGGAGCCAACTGACGCGCGGTGCGTTGCTTTGCTCGGACCCCCCCTACATCCTCCATCACCGACAAACCCGCTCCAGCGACACGCGCGCCGCGGCGCGGCGAGTCTCATTACTTGTCATACAGACCTTGTATTCATTAATTTTCAATACCCTAAAAACGTGGTGTTATAAATTGGTTACCTCAACCAGGATTCTATTTACTTTATCGCTAAGACATTATGAATAAAAACGAATGTAATAAATTGGCGACCCAGCCAGGATCTTTGATTTAATTTAGAAATGTTCTCATTCCTGGAAACACATGTTTGTTATAAGTTAGACTCCAGTTTCAAGATTTTCCATTTATTTTGATATTTTCTCATTCCTGAAAAGAGGAGTGTTATAAATTGCTTACCTCAGCCAGGATTCTATTTACTTTAACGTTAAGATATTATGAATAAAAACGAATGTTATAAATTAGCGACCTTTAGCCAAGGATAATAATTAACTTTGCTATAATATGTAAGGCTGAAGTTGTTATAAATTGGCGACTTCAGTATTCTGTTTTGTGTGCTAAGCGAGATGAAAGCTAAATAATGAGTGGATATAACGATGATGAGTTGCTAAACGCGTGACCCAATTAATATGATGTAAGATGAGTGAAACAAATATAATGCATGAGACTGAAGAATATAGTTGTTGTAATGGTGCAAATAGTGTTGAGAACGCGATTGCAATTTGTTGCGAGAGTTGTGACAAATGGTACCATATGAATTGTTTAAATATACCGGAAAAGGAACAAGAAGTGTTAAGACACTCAGAGGAAAATTGGTATTGTGCAACTTGTGTAGGTAAACAATTTGTAGAATCAGATGGGGAAGAAGTGAGACGTACACAAAACCCAAAGAAAGTTGCTCCAGAAATTGAAATTGGTGGAGGTCCGCTGCTAGATAAGTTAGTGGACATAATTAAAGAACTAAAGTCTGAAGTTTCTGAGGTACGGAAGGAATTAAAGTCTGAGGTTTCAGCAGTAAGAGTAGAACTGATTAATCAGATGACCGTTAACAAAAATGATTTAAAGGCAGAAATGAAAACTGAATTAAATAAGATGAGTAGTGAAATTTCGTCCTTGAAAGAATCTTTTGTGTCAGTAAAAGGGGAATTAAAAACCGAAATATCTAAGTTAAGAATTGAAATTGATGAGACAAAAACTAATTTAGGACAAACCGTAGAAAATGTACGCGATAGTTGTATGATGGAAGTAAATAATGTAAAACGGGATATGACTAGTCTTAGGTTAGATTTAGATAAAGTAACTGTAGATGTTAGTGAATTTAATGAAAATGTGAATTGTAAATTAGAAGCTACTACTAAAGAAATGTCAGTGTTGACAACCCAATTCGGGAATATAACTTCCAAATTTGAATCTGAATTGAAAGGTGTCAAAGAGCGACAAATTGATGACTATAGGAAATTCCGGGATGTAAACGAACATACCGTGAATATGATAAAGATGTTAGAACGTGACATGGTGGACGCATATCGTCAAAATCGGGAACGATGTGAGCGGAACACCGATACTTTGAAAAAAATACTCGAGTCGGGTGATATAAATGTAAATAATGAAAACTTTCCTCTTGAAGAGAATTTGACGGCTAGTAACCGAGGTCATCAAGATGATAGGGAACCTTCAGTTCCAAAATTAGATGAAAGTCGATTTAAAGAAATTATAAATATGACTGAGATGTCCTCCTCGTCCGATGTGGAAGAAATTAGGAATAAACCCCCACACAAATATAAGAAAATGAGACAAAGAAAGAAAGAATCGCGTTGTGAAACATGTACTGAGCGGTGTCCTCCGTTAGATTTTGTTGTTAATAATCATGAAACCGAGGGTATACCTAAATTAGATTGTGAACATGGAAATAATGACAACGGTCCTTCGTATAAAAGGGGTGCAGGAACCTATCTAAAGGAATTGCATCATTTCCCAAAATTTGATGGGCAACTGACCCAGGGAATGGCAAAAATCTTTCTAAATGATCTTTTACATACAATGAACATGTATGTTCTCACGGATAGGGATAGGATGTATATAGTGGGACGAGTTTTAGAGAAATCTGCAAAGATCTGGTATCATAGTGTTGCTTCTCAGATAAAATCTTTCCCTGACTTTTTGCGGCTTTTCAAACTGCAATACATATCGGAGCGATTAGAGAGGGCACAAAAGCGCCACCTCTACTCGCTACGATATGACAAATCGAAACATTCTTCCTTGCTAGGGTTTGTGCGGCATATTGTCGAAAGATATAATTCAATAGTAACTTCACCTTCAGATCAGGAGTTGAAGGATCTGATTTTAGATTGCCTTCCTGAGGAAGAAGCGAAAATTTTGAAGTTAGGTTCAGTCAGCACAGTGCAAGACCTGATGCTACGAATAGCTGAGTTGGAATGTAGTCCAACTCCTTCCTTAGGAAATCAGGGTAGTTCAAAATTTCCACCTAGGAAACCACAGGTTAGGAAAACATTCTTCTTACCTAATAACACTAATCGAACCGACAATGCAGTGCAAACGGAGCCGATCTGCAATGAAGGTAGTGTCAGAGAAAATAGCTCCAATTTTCAATTTGGAAACAAACCTCAAAATTTCAACGGGAGATCATATCGTAACAACTGGAAAAAAAACCGAAATCAGAAACAAGCATGGGAAAAGAATAGAAATAATAACTTTAGACCCATGAACAGTATTCCGCCGGTTCCGATGTATGGGGGTGTACCGGTACCAGTACCTTACACGGTACCGGGAATGTATAATTTTAGTAATATGAAACCGGTTATGATGCCAGGTCCTTCGGTTACTATGGTAACTTCTTCGTTTCCCCAAAACTTACCTGTTGTGACTACTGTCACTTCCGCTTTACGTCCACCGTACCCTTCGGTGACTGCGGAACCGACAAATCCGGTTGTTGTTTCGGAAAACATGTTGAGCAGTCGTCACTGAGGGGAGACGACGGCTGCTCCAACCAACTTCTCTCCCCGAATCAAAATGTTAGTAAACTTTATTCTTTTGAGAAAGAAAATGTGTCGATTGAAAGTGAGTCTTCTTTAAAATTACTAACTTATTTTGTGTTAAAAGAAGAAGAAGGGAATATGTCCAAACAAGATTTCGAGATATTTCCTTCCCCTTCTATAGATTGCAAGGTGGGGGAAATGCAAATTAAGTGTATCCTTGACACGGGCGCTGAATTAAATCTTTTAAATTATAATATTTGGCAGAACCTACAAAATTCCTTTCGTTCGGCAAAACTCAAACCAGTGCCAAGTGTACACTTAACTGCGTTTGCAGGTAAAGATAATTTTCCTGTTAAGGGATTGCTTGAATTAACCTTAAATATACAAGATAATCTTTTTAATGTCCCAGTCTTTGTAGTGAAGGACATGAAAGCTGGACTGTTATTGGGCTCGCCATTCTTTGCTAAGTTTAGAGTTACTCTGGATAGTCATCACAGAAAGTTAATCTTGAAAAATAATAGTGAGGAAGAAGTAACTCTGGATATCTCTTATCCAAAGATACTCCTTGTTCATTTAGATACTAATTCGGAATTACGTGAACCTAACCAAATTCTTTCTTCTTCTTACGAACAATGTAGAGATTACGGTGAGATTTCTGAATTGGAAATTAAAGACTACATTAAAAGTCGCGATGATTTAGATGATGATATAAAATTAAAATTAGAAAATTTGCTCCTTAAATTCAAGCACTTATTTTGCGAATACCCCAAACCCATCCGATGCGAACCTTATAAAATAGAATTAACAGACCAAGAACCCGTGGTCGGAAAGATCTATCCAATCCCTCAGGCTATGCAAAAAGAGTTTGAGGAGGAGTTGAACAAATGGATAAGGTTGGGTATAGCTAAAGAACATCCCAGCAGTTATCGCAACCCAATTCATTGCGTGCGAAAATCCTCAGGGGGTGTTAGACCTGTAATCGACCTGAGATTACTGAACTTAAAGGTCGTAAGTCCTAAAATACAGGTCGAACCTATTAATGAAATTCTCACTCGCATCTCTGGAGCTAAAATCTTTAGCTCCATGGATGCTACAATGGGATATTATGGCATTCGACTGCATCCTGATTCCTTCGCATCCACAAGTTTTATATATTTGGGTCGACAGTATGTATTATGTGTCCTACCAATGGGTTTAAAGTCTAGTCCTAGTATCTTCCAAAATGTGATGAACTCATATTTTGGACTAGATACTAGAAAATTTGTTGTAGTGTATTTAGACGATTTGATGTGTTTTAGCTCTACTTTTGACGAACATTTTATCCATTTAGAACAACTCTTTGAAATTCTACCTTTTGGAAATTTTGCACTAAATTTCAAGAAGTGTCAGTTCGTCAAGTCTGAAATTTTATTTTTGGGACACATTGTGAATGGGAAGGAATTAAAGCCGAATCCCAAGCAAAATGAAGCGATAAAGTATTTTCCTATACCGAAAACCAAGAAGAAACTTCGGTCCTTTTTAGGCATTCTTTCCTGGCGAAGAAAATTCATTCCTCAGTTCGCTGCTCTAACAGCGCCGTTTTTCGATTTGTTAAAGAAAGACAAGAAATATTGTCTAACTGAGGAACTGCTGAGTAGATTCCAACAATTGAGGGAATTGTTGAGTGAGCCTCCAGCACTCAGTCAACCTAATTTCGACCAACCGTTTCACTTATTTTCAGATGCGTCTCTAGAAAATTTGGCCGGCTATCTGGCTCAGTATGATGATACTGGAGAACTTCTCGTTATCGGATACGCAAGTAGAAAATTAAAGTTATATGAAGTTTCCTATTCGATTTTTCAACTGGAGTTGCTGGCAGTATTGTTTCTGTGCGAGCATTTCTCGTATTACATTTTAGGTAGAAAAGTTACGGTCCATTGTGACAACAGCGCAGTAACATACGCTTTTACGTTACAAAACTTAGATCCCCGAACCACAAAAATTTTGTTAAAGTTACAGAGGTTCGATCTTCGGTTCGAGCATATTATGGGAGTGGACAATAAAATAGCCGACATATTGAGTCGCAATACTCCAGAACTCCCTGCCGAACCTGAAGAGTACCATGTTAATTCTATTAATTTTGTTAATTTTGTTTGTTACGATGAGAGTACGTGGTTCACTGTAAATGAGTTAATGCAAATGCAAGCGGGTGATAAGTACTGTACCGAATTAAAAGCGAAAATGTCAGACAGTGCCGATTCTCGAATTCGTATAGTAAATAATTTGGTATATGTCCAAAATTTAAAAACGAAACATTGGCTGCTAGTAATCCCGGAGTCATTAATTGAGAGAACGATTAGGAGAGTTCATGAAACGGGGCATTTTGGTGTTAGCAAATGTTTGAAATTAGTCCAAGAATTGTTTTTCTGGAAAGGACAAAAACGTACGTTTCAAAACTTCATCAATAATTGTGAATTGTGTGCCCGAACGAAGTTCTCCAATAGAATTATTGCTCGTGAGGATCTGCATATTGAGGCAGATAAGCCACATATCAAATTGTGCATAGATCTCGTGGGGAAATTGCCATGTAGTTATGGATTCTACTACATTCTCTCAATTGTTGATGTCCATTCACGGTTTCTATGTTATTTGCCGTTGAGGACTGCCACAGCTGCTGAGATTGTTCGGACGTTAGAAAAAGAATATTTCTACCTCTTCCCTTACCCAAATTTTATTATATCCGACCAGGGCCCACAGTTCCTCTCGAACACGTGGAAGACTTATTGTAATGATCACCAAATTCAACACATCTTGGTCTCGCCATACAACCCTTCTGGGAATGGCATAGTGGAACGTTCACATCGAGAACTCAATCGAATTATTCGATTATTGTGCAGCCATAACCACACTAAGTGGAAAACAGTGCTTAAGACGGCGCAAGACTTACTAAACTATTCCTACAATAGTACCATTGGATGTACGCCTGCTGAAGTGTTCATTTCTTACTCGGCTGTTGATAGATTTCGAGAAAAATTTCCATGGCCTTCTGAATTGAAAACAGTAAAAAATTCTAAACGGCATATTCAGGTGGAACCCCGTTTGTTATCAAAAAGAAAACGAAAGTCGCAAAATAATGTGATTGAAATTAAGGAAAAGGACTTGGTGATGGTTAAAACCCATTTTCAATCGGATGCGTTTAAGAAGATCACACATAAGTATATGCCTGTATTCGCAGGGCCTTTTGTTGTGACTCGAGTGCATCACAACTCTGTTTCTTTAAAAGATTTGGAGGGGAGAGAAGTGCCGACTCAAAATTTATCAAATATAAAATTGTTCAATTGCTCTCCAGAAAAGAGAGAAGAATTGTTAAAAGACTTTAAATAGTCGCAAAAAAAATAAAAAAAAATAAAAAATAAAAAAAATTTTTTTTAAATGTTAATGTTTTAAGTAGTTAAAAAATTTTTTTTTCTAAAGCCGCCGGGAAAAAATGTAACCGACCGATTAACGGTTGTTTACATTTTATTTGAGTTGGCTCCTGGATTGTAATGTTTATCCGTATTGTAATGTTTACCGGCTGCTTAGGCAGCGTTAAAGTTGGTCCGTGTATTTTAACACTGCACCCGAGTGCCTCCAAAGATTCGTAGAGTTATTAGTTTTATATGCGATATCCAAAACACATATGAGATACGCAAACACACCAATAGTTTATCACAAAATTTCGAATTGTTTCTTTTTACAATGTTTTTCGCGTTACTGTAATAATTCAACTCAGGTTATAGCTTAATATAGTGAAAATTTAATTTACATTTTTACTCTACTTTAATCTACCTTAATTTACTTTACCTCATAATAATATCAATCCAGAAATACGATCGTACGACAATTTTATTCATCATGTTATTTCTCGCTATTGCTTGCCGTCATTCTTTTGTTAAGAGCATAGCGATCATTTCGGTTACGGTCGCAAGAGGGCATAGAAATCGCTATACGTAAAGCTAACATCGCCAAGATGGCGATTCTTCTACATAGCGGGAACGATAGTTGTTATAGTGATACCAAATAACTGCAAGAACTAACTGAGTTGTAAAACCTTTATTACAGGAGTACTTTTAATACTCGGGATATGTTATTTAAGAGGTAAAATGTTTGTTTATTTACCTAGGGTTTTGTATAATAATAGAAGGAGTATAAATTTGTTTTTGTTCGTAATCAACTATACAATATTAAATCGCTATTATTAAGGTCTGGTGAAGCGAAGATGATGACGCAGTGAAACGCCGTTTTACAACATAGAAAGAACGATGGCTTAAGTCGGTTCCTTAAAAATAGAAATTTTGTAATCAAAAGTGTAAATTTTGGACGTTAACCTACTATAAATTATTTATTGGAAAACCTAACTTAGTTTGGGAGGAAAAGAAACACTGAGGAACCGACAGAAGTGGAAATTCATTGAAACAATTTTTGGCCAAAGCCATCGAATATCATTTCCGCCATTACGAGTAATAGGAAGTAATGGGGCAGGAAGTGTAGCAGTTGGAGTTCATCTCGTCGGATAAAGGGGCCAAGTCCCATATTCAATAGGACGTGGAACGATTATCCGAAGAGATAGATTGCGACGTGTAATAAATAGGTTTGGTAACCTATTCTGTCCGGTGAAGCCAAGGATCCAGGTGACAAGAACTGAGAGGAATATCTTGTAGGAACCCCATCGATTTGGTAATCTCTATCCATTTTATCTTATTTTCTTCTTGTTCCGATCATAGACAGATTCATTAACTCGACAAATGGAGTGCTTTGAAATAAATATGTGTAGTTAAAGTAAAGGGCGTTACGCGTTTAGACAGCTCATCTCGTTACCACTCAATAGCATGATATCATAAGAATATGTGATCAACATCGAAAATTGTTGGTGAACTTTACTTTAAGCGCACCGCTTGATATTAATATTTTCCATGTAACAATTGATACGATTTTCTTTACTGTTAGATTAAGTGATATTTTCACTTAAGATGTCATTTTTAACGTGTACCTTATTAGATAATATATTTTTAATTGCGTGTTAGGTTAGGTAAGATTTAAATTGAACGTATCCCACAATATACAGCTATTTGATTGTTAGGTTAGGAGATTAGATTGTGTGTTTACTATTAAACAATGTCATACTATGTTGTCTCGTGATATATTTTGGGAAATGTATACTTCGATTACTTGTTTGGGTTAGGTAAAATTGAACTTGTGCATTTACGGTTAAATAGTGTCATATTGTTTTGTCTCGTGATATATTTTGGAAATGTATATTTCGATTACTTGTTTAGGTTAGGTAAAATTGAACTTGTGCATTTACGGTTAAATAGTGTCATATTGTTTTGTCTCGTGATATATTTTGGAAATGTATATTTCGATTACTTGTTTAGGTTAGGTAAAATTGAACTTGTGCATTTACGGTTAAATAGTGTCATATTGTTTTGTCTCGTGATATATTTTGGAAATGTATATTTCGATTACTTGTTTAGGTTAGGTAAAATTGAACTTGTGCATTTACGGTTAAATAGTGTCATATTGTTTAGTCTTGTGATATATTTCGGGAAAAATATATTTCAATTGCTTGTTTAGGTTAGTTAGATTGAACTTGTGTGCTGACGGTTAAACAATGTGCTATTATTTTGTCTCGTGATATATATTTTGGGAAATACATATTTTGATTGCTTGCTTAGGTTACGTAAATTGAACTTGTGTGCTTACGGTAAAATAATGTCCTGTTATTATGTTTCGCGATATGTTTTTTTTTTTTTTTTGTTTTAACATGTATTTCAAATTGCGTAGGTTAGGGCTTTATGTAGGTTAAGAATTTATATTTCGAAAATGATTTCGTCCATATGACTCGGGTTTTTTTTTTTTTTCATTGCTGTTGTCTCATGATATGTAAGTGCATACTCGATCTATGCAGACTTCAGCTCACCTTCAGTTGTAGTTTCTTTTATTTTGTTTATACTTAAAATCTTGTTAAAATACGCGTCCGTGCAAGACTCTGTCTTGGGCATATATTTATTTTAAGGGTGCCATTCACGCGTCATGGAATTTCTTATATATTTGCCTCATCGGAAGTCAGCGTAGCTAACTGATGCTCAACTTTACTGATAAACATATACGTATTCACATTTAGTCAATTTGTCGTTCTTAAACACAATCTAAATTTTATCATGTGTCCATTGCTCTTGAAAATTTTATGACATTATAGTGTGAAGTTAAAAATGATAATAATGTTGATAATGACGTTCTAATCTCTCATAAAATATGTAAACCCTGGCGTAGAGAAGTAGAAGTAGAGCATTTTTTTTTTCCATTTGTAAATACCTCATCTCATTAATAGTAGATTTATTTTTTTTTTTGTAGATGTATTATGTACGATTGATACATGCTACTTACTTGTGCTAGAGTGCAATGATAATGTAGTAGCAGTCGTGTAGGCTTATGTTGTTGCCTAATTCCAATAATATGGACAGGGTTATGGATAATGAACGTCTATTTAGCAATAATTTTAATAATGATAATGTCATTTTGTTAAATGGATAATTAGAGCATATGGACTGTCGATCTCGAGTGATTACGAACTGAATATATATTGTAAAGACATTGAAATGTAAGAATGGATACGACTCTGATGTTAAGTCAATGTATTAAGATAATATCGTAATTGTTTGAAAGTACTGCGATGTAGGCAAATATTCAACCAACTTTATTCTGTTGTTCTTGATAATTACAATGTAACTGTTGACTGATTGGCACAAATAAACATCACGACCAAATTTCAATTTTATAATTTCGAATACTGCTCATAGAGTTAAGCATATGTAAGTTTGATTTTTTTTCTTTCTTTTCTTTCATTTAACTTAAGTTAACGACGTTGAGTCTTTCATTCCGATTAGCCACTTAACAAGAATTTGGAATCTTTTGATAAAAGAATTTGTTGCGCATGCTTATTAAGACTGTTATAAATCGGCGACCCCTTTGCTTTAATATATGAAACTGAGGTGCTATAAATTGGCGATCCAATCTTGGAGCTGCCCGATATGTATTCATTAATTTTCAATACCCTAAAAACGTGGTGTTATAAATTGGTTACCTCAACCAGGATTCTATTTACTTTATCGCTAAGACATTATGAATAAAAACGAATGTAATACAAGAAACTGTGTAGAACCTACAGATTGGTCATAATTAACACTGAACTTTTTTAAGTTACTGAAGTTGCCAATAGATCATATTGAAGGGTCTGTATAGTTAAATGTTTGATTTTCCAATCAAATGAATTAACCAGTGACAAATTATACTTAAATATGGAAAATCTTCAGTTTGCAACATTTTAAACCATAGTTTTCAAGATGCATGGAAGTAATATTAATTATCTTTGTTTTTAAGGTCTGAAGAAGATCTGTTGGAGGTTGGTTTTGTATCATGGCCAATGGTTCGTTACAAACGAGAGGTGTTGTTCGGATGGGTAGATCTTCTCGGTAAGTATTACTCCGCTTAGCGAAAAGGTGTGAGGACCCCTCATTATTGACCTATGAACTGTATACAACAGTATATCAGTCCTTAATAATTTCAGTATAAATTGGTGTAAATAATTCTACTTAATCAGAAGCTAGTAGTCACCTCTTTATAGAATATCCTTTCCCTTCCTCCCGGACTTCCTTCCTCCTCATAGCAATGATGTCAATCCGTCGAGAAAATTCCATTTCGTAGGATTTTTAAATTTTTATTTTCGAAAAAGGATAATGGAGAATTACCTTCAAAATTAGTAACGTATCTGTTGTGATATTTTATCCACGCATAACAAAATGTTCAAGTTCCCTGAAAGTTCAAGTTCAAGTTCAATGAAATTGCTTGAGCTACATTCAAAGCAGGTGTACTTGTTTGGTCGAAAAGAAAATCAACCTTAGTAACTACTCAGTAATCAACGTGAAATTAGTGTTAATTGTTCAATATTGGAGCGAATTACTTTGTTTATTATTGGAAAAGTACATGACAGTGTCCAATTAGTTTATGAAGTAACTTAATCATGTTTGACTCGGAAAACCCAAGCATCAAGTAACATAAGTGTTCTCTAAAGAAAGAGGGAAAAAAGTAAATACCAAGCAAGAAACCAACTTCTGAAACACTCCTGAAGCCTTAACTATGATTGTGTTCAGTAGAAAATGATAGCACAAAGGCATGATGGCATGGGCGCCCGCAGGATTTTTTCCAAGGAGGGGCAAGACACACACATACACATACATATATATCCCACTCTCACACAATCACATCAAAAGACGTATGCACGTAATCCTTTATGTTGAACTGATAAATTATTTTAGCACATAGTATATCCTCATTAACTATAGGGTCTATAGTAAGCATATATTTAAAAAGTCAACAGATTAGATATTAGAATAGCATTGGCAGGAGAAAGACACAACACAAATAATCTACTTTTTCTACATTTCATTCACTGGTGTTGGTTGAACAGAAATTCTAGCCGACGAGGACTCTCCTTAGCAAATATTGTAATTGCTTGCTCTATGAACACATTTTTGTTTACAAGCTCATGTTTTCGGTGGACACAATATACACAGTCCACTGAGTCTTTCCTCCTCCATTCTTGAGCGTAACCAAGTTTTTATTCTCATTAAAGTATTAAATGAACGTTCTACTGTGCAAGTAGTCGCTGGAAGTGAAAGAAATATTTCTGTTACACTCCCAACAATGACAAACGAGACTTCTGTAGCTGTGTATAGTTGGTGAAAGCAAATGAAATGAATTTTTTAAGTTTTACGTCCCACGATTAACCCGGCTAGGCTAAAGGAGACGGTGATGATGAGAAATGAATGAAATGGTGGAATGAAGAAAGTGGGAGAAAACGAGAGAACCCCGATAAAACCCACGCACACGGTGTTTGTCCAAAAACAAAGTTCACTTGGCGCGAGCTGGAATCGAACCCAGGACCCCATGTACAAGATGTAAAAGTTGGTGAAAGCAGTTGGTGACATATCAGCGATGATTTTCAAACATGTCCAAACTAACTTTAATGTGTTCTTGTATCTTGGAAAGATCTATTGCCTCTCCCTGTAGAGCATTTGTAGGATTTAGGATGTAGATTTAAGTGTTTTCGGCATCTAAGGCAATTTAGCCCGTCACGTTTTGAGGGATAACGGCGAGCACACTATCCAAGGAAAGAGAAGGAAGAAAGGATTGGGAAAGGAAGGAAGCGACCTGGGACCTATGAGTTAGGTACCCTCCAGGAAAGCGTTTTACTCTGCCGGGCCTGAAAAGGCGTTTTACTCTTTTACGTTTGGCTGGCCTGAAAAAGCGCTTTACACTTTTTCGACCGAGTGCCCCCACCGGAAATCGAACCCGGGACCGCTCGCACAGAAGGCTAGAGCGTTAGCAACTACGCTACGCGGGCCGCTAGAGTATTTGTAGTTGGCTCTAAAATAGCACTGTATTTGGCCATGATGTGCATTGATATAAATGTATCAGATGACGCTGAAGAATGTAAGAAGGTAATGAGCACTTTGTTGCACGCTTCTGCTTCCACCAGAGGACAGCTGTTTCAGTCAATTCACTATTTCTGAGATTTTTCCAAAAATATTCTGATGCTTTTGTTCTTTGCAGACCACCATGTTTCACAGAAGACAGGCACATTAAGGACAAGATTTCATCTGAAGATTTCACGAAAAAAAAAATGATTATATTTTGTATACCTAGGTAGTTGCAACTGAATTTCAAATGTTTTTAACTTCATTAGTGTCATTAATAACCAAATTTAATTTATGGCTAGTACTGTGAAGAAATAACGCCTTAGGATTTTGGTTTTGTATTATTCTGTTTACACCACCGTCATAACACTGTCCACATAATTTCGACATATCAAGGTCACATTTTGACAAAAAGGATAAAACTTCAGTTACAATTGTCTTTGCATTAAGTTCCTGTAGAGCCACAAAACCAAGGAATTCTTCTATTTTGGGTTGATTTAGAGTTGAGTCTAAATATCTAATTCCTACTGACAACTGCTCTACACCAGAAATGCCCACACTTTCATTAGCAATTACTCAGAATGATTTTCTTTATTTGCTTCCTTAACTAAAACATTTTAAAATTCCTTTTCACAAACTGAAATCAATTCATTTTGAATTCATTGTGAAGTATATTTAGCATTGCCGAGCGTACTTCAATGTGTTCTTTGAACACACTGGGCCTTATGCAGAGCGGTTCTGACGAGTGATTAGTGCTATACTAAAGAGTTCGACTAATATATGTTTCCTGCAGTAGTCAGGCCTTTAGTATGACGCTAATCATTCCTCAAAACGACTCAAGTTTAACGATCAAAGAACACAACCGAGTTTGATTTATCACCTCGAAGAGATATATCATGTTTTGTGCGGAAAAAGATGGAAGATAGTATAGCAACTAGCTTTCTTTCTGTTAGTATACTTTCAACTTGCTTGATTCCGGAATTCGAACAACGCTATTCTCATCTTTTCGCCTCTTTGAAAAAAAAAACTTATAAACACTCTGAGCACTACATCATTAATAAAGATTAAAAAAAAAAGCATCTTCGGCTTCCAAAAGTAATTAAATTCAAACTTTTGTCACCAGAAGAGCCTATAAAACTTAACCTTTTTCGAAAACCCAAGGGGGGCAATTGCCCCCTCTTTTCCCCCTCTGTGGGCGCCCATGCATGATGGAGACAAATTGCATTCTCACGGCAAAATGTGTACCTATTTCCTTCAATGTTTTCAATTTTTTTCTTGCAATAAAGGCAAAATGTTTACTCGTCTGTACCGTAAACAGCAAAATTAACATTTCCGGGTAATTTACTCATATCTTGAAGAAAGAAAAGTAAAAGATGTGTAACATATTTTCATAAAAATATTGAAAAATTACAGGGCAAAAAGGGACTTTTTGCCTCTCAGGATGGGATTTTGTAAAGTTTCAAGTTAGTATCACTGCTTTATATTTACCACGGTCTCTTTCGTTCCAATCACCACTGTTTCCAACATTTTAGAATTTATAATCATCAGCGGCGTATGCAAGCATGAGTTTTGTATATGTATGTTCCCCGACTAAGCAACTCTTTGTTGAGAAAATAATCGATGATAATTTGAGAACGATAATTTTTGTTTCAGTTATTGCTACTCACAAGGAAGTTCATTCCGTGAAAGATGTTCTTTCCGGTTAACTACGCGGAAATAGTCTTGAAGGTTTCTAATATACTTAGGCGTGTGTACATGTTCCAATACGATTATTTGTAATACTGTAATTTAATCAAGCCGATTTTTCCAATTATTATCTTGAAATTCATTATTATTAAATTCATTATTCAATTATTGTCGTAAATTTCAAATTGTCATATTGGGCGTCATATGTCATTGATAGCAAACATTCGGCCACGGAATTTGGCAAATAATTCCCCTTATATTTATTCATTTACTGTATCTCATGATGTTTCATTGCTTTTGTTTTTCGTAATTAGTTTCTTAAATTAGGAAGTGAAATATGCGAGAAATGCATGATGTTATTGTTCTTTTTTTTTTCAGTGTCTTTTGGTGGCATCGCCGGTCTGTTTCTGGGTTTCAGCTTGCTCAGTGGAATTGAAATCTTGTACTACTTCATCATGCGTGCATTCTGCATGTTATACAGAAATGAGGATGAACTGGAAGAGCTGTACGCAGAGTACCTAAAACTGCCGAAACGTGTGCCAGATCTCAGTCTTGTACCAACTTTCTGCCGACGTAAGGAGAAGATATCTCCTTCAGACAAGTTCTACAAAGGCGGCAAGATTATCGATGCCAAAGCGGTGCCAATGCCTGCTAGCATTGCAAAGGCCCACTTCAACACTGATTTCAACACTCCTTACAACCTCCCCTACTTGCCTTAAAAGGTCTTGTGGCACCTGCTTCATTACAGTGAAAGGGATGGTACTTAAAGAGGAAAGGATGCAGTACATTTCCTCTAGATTTCATCTCTTACTTTTTTCCAAACTAATTCACACAGGCTATCCATTATTCTTGAGAGATACAACTAGTGATTTGTATGTATTGCAGTACAATACTTCTTCATTCTTGAAGGCAATATTAAACTTTGCTATAAATTTACAAGTTTTTTTCTTCATTTTCATCTATATATCTACTATAATGTCTTGTAACTATCTACTAAGAAAGAAGTAATTTTCCAAGAAATTAGAAAAAATATATATATTATTTATCATTGTCAGAACTCATACCAAATGTATTTTATTTATTTATATGAATAATGACTGATTGATTGCAATAATTATTATTTAGGATTATTATCATTTTAATCAGCATAATTAAGAATTATAATTATTATTATTAATCTAAAATTTGCCTTTTTTTCCGTATGTTGTCACTCCGAAACTAATTCACTGGCGCCATGACTCTTTAATCATTGTTTTCAGTTTTAGAAACAAACAAGTTTCTTACAAACAAACAAAAAAAAAATAGTTTTAAACCTTGTAATAGTAAGAGAAAAGAACGTTTTCATATTAGAACAATGAAAACTTATCTGACCATCAAATTTTTGTTTGAAAACTTATTTTTGTTAAATTCTTTTTTAAGTTAATTTCTAAAATGTCTTAAAAACTTATCATGTTGCTATCTTTATCAATTCAGTATCATTTCCAAGATGTGGATGTTCATTTTTAATTCTTTTAAATATTATTTTTGATCTAGAATAGCCTAAGTACATGAAAATTTTGTTCCTATAAAAGTGAGAAATTATTGTTTTTCATAATTATGAGAAACAATCCCATATTTTCAAGTACATTTTGATCTTAGAAGACTGAACACAATCATATTACTAAATAATACAATTTTTAATGACTGATGATATCATAAAAATACCATTGATATACAATTTAGATTACTATTTGATTACTTTCGTAACGATTTTTTTAACTGCTTACTGAAGAAAGAAATGGTACAGATTAATCTCCAAATATGTGTCATAGTGTTAGTTTTATGCAAAAAAAAAAAAAAAAAAATCCGTTAAAACAAAAATTACATCATTTTGACTTACAAAATGCATCTTTACCAACAGTATAATTGTCCCAAAGACGATCAATTACTTGAGTAAGTTAATATTGAAATCGAAGTATATTGTTAGAACTTCAAGTGATAACAAGTGATAAGAGATACATATATAAAATACTTATATTTATTTATATTGCTGCGAATTTACCAATTAATAACATTAAAATAGTGTTGTATGAGAATTACGTATGAAATGACATTTAACTTTAATTCTATATATAGTGATTAACATATTACACTAATATGTGTAGTACCCACATGTGAAAAGTATGTTACGCCCGTCTCATATAGCCTCACAGCTGAGAGGGACTTAAAATCAACTCAACTCAAGAGTATGTTACGAAGTATTTTTGTCAAAAAGGAAAAATCACTCAGCGAAAGTTTTAATGATCTCAAAAACAAGAATACTTCTTGGGAAATCTCTGGTGATAGTTGAGAATAGGTAACTTATTGTGAAACTGTTCTACAACAACAACAAAAAAACTTTGATATTGATCTCTGTATAATGTTGCTAGTGCATCTAGTGTAAAAACTAACATTTCGCCAGCAAAACATGAAACATAATATGCTTCTATCCTGGAAAAAGTTGTCGAATGTTAGAAGATGAGTATTAGGACATAGAAGCAAATCAAATACGATATTTAATATATATGCGATGTTTCATTGGACTAAAATCCCCGTTTGTGATTACGAATTGTGATGTTTAGAAAGTGTGTGTAATATAATGAAAGGAACTTGACCGAAACTAAGGTTTAGTAACACTATAGTGACATCTATAAACATCAAGGTCACGCTCACATAATATGAAAGACTTATTCAGTGTAAATTCAAATATATTCAGGTGATAAAGAAGAGAGACACAGTATATTACAGTATTTTATTTTGTTTGTTTCGTGAAAGCAAAAATATGTTTTATGAATCATCCTATTGTCATTGTGTTTAGTCACCTAATAAATTGTTCAATTTCTTTAAGAAATATTACGAAATGTTAATGATTATAATGGATGGTTTCGCAGAACAGCTAGTTGGTTGAAACGTAACCAATAGAACAATACTACAATTGTCTTATATTCGTATAAAAATGTGTGTGTATAGTATCGATTGGTCGGTTGTTGCATCTTTTAAGTAGAACTAAAATAAAAAAATGTACCACGCTTTTTCCAGTAATGTTGTTAGGTTTTCCCTCAACATTAGTATTTGATATGTGATATGTATATAGAATTCACAAATAGAGTAAATTTTCAAACATCGAGAAACATGGTTTATTTATATGTTTATTTATTATCTTTGTTATTGAATTTTACTTCAAAATGCCATTTGGAAGCAAATTCTTACATCACTGATGGTACAAAATACTTTGTAAACATTCTGTAGTATAGTAGTATTATTCTTTCTTTTAATTTTTTATCATACAGCTTAGATGAAATGATTCAAAATGCTAAATGCATAGGTAAGTTAATTAATTCATCCTTGATAATTTCTTAATAGAATTTTATCAGTTGAAATATTAAGATGTTACTCCAGTAGTACTATTGATGTATTGTAAATTATTATCCTATTTTGAAATAATTCATTAAAAATAATTTTATTCTTTATATTTCTAATAACATTAAGTGGTGTAAATTTCAGTTGTCTTCTTCAAATTGTAATTTCAAAAAACAATTAGCAAATCTGGTCTTTTCTAATGTTCATCAAGGACAACTCTCATCAATAAAATAGAACATTTTGCTGGCATATTATTTTCAGAAATAATAAATAAATTTTGTTCATTAAATTTGAAGACCATGTTTCAAATCAAATTTTATGCCGATATCTGTGAAGTACAATTTTTTGTTTTGTTAACATCGAAAGCTTCACAATGTTTGAATGATATAATTCACTTAAAAGAACTATGTTTTACTGTATGTACAAATGTTCTAATTTCTTACATTAATATGTTTGTAAATATTATTAAATATTTCGAATGCTTCTAATGTAAATATGTGTTAGTATTTAAACTTTAAAAATTGAGTTTTCGTGTTGTGTAATGTTGCTGATTAAAGCTGGAGGAGGAATGATTTTTTCATAATTTCCTAAGTAAATGAAACAGACATAAAACAAAAATAAACTAACTCTTAGTAAGTAAACAGTGCCTAAAGTCTGGGTCTAACTGATCTACGATATGCTTCTTAAAATATATTTTGTACTCAATACGTTACACTTTTGGTACCATTTGTGTCGTCGCACTTTCGATTAGTTGTATATCTCAAATATCTATCACATGTACTACTGCTACGTCACACTTTTGGTACCATTTGTGTCATCGCACTTTCGATTAGTTGTATATCACAAATATCTATCAGATGTACTACTGCAAGTAAAATAGGTCTTTATTGTTTTATTTTATGTTGTAAGGAACAATCAAAACAGTGTAAAATATGTTTAAAATATGCACTAAATGCAAGATGATTACTATCATGAGTAACGAAGAAGTTGTAGTGTTTAATTTATTTCACATTTAATGCTATTTTTAACGTGCAATTTGTGTTTCTGTTGATGCAATTTAACGTTGCAAAACATATTTAATTTCGAATCTAATTCATGATATATGAATGTGATTCTTACTATAGGCTACGTATTAGCTTCGATAAACTTCGTTACATTTTATTAATACCTGTATTATTTTTTTTTCATTTAGACGTTCAGCTTTTTCTTATACTTTTTCACTATCATAATTTATTATATCATAGTTTATCTATCAAGCAGACTAATTGCGAACTATAACAATTACTACTATTAAAATTTACTTAATTGAAATAATTTTCATTTTAACTTTTCAAAGAATTGATTTATATAAAGTTTGTGTCCAAATTTATCAAACAGTAAGATTTAATGTGATTTACCAAAATACGTAATAAAATCGGCAGAATATAAGATTTTAAAAATAAAAAAAAAAGTTTTCGAAATAAAAAATGTACAATTATAAGGCACATGTTAAATTGCTCAACTATAAACAAAATCACATACTAAATCTAGAATTGGCTTAATGGAATGCGTGTTGTAGAAAAATTTGTGTTTTGAATAAATCTGTTTAAAAACATTATATTTATTTCAACTCAACCTTCATTTAATTAAAAGTTACTCCTTGATTTAGGAATTATAAGATAACTGTTAAAATGTTAAACTCTACAAAGACTTAAGAAGTCAGTTGTAGAGAGATCACCTCCGATGCAAAGGTTTATAAATTCAATCCTTGGCTACATGAATTATCATTAAGGCTATAAGATTAAGCCTATCCAAATATATTAACAGCAGTGTCAGATGATGTTTTTCGATATTGATACAATGAATTTTATTAAAATTGTTTTATTCCATAATTCGTTGTTTGAACTTCAAACGAGTAATAACAGATTTGAAGTAGAATTCTTGAAACAACGCATTGAAGGCTATTTTTTTACGTAGCCTTTACCCTTTTTCATGGAATCATGAGGATAGGCAGTGACAATCACCCATCTCTCTCAGCAGACGAAAATTATTTAAGCAATATACAATTTAACACGATGCAATGAAAATGGACGAATGCTGACGAAGCTAAGGGTAGCTTTGCGGGTGTTCGGGAAGCCAAAAGTGACAGACGGGGTGTTGTATAAAACAGAAAGACTATGAAAATGTAGTAGTCCGCATTAATAAGAAGTTCTGACGAAAAAAAAAAAAAAAAGAGAAAGAGAATAAAACTGTATTGATATGAATAGTATCAATACATCAGATACCTTATTCCTTGTAGTTTGCGTTATCACAACGCAAACTTTGAATTTTGGTTTGGTTTGTTTGAGTTGAACATCCCACGATTATGCCTGGGCGGCGAAGGGAGAAGTGTAGTAGGCTATATGATATTATCTATGAAGTATTCGATACTTGCGCCCCTCGCAGGAAAATTTCTGTGCTGGTTCACTAAGGACATAATTAATAAATTGAAGGCTAAGGCAAGTTTTCGTAGAAAATCTCAACTAAAAACTACCAATAGGACCTCCTATTACATGGAATTTGCTCGTTTGAGAAGAGAAGTTAAAAATGGCATCAAATTAGCCTATGAAACATTCTTACGTAATACTGAAAATATTATTACTAAGAATTCAAGTGAATTGTGGAATTTTATTAAAAATAGGAAAATACATCTACCGTCGAAATCATTACAGTTTCAGGGTCATAATCTCTGTAATAACGAGGAAATAGCCAATACTTTCGCGAAATATTTCAGATCAGTGTATGTTCCCTCTTCAGAAGCGATAATTGATCCCAACATAGATCTGGGAGATAACAGACATGGTAGCATGAGATCACTAAATATTTGCCAGATAGATTTGAAGGAAATAGAAATAAATGGCTATTAAGACCTTAAGTCCAAAACGCAGGTGGTTCTGACGGACTTTCCTCCTAATTGTGAAGGGTTGCGCTGATATATTTAAATATCCCCTATTAATTGCATTCAATTTATCACTAAGAACAAGCACTTTTCCAGACAAATGGAAAACAGCTTTAATTTGTCCAATTCCGAAGTTCAACAATAGTCAAGATATTACCAACTTTCGACCTATAGCAATATTACCTGCTTTTGCCAAAGTATTTGAGCATATCTTGTATCGACGAATCCTTAATCAAGTCAAACCGGTTATCTAAAGCAACAAGGCTTTATTGCACAAAGATCCATAATAACGAATCTTGCAATTATTACAGATTATATAGCGAATTCATTAGATGTAGGCAGCCAAGTAGATGTGATTTATATTGACTTTGAAAAAGCTTTTGATAAAGTTAATCATAGCATATTACTAGAAAAATTAAAGCTTTTCCACTTTTCTCCGTCCCTGATTAAATTCTTCTCACCATACCTATCTAATCGTAAACAATCCGTCCTTTTTAATGCATACAAAACTAAAGAATATATTGCATCCTCAGGAGCCCCTCAGGGTTCAAATTTAGAACCATTGTTATTTCTCTTGATTATTAATGACTTACCTGACTGTGCTCCTGACCATGAAAAATTACTATATGCCGATGATCTAAAAATATATGCTAAAATCAATTCTGTGGAGAGGTATTCCTGACCATGAAAAATTACTATATGCCGATGATCTAAAAATATATGCTAAAATCAATTCTGTGGAGAGGTATTCCTGACCATGAAAAATTACTATATGCCGATGATCTAAAAATATATGCTAAAATCAATTCTGTGGAGAGGTATTCCTGACCATGAAAAATTACTATATGCCGATGATCTAAAAATATATGCTAAAATCAATTCTGTGGACGACAACATAAAACTGCAGCAAGGTGTAGATCATATTGGTAACTGGTGCTCTTCCAATCAACTTGGGGTCAATGCAAGCAAGTGTAAAGTGTTATCATTCACTAGGAGCAAATCACCTCGTCACTTTGATTATGAAATTAATAAATATATAGTAAATAGGCATGATTCAGTTAAAGATCTTGGTGTTACGTTTGATGCTAAGTTAACGTTTGACAGACAGATTGTAAATATAACAAGTGAAGCATTCAAACTATTAGGGTTCATAATTAGAACGGGAAAAGAATTTAAAACTGTTCAACATTACAGAAGTTGTACAATGCATATGTTCTCTCAAAGTTAGACTATGCTTCTACTATTGGGAATCCGACTCACATAAAACATGGTAAGCAATTAGAAAGAATACAGACAATTTTTTTTTTTTTTTTAATTTCTAACATAAAGAAACTCACATTTATCCTACTTATGACAACTGTAAAACCATTCTTGCTAACTTTCATCTTCCTACACTAGAACAAAGACGACATATTGATTTATTATTCATTCAAAAAGTAACGCAAAATATTTTGGATTGTCCTGATTTAGTTTCTTTATTGAATTTTCATGTCCCCTCATTAAAAATACGTGAAAACAGTGGTCTTTATTACTGCAAAAAAATCAAGAACTAATATAATGATGAAATCACCAATCTGGAGGACAACAGCTTTGTATGATAGAATGTGTTCAAATAACAATGAATTTGATATATGTGATATGTCGCCTAAGAAATTTAGAAATGCCATTATCATGAGTTATCAAGAGTTATGAACTCAAGTTATGTTATCAAGAGTTGTGAACATGTAATTGCATAATTTACAATACTCTAATTGAGCTATAGCCTGTTGTGTTGATAATAAATAAATAAATAAATACATAAGTGGGCCTACTGATTATACTGGAATCCGGAACCACGCACACCAAAGGCAAGCGTGCTAGCCACTAGGCCAACCGAAAGTACTAATTTGAATTTTAGTTTGCGATAATCGGCATAGCAGTTATAATTGCTTGTTGTATTTTTTAGTTTTACAATACACAAATTAGGCGAAGATCAATACGGAATGAGGCCACAGGAGAGGTATAGTTTTTTTTTCCTAATATTTCCGTTCTAAAAATAGATATTTCCGTAAAAGCATATAATAGTACAATATTGATTGTACGCTGCTGCACTACTGTTTTGTATTAGTACGGTGATATGTTGTGAGTGAAGTGGTTAAGTTTGTATATATGATTTGGGGAATTTATACTTAAATATTGGCCTATACCCGTTTTTACTCGTTTCTGTGAAGTAGTAACTTTGTCAGGCTTGTATGATTTTTTTAAAAGTGGAGTGACATATGTACAGATAGATCTACAATGGCATTATCGCAAAACTTAGTGGATGATCTCATTAAAAACGAGGCATATTTGACCCGTTTCACATTAGAGGGAGAAGTTGAAACAAAGAATAAGCGACCCCCATCTCTCTTGCTTGTGGAAAAAATCATAAGCAAGTAAACCATTTCTAATCTTATTTTTTTTATAAGTGGTACCATTCAAGAGCATGATTACCTGGAACGTAGAGAGAAATGGAGGACTAACTCGGTTCAACTTATATATCCATACAACAAACAACTCAAAATTTAAGGGAGATGACAGTGATCGCAAAGGAAATGGGCCCCTCCTAGCCATCCCCTAGCCATAAACCTGATTTCAGCCTACCCATTTCGAAACTTCACGCTACGTTACTGGATTTAGTTAAGATTTTGTAATTCCTCCAGTATTTTCATTCAAAAGAAAATTAATATTCCTACCTTCCGTAAAGTTTAGTGAATATGGACTGCAATAGGGCATAACCACATGACAAACAAAAGATCAATTTTATACTGTATATGATTGTTGGTTAATTTATTTCTGAAGTCCACTAATTCATGACTTCTTATGTTTAAGTGATTTATATTCTTGTTTTTCGTGCAAGTTTAATCCCTACAGAGAATACGTATTGTTTGGATTTTACGTTAAAACTGTAGGTCTTAGTCTCAAATTATTCAGTAATGAAAAAGGATACAAACTTTTAATCAGTAGTAGCTTCTACGTATTTCGAAACCGACAGTTATTTTTTTAATGAGATTTAAATAAACAATTTATTATTATTAACTGGTACGGTGAAGTGAAAATTGACCCAATGGGAAACACTCAACAGAATGAAGACCTCTTCGGATTTTTTAAAACTGGAATTTCAGTTGTTAAGTGAGGCTTTTGTGAAATATTGGATTACTATTATGCATTGTTTCAGTGTACCAGTCTTTGGGAAGAACACCTGACTAACTCTTTCAAGATCATGGAACTTTAAAGGACAGTATAAACTTGCACTTTGAAAGCTGTTGTTCTTACCGTAATTTTCTCAAGGTCATGGTTCATACATTAACGTTTAGAATTAATCAAGCTTTGGAATTATACTATCTGTATGAGTTACGATGGGAGATTTAAAAAAAGAAAGAAAGAAACCGACTTAATATTTATATTAATTTGACTGCTCCTACCAGGGTACCAGATTGGGCCTATGTTTAAGAGAAGGGGTCCAGCTCTTTTCTCTAAAAATGTTACAATTTTGGTAATTTCTGTACACATTAGGTTAGTTTAGGGTAGGGTAGGTAAGTTTAGGTTAGGTTCGGTTAGTTTATGTTAGGTTAGTTTATGTTATATTAGTGTATGGGTCCAGCATAATTTTCTAAAAATGATAGAATTTCGTATATTTCTACTAATATTAGATTAGTTTAGGTTAGTTCAGGTTAGCTTAGGTTACTTTAGGTTAAGTTAGGTTAGATATGGTTACGTTCTGTTACGTCTAAGTACTTGCATCATTCATTTCTCCTGTAAATTTTGTGTTTTTTACGTGCTTTTGGACCCCTTGTACTAAACATACTCCCCAGATTGGTACCTACTCGAAGACGAAAGGTACCTCAAAAAAGTACTACGTGCTCTAGGCCATATATTTTCTAAGCGTCATTGAAGTATGGTGAATAAGTATAAAGATAAAAAAATATTTTTCGAACCATATAATGTCAGATGCGACACTGAAAAATAGTTTAGGTCACACAAAAAACTTAAGAAATTCCCTTTGTCGTTGTCTTTAGAATGAAGCAATGTTTGGAATGATATCATACAGATGTGTCAGTGATCCATAAATTCGAGAGAAATTGGCGGGAGGAGATATGGGAATTTTTTCAGAAAGGCCTGCACTACATTTAGATATCCCCACTAAAGCACCAGTCAGGTACCTGCATATAAGGTACCTCAAAAATATCTACACGTCATGGGTTATATATATATTCCAAGTTTCGTTCAAATACACAATGACAAGGACAGCCTCCTATATGGCGTGCAGCCGACTGACACATGTCAAAGTTGAATATTGCACTTACGCGATAGTTTGGAGTAGGTTGCAGTTGGGAATTGAATGATTAGAAACCTGTATATAACGAGAAATCTGTGTATATATATATATTAAGGTTCCATGAATATGTTTTATCCTTGTCCCTATTCCTCTTTTTAAATTGGAAGTTGTTGATTTCAATATTGATATCCATAAAACTAAAGCATTAATACCAAGGAAAGAATTTATATATAGTGTACATATATACAGTTTTATATAGTCATCTCAAGAGTAGGTTCCATCTCTGCCTTAGAAATTTACCACATCTTGTTTCCATATTGATCCCCGTAGAAAAAAAGTAGTAGTACATAACGAAATATGGTTTTTAATATGGATTCAGCTTGTCAAAAATAGATTAAATTTTCGTTTTTTTCTAGTGAAACCGAAAGTGGTAGATATCTTATTCGAGAGAGGGAGAGCAACATGGACAAAAATTGAGAGCCTATGATAATATTATCCTTCTTAAAGTTTTCTTCACTCAATTGTGATTTTTGAAAAATTTAGGTTGCCCTTCCAAGATTTTTTTTTGGGGGGGGGGCATGAAATCTGTGGATGGTTCTTTATTCATTAACATTAAAAACCCTTAGGCCATGTTTAAAACAATACTAAGGATGCCAGAAGGGGTAGTAGTCAGTGGAAGCGATATCAGAGGAATACAGTAGGTGAAGAAAAGTTTCATGCTGCAATTCAAGGAGAGAGTGCACCGTTCTTTAGGCAACATGTAAGTGTCCATTTATGTGCAACATTACAACAGAAAGTCTATTGACCATCGCTGGATGCTTGAGGGCAAGATTGTGGTGCATTTCATAGAGTTCGGCATTGTAACAGTCTACAGTGGTAGTTTTACCTCGACGAAGGGAAACATGATGGATCACCCCCACCATCAACTGGCATAGAAGCAACAAAACATGCGAGTTTTGGAAACCGTACTGGACATTGATCACGATTCAATCACCATCCTGACAGTTTATGATTGACATAGTAGATCCATTCCCATCAAAAGTGACAATCTGATGCACGAAACCTTCTCGGTGACTTTGTGCAATCAGAAAAGTGCACATCCCTAACGGCTATCTTGTTGACCGGTGTCAACTTTATAGCGCCCATGAGTCCAAGTTTTTTACCTTATTGATTGCACGGAGCCACTGAACAACAGTAGTGTGGTGTACACCTAACTCGTCTGCAATGACACGAATACACTCCGTACCCAAATTCACTGTTAACGTTTTTATTGCTTGCTGTGTAAAATGTCCCACTATGAGTTAAGAAAGACAAATAAATCATAATTGCGTGTTGAGCTCCTTTGTGGCTAAGCGGTTAGCGTACGCGCCTTTGGTGTGGGAGATCCGGGTTGGATTCCCGGCGGGAGCTCATGTGGTTCGGATTCCACGTTAATCAGTAGGCCCACATCTCATATAGCCTCGCTGCTGAACGGGACGTTAAACTCTCAATCAACTCAACCTAATTGCGTGTTCTCAATGGTGCACTTTCATACGACCCTATTGAATAGCGCACTATCTCCTGACTCGCATCAACCTATTTTACGTCATAGTAAATACTATGTAATAAGTTATGAAAATGATCGGTGACGAGGAAAGTTAGCGGTGGATCAATATTTCTAAATGACATATTCATCTGTTTATCTTCTAAAGAATTTCAACAAGATTTGTTTCATATTTCCTACCTTACTGCTTTTATGAGTTGAGTTGACTTTGAGTTTAAGGTCTCGTTCAGCAGGGAGACTGTATGAGACGTGGACCTACTGATTAACGTGGAATCCGAACCACATTAACTCCCGCCGGAAATCGAATCTGGGTCTTCCACGCCAAAGGAGCGTACGCTAACCGCTTAGCCACGAAGGCCCACTACTCTTATCTCCAATAGTGATGCTATTGTTTATTTCGATAATAACTAGCACTCTACTAGATAAGAATGTTCATTGAAAAGACTTAGCAATTAACCTTTGAGTTAGGTTTTATTTTGTAACAATTGGCCACCGGTGCTTAAAAGTGTAACTTGTACTGAAAACCCAAACGGAAGAAAGTGATACATACCCTAACGGTTTCATAGCAGTTGGATTTAAATTGCTGAGAAGAACATTTCCAGTTGTCACAAAAGGTGAGGGAATACGAAACGGAACTTTCACATACAATTTAATTTGTGTGAAAACTGCAGCTTGTATATTCTACGCTCTTTTTATGAATTCGGAAGTAAACCGTAGATAGCAGATAATTTGCAGGCCAATTAATATTTTTTTTCTTCTGCGTTTATTTTCATTGAATGTTTTCATATTCTCTTTTAGTTGTGTTTATTTAAATATGATCATTTGACAGAAGAAAATGAAGAACACCAGCTGAACAAATAGTTCAATTATAAAGTATTGTTTAAGTCTCTTCCATTTCTTGAAATACAAATCAACGATGGAAGAGAAACTCTTGTATACATCATCATTATTATTTTACATCAAATTAGTCATTAGTAGATCTATCTGGATCCTTTAATTACGTATAAACTGCTGCACAACAGCACAACAGCTGCAAAAACGAACTTTTCTCAACTTCTATGACGTTTTAATTCAATGAATTGTGTTTATTTATTTATTTATTTATTTATATACTTATTTATTTACATTACATGGATGTTTAATTGATAGCCGCTGGTGACGACGCCAGCTTCAATTCTGGATAGGCAAAGGGAGAGGGGGTAGGGAAGGGGAGAAGCAGATCAATTTTTTGGGGGGAAGGAAATTTTTTTGCATACCTAAAAGGATAGTTGTATATTACCTGACCTATATTACAAAACATGCCTAGGCATAGCCACTGTGGGAGGGGGAGTATTTGACCCCTAAGTGGCCTCGTCTTTGACAGCCGCCATATATAGGCATATATCGATATTTTATGTACATTACGTTCATGTCATGGACATTATGTACCTAGGTACAGTCGTTCCAAAAACTTGGCCTTTTACCTCCTTTTGGAAAGGTCTGCATTCTTGCTTAGAGTTGGAAATAATGAAACAATTGTGGATTTTTTGTCCAATTGAAAGCTTTATTTAGAGCCAGAGTATTAGAAATTTCTATCTACGATTGCCAGAATATGAGTTCGTAAAGGTATGTGGGTGGCCAAGACTTCTGAACAAAACTGTCGTACATATCATGGATATTCAATGGAATGCAAATGCATTTTATATGCAAAGTGGACATTACTTTGACACTCTAAAAGTATCAATTTTATCCATGACGTAAAACGAATGCTTTGCACATAATGTGGCCCTCCATTGGACTCCCTCTGCTGCTGTTAAATATATAATAGTTCATATAATTCTATACATATTGGATCCATCAGAAAAAGATAGATGAGAGGTTTGATAAATTCATATTACCCGACCAGGATAGCAGTGCGGTTTTGGGAGGATGGCGCTGCTGTTGTGTTTACATTAGTTTCTTGCCAAGCGCGGTGCTACAGGAGAGCGGAGAGTTTCACTCTGCAGTGTATCCAACGGTTTTTAAAAGTTGCAGTTTGGATGTTATGCATAGCCTAATCTCTTTCCGCTTAATAAAGAACGCCGTAAGTTATGTAGTTGTAATGAACCATTCCTGCAGTAATGCAGATATATTGTGAATAGTGATATATGAATGGAAATTACCAATTTAAGAACAACATAGCACAATTGACAATTCAGTGAGCTTCTACCGTGTATTAAGCAGATTGTATAAAAATTGATTACGTTTTATTCGATGTCATTATAAAACAGGAGCAACCTGTAAAACGCTGCTCGCTAGTTTGTTCGCAAGTTAATATGGAGGGTGTATTTTTGTTGTAGTTTTTTTTTTTTTTTTTTTTTTGCTTGTTACATAAGATGTTCTGCAAATAACTTCAATAACTTTTGAAACAGTTTGTCTTAACTTGAGCCAGGGGCGGATCCAGGCTGAATGTTTGGGGGAGGTCGTTCGAAGTCAAATCAAGGTAAGAGTGTATTGCAAAAATAAAACAACTTTAGAAAAGGAGAAGTAGCTCTATTGTCTACAATTTCTAGAACAGAAATAGTCACCTGCGATTTCGAAGGTGGACATTTTTTTTTTTTTTTTTAGCAAGAACGCCAAGGTAAGTAATTTTTTGCAGTTTATTGCTTTATTTGACTTCTGCAACGTAAAACAAAACAAAGTAAGGCCTACCTATTTTAGGTTTTATTTTACATTTATAATACAAAGGTGAAAATTCTTAGGTTTTATTTTTATAATAAAAATATGCTATTCTGGGGGGGGGGGCAATCACCCCGATCGCCCCGTCTCCTGGATCTGCCCCTGACTTGAGCATATGCGTGAAGTGGTTTATTACGAACAGGACAAAAAGAAATGTAATAGATTGATTACAAGTAATCTGGTTAGAAACATTGCTGCTTGCATTTTAGTTCCAAAACCGGCCGCCCGCACTCGTTCGCTGGTTAGGTAGTACCACTAACTTTGTTTGTATTTCAAACCTGGGGAAAATGTGATTATGTACGTAAGATACAAGGATGTTTTGATTATAAGATTTAAGCTAACTGGCTACACTCGAACAGTGTTGGGTAAGTTACTTGTAAAAATGTAACGCGTTACAAGTTACTTTACTTTCCCTTTCGCGTTACTTACCTCAAAAAAGTAACTTGTTACCCTACTTCGAAAGTAACGCGTTACTTTTGGGTTCGAAACTTTGAATACGTGAAACAATCTTATTGCTTCAATTTTCGTACTACTATTACTACCACTATTATTATTATTATTATTATTATTATTATTATTATTATTATTATTATTATTATTATTATTATTATTATTATTATTATTATTATTATTAATTCGACTCGAAACAGACATCTTTGAGCTCGACACGAGAACTCGGCTTGAAACATTTCCTCCAACTCAATTCGAATTCGGTTCGAGTTTCGAGTCGAGCCGAGCTAAATTGAGCCAAGTATTGTATGTAGTTCTAAGTAATCTCTTCAAGTATCCTAAATAGACAATATAATTATTATCAATGATACTACTACTACTACAATTATTATTTTTATTATTATTATTATTTATAATAACACTGTGTATAAACATGAAAGATATACGGTTTGTATCTGAATACTAAAATATTAGTTGATTGTCAACCTCGGTAGTCGTAAGTCTAGGAGTCAAGGACATTGTTCACGAGCTTCTGAATTTGGGTCAAGAGTCTAAGTTGTTGAATATTCGGGCTCGAGCTAAACATTGTTAAAAGTTATAGGGCGCTGGCCAAATATGTTCAAAACTGCTCGGCCCGCGCTTAGAATTGTCAACGACTCGAACATCTCGGCTCGCAGCTCATTCACTATCGAGCCGAACCGAGAAGTGAGCCGATCCAACAGCTCACCCAACCGAGCCGACTAGAGCCGAGCTGAACTGAGCTCGTTATAAAAATCTCTTGTGGTCTTGTTATAGAGACGAGACGAGATGCGAGCAGTGTCCCCCTCTCGTGAGCAACACTAAAAGTTTTCCATATTACTGCTTACATTTCTCATGGCTTTCACTTTCCAGTGTAATCAAAACGAGCTGAACGAACGAGCCATTTATCAAACTCGACTCAATTCGGAATACGACGTCAAAAACAGTGAATCGGCTCGGGACTCGGCTCGAAACTACCAATGACTCGAGTATAAACTCGACTTGAATTCGAGTTGAGTTGAGTTTAGCTCAACTCGTGTCCATCTCTATGCGTTAGAAAAAAATGGCTGCTTATCATTATTCAGTTAAACTAATTATATAATAATAATAATAATAATAATAATAATAATAATAATAATAATAATAATAATAATAATAATAATAATGTTATGTAAAATTAAAAATACAGAATATAGAGAACAACATCTAATGGGAGTGAATTAAAACTTACTAGTAACTCTAAAATCGATACATGCTTTTTAAAGCTAGTTGTTCCAAACTCTATAATCAACGAGAC